>NW_024609846.1:72054809-72646434 GCF_016920785.2 Ixodes scapularis | reverse complement strand
GAGAGGTTTCTGCCAGCAACCCTCCTCAGAGGATTATGCTTCGAAGGGGAATGTCTGGCTTGTGTGTTTTTGGCGTGAAGAAGATGGAAAGGTACTGTTTTGACGGGGCAGAAACTAGCGTTTTAAGGAAGGGGAGGCTGAGAGATTCACAAACAGATTTGACTTCGGACCGGAGTGCTCCCGATGGGCGTTTCTTTAGGGGGCACAAAGTTCTTTTTTAGTGCCACATCCACTTTCTCTCCGAATTTTTCTCTGTTCATTATGACAAATCGGCCCCCCTTGTCCGCCTCCAAGAGCACCAGATCCGTTCGGCGGAGCTCCTCCACGACGCAATTCACTTCCGAGCGCACAGGTGCACTCGCGGACCCGTGATGGCAAACCACACCAGCCGCCGCCCCGACAAAGTCCTGTCGATCACTCTCCGGGACCCCTCGCCGCAATCTCGTAGACGGAAGCCCAGCTGGTCCACTCTTGATGATGGCGAAGGCGGCGCGAACTTGGGGCCTTTAGACAGGAGGGCAGTCGCCTCCCGCCGACAGCTTGGTGTCGGAGAGGTTGATGGGGTGATCCAGGCCTGCCTTGCGGCGGGAGGCAGAACCCACGAGGATGCCCTGGAGCACGCGTCTCTACGATGTCTCAAGGAGGTTGTCCGAAGATTCCCGTAGAAAAACAAAGGCGGGGTGCGTGTTTCCTCCTCGTGCAAAAAAGTCCTGCAATAATAAGATCAGAGGGAGCCTGTCGCTGCAGGCCACCAGGCTCAGGAGGGTGGGCTACCCGGTAGGACCTTTTAGATAACGTCAGCAAGAAACTCATTCTGCAGTCGAGGAGCCGCCCAAAGGAGGCTCCCTCCGGGACCCCGGTCTGCCCGCCCTGCGTGCATCCCGTACTCCCACAACATGGCACACCGACTCCGCGCGCTTGCACGTCGATTCGGCACCAGAGTTCTTTTCACATGTAAATTTAAATTGGGAGGCATGTGCAGGCGAGTAACCAACCCAGAGCCCCCACCCCACATCTACACAAAAAAACACGCGCAGTGCTTCCGGCCCTGCACAGGGGAAAAGGTGTATAGTATTCCACTTGTGTGCGGGGCCGAGTACATCGGCCAGACGGGGAGGTGCGTGAATGACCGTCTCCGGGAGCACGCCAAGGAGATCTTGTCTCCTTCTCCGGACTCCTTTCATCCAGTCGTGGTTCACGCCAAAAAAGACTGCCCCTCGTGCACCCCCCGAGTTCTCGAAAACCGAAATTCTCGGCGGGCACAAATCTCAATTCGGCAGGGAAATCCTTGAGTCCCTACATATCAAATCTTCAGTCTCAAAACCTGTCCAGCCCATCCCTTTCTCTTCTGATCGAGAGATTCGCTTCCTGCGGGGCGAGAGGGCTCCTCCAAAGACATAAAAAGTCTAAATTCGCGTATCTTCTTCTCCTTCTCTCCTTCTCAGCGCCTCCCTCCCCCCCCCCCCCCCCCCCCCCCCCCCCGTTTCCATCCTTCCCCAAGAGAGCACCGCCGGCACATCTTATTCTCCTCCTCTTCTTCCGTCGCCCTTCCCCCCCCTCCTCCCCTTCTTTCCCCAAGAGGCTCCGCCCGCACTCGGGGCTGCGTGTAACGGCGACGTGTCGATTGACACTCAGCAGACCCCCCTTCTGCTCTGCACGCTTAGCTGTGAGCTGGCTCGCGCTTCTCTCACCCTCCATCCTCCCTCCTCTACCTCCCCGACGCCCTCCGTCGAGCTTCAGGAGGCGAAGTCGAGCCAGTAAACGTTTTGTTGAAAGTCGAAAGCCTGTCTTGTCTGTTTGTCTTAAATATAGCTCTTTCCTTATAGTGAATTAATAACCAACACGCTCAAACCATCTACATTAAAGTTAATGATTGCCACATCCAGCTGGTGCTAAAGCCAGATCTGTCTAGAATACCTTCAAAAGATCAGACTAAAGGTTTCTTCGGCTCTGTGGCGAGCAAAGCCGTCGATTCCCTCTGTACCATTTGGGAAATATCGCTGGATTCGATGAATTGTGCTAGTTTATGATTATGTATAAAATATTTTGTCCAACTGTGCCTTATTTACGCTTTGGAAGCTTATGCATTGCCTGCCT
Organism: Ixodes scapularis; assembly: GCF_016920785.2. NCBI lineage: Eukaryota > Metazoa > Arthropoda > Arachnida > Ixodida > Ixodidae > Ixodes > Ixodes scapularis. The sequence continues at coordinate 72,644,337 of NW_024609846.1, read as the reverse complement.
GGGTTAGACATGCTTCAAATTGCCGTGAGCTGCGTGTAAAGGTTTTTCCTCCGCCACAATAGCTTTACGCTTTTCGTGTGAAATTAAGCGTATACGTAAATTTTGTTTAAACAAGAAAAGTCGTCTATTAGGCAGGGCTGGGCAGTATCGCGATACAAATGTATCGTGATAGTATCTTAGAGATAGTTTCGAGTATCTGTATCTCAGTATCGAGATACATTTCAAAAACGTATTTTCGACCTCAGTAGTGAAATACATTTAAGATGTGCCTCTTGTATCTCGATGCTTTGCCAGACTTAGGTATCTCATTATATTCGTCGTCGTTTTTAAGATAAATTACAAAGATCAAAGCATCTGTTTGGTGCAAGTTGCTTCGTAATTTATAATATAAACCCGCCCTATAATACAATCCGTCCCGGTCGCCGACATTAAAAAGAAAAGTAGTTAAAAAATGTTACGGGCATCAATAACAAAATCAGCTCTTTTCATAATGCCTTTCAATTTCCAAATTAGCGGAGAGAACGCTTCAATATAGTTGAGTGAAAAAAAGAATGGCCCTATTGTCCAATCTCCCCACACTATGGGCTACTCAGAACCTTATAATGGGACAGTTTGAGATGCGCCCTAAGGCAAAACAGGGTTCATTTCGGGCAGACGCCTTTTGTCAGACATGGCACGCTGTCCTAACCGTTCTGTAACTATGTGGTTCAACGGGGGCGATATGTTTTCCATGGCGGCATTAACGATAAGTAAAGAGTTCGAGGTAAGGGGAAGAACATAAAATGGCACAAAAAGGAGCAAAAGCATAAATTTCAATTCGTCTTCGCCAAGAACTATACCCTCCTTACCTAGCGTCGTGCGAGAACGAATGTATTTCTATAAGTATCTCTATTTGTATTCCGGAATACTTCTCGCCGGTTTTGCAGAAGTATCTCAGTGATATCCCGCTGCATAGAATACAAACGTATCTCAGTATCTGTATTTTTGGAGGTTAAAACTGTTGTATCACAGTGTATCCCAGAATGCATTTTTTGTGTTTCTCCACCCAGTCGTGCTATTAGGCATAAGTTTTGTTCTCGCATTTCTTTCTTTTTTTTTTAGGAATCCTTCGTGAATAATGCCCAAGACTCAAATAGGTTGGTACTATAATAAGAATTAATTGATTAAATATTTGTGAACTATTGCTAATATTGTCAATCATGCGAAAAAAATAATTTGTACAGCAACGTAATACAATTATTGCCGCGAATTCATTTTATAGAAGGTGCTACTTCATTTCTTTGTATCACCCCTAATATACACCTTTTATGCTTTCACTATGTCAATGGTGATTCAGGAGAAACCACGCCCATCTTTAATTTTTAAAGGAATGCAGTACGTCTTTTATGTTGGGGGTAATTTTAAGAAAACACTTGTCAATTTTAAAGCGAGGACTACATGCTACGTAACTATATTCTCGGAAAGATTTATGGCCCTTTAGGAAAATGAAGATACCCTTCAGAAAGGTTGAATGCCTCGTATTTAAGAGAACACCAGTCTTTTTTTTTACATTTAAGGGAAAAATCTACTTGAAATATAGCTGTCTTGAGAAGATTAGTAAGAGAGCCTCAAGGCCCGTTCCCACTCTTGCGACCGAGTGCGACCGAGTACGACTGAGAGAGACGAGTTCTCTTAAAACTTGCTAAATGTTTTTAAAATGAGGGAACAAACTGGCATTGTGGCGCCATCTATGCGGTGACCCTGGAACTGCATTTCACAAGAGCGAAGGTTTTGCGGGATTTCCGAGGTCAAATGTGCGTAATACCCATAGAAAGGCTCGTTTATAACATTGACAACAGTTTTTCAAGCCAAGAAAGAAAGGATAATGCGCGAGAAATTAAAAAAAAATATGCCGGACCGCCGAGTTTACACTGCTTCCCAATAGATGGCACCAGTGTGTTTTCTGGTTTAAGAAGTTGTAAGGAACCAGAGGTCGCAAGAGTGTGAACGGGCCTTCAGTTTACAATATTTCACATACCTCTATCAAGTTGGTTGTAAAACTGGGCAAAAAAAATGAATTTAAAAACCTACTGAAGAATCGCCGATACTACACTCTGTTTCACCTCACGTCCGGGCGCAGCGGATGCTACGAGTCATCCGAGCCTATCAAATGCCGTGGGAGTGTCACGTGAACTTGGAGAGGGGGCACAGCGACACGCGGAAAGCGTATCACGGGCTACGTCCACAGAACGGGATTGGATAGGATAGTTCGTAGCGTCCGCAGCGTCCGGACGTAAGGTGAAACGGAGTATGGCAAAACGTTTTCAGCACACCCAACTTCAAAGCTTCTCATACAAGCTTAGGTGAGTATGATCTCAAGACAGCACCCCACCATAGCACATTCTCTAACTCGACTACTCGTCAGGCCTCTTCTTCGAGACGCCTTTATGGCGTTGTAGCGCCGCCTAAAGAGTTTCATCGATTCAAATTTATTTAAATGTTTTCCTTCGCCTCAATTATCTGCGTCCGTCTGTAAGAAATGTATACGGGCTGCAAGTCTTGACATGGTTTGAAGTAAAATTGGCCACTTGTTCCAGTTTAGAAATGAACAATTCATCCCACTTCCTCAGTCGCCGCTCTACTTCCTATGAATGTAATGACACCACGATTCATAGTAAAAACTGTTGGTGTCAATCCCTTGTTTTGCAAACCTTGTATATGTCAGACATCTACACGCTTAGACCATATACACCGGGACGGCATGTGCAAGGAAATAGTAAGCGTTAAAAGTACACGGCACTGAAAAGGCGAGCGTCTCGGGGAACATTGACGACATTTTAATAAACGGCAAGAATTGTAATAAGAAATAGAAACGCGCGTGTCGACGAGAAAGAAGAGACCGCGTCAAAAAATGAAAGTCGCCATGCTACGTTGTCACGTGATATTTTTATCAATATTTTATTGCAGTATCCTCTGAAATCAGAGCCTTACAAGAATGGGGTATGCAACAAAAGAAATCAAAACAAGCAAAAATATGAGCTAACCACAGTCACGTGACATTGAGCAAAAGCAACTAGTAACACCGGTGCTAATAAAATCGAATGAGGGTATTGATAGAATAGAGGTGGGCAGGTGGTTTCACTCGGACACTGTACTATGAAATAATCGTTACAGTTAGGGTGAAGTCCGACACTAAGGAACACCCACTTTGAAATGATGATTGATGTGGAAGCAAACGTGAAAGAGATCGGGGATATGTTTACTTAAAAATGATTGCTTTGATATATTTTGCTTGAAAGCCACACGCATGAGCATCTACGGCGAGTTTTCTTTTCAGGCCGAAAAAAAAAATTACACGTCCAATATTGGAACCATTCTATGCCGGTGTTCTTCAAGGCGCTTTCAAACATTTCAATCGACATCGCCAACCACTAATTAAATGTTATTTCCAAAGCTAGCTAAATAGTTAATAAAAAAAAACTAAACGAACAAATAAAATTGGCACTTTTGCAGCACGTTTATAGGCAAACATGCCGTTGGTTTAAACCATCCATAACACATCGTTTTTTTTTTTACACTTGGTGAATATTAATTGGGATATCTGGTATGTCACATACAACACAATGTATCCTTAATGAGGCTGGGAAATCATTAGAAATGGTAGCTGTTCAAAGAAACTTATCGCGTGCCTTATAATTAACCTGAGTATTTACACCTGCTATAAGTATATATATATATATATATATATATATATATATATATATATATATATGGAATTCGAATGCTGAAAATGAACATATTTATGATAAAATAAATTAGTTTTATTTTGTTTACCTCTGCTTCAATACAGCCACGCGACTATGCCAATAAGACTTCTGGGCGACTGAGAAGCGCATCGTAAAGAAGGTTTCTGTAAAGAAAAGAGCAGAATTACGTGTAAGAAGTGGTATCCATAGGCTGAAGTACAGTACATCTGTATACATCTTATGTTAGCGTTAAACACATCTTTTCATATATATTACTACGAGAAGACACAATTCTATCATGACGATCGTTTTATGTAATATAAACCATATACTTACACTTCCTCCGGCGGATAAGGGTGGTATAGTCGTCGAAAGTGCCGAGACCGTAACCATAGTTAAGGCCGTAGCTGGCAAGACCGTGTCCATAGCCGTAATGACCAAGACCGTATCCAAGGGTTCCCACGCCGTGGCCATAGCCGAAAGCTTGGGCGTGAGCGACGGTGGCGACAGCCGGAGCGTGAGCAACGGTTGCTACAGCTGGAGCAGCGTGGTAGGTGGCGACAGCTGGAGCGGCAGCGTAAGTAGCGACGGCTGGAGCAGCAGCATAGGTAGCGACTGGAGCGGCATCATAGGTGGTCACTCTGGTCACGGCTGGAGCAGCATGGTATTCGGCAACCTTGGTGACAGAAGGAGCGGTGTAGGAGTGGACGGTGCGGGTGACGGCTGGAACAACAGCGTAGATTTTGACTGGGGGAGGAGCGATTTTAGTAACCCTGTCCACGGCTGGGGCTGCGTGGTAGGCGGCCACTTTGGTTACGGCTGGAGTAGCATACAAGCCAGTGCTGGCAAGGGCCGGAGCAGCAACTGCGTAGCTAGCGGAATCGTAGCCGAAGCCAGTCTGACCAGAGTTGGCGAGACCGTGACCTGAGGCGAGGCCTTGACCATAACCTAGGCCTTGGCCGTATCCGAGGTCATAGCCGTATTCGAGACCGTATCCGTTGCCTCCGTTCACGTAGCCAGCGAAGGCACCGGTGGCCAGAGCCAGAAGAAGGCAAGCACTGATCTGCAAAAGATAAGACATAATAAATCGCTACTGACTGTGTTAAAATGCATCAACACGTAAAGTACCAAATTATCATTATTCGTGTCAATCGCTCTGCTATACTGGCAGTTCCTTTAATAATTGACTTCGGCAGAATATCACAAGGTATATGAACAAGGCAACAAATTAGAATAGTATACGCCACATATTCAGTTCTTTATTGTACGAAGAACTAAATCCCCAGTCTGAACAATATGTAAGAATTGTGATGGATCGATATGATGTGATAGTTCACGTAAAGATGGCAGTCGCATAAAACCTGGCTTGTTCCTCCTCTATGTTTTGCATTAAAACATTTTGATATAAGAAAGTACAGGTGTTATCTACCATCTCGTTTTTTTTTTTTTTTTCATGTCAGGTCGATAAAAAAAATTAAGTGGGTATTAGTGGTTTATGTGAGCGCTTTTGAAAAAAACAATTTGACTTACACCTACCATATCTTATGTGTATGTCCTGTCGAAGAAGCTCCAACTGAGGAGCTGTGTCTCCTTTCGCTCGTTTTTATAGCACGACTGCGCCGAGGAGAATCCACTGTAGTTCCTGAGAAGAGTAGTAATGGGCGAGAGAAAGAACATGGTAAGTGATTTTGAAATAACTGTGACTCAAGGAGCAACGTCATCTACCCGCTCTATAGGCTTGTTAAGGTGTGTAGGAGAGGGGAATCACCCGAGTTAAGCGCGAAATTCCTGTCACGAGTCAAATATTTGTTCGCATGCCGTCATAAAAATAAGAACCGGAAAGTATGACACTGTTATAGCAATTTGGAAACACGTTTGCGATTAGATTCCAGTTTATGGTTCGGTTTTCCCTTTCTGGTCCAGTAAACTCAAGCAATTTGCAGCTTTGATAGATTCATCTTTGTTAAACATTCCAGCACTTTCAGCAGTTATATTAAGAAATGTTTGGCTTCTTTGCTGTTTTTCCCTAATTCTTGGTTGTCCACCTTTGATTTAAGCACTCAAATTAATTAAGAACTTTCTTTCATAATATCACATTTTCAAGCGTCTTAACTCAGAATTCTTTCTTATATAAGGTGCATTTTATGATCTCTACGGTTCACTGATACGTGCGTGGCATTTAATCTAAATACATTTTTTTTTGGTTTGAGAGCGTCGATATTAATGTCGGCAATATAAAAAAGCTGCTATTAAACTTACGTAATCGTACACTGCGTGTTTGTAAGCATTCCTTGGGTGGTATTTTTAATGAAATGCCGTAACAGCGCGCATTCATATGATTCCTAATAGGTTATACTTCGCTCACCAGCTCATCCACAGCTTGTTCTCAACAACCTGTTCAAAGATTTTATTTTGAAGGCATACTAAGTAGAGAAGAATCGACAAAAATTTTAGTGTGAAAGAGAAAGAAGCTAACTATCCACCAAATACATTTATATTCTTGGAATAGCGCTACCACTTTTTTTTTCTTTTTTCTGTAATGTTAACGTCCGACCCGCAACCATGCTCAAGCTCGAACAGATCGTTTTCTTTTCATTTTTGTGCGCTGGAACTGCGCCTAGCCTCCACTGCGCGGATCCCACCCGCCGAGCTAAAGAACAAAGACATAATTTATTGTTATGTCCCGAAGGATCGCTTAAGGCGCACCCCAGGGCGGCATGGAACTGGAAAATAATTATCGTATTTCTAGTTCAGTGCTTCCGTTGCGTAAGCGTGTCGGCTCTAGTGACGTGGTTCACAATTTTCTTTTCAGGCGGTGTCTTGCGTGCTTAGAGTGTGAAATCGTAATACAATGATTGAGGCGGAAGACTTGAAACTTCGAAAGCTGGCTTGATTCGGCCATTTTCTATAGTACGTTAAAACTGTATGATCCGCCAGGACCTGGAACACGTACCCTTGTAGATAGTTGCGAAAACATCTCATCCGGCGAAAGTACACAGCAAAGAGTTTACGTCTCAAGGCACTTCACCTGGCCTCGGAAGACTTTGTTGTCGTTAAGAAAACCTAACCTCCGCCACCTGCCTGAGAAGCTGCTGCTGGACAGCTTCTGCAGCTGTCCTGGAAACGTCTGTTGTGACAAGAGTAGGAACACGTTGTAGTAGAGCAAAAAAAAAAAAAATGGATATGTCGTACAAGCCATTTTTAAACCGGGGAAGAATCCTGCATACCTTTTTATTACAGCAGAGCTGTTAAGGGCTAGGTTACCCAGGATCGTGTCCACCAAAGAAATGTCGACACAAACCTACAGGAACCTGTGGACAGCTACTGCCATCTATAAGTGACGGCCGCAACCAGGCAACCAGTGTGGTTGTCGCCGTCGCTCATAGGTGGTGGCAACCTATCCAGCTATCCTAAGAATGAATAGTTGGGCGAGTTGGTGGGAATTTATCGTTGGAAACAGCGCGCCACACAGACGAGGAGAAGAAGAAACACACGTGATGAGGGCAGAGCACGCCACGTGTGTTTCTTCGTCCTCGTCTGTTTTGCGCACTGTTTCCTACGCTCTTATCAGTTTCAGTTCCGACTCGCGATGGGTCGGCCGCGTGCCCTTTCTTCGGGGAAAGAAGACGGGGTGCGGAAGGAGTGGCGACGTACGCAGCAGCGTGAATGGGTCCGCACCCGCCGCTTGCGTCGAGCGCTTCAGATTCCCTTGCGAAAAAAGAGCAGATCACTCTCCTGGAAAGCCACCGCCGAGAGCAGAAGCTACAGCTCCGCTGCTCTTCATTCTTCTCCAGTGTGGAAAGGCAGAAGGTTTTTTTGTGTTTTACCGATGACAATGACCTCTCTTCGTGCCTTAATACACGTAAGTTCGAACACTCATACCATAGATGTGTTAAATCAGCTGGGGTGCAAAGAATTCAATCCTTCGAAGCAGCGACATAAAGTTGCGAAGCCCTCTGGAGTGGTTGAACCGCGTCATTTTGCTTTCGGTAAGCCACGTTCCGCCATGAGTATGAAGAACGTACGCCACTTCTTCCATTAGTTTGCATGCACACGATTAGTGCTATGTAGTCACCGACAGGCGCGCGCTGCTGGAGCTAGAGTGACGACGCTGTTATTTAATTGGATAAATCTATTTCGATAGCTTGAGCAAGTTTTCCGCCTACAACGCAACTGGAATAAACTAAGGTGAGCCATTCCGCTTTATACCCTGCCTGCTAACAATACACCTCAATAGATCTTGCCAGAAAAATGGGCGCCCTAACCGGCTGCTCTACGCATTGTGGCGTTCCCGTGTATACGGAACGTGAGATTATCTTGAAAGTCAAGACGGGTTTGACGTTGGTTTAATATTTTTTTTTTTTAATTTCAGAACGTAAACAAGGCAAAAGGAAAGGAAGTATGTGATGGCCTCGTTTTGTGTTTGCTTAACTTATTTTTGCACTCCCGCCTCCTAATGAAAAATGGTATAGATGCTGGGAAAGTAGCGCCAAGCTACACCACCTAGAGAAACCGAAGGCCTCCGCACCGTCATCACCGTCAATCGATCAAGGCTTGAGATTAGGTACGAGTGCTGCGTTAGTGTTTGGCCGGGGTTTGTGTTCGGTCAGCGCGTCGTAGGTTGGACTCGGGCACAATAGCCGAGTGATGGAGATACGTCTGTGATGATGTTTCTTAAGGGGAGAGGAGGTGACGCGGAGGCTTTGATTCTTTTAGGTGGTGTTGGCCAAGCTTATCGTATGATCGCCATTTGAGTTTATGAAATTATAAATATATTTTGACCTCTCAATTCTTGGTGAGCTGATCTAACTTCTCTGGTCACGGGTAGCTTTATAAGTGCCTTTTTTTTTTTTAAACGAATATTTTTCCTTTCACATATAAGCGAAACAAGCGCACATCTTGGCGCGGCACCACACGCTGCGCGAGTGCTTGGCTGCAATAAAAAAAAATTTTTTTCTGTCACTACGCAGAACCACAATACAACTGTAAGAGATATGTGGAGATACGCGTCATTGATCAATGCATTGCAAGCACTGCGGAATAGACTCTAAAATTGGCGAGGAACTTTCTCAGCAAGATGATGCTCCATATCGATCTTGCAGCCATTGGTTAAGAAGGACCCTTTCGAAGCCTCAAAGTTTTGAATGGACCCACTTGCCGATTGGCATTGCAAATGAGACCGATCAGCCAATCACATAGCAAGGTTACGTCGTCTACTTAGTTTTGTTCGCTCCACCACTGCAGTGCTCCTGTCGAAAAGGGCGGAAAGGGAGGGGGAGGGGGAGGGGGAGAGGAGGGGTCTGAGGAGCAGTTAACTGTTTGGACAGCGTTTTCTCCTCAGACCCTCCTACAATGCTTCTACGTGGTGAATAAAAATACTATAATAATTATACCAGAGCTTTAAACGAAAAATGGGGGACGCTTAGGGTCAGCCTTTAAAAGTGGAACGCGATAGCTTTATCCTCCCCGTTCGCTAAGCCTTTTCGTATAAACCCTCACTCATTTGAGAGCCGTGCAAGCATGTGTACCTGGTCTAGTCGATGGCGTTGCGTGCCACGTGATGCTACACGTGGCTGTGACGTATGACTCAATCGACCCGCTAAATTTGGCTGGAACATTTTCCCCTAACTTTTGGCGGGGACAGTTTGGGCTAAGTTAGATGGGAAAGTTGCGCTAAAGTTTACAGAAAAATGTTTCTGTTACCTTTTGCGGGAATATTTTGCGGAAAATTTGACAAGAAAATCTTTTCCGCTATATTTGGCAGAAAAGTGTTCTGCTAAATATGGCGGGAAACGTTTTTTATTTTTTGGCTAAATTTGGCAAGAAAATGCTCCGTTAAATTTAGAGGAAAAATTTCCCGCCAAATTTAGCTGGTCGATATGACATTACGTAACATCCACATGTGACGTCACACGCGTGACGTCACACGTGACGTCACGCATGGCTGCACGCGTTGCATTATGGGATTTCGGGTCCCACCGAAGCCGACGCCGACGCCAGACTTTCTGCGGCACAACCTTATAGACCGACACGCGGGCTTGACGTCACGGCGCTGCGGCGGCGCTGCGATCGCGCCGGAGCCGAGGGTTCTGGGCAAAAGAGCGCACGTTTCGCATGAGCGTCATACTATTTCAGCATGCCGCGAAGCTGTGTTGCCGTTAAACTCGCCGAAATGTACAAGAAAAGTAGCGGAGTGAGCATCTACAAGTTCCCGGCAGACTCTGAAAGGCATAGAAGGTGGATAATATCCGTGGATCGAAAATTATGGCCGCCTCGCGCGTTTGTGCGGCAAGCACTTTGTTGGAGGCAAGTGCGGCTTCCATTTCAATCTCCGTCCCGAGGCTTGCCTATGTACAGGGAAGCCGTCCTGTGATCGAGACCACCCGGATTTTGTTCCCACGGGGTTCGCGCACAAAGCACCGGCCAAGCGTTCGTCGGAGGCTCGCTACGCCCGTGCTGCCCAGCAGAAGGGGATCGGCGACAGAACGGCAGTGTTGGAGGCGTTACCGAAAAAAAAGTAACAAAATACGTTACTCGTTACTTGCAAATCAAAGGTACGCATTACTGAGCTACGTTGCCTAAAAATGAGGAACGCGTTACCGCTACCGATAAAAAGTAACGCACGTTACTTCTGCGTTACTTTTTTAAATTATGATTTAACACGTTTTACGGTTTTGACGATACAGGTATGCATAGGCTCATATATCAAGAAACATTATGTTCATGCAGAAACAGAACATAATTACTTTATCTTTTTTACGGTTTTGCCTAAATATAGTGACGAGAAAAAACGCAAAGAAAAACATGGCTTGACGCCCAAAAACACGGAAAAACTTGAAGTGTAATTGTAGTAACGAGGTAACGTAACTACGTTACTTGAAATAGTAACGTAAGTACGTTACCCGTTACTGTGTCGGAAAAGTAACGAGTAGCTTACTACGTTACTGAAAAAGTAACGCGTTCCTGGTAACGCCGTTACTTGTAACGTGTCACCGCCAAGACTGCAGAACGGATAAAGCGTTACTGCTTGTCATGCCTTGTGGTCATGAGAGTAGGAAAAATAGCATACCTTGACTTGAAAACGCTGTGTGTATTCATTTAATTAATAAATACACTTCCGCAGGCCCACAGTCTGCTGATCCCGCCGGCAGTGCGGAAACCGACTCGAAGTAATCGTAGACCTCGAGAGACTTGTACGCCTGCTTCGTGTCGCTGGCTTGGCGAAGAAACTAAATAAACGACGACGTGAGCCGTCGACTTCGGTGGCAGCAACTTCACCTCGGAAGTCCAGCAGGCCTTGTTTACGGCGTACGGATCCTCGTAGGCAACGCCGTCCACGCACAATTTGTTTCGATACCGCCGCCGTTCAGTCTCGGGTAGCGAGCTCAAATAGTCGGGCATAGCATACGACATACGTTGCCAGGAAATACGACTCACAAATAAAGCTAGAAGCGTCCCTACAACGTCAACAACGAGCGCACGCTACACAACGCATTGGCGAAAACACGGAGGGCCGGGGCGCTTTTGCCCACATGGCTACAGCGCATGCGCGGCCTTCCGGCCGTGTTGGTAAACAGAGCCGCTCCGCGTGTCGGTCTATAAACGCTATCGCGTTAATATGAATAGATAGAAAAGCTGACCCACAAATACGGTTAATAATATTTGTTTGAGCTGTTCCCCAGTCAGCTGGCTCTTAAATCGCGGCAGCCAGGATGGAAGGACGGAACAATTCTCTGTCGCGCAAAAGCAAACATTGCTAAACAATCTAGTGTAGTATCCTATGCTACAGAGAAAACTCTCCGCGTTCTCTGGAAAGTTTTTGATGAATATACTTCCCAAAGTATATGATATTTGGAGTCCGATGTCGTACCAGGATACTGGCGAAGCTAGGGGAAAAGCTGAAATGACCGCTTGTCTCGGAGTTTGTGAGCTGCGTTCAGCTGCTTGACTCGCAAGAGCTTAAGGAAAACGCTTTTGAATTCATACAGGCGTCTTCGAGGGGAGTACGCGATTGAAGGTCGTCAGGTGATACGCCACCCCTAACAACTATACTCCGCTTTTTTTTCACACCATAATCGCTGCCACCTAAAAAAAGGAACAGTTTTTCGCGTTGTTCATACACCGCGCGAAGTAGCTCTCGCAAGATTTAATTGTCGGAAAAGAAGAAGCGATGCTTCTCGCGTTTCAAACGTGCATGATTTTATAAGATCACCATATATATATATATATATATATATATTAAAATGCACCCATACAAATATATGAACTCATAAAGAGGAAAATGAATACTGCTCCGCGAGGGTCCTGATTTTTTGTACTACGGTTCTTGAGGCGAACACGAGTACAGGTCCGCGCGCAGCAAACTCTACGATCCGATAGTGCCAATCAAGCATGGTCAAAAGTGCGCCGTCACGCCGCTCGCCTTCGTTTGTGCGATTGCTATGTCCGACTAGTCCCGAAAACCCCAGAGAAAGGTGCAAGGCCGTATTCAGTACGCGTGCTTGGTCTAACCACGAGTGCGACGGCGATGCACTTTTAGAACTGCTTGATTGGCTTCATTTATAGTGGCGTTCCCAGCCATTGGATCTAATGTGAAACCGAGCATAAAATGGAGAGGCAATAAGATGAGAACCGAGAATGTTATGTAATATTAAGTCGAAGATAATAAAAAAAATGGACATCGAGCTGAGTGAACCAAGTTTCTGGGTTCTTTCGTATACTACAGAGGAGAGCCCGCATACAGTCACTAAGAGACAGCCGGTCGTGGCGATTCCTCAGCATCTTATATTATCGCAAAGTAGCTAGTACGATTGCGGCAGCAGCCGATAAGAGTGCCGAAGAACGTATCAAAAAGCAAGACGCGAGATCATAGTAAAACACACTCTGTTTTATTTATTTAATTTTAGAGCGCAGCTTTTAGGCGCCAGTTTCCAGCTTGAGCGCCGTCGCCGTCATCGTCGGTGCAACCGCGCGGTGCAATATGGGTAAACTTTCCCACTAAATTTAGCGGAAAATGTTCCCCGCTAAATTTAGCGGGAAATAGTCCCCGCTAAATTTAGTGGGAATTTTTTCCGCTAAATTTAGTGGGGAATTTTTTCCACTAAATTTAGCGGGAAAATTTTTCCGCTAAATTTAGCGGGAAATATTTTCCGCTAAATATAGCGAGGAATTTTGTCCGCAAACTAAAAAATTTCTCCGCTAAACTTAGCGGGAGAATTGTTTCCAAAATGGGAGGAAAGGAGGAGGGGCCTAGCCTCCACTCCGTACCTTCCCCCCCTCCTCCTCAAGAGCTGCGCTCTATTTCAGCGCTACAGGGGATGGCAAACGTCTTTCATTTTCAAGCTGTTGGTTATTGTCGGTTATGGTCATTGATAGCTTAAGTAACGAATGGCGTGACTTACGATTTTCGTAATCTTTGCTTCGTTAGTTATTCTTTGGCCTTCTTGTCGTGTGATGCGGCAATCTCATTGCCGCATTACACGTTTCGTAAGCTGCCAGCGTAGCACCATATCCCGAATTGCCATACTTGCTCTAGCTATCGAACGAGGCTGCGGCGGCCATTGATGTCGCGGTCACTTGAACTCTGTAGGATTAACGCCACTGCCCTACAGTTCTCAAGCTCGAGCTGATCATTATGCGAATTGCGTGTCGTGGAGCGTGCGCACCACGCTCAAAGCAATATGTATTTTGTTCAGTTTTCGAGGAAAACAGCTAATGTCTGTTGCAACTTTAGAAGGTAGGGCGAAGGAAAGAAAAGCCGGAGAGGAGGAAGCACACGGATCGTCGGAGAAGGAAGTCTTCCCCTCTAATCTGCTGCGTTCCTTCTGCTTCTTTCTCCCAAGCCCTCATTTCTCTCGCACTACCTTCTTGAGCTGTACTATAGTACTATACACAACGCTCCAAGATTGTTGCATTCGTAGGCGTATCTTGAGGTAGTTATAAATGGTCGGTGAGATAATTCAAGGTTAAAATATCTAACCATTGAGATTTTTTTTTTTTCGTATCTAAACCCCGAAAGGGGCCGCTCCGTGTTTCCCACCTCTCAATGTTGGAACCGTGTAACACCTTAAGCGCGCCGATCCGCCTTGGCCGCTACACAATCGACAGTGACCGCCGTTACATTGCCCCTCTCAGACCTACTCCCCTCGGGCCTTGGCCCGCATCGTCTTGGCCGCGTGCGCTCCTTCCCGCGGACGCGTTTCTCCATCTTGATATGGAGTAAGAGTTTGCGCCTTTACATTCGTCGACAAATCTATTTCGAATTTGGCTCTGAATTTGTTCCCAAGTCATTCGACCCGGGGAGTTGCTCAGAGCTCGATTTCAATTATGTTCTCCTCAACTGTAAGTGACTGCGACTGTGGCACACCGCCGTGGTTTTCGTTTATCTGGTTAGAACATGCCTCTACAAATGCATTAAGACGACAAATTGGGCCAGTTGGTTCATCTTTACGTCTCTCTTTGTCCTTGTTTTTTCGGCGCCTATCTTCGCTCTACAAATGCCTCTACAAAGCGTTTGAATGTTTGACGCTCCGGAAATCACTACACGACGACATAAACCACAGTGCCACTAAGCGATGAATCCATGAGAAATATTTTTCGCTCCTGCTTTTGTCATATAACTCGTCGACCGTTTGCAAAGATTGGGATCATAGCAGCTGTTTTCACTAGCGCATGGGGGCGACGCGTTCAAATTTTTCACAACTATCGAAAACAAAAAATGTTAGCGACGATTGTGGTCTTGAACGTTTTGTATAGCGCTGTGCTCAGGCAAGCTTACGTTATTCGGAAATTAAGGTCGGCTGCCACACGCGGTGTCTATGCGAATGCTTCCGCTACACACTTAACTTTTTTACACCCTTTAAGGGTGCTACAGCACCCTTTAGGGGTGCTGCAGGGGGTTTGCACCCTTCACTTAGCCGTCTAGCACCCTATTTCTTGCAGGGTTAGCACCCCTCACGACGAGCGCGAGGGGTGCTCGCGCTCGTCGTGAGCAAACCTATGGCTTGCACCCTGCGGAGCAAACCTATGGCTTGCTCCGCAGGGTGAGAAAGATTCGTGTGCGGCGGAGCCGAGAGGCTGTTCTGGGCGCCGTTCTACGACGTTCGTCCGATGACGCATTTTGCGGAGCGTTCAAGTGCAGTCTGACGGCAGTTCAAGCAATCACAGGTCATGCTAGTTCTGCCGTGTGGTCGCAACAGCCGCTCGCCACCGATTCGTTTCGTAAAGCGGGAGCGAGAAAAAACGTTACAATTGCGAGCAGCATGATTTCTTGCCTATGCCTGTGCCGCAGAGACGCGCTGTCTCTTCGCGTATGCCGAAGCGGCACCCTCCTGAATATTCGATGGTGTTGAAAGACTACCAACGTACCGACTCGCCCAGTTATTCTTTCTGTAAAAAAATGATAGCCAATAGTAATAAATGAAATAAATACCAACTTCTAATTGGTTATAAATCATGTGTAATTCATGCAGTACAGTCTTCCCTGCTCTGTTGCTTTCATGATATCAGGTAATGTGTAAATGTATAGGATAGTTCACAGGAACAATTTATGTCCGACCCATTATATTGTATGTTTTCTCTAAATGCTTGAAGTTATATAAAAAATGCTCATCGTAAATTAAGCCGCACCACTGAATGTACAATAGCTTGTGACTTTTATGTATGTTCCGAGCGAAAGAAAAAGATGCATTCAAAAAGGGCTAATTATTTTGTTTCCTCTCTATTAAAGCTTTTTTTTCAGGTACACTCAAAACGTGGGTGTCTACGTCTAAAAGAGTGGAATTGACATTTCCCGCAGGCCTGACTCAGTTTGGCTGGCAGCTTGCAACCTATGGGAACCTGGAGAACTGCACCACAAGGGTGAGAGTGACGCCCACCCTGCACTTCCTCTACGATGGCACCATAAGGAAGAGGGAGCTGCCCCCAAAGTGAATGCAATGGCAGGTGGGTCGTTACAGTGAACCCCCATACAGATGATACCAAACAGAAAATCATTAAAAATGAATTATTATTAGAAACAAAGAATGGGAGTCGCACAGACAAGGAGGAGGAGATGAACACAGTGCTGTGCTATGTCCGTATGCTCTGTTCCCATATTCTTCACAATTTATTTTTAATAATTGTCTACCAACTGGCCCAATCATCAGCACTAGCCAACAAGAGTATGCTGCTATTTTTTACTCTGCGTTAACACTGTGCTTACAGTTAAATCCTACAGTAATGAACAAACAAAAAAATGGGAGCAAGCCAGGCACGTAACCAAAATCTTGATTCGGCGGCACCCATGACAAAATGCTGTATGAGGGGGATGGGGGAGAAGAGGCCCCAGCAAAATGGAAGACTTTGGGGAGGGGGGGGGGGGGGGGAAGCGGAGAGGGGATGGGCTTTCGTTATCTTTTGAGTAGGACAGGCGCTGGCAATGCCTCTGTGCCACTGGGAAAGCTGAAGTTCATATCCTTCAAATTAATTGGATCCAAAAATCTATAATATGTATTAGTGGCCGAGAAATTGCCCTGGAGGAATGCAGGCAGAGGATAACAAAATTGAATGCACACACGACAGAACAATAATACAGAAAAACAAGACGGAAAGAATAATCCACTACCGATGGAGTTGCCATGCAGTTGCTTTCATTTTGTGCGTTGTGACGTCGTTGGGCTCCCTGAAGCAATTAGCTAGACATGTCAGTTTGTACTGGGCAAAAGACGATGAAGGAGCATTTTTTTTGTCGCTATTTATGACCTTCCATTTCAGCTTCTTTAGATAAAAAGAATCCTTAGAATCCCTGTATTGGTGGTTTGGGCAACCTAGGCAATAAGGAGAGAATTATGTTACTAGTGCATTATGTTTTAATTGAACAAGGCAGAACCAGCTTGTGCTGCAGTGGCGTCACATAATGCCGAATGCACGTGACTTGCGACGCATTGGCGATGCCTCATGAAGCAACTACGATGGGTCAGACCCGCTATGTCTTTTTTAAAGCAAAATGAATATTATAATCAGGGAGCTGCTCCAGTTATTTATTAAGGTACTTTTTATTTAATATTGCAGATAAACAAGGAACATCTGAAAGCAACGAAAACATCAAATCATCAACACACCCGCCATGAAGCGGTGGAACAGGGGGTGCACCACAGTAGCTCTCACCAGTAAAGGTGACTTGAGCAGTTATCACAGCTGTGCAGTGGCTGCGATTACACCTGTGTGATTGCAGGAAACTTTGCTTAGAACCAAGCTCCTTAATTTTGTGCAACAGGTGGTTATGGGACTAATGCAACAAATGCTCGCCAATCTGTGCCTTCGACTCGCCGGGCGCTGTAAGTAGGCATGCTCGGAACATTAGCATGGTCTTGGTCGTCTTCTGCTGCCCCTGATATCGGCTAGAGCCAAGAGTCTTCGCTAGTGCGCTTTAGACGCTTACAAGAAGTATGCTTGTACAGCACTGCATCCAGCTCCACACTCCTTTTAGTGCCCGAAGCTCCAACTTCGATGGTCCTTGCAAATCATGTAGGCAAGCGCCGTGGAAGGCGAGCCCTCCACGGCGCCAAGGGCATAAAAACTGTAGAGAATTTCTACTAACCTTATACTGGAACGGTGCTACTATTTTTCAGACACCTTGGCAGTAGCGGCTACGATGATCGTGGTTTACAATGTCAAGGAAACCATGGCACTGTCACATCTGTTTGTTGGAGAGGAGGTAAGCTCTCAACTATCCTTTCTAGCATAGGTTGCAAAATGTAACCTAGCGCTTTTATGAACTCCCTTGCGCACAATCTTTCTAAGCAAATGTTTAGGCAACACTGGGGCACATATGGGTGATTCCACGTCAGTTCATGCAATGATGGTCCGGGTCATAATTTTGATATTTTTGTTAAAAATATATATGAAAGCCATGTTCTTGGGAGGAATATTAAGCTATATATGAATGCCGTAACAAATTTTTTCGCTGAGATATAAAATAGAGAAGCTCGTGGCGTGGAAATCGAGAAGATTTCACTATGCTAATTTGCGCAGTCGTCATTTTCTCATCAAAGCTTTCACGTCACCATAACTTTTTTAATGCATTTTACAAAAGATATACAACACATACACAAAAAAGTAAAAATATCAATAAATTATTTCTATGCAAACAAAACTATCAAACATGGCATAAAAACGCGTTTCAGAGACATATTCACAATTTTCTTTGCAAATAAACCATTTGTCATAATACTTCACAAAACATATCAAAATGCGCGCCTATAAATAGTCTTTACGAATGTATAGAGATAATATGTCTACCCTTAATTGTCTTCTTGTTATTAATGCAGAAATGCAGCTGATTTCTCGAAATGTGGCAAGATTGGGCGTCAATATTTCAAAAACTCCACCTTTTATTTTTTTTAAACTTTCCTTGGCACTTTGCAGTGACTTGAACTAACTTGTGATGGCAAAACATTGAGTAACATATGACCTCCAAACGGGAAAAGCTACGACACAGCTTCACTCGGAGCGAGCCGACGTCTTTGTCATAGCGGCTTTGCCGCACAGCGCCAAGTATTTTGAGCGTTAGTTATGGCATGCATTTTATATTTTTCAAATTCTTTTTTTCAGAGGGGTTAGTATAACTGACACGAAAATGTACTTTAGGCTGGAATACCATTACTTAGTTTACAATTCACAAAAACAAAATGGCCCCACTCTGCAAATTCGCTAACTATGCATACCTAAGCTTAAAACTCTCAGTTGCGCAAGTGGCGATGTATACATCCGGCCTCTCGGCATATGATGACTTCCACAGATGAGATGCCTGGATTCCTCTCACAGGTTCTACGGTGGCCCACTCTACTTGCTTCACCACACGAAACTCTCGAACCCGTTCCGCAGACAGGTGGAACATTCAGACATTTGTTACTTTTTCACGCAGCACTTCCACAAAGTCTTTAGCGGTGACAATCGTTGAGTTGAGCGAAGATCTCAAGTTGGTGAGCGTTACGTGGTGTTTAAGAACACCACCTACTCCATCACAAGCGCTTTTTCCATGTCCAGTGGCTGAAAGGATCCATCTTGCCAAAGAGTACGGCTTCCGAGATAATTCGTGCAATTGGAAGCGATTCTTGAAATGCGCCGCCGCTCCGTCTGATACAAAAATTATTTCAGAAAAGAGCGGGTAATGTTCATCAACATACTCTTCTATGGCTTTTGTGGCTAGAAGAGCGTGAGCTGTGTCATGTATCGTGTCATCGCTGACAACGGCAAAGCTTTCCGTGCCTTGCGTGGACGTAACCACACATGTGAGGAGAGACACTTGAGTTTTTTTCCAATGAAAACTCTGCACTTCGGTTGGGAAGATGACTGTCCAATTTTCCGCAAAATCGAAGTGGAACATCACTGCCTTGGGTGGTAAGGCGGTTCTTGTGTCACGTATCAGGCTTCGTTGAAGGTCACGGATGTAAGAATGCCTCATATACTTTTCGCTCCATGACTCCAGTTCCTTTAGGAAAGTGGAAGTGTCCATAACCTTTTTGACGAGTTCGCCGGCGTCCCATAACGCGTAACATATCTCTTCGTCTTCGTCGAGATGGAGCGACTGCAGCGAGATGCTCTGCATTTTTGGGCACTTTTCGCAACGGCGCAGGAAGCAATCGTTTTGTGGAGGGCTGCAGAGGTAGATGCGCTTGAAGTCGTCTTCAGTAAATGTCTCCTGTGAGGCATTTGTTATTGCCGTTAAAAGCAACTGAAAATTGACGCAACATATGCAAGCGCACACCTCATGCTCGGGACTCTTTTTTACCCATTTTGGTCGTAGGGAATAGAACTTAGAGATGCCTAGTTCTCGATGGGGATGGTCCTTCCCAAACAGCTGGTAAGTTTCCTTAAGAGAGCGGGTCATAAACCTTTTTACGACTTTGGTCTTGTTGTCGTTGATCATGGCTTTGACGACGTCCTTTTTGTTGGGGCTTTGAATAGAGCATGCGAGGTCGTCGCGTGTGTAGTACTCAAGTGCAACTCTCACGTCTTCGGCATTCGCCTTTTTTCCCATGTAGGGATCAGGCGTTGCCCATACACCACCTTTACGCTTCAGTTTTTACGTTTGATCAATCATGTAGGCAGTCGCTTCTGGCACCAGACGCAATATTTATTTTTTCGAGATGCTTGGTGGCAGAAGCGTGTACAATAGCTTGCGTTCCTGGTGGGAACTGCAAGCCTTCAGCGCTTCGCGGAATGCGTCAAACCACTCCGCGCAGTGCTCACAACTGTCTTCGTCGGTTTTCATGCCATAAATGCCTGACAGCTTTCTTCTAATGGAAGAACTCACTTGAGCTTGTTTTTTCTTCAAATACGCTTCGCGCCTTTTTTTTAAATGGTTTTACGTGGTTTCAATGGAGTTACCGACGGACTAGCAGCACACAATTCTTGACTCACATTAGCCAGAACTTCATCAGAGTCCCGGAAAGAAGAGTCTGATGTACTCACGTTGTGAGGAGAAGCAATCTCATTCTGGAGGTATTTGTAGCAATGTTGGCATAAAAGGTCAGATTCGTTCACTGTCCGTGGAGCCAGTAGCTTTTCCAACCGCACTTGGTTGAGTCTCCCTACCGATACGAGGTGCTTATCGCTATACACTTTCTTCTTGTGTCTCCGTAGATAGTCCACACAGAACAATCGCATGGTGCTGAATCGTTGGGCCATGGCTGTTCGATTTGACACAAGACTCTTACTCGCTTCGTAAATGACAGAACTTCAAACCTCCTCGCAAACGCCTATTTGAGGGGTTCTGAATTCCTCTCTCCCGGCTCCGAATATCCGGTCAGAGTTCGGAAAGAAAATGTCCTTGTGGTTATCAACTTCTGTCTTCCATTGTAGATATTATCGGTGCGTCGCGCATGGTTAAGCTGGTGTTGTTTGTTTGTAGTACCACTTATTGAGCACCAAAGACACCGAGTCTCCTGTAAGCATAGCGATAGTCAGCCGTCTTTTTTTCTTTTTTTTTTCTTTTCTAAAAGTTTTTTATATTGTAATGTTTTTGGGGTTTTCGGTGTTGGAGTGTAGTTTGCGTGCGTGCGTGCGTGCGTGCGTGCGTGTGTGCGTGTGTGTGTGTGTGTGTGTGTGTGTGTGTGTGTTGGGGAAGGGGGTTACGGCAGCAAAATAGAAGAGAGGGTTAGGGGTTCGGTCTTGGTCGGTTCGCATAGCGTGGTGCAACTCATTTGTTCAGGTCCTTGGGAGAGGTGCCCGTTCCCGTTGCTGTCCTTAACCTTGGAGTGATTTAGTTCGTCTGGTTAGGTTCGGTCAAGTCTTTGCGGTCGCATGTCTTGATCTTCCCTATTTTATTTCTTTCCGCGTGGACATGCATTTATTGTCGTTCTTGTTGTGAATAAGTTCAGCTGCGTTTGAGAGTTCGTTTCGCACTGTCCGTTATTTCTGTTTTTCCTCGTCTCTGGGTTTAGATTGAAATGTTTCCTGACCAACTGACATGCATATTTTTCCTTACAACTACTCTCGCCTTATTTTGCCGTAACTGACTCTTCACAGCTTTGGGTTTTAAGGCAATGTGATGTGCTTACGATTACTAACTACCGCAAGCAGTGATGTTCGCAGGCGTTTCTTGCTCATGTTAAGGGGCGGGAAGAAGAGGGCAGGGCGGGGGAAGGGGGGGGGGGGGGGTATAGTCACACAACGATAAAGCAATGCTCGGAACAGCACGACTTTCCGCTCTCTACGACAGAGTCCCGCTTTCCAGCTTTTGACGCTTCCATCAAGGGGACGTTATGCGGCAAAGCCGCTATAACAAGACGTCGGCTCGTTCTGAGTGAAGGTTTGTCGCAGCTTTTCCCGTTCGGAGGTCATATGTTACTCAATGTTTTGCCATCACAGGTTAGTTCATGTCACTGCAAACTGCCAAGGGGAGTTTAAAAAAAATAAAAGATGGAGTTTTTTTAAATATCGACGCCCAATCTTGACACATTTTGTGAAATCAGCCGCATTTCCGCGTTAATAACAAGAAGACAATTAAGGATGGGCCCATATTATCTTTATACATTCGTAAGGATAATTCAAAGGCGCGCATTTTGATATGTTTCGTGAAGTATTATAGAGGATAGTTTATTTGCAAAAAAAATTGTGAATATGTCTCTAAAACGTGTTTTTATGCCATGTTTGACTTTTTTGTTTGCATAGAAATATGTTATTGATATTTTTACTTTTTTGGGTATGTGTTGTATATCTCTTGTGAAATTTATTAAAAAAGTTATGGTAACGTGAAAGCTTCGATGAGAAAATGACGACTGTGCAAAGTAGCATAGTGAAATCTTCTCAATTTCCACGCCTCGAGCTTCTCTATTTTATATCTCAGCGAAAAAAAAAAACGTTACGGCGTTCATATATAGCGGAATGTTCCTCCCAAGAACATGGCTTTCATAAATATTTTTAACAAAAATATCAAAATTATGACCCGGAAAACCATTGCATGAACTGACGTGGAATCACCTATATGCAATTGTGAATGTATCCATCTTATTAAAGTTTTCCATTTTCTTTTTTTTAATGACAGCCAAGCATGCAGTACATTACAAACTAGCACCTTTCTTGCACAACAGATTGAGCCATGTTCCATGCTTGTACCTAGTTTAGACTTCATCTAGATCAGTTTAGATCAGTTTAGAAGTCGCATGGTCTCAGGGGAGCCAATATGATGCTGATGGCACTGCTTCACATGTTTGACTACAACTTCGACAAACAAGCTTTCTAATCACTGCACGGCACACTCTTCTAGAAAGGTACAAAAGATCCAGTGGCTGTCTTTCTTGACACACTGATGGTTGGAATTATCATGGCCAAAAGTAGTTTCCACAAGATTTCTAACCATCTAAAGCAAAATATTTTGGCCAAAATGTACATGGGAGGTGAAGTAATTGCAGATCAGGAGATCATACAAGGAGAATGTGGGCTCCTGTTGACTGATTCTGGCTTTTTTGCAATGAGCAAGCCAAAGCAACGTTTACGTCTCTATGTGGAACCAGACTTCTGGCTAGCATTGCCGAAATTTTACTAATCGCAGAGATAATGCAGGTGTCCCTGTTGCACTGACGATCTTGCATATTTTTCAGTGCTGGGAAAGCATGATTTACTGCCACTTGTCTAAGTTGCGTTCTGCACAAGTGTAATCAGGCCTGCAGGGGGTGGGGGTATTACATATTTAACATAGATCAAGTTACTATAGCAAATAACAGTGGACTAGCTCGCTGGTAGATAGTAATATATTAACTGTGATGATTTAGAGAAGACTATCACGCATGGTGCCTGCCTTACATTGCATTGATTTTGTTTGCTAACACAGGAGCAAGACATCCCGGCAATGCCGTGCGTCGTGTACTCTGGCAATGACGCCGAGGGGGCTGACTTTTTGTACCTCGCTCTCGATAAGCAGCGGTTTTTGTCCGTGAAGAATGCAGAGGACGACATCACTGCCATCATGGTGGCTTACTGGCTTTTTAATATAAGTACTTGAAAAAGGCAGCAAACACAGTTGCTCTTCTAGAACGGTTGTTTGTCGGCCTCAGCAGCACTACTCCGAGGCCAGTTGTGATGAAATTCCTGAACAAGGTTGCAAGAGCGTAAAATCAATGAGGCCGACAAACAACCGTTCTAGTACCAAAGGGATGCTGAACCGAGATTTGGATGGCACGAAACCAGGCAGGAGCACTAGGTGGGATGCTGCAAACCTTAGAACATAACTCATATGACGGTATCTCTAATGGATGGCAGTACTTTTTGGAAAATACGAGCATGATTGAACAAAGCTTGCGACATCTGTATTCTCCTCTTCTCTTTTTCGAAAATATGCCCATCCAGTTGAGATACTGCTGCATGAGTGGTGTTTTGGGGTCTGTAGCATCCCACTGTGTGCTTCTGGTGCCTTGTTTTGTGAAGTCAAATTTCAGTACCAGCACCCATTTAACTTTTAACTTTCTAACTCTAAACTAAAATAAATGTACCATACTTTCCAGACTATAGTGCACAAACTATACATGTCTAAAAGTTGATATTTTACATCGTACAGTCTATCTACAGGTGTGGACTCTACAATTTTTGCTTCAAGATTGTTCATTATTACAAAACTGGTGAGGCCAGATTGCCGTGTTTTAGATATTTTACGCTGGGATAAAGTAATCAAGACAACCTCCTACTGTCAGTCTGTTTCCCAGGCTTTCGATACCTCGCATCTAACATGTTTGCTTGGGAGCCTGCAAGCAACCAACTCAGGTCAAGCTTAATCTTGAGGAGCTCTGCGATTGGCTGACGAGCGGATCACAGAAAGCCCCCTGACATTCATCCGCAGATATCCCTTTTGTGGAGTTCTCCAGCCTGAAGTTTTCCCCGAGGATTATACACCGAGTGCAGACTATCTAAGAAAATACTTTTTCTTTTTAACCGAAATTTACCCTTGCGCATTATACAACGGATTGTGTACTATAGTCTGGAAAATATGGTAGCTTGTTTTAATGTTTTAAGTCCTAAACTAAAGGAAGTGTAGCTTGATTTTTATGCAACTTTAGGGTCCTGAATGAAAGTCGCATGTGCAATGGAACAAAAAGTATACACTCGAAACGGAAGGCATCTAGATTGTTCTTCTGTTATAGTCATTTTTATCAAGAACCATTGTGATGTACTGAGGTAATCTGTATTGATTTTTGTTTTTTTTTTTCTTATTTTTACTAGCATTTTAAGGCTATGCTGTGATATTTAAAGAAAATATATTTGCTTATTTGTATGGAGGACATAGCTGGTTATTTTGTTGTGCTCACATAATAGTTCAATAAATGAGTATTCATTTAATTTGGCTTTTATGGACTCAAACCCCCCAATTGTTTCTCGATTTTTACTAGCATCTAGGCCTATATATGCTGTGATATTTGACGGAATGCCTCAAGTATTGTATTTTGATATGTGTGTGGAGGACATCCCTCATTATTTTTGTGGTCGCATAATAGCTCAATAAATAGTTATTAATATAGTTTTCCTTTCAGTTTTCTGTTTCTCATTTTATAACAACTTTTATTTACTTGCAGCTTAATCACATGCTGTTTGTATAAAGCTGATGCCACTCGCCATGCCTTGGGCGAATGTGTAACGGTACTACGGCATACCAAGTATGACAACTCGTAACCACCTCGTATGCAAGGCAAATGACCGACGAGCTAGAGCGGGATGCAAGGACCAAGTATCGGGATTGAACAAGCTAAGCTCCTTGTTGTTTATGTTTGTACCATACACTTTCTCACATTGCATAGTTTGCATGAGCAAGTGCTGATCATGCATGTGATGCATATCACACTTCTGTGTTGGCAGTTTGACAGTTGGACACTTTTAATGACACATTGAGATTGGTGGCAGACTCCTTCTTTAATATGATGTTTGAGAATATCTCCCACTGATCTTTTCTAGTATACGAGTATTAAGACCATCAAGCAATTAATAAATTCAGAAGCTTTAGCCATGGAACAAATTCTGGGATATTTTTTTATTTTCCTTCCAAATTTTGTGGGAACTAAAACTTAAATTACGCAAGATTTTCCTGTAACTTCCGTTTGCACATAAGTTAAGATTCACATTGAAATATTACCTTTTCTGCCATGCACATCTTGCCTTCATTATCGGACAGTGCATCTAGGCACAGCTGCTTCAAGTAGCATGTGTGCCGATGCATTGCACACATATCAAATAATGAATCCAGTTTCTGTAACGAGGTCCTATGCTGGCACTGTACTTTTGCATCTCCTTATTTCATCAGTTATCTGGTCTGCATACTTCGTGGTTTTCTGGTTGCCATACCTGGTATACTGAACCCAGTTTGACAGGTGCTGAGATACAGGGTGATTCATTCTCATTGGAACAGATTCTTGTAAAATAAAACTTCAGTTTTATGCAAATTATCTTTTTACAGTTGAGTTATAGTGGTCCTGGCAGACACTTTATAGAGGCAAGATGACAGCTAAAAGTGGACTTATTGCATAAAATCCATGGATTAGCTTTTTAGTGACTGCTTTGATGACACCAGCACATATTGTGAAAATGGGGCAGTCACCTTAGACCAGCTTATTTTTCGTGAAATGAGCACTAACCTTAGAAAAACGATTGAGAAAGATTCTTGCACACAAAACGGGTTGTGAGATACAGTACTTTCTGGACCGCTACATTTGGTGAAATTATATTTTCTCTTTTTTTTTTTTTTGGCCTGTGTGCTCATTTCAGGATTTATAAAAAATTGTCTGGTTTAAGGAGGTGATTGTCTTCAAGTTCGAAACAGCTGTCGAACCAGTAATTGAAAAAGTTAATCAACTAATTTTAGATAATAGTCCACTTTTAGTCCCAGCCTGCCTGTACAAAGTGTCGGCTTGGCTAAGTGCTCACCTGTAACGAGATCATCTGTGTAAATAAGATAAGTTTTGTTTTACAAAACTCTATTTCGATTAGAATGAATCATCCTCGAGCACCCATTAAAATCAGCATCAGCACCCTTGGATTGGGGTGCATTGCACCTAGCACCCTATACACGTCACACCCCTATAGGGTGCTTTGGTACAGGGGTGCTCGTTTGCACCCTCAAAGGGTGCTCGTCCTGGGACAAGTGCTTTACACCCCTAAGGGGTGTAAAAAAGTTTAGTGTGTAGGTTCATCAACGTGACGCCACTGTCTATGCTGCATTCTCAGTGTTTTTGGAGCAATAATAAGTTGCTCGGAAGAAGTGTGTAAAATAGGCAGGTGAGGAAACGAAAGCTCATTGGACGACCTGCGTTGCTAAAAGGTTCGCAGTGCTCCACATGCAAGGACTTTTAAACAGACAGGACCCGGCATGACGTCAGCCTGGGTGAAGCCGGAAGAGGCATTTGATCCCAGACTGCCTTGCGCACCCGTTCCGAGGCCGTGGGGTAGCGCACCGGCGGTTCGTCTGTTTTCTAATCTGCTCCGGCATGTGCTTCACGAGGCTAGCTTTCGATGCGGTCGGCGTCCGCCGTGGGCGTCCACGATGCAAATGCTTTGCAGCGTGAGTGTTTATACTTAGTTCCACAGTATGTGCGAGCGAAGTCAGAACTGGAAGCGCGAGCCCATTGTTCTGTGCGCTCCTGGCTTGCATGCGCGCTCGTGTGATCTGCTGCGGCTGTTTATTAAAAAATGCGTTGCGCACCGCCAAGTCCTTCACGGTGCGTCGTCTAGAGCGTCTCAATTCTAGTCACTTTCTGCTGGGCAACCAGGCGTTCATTTATAATAATCCCATCCAATTCCGACCATACCGGTTTAAAATTCAAATAACGGTGGGTGCCGCCATTACTTTCGGTCACACAGTCGTGTTGCCACGGAAATGTCATGGCAACGCGGTTGTTTGCACCGAAATTAATGGCGGCGCCCACTCACTAGGCTTCCCATTGGTCAAGAAATGTTCGTTGCGGCTCGTGGCCACGCCTACTTCCGTTACACTTCGCTCCATGCATTGGAGATAGGGACGCCACCTCCTGCCCATTATAACCTCCTTGTCCACATAAGTGGCGAAAAAGAAACGAAAAAAAAATAGTCTGTTTTATTTTGCGGTCAACTCGGCTCACTGGAAATTTATTTTGGAAATCTTGCATACACCAGGCAGGCTTAAGCGAAAAAAGGAATACATTAAATATATATGTTTTGTTTTACTTGGAGTTTTACATCCCAAGCTAAAAAAATCAAGGGGTGCTCAGCGAAACAAAATGACAGCAAACACCGTCGGAAAGGAGTACCAGGTGCGGCTGAACTGCTGAGGCGTGTCGCGAATCTGTCGACGGCGTCTATTACTCCGCCCGCTGATGTTTTGGGTGATCTACCTTATACGCTCACGTTCAATCAAGGTTTTAGTTGGACTAAGTTTGAATCGAGCGGTACGCCGTCGGGAACTACACTGCAATTATACTGCCCAGCATGACTGAGTCGCCGGAAATAAACATCGTTCGTGTCCTTGCACAAACGAGATTTTCGTCCAGTGATAAAGTGCTGTGTTCCTATATGATCAAGTGCGAAATTATTCCGAAATATACACCAATCTAGTTTAATTGTTTAAGCATGTATTCGTGCTAAAGTGAGGGCGAAAGTAAACTGGTTGTAAACCAGTTTACAGTAAACCGCGAAAAACACGCCACACGTGTTTTTCGCGGACGCTTGGTCGTATTGAATGGGTGCATAGGCGTTTACTTTCCGAGTTCTTGACCCCATTGTGCTTCCGGTTTCTAGCCCACCGTGGTGTGAGTCGCTAGAGCCAATGCACTGTAACTTTTAATTCGGACTAGATGGCATGTAAAATGTCTGTCCTTTAGCCTATCATGTAGGCTGTTTGAGTGATTGCACCGATGATTCCTTTCAGCAACTTGACTTTAGCAAACACGTTTTATTTAAAACAGCGTGATTTGATTTTGTGACAGACTTAAAAAGCTTTTACGCAAGCGTGAAATTATTTTACAACTTTCTCCTTAGCCTTCTCTCTGAAGTCCAACCCAAAATGATAAGTAACGGAGTTATATCGTGCCAGCTATAGGCACATGAGAAATGACACGTTGCATCGGAATGCCTCTAATCTGGCAGTAGCTCTGTCGTCACATTTATTTCGTCGTCGTCTGTTTAGGGCCCGTGCATGATTGCCTAGCTTCATGACGGATACATATTAATTTGCGTAAGGGTTAAAACACATAAAATTGCTCTAAATGTATTCATATATCTCAAATCAGTTGGTTGAAATCCTTGTCGTACGTTAGCTATCTAATTGAAAGAACTTGACAAGTAGGTCGCTGAGGTGCAATTATAAATAAACTCAGCTGTTGACACGCTTTATTTTCACATTACATCCGGCTTGTACCCCGGTGGGATGTGTCTTGACTAAAGAAAAAGCAGTTGGCACTTTTGTCACAGGGCTTAGCAGAACCCCATCTACCGCGTCATA
Organism: Ixodes scapularis; assembly: GCF_016920785.2. Classification (NCBI taxonomy): domain Eukaryota; kingdom Metazoa; phylum Arthropoda; class Arachnida; order Ixodida; family Ixodidae; genus Ixodes; species Ixodes scapularis. The sequence continues at coordinate 72,615,675 of NW_024609846.1, read as the reverse complement.
TCCCTCACACCCTACCTCCTCATAAGGATTGATCCTTTCCGAGTCTTCAGTAAGTATTGGCAGTTTCGGCGCAGATGTGTACCTTTCTACCTTTCTTTGTTTATATCTTGGGCGACCTTGGACCGTTGGCAGATATCACTCGTACTTTCGTCGACCGTGCTTTACCATCTCGAACTCGTACGGCATCTTCATCGTTCATATCAGAATGGATTCCACCGTTGTTCCAGTCTTGATTGTGTTCTAGCACAGGTCTAGCCCTCTGCGACACGAAGTGGGGCAGTAGAGTGAGTGCTTTTGACTCACCTAAAACTCAACTGGCATTCGAGTGTTGCAGTCTTGTCGGTTAGTATACCTAACCAAAATTCTTGCCGGGAATGTTTTCACTTTTTCAGCAGTCTTTTAACTACTTATGTGTTTTTTCCTCAAGTCCATTCAATCTTGGGATTTACAGACAAGTCATGAGATACTTGAAGTCATAGTGCATTACCAACACGGCTGATTCTCTTTTCGAGAACTGTGGGCCGCTGCCTGTACACACTTCGAGCGAGATGTTATGGCGAGTGAACATACTTGTCATGACGTCGATCAGAATTTTTCATAGGTCATCTCGTAAATCGGCGACCTCGAAAAACTTAGAGTAAGCATAGTGAAGGACCATATATGATTTCCCACCATATATAAACGGCTCTCCTCCATTTCATGCGCAGTGTGGCAAGGGTGTGCCTCGTAGCTGAAGCGGCTTCCTCCTACTGGCGGTAGGCCAACTGCATGCAGATTTTGCATCGACTGACCATCTTTGGGATATCTGGATTGAATCCCGGCCAAATCATTACCTTTCTCATACGCCCTTTACACTTGTTAATGCCTACGTGACCGCTGTGCAAGCATTTCAGCACCTCAGGTCTGAGACTCAGCGGTATTACAACTTTTAATTGGGAAGTCCCTGACGAGTAGTTAAAGACGGTACAAGTGGCCATGCCGGCGGTTTTCGAGGAGGCTTCTCCCTCTGCACTGACAAGTAGTCGAGATAGCAAGAGAAAATGCACGGCACTCAAATTTGTGACATTCTCGGTCTTTTCATTGTATGCAGGAGACTATAAGACACCTATACTGAATATGTCCCGCTCTAGCAGACGTCATATGAGTTGAAAATGTTTTTGACAAATTCCGTCAGAGCTTCGAAGCTATCGCTTCATTTGCGGCACTTCTTGATTTCATGCCGCTGGTCGCTCGGGATTAACTGGCGCGATAAATATTACCAATTTCGTTTTTTCCTTCGGTCCTTTGACCCTTGCTAGTTACACTATTTCACGCAATATTTTAAACATTTAGTCGGAGCAGTAGGACTGCTAGACAAGGTTTATCGTCGATAACGCCGTAGTCGTTAGACGACCAGTTGACGGTTCGATGCTCACTTCAATTGAAACGGGCAGGAGAAGGGATCTAACTTAAGATTAAAACAAATATAGCAGTGCGAGCTTTATGCGCAGCACATGGAGAAGTTTCGCGCTAAACCCTATTGCTGCACGCATTAATTATGTTTTTGGGCGGTGATCGATTTCAGCTTGAAGATATATTAGAAAACCAATATATACATCCCAGAAGTAACACACATGGGCAGTGCAGTTAAAGAATCGCTCAAAACTTCTTCAGTTAAAACAAAAATATTGCCACGCGAAAGAGGAAGACAGGCTGTAGCAGCAGTCGTAGCAGCGACAGCAGTATAGAGCATGCGGCGGCCAGTTTAAATTACCCTAAATTGCAATACTTTATATCTTTTTGGAACTATTTAGGAGTGCTTGCTACTATAAAACATGATTATAAGAATTATCAAAAAAGATTAATTATGTTTTTAACTGAGGAACGAAAAAAATACTTCACGTATTCTATTTGATTCAAGATGCATTCCTGCCTCATGGGTTGTGGATGCGAAGAAAGCAGTTTGTGCCTTTGATCGTGTACAGCGCAACATAAAATTTTGGCGATTTTTAAACATTAGGGATGCACAGCCCGAAAGTTGAGTTTCCCTGAAATCATTGCCCATGTCAGCCAGCCGTGCATATGAGCGCCGGGAAGCCAAATGACTCCATCTGAACGACTTGTTTTTTAGACAAACGGCACAAAACATGTATCGGGTGTGATAGAGCATGCATTACGGTTCGTAAGGCACTTTTTATAGGAGTGCATAATATCAGATACACCATGCTTTGTAGGGTTAAACCCCTCCATTGAGCAGATGTCTCGTCTTTGATTCACAATCATCACAGCATCCTCTGGTGTAGGTGCGGTCCTTCTCCGGGCCTCTGCAGCCAAGACGTTGCTCCGCAGCAACAGCCAACTTCCACAACCATAGGCCGAGATGCCGAAAGGTGCAACAGGACGTTCCTTTAATTCGTACCGGATAAATCCCATACCACAGCGAGAATCCCCCTCGCGATCACCTTTGCTGCTTCTGCTTCGAAACAGGCGACATCGATGATTGGCTACGCACATACGAATGGGCGAACCTCCATAATGTCTGAGACAGCACATTTAAGCTAGCCAACGAAGTTAAAAACACCACCAAGGTATAGTTTGATAACCATAAATACTAAATCAACACCTGGGACACTCGTAAGATCAAATTGTTAGACGTGTTCGGCTGTCCAATCAATCGCAAGAAAAACGCCATGCACACGCTCGTTTTCCGGGCACAACCAGTGGGCGATGATGTCATCACTTATTTAAATGCCGTCTAATTCATCTGCAAGCGTGCCGATGTATTCATGTCCGAGTCAAAGAAAGTAGGGTTTATTAAAAGGCATCGCCGAGAACTCGTTTTCACTGCACGTATCACGGAACCCGACTACTACGGTGGCTGAATTAAAGAGGAGTGTCGATGATAGGTAGCGCATAGAAACCGTCGCATCGCAGAGCAAACAACCGTTCCCAGGCAACAAAACTGTGCTGCCACGGGTATGGATTTTACGAGAGAGCTGAAGACCCTCATCACAGGCCTAATTAAAGAGTAGCTCACACAACTCTTATCGTCTTATCCTTGCCCTATCATTGCTGACCAGCAAGCCGTCACCAAGGACAACCTGCGGCTGCTCATTCATGAAGGATTATCAATCTCCACTCTGAAACTGTCTGCACTGCCTCACTTGTACGCCATTGCTACCGTTTTTCGCATCAGCCGAGTGACTGCTACCTTTTCATCCGCGGAATAACAACCGAGCATGCCACTGGGACAACCAGTATCTACAGGGAACTCCACGCCTATTTTCTTATTACGCTATACAAGGACATGTTGCACGGAATGTTCATCGTCGAGGGATACTTCACGAACCGCCTACGCTTGAGACCAGCAGCTTTGTGCGAGCTCTAATAGGAACGGTACGACAATCGTAATCGCGGCAATGGACATACAAACTAGCCGACCAGACTCAACAAGCCTGATGTTCAACATCCCCACCAACCGTGGTCGCCCCTTCAGGACCCCTCCCCCCCCCCCCCCCTTGTCGACTACCTATTGCTCCTCTTTAATTCTTCGGTCCTACCACACCCTTCCCAAGTTTTTGTGTTTAAGGGGAATGCTAAATGCAGCAGCTCAGGGGAACATCTACTTCTGCGCTTAACGAACATCCCCCACTCGTCATTTGGTCATCGAACCTGTTAGACATAAACATCAAGAATGTGAGATTCACAATATTAATCAACACTGGCGCATCTACATTTATTATCAGCAATAATATCAGCAATAAACCAGGCATTTTGGCACAACTTCAGATGAAGGTTCTCTAGGTTGAGCTAACACATCTTTATTTCACCCAGTCGGCGTAGTTTCCGTAACCATCACAAATGGAAATGACTATCATTCGCATTGTTGTATCGTATTAACTGCACGCACGATGTTATTCTCACATGGGACTTGCTATAGGGTCACGCACCTATTGATTCTGGGAGAAACGAAGTATATTTAAGTGGTGTTAAAATCCCTCTTACTCTAATCTCGGACCGTCGCTTTTCAATACGCCATAGACTATCGGATAACACCTTTGTCCACCGAACTCATCCAAATGAATAGAGACGCAATCAAATCGAACTACTTAGTTGGGCCGAACAGGGAACTTTATTTTTCAAAAAGTCATTGCCTTGCCTGTAGCACCTACCACCTCACGTGGCTGCCGAACTCCCGTATTGATAACCAACACAACCCATATTGGTCAAATTCTGCCCGCTGGTACCTGTGTTGCCACAGTCGATATTTAAACAAGTTAACATATCAATACAGTTAGCCACACGCAATCCGAATCGTGCTCATCATATGCAGAAACCCGCGATCTCAGAACTTATTCTCTCCTTGCAATGATTGATTCTTGTTTAAAATTTTCCACGCGTGATCTCTTGTTAAACCTCCTAGATGACTTCGAGGATATATATGATTGATTCAAAATCTTTAGGTGGCGCCACATTGTAAGATGTGCTATCGATATAGGAGACCACCACCCATTAAATAGTGTTTCCTATCGTGTTTCCCAAACAAAACGACACGTCATTCAAAAGCATGTTAGCGACGTTATACACCAAAAAAAAAATCAATAGTCATGTACTTCTTCGTGTTCACCGGTTGTATCTGTTAAAAAGAAAGATTGTAGCTGGAGATTTGGTATTTGCTACAGGGTCCTTGTATTCACCGGTTGTATCCGTTAAAAAGAAAGATTGTAGCTGGAGATTCGGTATTTTCTACAGACATTTCAACAGCAACAAAAAAGATGTTTATTCTTTGCCACGTATTGATTATGCTCCTGATACATCGATGGCGGGGAATACTTTCCATCGTTCGACGTGCCGTCAGGATATTGCCATATAAGTGTGGACGCGAACGATCGAGAAAAAAAACAGCGTTTTAACACCTGGTGGCCTGTACCCGTTACGCGTAATGACTTTAGAACTTTCCAATGCACCAATTACATTCGAAAAAATGCTGGATACGTTATTCCGCTGCTACAGGTGGACAGCATATTTATGTTGTTGAGACGACGGGGCATTGTTCTCAGCGCCCTTCGATGAGCATTTCTAGTGCTTTCATACAGTTCCTTTGTGTTTCCGAAGTGCTTCCCTGCAGTTATATCCAAGAAATTCAAGTTTGCATACTAAAGGCTCAAATTTATCGGTGTTGCGGCCGATACACAGGTAATAACGCCATACCCCAATATACTAGATGTTTTCTTCAATTTTCCGGGTCCGACCTACACGAAAATATTGCGTTCCTTTCTTTGACTATAGTCGAATTCTCGTCGATTAATGCGTTGTTTTTCCAGCATCGTCTCAACTACATTCTTAGAAAGGACATGCAAGTTTTACAGAGTAAACGGTGAGAGAAGGGCATTTATTTGTCTTAGAATCATCTTTAATATCTAGACTTGTACTGGCGCATTTTGATCCATCATCTAAGACCGAGATGCATTCGGACGCGAGAGATTTCGGTCTAAAAACTACTTTAATAATAAAAAAAAAAGGTTCAGGCCCACACTACGACGTCCACCTTTCGCCCAGTATCGTCGAAATAGTTTATCGAGCACAAAAAGTGCTACAGTTTACTCGGCAGAAAAACTCGCGCGTAACAACAACAATCTCCACACTACAGCACCACTCATCTGACTACAACTTGTTCAGTTGGCGATTTGGGTCCCAGCTATACAGCAACCCAACGCAAACAAGCCGCATCATTGCTAGCTGGGCCCCTACGAAATCTTATGCCGAATCTCTGACGCGTCGTTGAAAGTTCAACTTCTGTAGCCCGTGATTGATCGCAGTCGAATGTAAAGAAGGGATCTTTCACGTTACAATTGTGAAGCCATATCACCCACCCTTCACAGCATAGCACCATCGTTCATTCTTTTCCACCAGCTAAACTGTTCTGTCAAGACGACCTGCATTATTCCCCGGGCTAATTCCATGAGAAAAAAACAAAAAAAAAGAACAAGACGGGCTGTTGCTGGTGCCATGCAGCGTCAACGGTCACGAGCATGTGTCGGCCAGATTAAATTATGAGTAAAGCTATACGCACTCCGGAGTGCACTTCGGACGGAAATGGATATACGCACTCCGCGGAGAGCTCATGCCGCTCGAGTCACCCTTTTCGAACGGCGCGTGTATCACTGGGGAGCTCGTTAACACAGCTCCCCGCCTGTGTTCACGCCGCTTCGCGGCGACAGTATGCGGCTGCTAATTACGAAATTTAACCAGTACACACCGCTTCGCGGCGTCCAGCTGGCAACCCAAGCCCCGCTGTCCCCGATCTCACCATTCAGTTCTGCGAAGTTTCGCCGACGACATTCATTTTTTTTATTTTTTTTTTTCACTGTTTATTGTAAAAACAAAAATATCGTAAATATCGCCAAATGCCTCGACAAAACAAAATGTTCGAGAACAACTGAAAAATAAAAAAGAGGCCCACCACGGATGGAACCTGCGTCCACTTCCGTATAAAGCGGACACCTAACCCCTATGCTATGCCATCATTTTTTTTTTTATTTATCGTATCGGAAATTGACAGGACAAACGGCAAGCATGCAGTTCGACAAGGCTATCACTTATAAGAATAACAATACACACAATTAAACGGCTTTTCATCATATCAAAGTATTGTTATCGGTTTACGCTCGGGAAAAAAGGAAAGGATTAAAAATAAATGGCATAGATAAAAATCAGGAAGATGGAGACATCGATCAATAAAAGCATACCAGTCTGGGCGTTCTTTAAGATGATCGAACACATTTCTCACGTGAGATACAGTTTCTATAAGATTTGATTTTGTAGTCCGGGGTGGATCGGCATTTCTGTAGATCATTCTCGTCTTCCAGAGACTATGCAAACCCATCAGCGTGAACTAATCATAAGGAAAACTATCGTTGGGTTTTAAAGGTAAAAACCGGATTGTGTAGGCGTTGATGTCCAAATCCTTTTTCAGTGTTCTCTGTACGACGTCCCACAAGAGGTAGGCTTCAGTGCAGAAAACAAAAAAATGTTCTATAGTTTCTGGTTGGTTAAAAAAACGGCAATTCACTGACCATGGTACAAAAATTCCTCGTTCGCGAAGCCAGGATTTCACAGGCAACGTTGAAGTGTGAAGTTTAAAGAAAAATGACTTTGCGTTAGGTGAGACACGCAATTTTCGGACACACGCAAGAACAAATTGTCCTGGTCCATGGTTGAATATACTTCGATACAAAGGTACAGGAAAAGTTACGTCAAGAAGATCGGCATATAATGCTTTGCGTGAAATTGTAAATAAATGTTCCAGTGAAAAACAGGGTCTTAGAAACTCTATTGCGCTTACTCCTTCTCTGAGGAATCCCAAGGGACGTGATGTGCCCGCCGATACCGATGAAACTAACAAATAAGGTAAAGCATCTGAGAGGTGCGCCCGTAGGTAAGTACGAAGGAAATGATGTGATGTTGTTCTGAAGAATAGAAAACGGGTTATTATTTGTTTTAAAAAGATAAGTAATAGTCCGAGGCCTCCGACATCAACAGGGCAAAAAATATTGTCTCGTCGCATAGGTTCCCAGGTGGAGATCCACACAAAGGTAGCAAAAACCCTGTGAAACTTTTGAATGTGGGTTCTGGCACAGCAAATAACCTGAAGGATATACCAAAGTTTCGCTGCAAGAAGAATATTACACGCTTTTGGTCACCCGAAAACGGACCACTGATTTGTTTTCATACTGTCAGCTTGAGTTTTGATTTTCGCCACTCGTTCTGTCCAGTAGTGACCATTGTTCCGAATACAATTGAGGGGCACTCCTAAGTACTGGGGAGCGACACAAGTCCACGATATGCCAGCATATTCTGAGGGCGTTGTGGCCCATTGCCCGCACCAGAAGCCAACGCATTTCGTCTTATTAATACGAGCACCGGTAGCATCACAGAAGTTTTGAGTTAAAGTGAAGACATTGTCTATGCTTCGCTTATCAGCACAAAAGAAGGCAGTATCATCGGCGTATGCCAACACCTTAACCTCTGTGCATTAGAAATGATAACCTTCCACGGTAGGGTTTGTTAGCACGCTTAAGCGCTAGGGTTCCAGATATAGAGAAAATAAAAGAGGGGATAATGGCCATCTTTGTTTGACCGATGATTCTAGTAGAACTGGACTTGAAAGCGAACCATTGATTATAAGCCTCGTGGCAGAGTTGCGGTAACACATCTTAATACCCGTCAAGATTGATCCTGGGTTTACGTGACGATCAGAAAACTCGTTGTGACCATTTGTTTTATACGAGATTAGAGGAGTGTGTATAGCCATTTCCGTCCGATGTGCACTCCGGTGTGCGTATAGCTTTACTCTTAAATTATGCTCCACCATTAAGCATGCTTAATGCGGAGTATAATGTGATTAGGAATCAGAGACGAGGCGTCTGCAGACGCCTTGTATCTGACTCCTAATCATCGTGACAATACTACCTTCACCACACGATTTGCGAGCACTTTAATATTTTCCTAGAGCGTGTGAAGGAAGTTTGTGTTCGTAATAATTTCATGCGCAAAATTAAAAAAAACGCAATAAAATTAAATTAGTTTTATTGTTTTCTCTACTTAGATGAAGAGCTAAGCCCAGCGGACTCCTAGACGACTTGCAGGCGTTGTCAGAGTCACCGTTTCTGTAACGATACAAACAGAATCACAATTGAGAAGAGGCCTTGAATAAAGGAAGTGTTGAGATACGTAGTCCGAGTTCGCATTTTGGATTTTCTTGAATAGCAACGTCTTGAAAGCGACGAAATGCTAGCTACAGTTTTTTTTTTCAATGTTTAAATCATAAATTTTATACTTACACTTCTTCTTGCGAAGAAGGGTGGTGTAGTCGCCGAAGGTGCCAAGGCCATAACCGTAGTTGAGGCCGTAGCTGGCAAGACCGTGTCCATAGCCGTAGTGGCCAAGACCGTAGCCGAGGTGTCCAACTCCGTAGCCGTAGCCGAGAGCTGGGCCGTGAGCAACGGTGGCAACAGCTGGAGCGTGAGCAACGGTTGTCACAGCTGGGGCAGCGTGGTAGGCGCCGACAACTGGAGCAGCGACGTGGGAGGTGGCGACAGTGCGGGTGACGACTGGAGCAGCGGCCACGGTGGCGACTGGAGCTGCAGCATAGGTGGCGACTGGGGCAGCGGCGTATGTGGCAACCCTGGTCACGGCAGGAGCAGTGGCGTAAGTGGCGACGGCTGGAGCAGCATGGACGGCAGCAACCTTGGTGAAGGCCGGAGCGGCGTACGTGGCGACTGGAGCAGCAGCGTAGGTGGCAACCCTGGTGACGGCTGGGGCAGTGGCGTAAGTGGCGACGGCTGGAGCAGCGTGGATGGCGGCAACCTTGGTGACAGCTGGAGCGGCGTAGGAGACAGTGCGAGTGACAGCAGGAGCAGCAACACTCAGACCGCCGTAGCTGAGACCATGACCGTAAGCGAGGCCATGGCCGTAGCCGAGGCCGTGGGTGAAGCCGAGGCCATGGCCATAGCCAAGACCTAGGCCGTAGCCGAGGCCATGACCGTAGCCAAGAGTGTGTCCGTAGCCGAGGGCGTGTCCGTATCCGAGACCATAGCCTAGTCCGAGACCATAGCCTCCGTTGACGTAGCCAGCGAAGGCGCTGGTCGCCAGAGCCAGAATAAGACAAGCCCGGATCTGTGCCAGATTAAAAAAATATATATATATTTATGGACTGTGTATATAACACAACAATGCGTGAAATGCAGATGGGTCGCTGTTCGCGTTAGTGCCTCGTCCATATGAATAATTATTTCCTTTTGCTTACTGTTGTCTAAGAACCTAAGTTCCATTAGTTTATTTTTGTAGCCTACTACCATAAATAGACAGAACTGTCTGATATATGACACTGTCAAGGTTCTACTTTATATTTTTAACAGAACGAGGTACGTCCAAAGTTTGTAATGTTGGCATTGGTTGGTGATATGGTTATGCATACATAAAGAAGGTTCGCGCAAAGACAAAGTACAGAAATCTGTCGACTGTGACATCGCTCTGTCCATTTGTTTAGTTTATGAAAAGCGTAATTTTTTTTATTTGTTAAATTTAAAAGGAGTCTTTTCAGATTAATTCAAGTGTGCAAAAGGTATCTATTTATATTTCCAGGTACAACGTACCAGACTTATACGCACCATGATTGAATCTGTTGGTTGTCCGTAGGAAGCTTCAACTGTGCGGTTGTGCCTCCTTTCGCCCGTATTTATAGTAAAACTTTGCAGGAGAGGATCCTGGGTAATACTGGCAAGGAATGTTAAATGGAAGAGAAAAGGGCAGGGCAGTTGATGTGATAAAATTCGAAATCTCAGAAGAATGTGAACCACTGTGTGCACGAAGGAACTTCGAATCTCCTCAAGCAACCACAGAATTTCTAATGGGAAGTTATCCGTATACGGAAAAAAAAAGAAAATGATTAGCGGTCACAGGCTATGAAACTAGCTCTGTAGTCCCAAAACCGGTTTACCATGTGATTCTATTCTAGATGAAGCCTTGTTTTCTTTTTTTCAGTTCAGTAAACCCAAGTTACTTAAAATCAAAAGAATAAAACATGGAGGGCAACACGGAGGAACTGTGCTTGGGGTCCTCCGTGTCTTATTCTTTCGATTTTAAGTTTTCGTTTAAGATTTTGCTCAACTCGCTCGTTTTTAGGAGTTAAAACCCAAGTTATTTTCAGGATGCGAAATGTAACTTTATGAATCATGCTTGGTATCTTTTTAATGTTTTGCTACTTTTGGCTATACACATTCACCCTATGAACGCACTGCTGACTTAGGGTACCAGTAGGTGGTAAATAAATATTTCTGTTAAGCTTAGGGCAAGGGATTTTTTTTTCTTTTTACTGAGAATGGTATCTCTTTAAGTCAGAAAAGTAGATACTGTGATGTCTCGTTAAAATGGACGCCTTCGTTTCCCGCAAAATCGTCTATGATGTTAGTTGTCTAAAATACCTAGAGAAATATTCATACCCTCATTCAATTTGTCCGTAGAATATTTAGGTATGGGGTTTTCGCATGATCGGAGTCCGTATTTACTGCACAAAGTGAAGGCGAATGGAATTTTTTTTACAAAATTAGATGTTCACTTATTAAAACAGAAAAGTCGACATAGCGAACATAATACAAATAAAAAAATAATTTTGCATCACGGTCTTTGTTTGCATATTAATAATACAATAGTAGGCCACTTGATTTTTATAGAGACGTATTATTAGAAAATTTTATGAATCAACAATAGTTTTCATTACGAAATCAAACCAATATCGCTATAACACTAACAAGTTGGCGTGCATGAACCATTTTAAGGCCCATCGCGAAGTCTTAGGTGCACGATTTCTTTTTTACAGTTAGGCGATTAAGACTCTGCAGTCAGAAAAAGGAGAGGGTGCTGAAGTTTTATATGTAAAATAATTTTAAAAAACACAAATGTTATTGAAATCTGATGCAGTACAAATATAACATTAGTTTCTTTCGTTTTCGTTTCCCGATCAAACACTGCATGGTAAGCAAGGCTTGGGTCCATATCACATGAGCGAATGACGTTTTAGCGAACAGCGACATTTGAGCGAATCGACGTTTTAGCGAATAACGGGGGCGCGCGTTAACCCATCCGGCGCGCTGCGCTTACGCCACTTCGCGGCGACAGTCTGCGGCGGCTCATTACAAAATTGTGAACCCATTTGGCCCACCCGAAAACGCCGCTTCGCGGCGTCCGACTATTCGCTAAAGTGTCATTCGGTGAAACGCGGGCGTTCGCTAAAACGTCATGCGATCAAGTGAGTGCCTCCCCTCCGGACCACCGTCGATCCCACGGGGTGGGTCAACACTCGCAGGCTTGTCGTGGTGTGCCCAGATTTCAAAGTGTTTCGAAGTGGTCACGTGGTTCAAGGGTCGCAATGGCAACGTAAGATGCGAGGAGATGACAACAGCGTTTATCATCTGAAAGCGTTTGCTCACTTCTGTACGCTTTTACTTCTCACCATCCGAAAACGCAACGCATGCGGACTTGCCATCAAACTGTCCAGGAGACGTGCGCCATTATATTGCAAACGCTCTTCGTGGTTTGAATCGCTTAGTTTCGTAAATCTTGTCTCCATCGTTTCTCGCAGGTAAACTGAGGGTCGTTAGGGTTAGAGACTTGTGCTGCGGGGAAGCCGTGCCCGTCCAGAGAAGTTCAATTCCGCGTCACGAGTAAGGTAATACAAGATAAAATATATTAGGCAAAAAGAAACAAGCAAAACGGTGATTGGGCAGAATGACCGTTTAATAAGTATAGTTCGGTGTTTTCGGTAAATACCGATAAATTCTGAAAATTACGCCCCGACGTGGTTTCATGAAAATTGGGGAAAACGGAGAAACCCCTACTTGGAGGTGTTCCTCGATGAGGGAAACTCAAAACGCAGGGGGAGCAAATGTATATCAACAGCTTTCTTTTGTGTCTTTTACTAGACTCCGGAGACGTCCTCACATTATTCAGGTCACGCGTGTGTTCCCTGGACATTTGGGAATCCCATACACGTGTTTGATTTTTTTTTTTTAACGTGAATTTTGATTAGGCCACGGTTTTTCGGCCTACGAAACCAATTGATACCGAAAGCTCCCGAGTTTGTGGGAGAAAAATAAACCACGAAAATACACCTCAGAATCTGAAGTAAATTAAACCCCAAAATAGCGGTACCCCAGTTATACGGCGGCAGCAAAAAATAACACAAATTTATTTATAAGAAGTTGAAATCCCACACTAAACGTCTGTTATAAGTATGCTTTGGCCCTTCACTAGAGGGAGCATTTTACGGAAACCAGTTGCCAGATGAAAAGTTTCACGTGATCACAACAGTCGATATTACTGTCCCTTTTGCAGCGTGCACTAGGAAAGAGCAGCACTCTGTAATTCTGTTTGAGGGTCTAGAGGGCGATAAGCCCGTGGATATACCTCGCAGGATGCTGAAACAGAACGTAGGCACCATAATGTAACTTATACAGGTGCAAGAGTAATACAAGAAGGCCCAAAGCGGTGAGTCAAATTTGAGTTACGCACCTCACTGCAGCCAAACTCACGCTTTGACGATGCCGGGCTAAATATCAGGAGTTGAAATGCTCGTACTCGAAAACCTCATATCAGAATCAATTAGATGACTCAGGAATTGAAGATAGGTTATTGCTCGGTGCACCACATCATTCGTGATATTCTGCAGTAGCGTACAGCGACCGCCAGGTAGCTACCACAACAACCTACACCAAACATTTAAAAAAAAAATTGAAGAAGTTTCGTTTTTAAGAAATAACAACAAAAACACCAACAAACAAGTTAGAGGTGAACTCTTGGGTATTCCGGTTTTGCGAATTAGAATTTCACAAGCACTTGACTTGAACAAATCACTAGACGTGGGGAAAATCTAAAATTTTGATCGCTAAGGTAAGGCTTGCGTAACGTGCGAGAATGTTGCGATATCTGAATCACGTCACGATTCTTCCGTCCCACCGAACGCGCCGGGAAGGAGGCGGGGCAGCTTTCTTTTCAAATCGCGGTGATAGCAACTTGGCACATCAATCTGAAATGTAATTTTGATATTCGTGGAGGCCAAATGATGACGATTTAAATGTGTCTTTTTTCCTCTCAAATACACGACCGTTTCAGTTTTCCTTTAAGGAAAAGTTTGTGGATATGGGCGAGACGCTGCTATGATTCTGAGGGAGATGATTTTCTTTGAGACATTTTTATAGTTGACGCATTTTGGGTGATCTTTGTTCAGTCAAAAACCAAGAGGGCAAGCGAAGTGTGGAATCACACTTCATCATCAAGCCCAAACATGCTCCTAGCTGTTCCGACTCTGGGCAAGGTTATGCTCACGGACTTCTGGACAATATTTTTTTTTATTATTTTATTTAGAGGATACTACAAGCCATCGAAGGCCCGAGTAGGTGTGGGATACAACATATACATTCACACATAAAACGAAAGCAAATAACGCGACATTAAAAGGTTTACAACTAACTAGCAAATATACAGGATATATTATTTAAAAAAAAGGGGAGGGGGGAAAGCAAGCATCAAGCAGTATGTAATTCCATCATGCACTAATACAAAATGACCTATCCAGATGTAGTATGAAGGTTTATACAATCCTAATGTCCATGCGAAAAAGATGAAGGTGCAGCAATGTACAAAGCAAAACATGTTAGTTATCAAGACGCTCGAGACCTTCTACGAAAATGGTGTCGATAAATAGTTCGAGAGGTAAACCGTTCCAGTCGCTAATAGTGCGAGGGAAAAAGCTAAACTTAAACATATTAGTACGCGCAAAAATGGGTGTTAGTGAAAACTGATGTCTGTGCCGCGTAGCTCTTGACGCTAAAGGGGAAATATATTGCAATGGGTCTATGCGAGTCTGTCCTTGCTGAAGATGAAACAAGAATTTCAACCGCGCTGGTTTCCTTCTGGCCTGAAGAGTCTGTATTCCGTTAGCCTGCATAAGTTGAGATGGTGAATCCAGCCTTCTATACTTTCCGTAAATAAACCGAACCGCTCGACGTTGCACCATCTCCAACTTCCGGATATCTTTCTGAGTGAATGGATCCCAAACAATATTTCCATACTCCAACTTGGATCTGACTAATGAATAATACACTTGTAGCTTAATCTGAATCGGAGCGTCGTTCAACTTTCTTTTAATGAAACCCAACTTCCTGGATGCCGAAGTACAGATATGTTTTATATGAGGAGACCAAGAAAGTGTGTCCGATATAATTAAACCAAGATATTTACATTCTCGCTCCACAGTAACCGGGGTGTCCGCGATATTATAAATGTATTCAAAGGGTTGCTTCTTTTTTGTAATACGTAAAAGTGTTGATTTAGCAGAGTTAAGCTTCATTTTCCACGTATCGCACCATGATACAACGGAATGCAAACTATGATCTAGCAATAACTGATCCAAGCTCGAAGTTATTTCTTTAAAAATAATGCAATCGTCGGCAAAAAGACATATATGGACACCTGCGTCAGTGATTGAAACAATATCATTTATGTACACCAAGAACAAAAGAGGACCTAAAACGCTCCCTTGGGGGACCCCTGACGTTACAGGCAGAACTGGAGAGATGCAACCTCCGATGGAAACAGACTGTGTGCGATGTGACAAGTATGCAGCAATCCAGTTAACAAAACCATGAGGAAGACCAAGCTGTTCAAGTTTAAAAAGCAGTTGTTCATGAGGCACCTTATCGAAAGCTTTGCTGAAGTCCAGGAAAAGCACATCGATTTGACCTCCCCTATCGAGGATTTGCGCAAACTCATGGATGGTAGTGACGAGTTGGGTCGTAGTTGACAAGCCTTTGCGAAAGCCACGTTGAAATTCTGTTAGAAAATTACGACTGTCCAGCAGTTCATTGATTTGGCTGCAGATGATATGCTCTATTAATTTACACGAAGAAGTCAAGGAAGTTGGACGGTAGTTCTCAACTGCTAGGCGATCCCCTTTTTTGTGCACAGGTACCACTATGGCAGTTCGCCAATCATCTGGCAGCGAGCTGTTTGAGTATGATGCACGAAAAATAATGAGAAGATAATGGGCTAGGGACTCAGCGTACCATCGTAAAAACGTGTTTGGAATCTTATCGGGGCCAGCACTTGTTTTCGTTTTCAGTGACAACAGCAAAGAAACTATGCCGTAATACGTTATGAACTCAGAGTGATAGTTTGATGTGGTGGAAATCACATAATCATGGTTACGGATATCGGAAAAAACCGACTGAAAATACTCATTGAAATGGCACGCTATAACACCAGGATCAGTTGAGACAGTGTCATTCACCACGATTTGCTCAACAGGCTTATTTGTTTCAGTCAAGTAGCGCCAAAACTTTTGGGGGTCATGTTTAAGATAGTTTAGAAGCGTACCGGAGAAGTAGTTATTTCTTGCCACTGCAATTAGGCTACGAAGATCGCTCTGCTGATTGGTGACATCACAGTGAACTGGCCTTGATTTCTTCGCTCGTTTTATCCTGCGTTTGAGATGTATGATTTTTCTGTTAATCCACGGATTATTACGATTAATACGCTTGTATTTTGTAGGTACAAATTTGTCAAGGCAGTATTCACATAAGTTCTTAAATTTTAGCCAAAGGGTATCAACATTTGTATCAGTGAAATTATCAAGATTTATGTCAAGATAATCGAGTATGCTAGTATCGTCAGCTCGCGAGTAGTCTTTGAAAGGTGAATATATAACTGTTTTTGTAGGTGAAAAGCGCTCAAGTAAACAAGTCAAGAGGACCAAATAGTGATCAGATATACCCTGTTCAACAGATATGGTACAATCACTAAGCGAATTGTTTACGAAAACAAGATCAAGAATTGAGTGACTTGTACCATGTACTCTGGTTGGATCCTGAACTAACTGCGTCAGATCGAAGGCAAACATCATATCAAAAATAATTTCAGTTGCAGAAGAAGAACCACACATATTCGGCCAGTCAACGGACGGGGTATTAAAGTCACCAGCCAGGATTATTTTATGGTTGCTAAATTTAAACAAGTGGTCAAATAACCTGCACAAGTAGTCAGGAGTAGCAGAGGGGGGTCGATAAACAGTTCCAGGGATAACAGTGTTGCCCCAACAGTTAAGGCGTAGAAACAAGCTTTCATGATTTTCTATTTGGGTTTCCAGGACCGCTTCAATGCCTGGTTTAAGTAAAACAGCCAGTCCGCCACCCCTTCCATCACGATCCCTGCGAAATACATTGTACTGATCCGGAAATACCTCTCCGTCACTAATGTAATCAGTAAGCCAGGTTTCGGTTATAACACAAACATGCGGGTCATGCGTAAGAAGGATAGATTCAAGTGCGTGTGATTTGTTGACGACACTTTGTGCATTTAAGTTCAAAAGTCGAAACTGTTTACGATTAGGTACAAGTCAGTCAGAACGGGTGGTTTTCATCTATAAGAGACCAATAGTAGAGCATTACAATATAAGAGACCAATAGTAGAGCATTACATTCCCAGGGGACTCAGTGTCAGCAGCGCTTTGTATTTTGAACAGATCGAAACAATTTTGAAGTCTAGCTGTGATTAAGTTAAAACGCCATAATTGTTTGCACAGGGATGTTTTGTTGCAGCTGGGCAATTAGCACCTGACACTGACCGTGCGAAAAAAAAACTAGGTTTATTTTTTTTATTTTTTGTGAATTCCGCATTTTTCGTTATCCGTGGACTTACTACCGAAGGATTTTAATTTTTACGTACTCCCTAAAAGGGGCACTCGGCGCAAAGAAGTTCCGTAAAGATGACGAGCTAAAAGCGCCGCTGTACTCGTGGCTCCATAGTCAGCCGCTAGATTCTTTTCTCCCACGACATTCACGTTCCAGTGAAGTGTATGTGCAGACGTGTTGAACAAGGGGAGGACAATATTTCAATGTGAGGAATTGCTTCTAATTATGTCTGTTATCATATGTATGAGAAATAAGTTTCGGTTACGTTTTGAATCAGCCTTGTATTTTCACATTCCTTGAAATGAGTCACAGTCACGGCTTTAGCTGGCTTCAGAGCACAGCAAAACTACATCTCATGAGACCTTTTTGTACTGTCGTGGCAAACCGATCAAATGGTCGTGTTTATAATTGTACTTCCGGTTCATCAGCTCCGTTTTTCCTTTTTTGAGTCTGCCTTGCACTTTTCCGCTGAAATCAGAACACGTGGAATGATTAGGTATACTCAATTTATATGTTGCGGTAAAAGACGACTGCCTTAAAATCACATAGGTGTACAACCCATCTCATTGTAGTGTATTTGAAAATTGTTTGTTCTAACAAGAACTCAAAGCAGCCGAATACTGTGCCTTTGTTCTTGTAGGTCTCTTGCAGTTCTTAAACAGCTGTTTTTTCACTAGTGTTATTGCGTCTTCAATTACTACACATTTATGCGTCGTACATTAAATAATTAAAAATTCAAACCTTGATTTTTCTCCGCAGGCCTAGTATCAGCTCATTTACGGTTAAAAACTAGTTTTCTACAACTTTATTTCGTGTGTAACTGGAGCACAGCCTACACTGAACTATCCGGCCCTGCTGCTTCTCTTCTCGGGAAGAGAACCCTCACCTTGTTTCCCTCTGTACCAGGACGTTTGTCAAATATTGACGTCGTGAGTATGTTTCCTGAAGATTGGAAAAATCCTGTCCTCGTGTTTTATGTTTAGATTTTTTTTCAAATAAACCCTGATAAACGCCGATTTTTTTAAACACAAAATTGCACAACGAAACACGTGAAAAAATAAAACCATTAAATTGGCCCCGAACTTTAAGAAAAATAAACCGCGAAATTACAGAGCCATACACATAATCAAAACAAAATCTTGAACGCTGATAAAGAAAGATTTTCGCTAGCTACACGTCTTGAGCAGCGTGGTACAAGGCCGAGTTGCCAAAGTCTGAAAACTGCGCCCGGTGGGTGTGGGTTTTCCTTTGACGGATATAATAAACATTATTCAGCATTATCAATCTATATATTTTGCCTGATTTCTCGTCGCTTCAATTTCTCAACAATGTTCAGGTTTAAAAACACCTTTATATGTCTGGTGGCGGTCATTTTATTGGTTGAACCGAAAAAGGATATATAGGGCGGCGTTTGCGATGAGTCTCCTCTTATTGAAAGCAGTCTTGCATTGCTATTGTTTTAATAAACTTGACTTCTATGTGGTCTACGTTAGACGCGTGCTAACAGAACTTGAGAGCATGTTGTTTAAGGACAAAAGTTTTTACCCTCTCCTCCAAACGCTTCCGGAAGAGACGTCATGTTCCCATGGAGGATTCCGAGCTTAAAAGGTTCGTCCACTGTTACAAAGTGATGAATGAAAATCACCATAATGCTAACGCAAAGTAAGAAAGAGTTTTTTTTTTTTTTGCTAGTAAGTACGATTTCAGGACGAATATCAAAAAAGAAAATACAGTAAGTTGTTTTGTAACAAACTGAAAATGTGCGTCGTCTGCTACGACCCTAGGGCCGTGTGAGAGTGAAGGTTGCCGGAGGCTGAAATTCTGACCATCCACTATTTCAACATGGAAGTGATTCACAACGCGTGCTTCCGTTGCAAATCTCAAGTTGCACACTTATCGTACAAGACCGAAGTTCGACCGGCGGATGACGAAGCACTAAAATAAGCAGATGAAAGGCTGCGAGACAACTTTCACAATATATAAGTTGATCGGAAGCATTCGCAAAATGCTTCCTAACGATGAATTCACGAACTGGTAAACAAATGCTCGTTCGTCGATTACGCCTGCCAAGTAGGAAGCTGTGACGCCAAGTCCGATCAGCAGCCGAGAACGCTTTCGTCTTTACCTTGAGCAAAATCTAACCCCAGCCACGCACCAGAGCTCTAATATTAGACGAGCGAACTCCGGACTTTCAGCATCTCTGTCCAACATGATGGCCTCTGCACTTCATCCGTCGTCCAGGGCAACATATTCACGGTTGTTTCTACGGCTTCGCTCGCATAAACGTTACCATATACACACGGAAGGGATGAAAATGGCAGAGAGATGTTTCAGTTGACCTTCCTACATCGCACGCATTTTACCTGCTATAACGCTTCGGCAACTTGTGAGCATCAAGCATGCACGTGCAGCGAATGCATGGCGAAAGCCAACGTGCATGTCCTTGAAGCCGGGCGTTCGAAGTAGACGCCCTGCTGTTCTTGTCAGCGACGATATTTTTATCTTATTGAACATCCCAGTAGGGAAACTACTGTCCCTTGAAACGCAAACAACTCGGTTCCACCAAAAAGAAACAAACTTGCATGCAAGACTAAATTACAGTGCCGCCTTTAGTCTTATCAATTTAATCTGAAATTTTATGAACACAAATTAGTTGATTGGTTGGCACTATATTATTTGATTTGAGACGGGCGTTTTAGCAAAGGGTAATTTGCAGACATGGGGGCAGATATTTTTTGTTTCTTTTATATATTTGCTTCTTCTTCTATGTACTTTTTTTTCTCAAAGAAGCTCTTGTGCCGCGTGGCTATTCCCTCCTCACGGGTTTCGGGGCCGGCTTATATATAGCCTGCAAGAAATTGGCGCGCCTGGAGTCCGTCTTCTCCATTACGGCATATCATCCCCAGCGTTGCCTTGAAGGCAGAAACGGCGGTACTGCCGTCGCATTTAGCTTGGGGTGGCATCATACTCCATACTAATATTGCATTTATGACGATAGTGTGGTACAGTAGCGATTGCTTTCCTTTTCGGACTCATAAACATGCCATTCTTTGCGGGAAATAAGCAATCTGGCCCGTGACTCAAAATTGGTTCTGCCTTAGTAACAAAAAAATCTATGACTGAGCAATATCTTCTACTGCTGTGTCTATGATGTTGAGCGACCTCACTTATCAGCATTTTTCCCTAATTAAGAGCGCAGTAAAAGACTTGGACGCACAAACAAAAATAAAAATATTTAAGCGCAAGGTCATGGTGCACTTCGTAAGCCGGTGCATCCCACCTACATGCCTATACTTAGCCAGTGCAGTACGACTGACGCTTTCCTAGTGCTTTCAACGTGCATCACGCAGTAGTTACAAGAAGATCACTTGTTGGTATGCTAATCACTGCAATCGAAACGGGTAGGTTAGGGTATCTACCTTGGTGTTCATCGATTAGAAGTGCGAGCGTTCGCCGCACGTTTTCTCCGTGCGACGCGACCGGCGCGCCACCGCGCGACCGTTACCAAAGTAGGCAGTGAGAACCCCAGCGAAACGAAACCATGCACTCCGCGTACATTGGTACGCATTGAAGACGGAGTGCTGCGGTTGCTGTGGGTTGATGAACTGCTGTGCCGTCAAGTGCTCCAATATTTATGCCTCGTGTCTCGTGAGGACAAAGTTTCATAGTTTTTGAACTGGTCGATGATTTGTGGGACAGCGACAATGATACACCCGTGCCGTGCGACGCCAGACATTTGGTCTCCCGATCATGTCTGCTACTATGTCAGCGCGGCTGACATATTCTACTCTGCTGCTTTACGCTCTCCGTTTGTTTTAATGCGTCAGTATTAGAACGCTTGTTTTGACGAAAACCCGGAAGTGTCTTCCATTTCCAGCGCCATAAAAAGAGGGAGAAGGAGGGGAGAGAGAACTTCAAGAAAGCTTTTCTTTGCTGCAATTCTTCAGTAAAACAAAATAAGAATATCTTCGAGTTTCTATAAAAAATTTCCAGGAATCAGATCGTTACCACGAGATTCTTTTCAAAGCTTCATGGACTCGGTACCGCTTTGTCAGTGCTTCTGAGGTCGGTTCCAAAGAAAGTATTAAGGGCCTCAGCCGCTCTAAAAATAAATAAATATAAATATATATATATATATATATTTTTTTTTTTTTTTTCAGGGACGTTAAAATGATGGTTTTTGAACTCGAACACAGTTTGCGAGTTGTTTAACAAAAGTGACCTTTTCCTTTGGTTTTAAGGTGCGCGAGGTGGTGGTATAATCTTATTAAAAATTGCGTAGGCTTGTGTAAAATAAAATGTACATATATTGATCAATGTAAGAACAACCTTACATGTGCAATTAGATATGCATGTGCCTGTCTCGCTCAGTCACACCCGTTGTCTGTGTGTGAGTATGCGCGAAAGCATTAACGTTTTTCTCTGTTTCCTTCACATTATATTATGCTTGCATGAAATGCTACGTGATGAAACGAAAGAAGTGAAAAATAGACACAAAGCTCACCTCTCGGATTAGCGTAGAAAAGTACCGTATTTTGCTCGTGTTCAGCGTGATATACATATTAATTTGCCTGATGTTTTTTTTTTAGAAGAAAATAAATTTACATGGATCGAATCAAATTACAAACAAACAATAATGAACACATATTTATGGTAATAGTTTTACGGGAAATTATTTTTGTGGAAAGGTGTTTTTACGGAAAATGATCATAGTAATATTGGTGCGGCTTAAATCACGGTTTAAATCATCTTGATTTTTTTCTCCATTTTGAACTCAATGAATGTGGCCAAGATTAATTTCAGAATATTAATGCCTCGTCCATGTTGTAAAAAATGCAGTGACTCTATGCACCTTGTGAAAACCAGGAAGGTTTCTCGTAGGAGGCCAGCAGGCGGTGTGATTGATAGATGTAAAATTAACTTTTTTTTTATATATATAAGAAGCGGAAAAAACAACAAAACGACCTTCTTAGCTCTGCCCTAGCCCTCATGCAACGTCACCCTCAACGTATCGGCTTAAAAAGCCAAAGTTCTATCCGTAACCGCCTCCGCCGCCACAGCTTCGCACGCGAAAAGTCGGAGAAGGCTGCTGAAGGCGTCTCACAGTCGACCGCCTGCTCCTCCGCTAGCGGCGCTACGCGCGTTTTTCAAAGCGCCGCCAATTGTTCCCGCACGGAGCGTATTGAATCACACTGTCAGCGAGATATCCTGGCAGCGATTGATAGATAAATGAGGCTGAAAACAGAATCGAAAAAACGAGATACTCAGCGTGGCCAGGTAAAACCGGTCTGGTCCGCATCGCATATAGAATGACACAGAAGGAGACGATGCTGCTGCAATAATATTATTGAGGAGTTTCAGCGAATATAGGGGGCGCTCTGATCGATCCAACATGGCGGACAAGAGGGAGATAGATTTGCGACGCCCGTAGACCGGAAGCGTATAAATAAAGCAAAGCGTGTCGTTCTCTGTTTGTTGCCGTGTGCGAGACGATCATCGTTTCAATCAAGACCTACCGTGATGCTACAGATGAGGTGTTCAAGCCAGTCGAAGGCAAGAAATCTTGCCATAGTCGAGGTATGTGTGCAAGTGTTCGACGTGAGCTCTCACGCTGGTGCAGCTCTCATCAAGTTGAACCGAATGTACGCGGGTCCAAAGAAAGGTACATGCATTTCAACAATGCTCGCGCGTTGAAACTATGACGCTTACTTTATCTAAAACTAAATGTATCGGTCTGCGGCTACAAACATTTTCGTTGACGTTGCTTAGATGATGTAACCATTCAGGCCTCGCATTAAAAGGTGTTGCGAACTCTTTGGTTGTTCTAGTTATTCAAGGCCAAGATTCTGAGACATTCGGGCTAGTTTAAAAACTTCCCACCACACGGCGCTCAAAAACCGACCTGCAGAATATTTTTCAAACCGAAAAAAAGTTCCCCTCGCCACACTTCCCATTTCCTCCTCTCCCAGTGTTAACTTGACGGCGGGGGAACTCCTTTTGTTGCTGCATCTCGGGGCCAGATAAGCCAAGCTAGGCGCATAATGGGGGATTTGCGGCGGGAGGCACAGCGACCCCTTTCTCCGGCGATACCAGAGAAGCGCCCGAAACCGAACTCTTCTTTCCGCAGCATTTTGAGAGCCTAGACTCTCGGTTTTGTCACCAATTTTTTTTTTTTTTTTTTTTTTTTTTTTTTTGCGGTAAGCATATTTATAGACCGTTGTACTGAAAGAGGGCAAGAGAGAAAAGGGGAAGGGCTAATGGCGCTTTCCCCCTTTCTGATTGTGTAGAAAGAGTGAAAGTCCCGGATGAGAGGCTTCGCCGGTGTTGGGTGTCTGCTGTGCCCCAACTTCGGTCGCGCTTTCTTTTCGGTTTTAAACTCGCAAACTTATGGTGAATTCACCTGGTAGATCTGGCGCGCTCAAAACCCGCTCCTTTTGGGGCGCGCATCTTCACCTCGCGGATTCGGATCAAGTTGGCCATCTTCAGCTCGCAGATTTGTGGCAGCGCGAGCTCCGTGGAGCGCGTCAAAGAGCGGCGAAACCGCTCCGTGGAATTCGGGCGAGCTCTCCGGAAATCGGCTGGTGCTCGGTGGCTCGGTTGCAGCGCGCTACGTCAATTCCTTTCTCGGCGCCTGCTCGGCAGGAGTGGATCGCGCTGTTGTGCGAAATGGCGTCGAAGGTGGGACCGGACTTGCGTGCGTCGGTGCTCCTGCTATGTGAAAGCGATGATTCAGAGAGCTCAGACAGTTCAAGTTCGAGCTCAAGCAGCAGTTCAAGTTCGAGCTCGGGCAGCAGCTCCGGCGAATCGCGTTCGCGGCTACTTTGCGAACGGAAGTTCACGGAGCTCTTTGGACCTTGTAACAAGAGACCCAAGATCGAGGACTACATCGAGCGAACGGTTGACGTCTACTGGGACGAGGAGGTAAGCGATACGTCTCGTACTTCGTCTCATATCTGTTCGGTTCAGCATGCGTAAGCAAAGAAAACCTTTGCTTCCAGTTTCGTCGGAACTTTCGCATCTCGAGGCGAACAGCCTACAAGCTGATCGACGAGTTTGCGGCGTCTCCTATGTACCCCCGCTGCCGATCACGGAGGATCGCCAGCGAAGAGCGCAGAGGAGCACCTGCTGTCATTTCTCTGGTGAGTACTTGACTGTGGTTCTCCGTGTTCACTCCCATCGATTTTTGTTTTCATTCTATGTACACAACTCAGGTACGCGGCTAACAAAGCATGCATCAGAGACGTTGCCGGACGTTTCAACCTGGGTGAGAGCACGCTTCACGGCATGATGGATCGAGTTCTGGATTTCATCCTGAGCATCGGACCGCGCCTCATCAAGTTCCCCGAGGATCTGGAGCGCCTGTCAAGAGACTTTGAAGAGGTTTGTACCATGATTCAATTATTCTAGCTGTATCTCCTCAAAAAGGCTGTGCAGTGTGCACTACCGCACGAATTTCGTGAGGAGGCTGATATATGATATATTTGTAGCCTTGTGCTACAAATATATCAAATATGAGTTAGGGGTAGGTGGCGCAAGGTGCCACCCATTACAAAGGGTATAGTCATTGCCATCCATCCATCCATGAGATGTCTTGAAAGGTCCAAAAGTATCTAACCACACCGTGTAAATTGGAGAGCGACCTTCTTCGGTTGCAGCAGTCGAGGTGGCGCTGCAGATGACATCTTCATACGTTGGCGAATATTGCAATGCATGGCAAAGTTCTTTGCGTTCGGCCAAAAGTACTTTGTGCAAGTCTCGTCAGAAAGAGCACAGTTAACCATAGGCATAGTAATAGACGGATAAAACAACACTCCATAAACAGAGGCCAAACAGGTAGTGCTGGTGATCATCGCACCTCAACAGTAGGGAGCTTACAGGAACTTTTAATTGGGTATACTAGCTTTGAAAACGAGCATGTGTCTCTGCGGTCGCCAATCACTGAATGGTCTCTGCACCTTCACCTAAATGTGGTACTAAAAACAGCAAAAATATTAGCAACCATTTGCAAAGTAACTAGGAAAAACTTCTTTCCGTGGCATCACTTCAACAGGCTCCCAGAAGGCGGCTTGCGAGATTTAATGTTGCTAATAGGAGTCTTATAGGCAGCCGGCAATGGCCAGGCGGCGCCACGATAGTACTGCATTCAGCGCCACAAGCGGAGGCGCCTCTGTTAATGGGGTGGCCTATCTGCCCGCCGGGCCATCGCGAGCGGCAGGGACCCCGATTTCAGCAGCCCCCGTGTGCACCTGCGTGCGTCCCTGGTTTTTTTCATGCGGTTTTTTAAGACCATTGGGAGTCTTGATAGGTTCAAGTGTTTAGAGAATATTCTAGAGTCGTCATCTGGACACCAGTTCGAGTTGTCTTCACTACTTGTGGCCGCCCGATCGGTCTGTGCTTCGCTCGTCTCCCAGGAAGTGACACAATACAACGAGAAGGCAGCGAATAGGCTTATTGTACATCCCGGTTGCCCGTCTTTGAGAGCCGGCAGTCCGGTCCCGCCGACCCTAGTTGTCGCCCGTCGTTCAGAACTCGCAGTCGGAGCCCGTGTCCAGGCCTGCGGATCGTCCTTCCCACGCCAGTGCTGCGTAGGCTAGCTGTTCCGCGCTATAGAGTCTCGCTGCGGAACCACTACGGGATCGTCATAGCCCAGGCCGGTATGGCCAGGGCTCGCCGCTTCCGCCAGTCCTGACCCGCACTTCGCTGGTGGAATGCCCCCGGGAATCGCCATGGGCCAGACCAGCCAAAACGGCTCTATCGTTCCTGCCCAGTCCCAGCCTCGTGCAGCACGCTCTTCCTCTTTCCTCGCCGGCTGACCCCGCTCGCGCCTCGCTGGGCCGTCCTCTCCTCCCGACGGCCACACACACTAGAATAAAATTTTGAACTCAGCATGCTACATAACCGTATGCACATCGCAAAGCCTGGTGTAAAAAGGCGACATGCAACAAAGTATGTGGAAGGATATTTACGCTTCGCACGAGCTTTTTCCACACAAAAACATTACCAGCCTGCTTTCTGCAGGCCGTCACATTTGTTACCAGACTCAGCATGAAATTTGGTTGCTGAAACAAACAAAACTTTGTGCTACGAAAATCCACTCTCGCAGGTTTGGAAGGCTTTGGTTGCGACCACGCGTGCCGAACGGCATCAGGGGTGCCGGAACGGGCCGACGGGCCTTTCGCTTGAAGACCTGATCGCCCGATTCTCGACGTCACAGCAAAGCAACAATCGGCCCGATCGTTCCTATCGTATTTCCCTATATGGCTGTCAAAGCAACTCGTAATACAACTTTTAATATGTTATTTTGCCGAGTAGTCTGCAAAACGAGTTCGTCCGACCACTTTCCGAGCCTGCATATATATTTTCGTTCACGTCCCCCCCAAGAGTTTCTGTAAAGTTCACTTACTTGATGCGTCGCACTGCAGTAATCCACTTCTGTCGCCGTGTCGCTTTCGCTTCCCAAGATCTCAAAGGGAAACGGTGAAGTTTGACGCTTGAGTCACCTTCGCGACTGTGGCCGTCTCTCACGCAGCAGTAGCAACGTTTATTTCTTGGGGGAACTATAAGAGTAGGCGAGATGTTACAGGAACCCGGTGAGGTCGTAGAGACGTGAAGTTGGGACTTACTTTTACGAAAAACGGTTTAAAAAAAAAGCTCACGCCGACCCGGAATGCAACGTTCACACATGGTTTCTGGATGCGCCCGCCCGCTGCACCTGCGACCCGCGCGGGCCTGGCCTACCCAGTTTCTTTATTTTGCAGCCGCTAGATGGCGCAACGTGCAGCGCCAAGCTGCATTGCAGGTTGCCTATACCCGAGATATGAGCCTAGTGAATTTTGGGAAGGCGAGAGAGCAGATGGGCAAGGAAATCATGGAATTATTCACCATGAGAGCAATTGACAATAATGTATCCGCACCATCGCTGTTCCTGTCTAAAGATGGGACTCCAAAGCTTGCATGGCTGCAAATCGGCTTCCAGCTGATTAAATAGCTTTTTCTGGCTCAATATTTTCTTTCTGATTTTGATTTTTGTAGTTCGCACTTTCCTCGTCCCTTTCACGCTTTTTTTTTTGGTTCAGTTTGGCCACGAAGAATGCTTGAGAATTCACTCATGCAGCTGCTAGTTAAAAGATGTGTTTGTCATCCCACTTGCCGAGTTTGTTTTAATTCTTTTGTTGTCAGTAACTTACTAGACACCGAGGATATAACAGTGCAACAATTTAAACCAAATTTGACGCTAACCGTCATTCTGTTTCGTTTGACAAAACATCTCAGAACACCGAGAGAAACTTTTGTCTACCTTTCTTGCTGCAGGTATCCGGTGTCCCTGGCACAATTGGGTGCATCGATGGGTCATACATCGCCATTGAGCGCCCAGCCAAAAAGATCCGGTCAACTTACGTCAACCGGCATGGTTACCCGTCGTTGACACTTCAGGCAATCTGTGACCGCCACAAGCGGTTCCTGGATGTAACTACTGGACACCCAAGCAAGGTCCATGATGCCAGGGTGTATCGAACATCAAGCATTGCAGACAAGCTACCAGAGATCTGCCGCAGGATCCAGTACCACATCCTCGGCGATGCGTCGTATCCTTTGAGAGAGTATATGCTAACTCCCTTCCGGGATTATGGTCGTCTGACCGCAAAGCAGAGGAATTTCAATCTGAAATTCTCTGGCACACGTGTGCTGATAGAGAACTCTTTCGCTGACCTAAAAAAGCGTTTTAGGCAGCTAAAGCTCCTCGAATTCATCACTGTGGACCACTCAGCAAAGTTCATTATTGCTTGTTGCGTCCTCCACAACCTCTGCATTGAGGCCGGAGAGCATAGCGTTGTGGAGGATCCCGAAGACGGGGAGGCTAGACGCCCAGACACTGACTCCCTGGAGGAGTTTGGGCCCATGACGGCCACAGATTCCATCCTCCGCAGACTTGGAGAGGAGAAGAGGGACAGGGTCATTGCCCAAATGGGGCTGAGATGAGTCGCCATCCGGAGACGGAAACTCGCAAGCTTATTTTCACAACCTCATTGGAGGCCTTTAGAATGTAGGTCTTGGGGACAAGGGGCGTCTGCCCGAGTTCTTGTTTTTTCCCTCCCCATCAATGTGGCATAACATTCCTTTCAATTCTTTTTTTTTGTGATAGTTTTTTTTTGCGCTGGCAAAAAAAAGCTATCACCCATTTCGTAGACAGGCAGTGGCCTTGGTGACAGGTAGTGGAGTTTGTAGCATGACCCCTTCCCCGCCCCCAACGTTAGTAACACTACAGTACGAGAGCGAGCTTGCGCCGACCAGCGAGCCATGGGATTTGGGCTTTTGATAAAGACTGTTGATAGACAGGTTAAGGATTGCATATTCAGATTCAACCATAGAGTACCGGTTCACTGTACCATGACAATGCGAAGAGTGATCCACAATATACATTCACGATGTGACTGTGGTGTGTATATATTTAGCATTACTTCACCATGTCACCATTCCCGTGCGGACCTGGGATGAGTCTTGTACTTGTTCTTGTTTCTTCTGATGACCACTTTGGTTTTGCGTGAAATATTTTATTTTTTATTTGTCCAAATTTTGTCT
The DNA here is from genome assembly GCF_016920785.2 of Ixodes scapularis. NCBI lineage: Eukaryota > Metazoa > Arthropoda > Arachnida > Ixodida > Ixodidae > Ixodes > Ixodes scapularis. Next base: position 72,586,870 of record NW_024609846.1, on the reverse strand, counting down.
CGTCTTGCCGTTCAGACTATTATTTTCATAGCAACGAAGGGCTGTGACAAGCGTTGATGTTGCTTGTGCTTCCGATTTTATCGCAGTTCTCCCCTGCAGATCTGAAATGAGTCTTCTGCTGTGCTTTAGACCATGTTCTTGTTTCGTTCTCATGACAATTTTGTTTTGTGTGAAATATATTCATCCTTGACTGTCCATACTTTTATGTCTCTTCTTGCCGTTTAAACTGTAACTTTTTAAAAAGCAACTGAGAGCTGATAAGTGTTACTGTTGTTTCTGCGTCTAATTTTATCGCAATTTTTTTTTAACCGTATTGCTATTTTTAGGTTGCTCTGCGTTTTAGTCATGGAACATGTTTGCTGCCATATTTTTTTTTAGCTTGGCAAATGTACTCTGCGTGCTGCTCTGAACTTTACAGGGGATGGGGGCCCGTCAGGCAGAAATGCCTTTTGCCCTGCCTCCCCCTACCCGGCATTGCCGGTGAAAATCCGAATAAAAATGAAATGAAATTTCAATAGACATGTCTGCTTCCAGTAAATATATTCCTGTATTTGTGTGTTATGTTTGCAAATGCTCTCTTTTCGTTGTGTTTTATTCGCAGTATTTAAGCTGCCCTTGCCATGATCATAGAATTTGTATGCTCGAATACTTTTTAAGGTAAGTTTACCTAACCATCTTTTGAAGTATCCACTTCAGATTAGAAGGAAGGCCCACTTGCAAATTATGAATTTATTGCACTCATGTAAAGAATACAGCTATTGTAAAAAAATTCTTTCAATCCTGCTTCGTCTCAGGCTGGGTCACAAGCATGGCGAGAAGCCGCATTTTCTCTCGGTGCATTTCTTGTCGTTCCAGCCGCATCTCTTCCTTTAGCTTCCTTTTGGCTGCACACTTCTCTTCCTTTATCATCCTTTTGGCTGCATGCCTTTCTTCCTTCAACTCGTCCTGTCGTGCTTTTCGTACTGCTCTTGCTTCCTCAAGCTTCGCCATCTCAGTGAAGAACTCCTTCATATGCTCCATGCGTGCAGAGTTCACCCTTCCTGAACGATGAGGGGTGCCTGCACTGCTGGCTGGTTGGGACGACTCCTCTGAGCTTGTAGAGGATGTGCTGGCTACGGCACTGTCGGCTGGTGTTGGTATTGCTTCTGCTGCAGCTGCTTCTGCTGCAGCTGCTTCTGCGGCAGCTGCTGCGGCTGCTGCGGCCGCCCTTGCTTGACTGCTTGGCATAGCCTTCTTGTGCGTTCCCCATGCACGTCCCTGATGACCTCCGGCTCGATACTGTCATCCATCATGCTGATTCTATCCAGTTCATCCTCGTAAGGAACGTCAACAGGTCCCACACCAGAACGGCCGTTGTAGTTGACTGCTTGTCGCTTCCGCTTTTGTATCGTTTTCAGCCTTGTATTACACTGCTCTGGCTTTTTTTGTGATTTAAGTATGGTCTGTAGGTCTTCAGAGATTCTAATAAATACACATTTTTTGTTTTTAAATTTTTTTAGTAATCCAATTTGGGGAAAGTAACGTTCGTAGTAATCAAGCAGCAGCTTTGTTTCGCCAAGTATCCACTTAGCATCTGAAAGAGGAACATTGAGTCATTTACTGTAATACTTAGGGCTTGTCGTTGATGTTAGTTTTCAACGAAGCGAAACACTTTTAGGCACTACTTACTCAATGATCAGGCTCGAATATAGAACGCTTGGTGCTGTTTGCTTTTTTGGATGTGTGAATATGTACAGACGCCGCGGCAACATGAGCCGACAGCCAAGTGCCACCAGCCTAACGCAACTCAAGATATCCACATGCCATTTTTATTGGTCCTGCCTGAACTCTTTTTGTGCCAGCTCATATTGCCACCCCTCCACATTCCCCGTTCATGCAACATGCAAGCCCTGAATAAAAAGTTGAAATGAGGACATCATAGTGAGATCTGGCTTTCTTAGGGAAAAGTAGATTTTTGAATTAGAATCTGGACATAGCTTTTTATGCCAACATGGCCCCAAAGAATCAATCTCCCCAATGTTCTGCCCCCTTTCTCTAGCCAAGCGGGGAAAAAAAGAGTGTAGAATGACATCACTTACAGCCAGCGTTCTTTGTTTTCTTGGGGGCTACCTGGACTTCCTCCGTTGAAGGCGCTTCCACGGGAGGAGGCATTTGGCCTGTAAGGTTATTCACAGCACTGTCAAATCACCATTTTAACACAGGCTCCCAAGAACAAATTTCCACGGAATATTTTGAGCAAGCACTGCTTATCACGAGCAACACCAGCCCGGCTTAAAAGTTCGCCAAGGTTTGTCCTGGTATTTTCATTGAGTGCAGCAGGTGTGGCAGCATCTGAATGAGGGAGATGCATCGGCTTATAAATTTGATCAAAGATTTTACCACCGAGTAACCAAAGCAGGGTCCATAATAGCGAGTACCAGAGAGGAACACCCAGAGCATTTCCCTGAATCATCAACTGGATGCAGGTTGGAGATTGATCACGCTCAATTATGTTTTGATATTCGCAGATGGATAATGCTGAATGGTTTCGGTTCCGGTGACCGAGTCACTCTGGACCACAAGTTACTGTAGCTGTGCATGTAGGAATGTATACATCTATGCGACCGGCCTTAGGATGTTATTGCAGCAAGGCTCATATGGGGTCTAATGAGCAGTGAAGTTTTTCAAGGTGTCTTGAAGTGATGCATTTACTATGTGCCAATTTCATGGATGTACATTATGGGAATAAAATGTAATAACGGGGAAAGGAAAGTGGTTTACACGGCTACTCTAAGAGGCCGGGTGCAACCCTTTCAATCACATGCTTGGCTAAGCTTTCAGGTCTTTTGTGTTTCTAATCCCAATTTAGGTATGTTATTTGAAGAATAGAAAAGTAAAACAGTAATAACTAAAACAATGGTGTCCTCAAGAACACGCAGTGCAGGAGTCGTTGCTGACAACAGTGTCTTGTATGGTCTGCTTTTTGAGCCCAAAAACGCACACTCTAAACTTTCACTGCTTTCATTTTATTTGGCCTATTTACGCGGTCCATTTTACGACAGGAAGACCCGCGGTCATCCTCGAGCTCCTTGCTCAAGCAGCAGAGCCAAACACAGCACCATCCTGCAGGTGAACAAGTCTCAAAATTAAGCATGCACTATGGTTGGCCACACGTGCTGAAAGCCCGAGCTCATGAAGCGTTCGTTCGCGCTGAGAGGGCGCCGGTCAAGGCTGCCGCCTCGCGCTAGTACGGCCTCTACGGATAGTCCGCACTAAGGTAACACGAAGTAGAGCTCCTGCTGCAGTACATCCTAAGGTGAACTCGAGCATAATAACGTGAGCATGTCGTTTTAGTGGTCGCGAAACGCGCACTCGTGCGCAGAAAGCACTTTGTGTTTCGCCCGAAAGTCATCCGCCGACCTCGGAGCACGGACCTCTGCCAACTCACCGTTGCCGTATCCAGCTGCCTCACGTCCTCCGAGAAGGGACAGCAGCAGTTGGCGCACGGCCGGATCTGACAGCTGAGCGGGATCAGCCATGCTGTCGCTTGCAGAAGGGAGAAGCGCGGGAATCGTGCACGGGAGACGGGAGGGCCGGGAGGGAGACTGCTAGAGGCTCACGGGAAGAGCGTCCTTCCGTTTCCGTTCACGTCGGTTGGGCGTTGGGCCGCTCCAAATCCGCGCCCGCATCTTCACCTGGTAGATCCAGAGCGTGGCGAAAGGAGCGGGTTTTCTCCTCCCTCGCAGATTTTAGAAATCAATCCAGATCTACCAGCTGAATTCACCATTAGTTAGAGCCAGAGGCTTCGATGGCAACAGTCCCCCGGTCATCGGGACACCATTGCTGGGTCATAGGGTGCACGAATATAAACAGAAAGCATAGAATACTGTCCGAGGACATATGTAGCTTGTAAGGAATCCGGCAAGGCGAGAGCGGCTGCAATGTCTTTGAGCTCCATCGCTTTCCACATGACCCCTGTCTCCGGCGGCAGTGGATTGCGTCCGTAAAACGAAAAGGCGTTTCCTCAACGCCATCCTCTCGACTTCGCTCGGAACATTTCGTGAATTGAGCGCGCACCAAACGCTGTACCGCCGACGAACATGGGGTACGCTCGCAATGTGCGTGCGAGTTTTCTCATGATAACTGCAGTTTCAGCTTGTAAAATTTTGTAACTGAGTTTATCTTAATAGTGATAATTTGCAGTGGTGACTGACTCAATTTTATCATCTACAACACTTAGTTGAAGGCTCATTTCCGCCCCCGGGTGAGGCTGGAAATTGTTAAAAACGTATTTCTATTTTTTTTTTTAATCGCGATCTTCTGCGCGATACCAGGGAGCCTGCAAAAGCGTCCTTGGAGTGCCGCTGGTGGGTTGCTCCCGTTGACTAAGGCGCTTTGAGGCGCTTGATAGTCGCTGCAGGGAACGTCTGGTGTGTTGGGATCTGCGTTTTCGAGCCCAGTGTGCACGTTTCTTTGTTTGAGTCATGGCATCCACCAGTGTGGCGACGGGGAGAACAGCGGCAGCGAACGTGCCAGTGATAGAAATTGGAGGTGAGTACACAAAATATTGCATCAAATAGTAAGATAATTCGTGGCTGCTTCGAGGCTTTCTGCGGTTCAATAAAACTACATCTGGAGCATCTTCGTCGTTCATTTACAAGGAGATATAAGAACAGGGACACGAAGATAATAACAGCACAGCAAGACGATATGTAGCAGCTCCGGGCGTTTACAAAGTTAATTGAGGTTCCCGTTTCGTGTATCGCTTCTTGATTACAACTAAAAGCGGCTACGTTGAAATAGGCCCATTGCAAGCAGAAATGTATAAATGGTTCATCATTTCCAGTCATGCGGAAAGCAATGGGGCTTAAAAACATTCCAGCCGCACTCGCCTTGCCGGATTCCGTGCAAGCTACATAGGTCCTCAGACAGTATTCGACGCTTTCTGTCGTTATTCGCGCACGCTATCACCCAGCAATGGTGCCCGATGACCGGGGGACTGTCGCCATCGAAGACCATGATTCTAATTAAGTTTGCGAGTTCAAAACAGAAAAGAAAGCGCGAAAGAAGTTGGGGCACAGCAGACACCCAACACCGGCCAAGCCTCACATCCGGGACTTCCACTCTTTCTGCACAATCAGAAAGGGGGAAAGCGCCGGTAGCTCTTTCCCCTTTTCTCTCTCGCTCTCAAAATGGCGCTACCCACGATAAAACGGTGTGAGAGAAAAAAGGCGGAAGGGCTACCGGCGCTTTCCCCCTTTCTGATTGTGTAGAAAGAGTAAAAGTCCCGGATGAGAGGCTTGGCCGGTGTTGGGTGTCTGCTGTGCCCCAACTTCTTTCGCGCTTTCTTTTCTGTTTTGAACTCGCAAACTTAATTAGAGCCACGGGCTTCGATGGCAACAGTCCCCCGGTCATCGGGACACCATTGGTCGGTCATAGGGTGCACGAATAATGACAGAAAGCGTCGAATACCGCCCAAGGACCTCGTAGCTTGCATGGAATTCGGCAAGGCACGTGCAGCTGCAATGTTTTGGAGCTCCACCGCTTTCCGCGTGACTGGAAATGATAAACCATTCATAAATTTTTGCTTGCAATAGGCCCATTTTAACGCAGCCGCTTTTAGTAACGAACAAGCGATACACGAAACGGGAACCTTAATTAGCTTTTGTAAACACCCGGAGCTGCTACATATCGTTTTGCTGCGCTGCTTTTATCTTGCGTGTCCGTGTTCTCATATTTCATTGTGGATGAACGACGAAGACGTTCTAGATGTTCTTATATCGAACCGCAGAAAGCGTCAAAGCAGCCACGAATTATTTTACTATTTGATGCAATATTTTGAGTACTAACCTCTAATTCCTATCACTGACACGTTCGCTGCCGCTGTTCCCCCCGTTGCTGCACTGGCGAATCCCGTGACTCGAACAAAGAAACGTACACACTGGGCTCGAAGACGCAGATCGCAACACACGAGTTGTACCCTGAAGCGACTATCCAGCGCTTCAAAGCGCCCAATCAACGGAAACAACCCAAACAACCCAGCAGCGGCACTCCAAGGAGCGCTTTTGCCGGCTCTCTGGTATCGCACAGGGGATCGCTATTCAAGAAAACCCATAGAACTACCTTTTCAACAATTTCTAGCCTCACCCGGCGGCGGAAATAAGCCTTCAACTAAGTGTTCTAAATGATGAAATCGAGTCAGTCCCCACTGCAAATTATCAATATTAAGGTAAATTCAGTTACAAAATTTTACAAGCTGAAACAGAAATTAACACGAGAAAACTGGCACGCATCTTGCGAGCGTACCCCATGTTTATCGGCGGTACAGCGTTCGGTGCGCGCTTCATTCACAAGCTGTTCCGAGCACAGTCGAGAAGATGGTGTTGATAAAATGCCTTTTCGGTTTACGAACGCAATCCACTGCCGCCAAGATCGGGGTCATGTGGAAAGCGATGGAGCTTAAAGGCATTGCAGCCGCTCTCGCCTTGCCGGATTCATTGCAAGCTACATAGGTCCTCGGACAGTATTCGACGCTTTCTGTCGTTACTCGTGCACCCTATGACCGAGCAATGGTGTCCTGATGACCGGGGAACTGTTGCCATCGAAGCCCGTTACTCTAATTAAGTTTGCGAGTTCAAAACACAAAAGAAAGCGCGAACGAAGTTGGGGCACAGCAGACACCCAACACCGGCCAAGCCTCTCATCCGGGACTTTCACTCTTTCTACACAATCAGAAAGGGGGAAAGCGCCGGTAGCCCCTTCCCCTTTTCTCTCTCGCCCTCTATCAGTAAAACGGTCTATAGGCTGCTTGGCTACTCCGAGCTAGGGTGCCTTCATGTAGGCTCCCTACTCCGAGCATTTGACTGCTTCTGCCGTCCATGTACCCAAGGCCATCTGAGGATGGGCATAGGCCAAGAGCCATCGTCTAGGAACCCCAGAGTTTGAAGGAACTACCGCATTTTCCGGACTATAGTCCGCACCCGGTGCATAGTCCGCAGAGAAATATTTTGCGTCAATTATAAAACTATATGCTTAGATAGTCCGCACCCGGTACACAATCGGCACCCAGTGCAAAGCCCGCACTTAGCACCTAGTCCGAACGTTAAAAGTGTCATACTCAGCAGACCTTGACAAACACCTACTGTATTAGCTCACGATAAAGCTTTATCATACGTAAATCAACATTAGTATAGTCCGTTACTCATGAAATCCTTCACGATTGTCACAGTGAAGGATCTAGAAAAAATAAATTATTGTATTGTCCGCACCTGTAGGTAGTCCGCATTGGTGAATTTTAAACTTTTAAACTTATATAGTCCGCGGACTATAGTCCGGAAAATACGGTACTATAGAGTGTATTGTGACCCTGGATACTTGAAGAGGAAGCGGCGAGCCTTACAAAAAGTGTTTACGGCACGGAAACTCATGCCAGCATGCGTACTTGAACATGTCCGGTGCTCTTACCCCAACCCACCTGGTGTTGCCTATATGGGACACACGTTGGAATAAACAGTGCTGGGGGCTGTAAAACTGTTGTTTTTGTTCTAAAATTTGACCGAATCTCCAAATAATGAGATCTGCAAAAATTCATAATACGAAGCAGAACCTTTTTTTTTTTTTTTTTTCTGGTTCCTTGCATTTTTATATTGCGTTTTGAGATCCTACTGACGTCATATTGCACGTGGCCACACCGGTGACTACAACTCCACCTTTCCGTAAGCAAAAGCTTAAAGTACAAGTTCACCCGTCAAATTTTGGGAGTGTAATTACAATATTGCAATAATTTTTCTCAACTCAATATCTCTTCTCGAAATCGTTAATCACTTTCGTACAGTCACCCTCTTGAGATTTCTAGGCGAGAGACGGCAAAAGCACTTTCCAAAACTAACTGTTTTACATTACCGATTCCTTTTTTTAAAAATCGCTAAAATTTAATTATATCACATTGCAAATTACTGATTAATAATACTATGGGCATTCTCTTCGTATTAAATTTAATTTTTGCAGGTAAAGTTTGCTTCTCGATAATGAAATATAAGTCTGCTGTTGCAAACAGTGCAATGTAGGCGCAATATAATATATATTACTGTCATGCCGCGACCTTGTTCAAAAAGCCGCCGGTGACAACGAGGTTTTACGATGCGCTAGTAACTCCAAAGTATCTGAATCGGTGGTGTCGCCATGCTGTACTACAGCGCAACATATGAGTTGAGACCATAACCGTGCTCTCGCAAGCTCGTTTTTAATAAAGGAGAAGATAATATTTTTTCTTTAGTTCTCTACTTGTGCTTGTAAGTTGTAACACAGCAAGAGCTACTCAAGTCTATTGTAATGCATCACTGATATCCGATAAGCTGAGGTGGCGTGAACTGTACAGCAAAAAATGCTTTGACGGAATCGTTTGTTCTTAGGATAATGCGTGAGGTGCGAGCTAACCTAACCTATACCTACAGCCAAGAATAAAGGCTCCGAGCATTAATTGGAATGCGACAGAAGCACTACGACTTTCCGGACTGCCGTGACTATATCTGGAATGACTTCTCTAATCAAGGTGAACACACGCTCACATATACCGGAGGCACTGTTGAAGTCTCAGGGGCTCGGGTTTGCGTAGAGATTATCATCTGCGCCGATACCCGGTTTTCGCTTTGCTGAAATATTTCAACAACTGCCAGTCTTGAACGCCTCAATGAAAGAACTGATTGTTTTCACGTAGTTGCGTTAAAACATGTGCTTAAGCTACTGTATGGGTGCCCTACTAAAACCAATTTTAATGGCATCTAAAGCGACAATCCCTCTCCTGTGTACTTTATCTTGTAAATAACACTTCTGCGATTGACAAATACTTTTGCGCGCGTGCACCGTCGGCAAAAGTCGCACCATTAAATGATCTCCCTTCTTTTTCTTTTCTTTTTTTCTGAGCGAGAAAAAGGGGGGGGGAGGGAGAGAAGGTTGTTGAGGGTAAAAAATGTTGGAGATATGTGATCTGATTGTCATGATTGTGCATTTTTGATCACCCGACCTCTACAGCTCCCACATGAACGCGACGTCCCATGATGTCAGCCGCAGAAACAGTTTGATCACTACTCGTACATCGCCCACTGCATTCGGTTTACAGGTTATTGTGCACCTTTGTGCGTGTGTGCGTGCGTGTAACTTTGATATTTGTATCTGATATTTGCGAGTGTATATCTCGTAATATTTTCTAGATACAGCATTGAAATTTTTTTTCGTATATTTTTCCCGGAACGGTAAATCATCTATAAATAATTTTTTACTCGAGTTTATAACTGCAAATATTTACAACGCTTCAAACGTGCTTCAATGTGAAAAGTTCCCCAACTTCAGCGTGCAATTAAAAAAAAGAATTTTTTTTTTTTTCTTTTTTTTTTAGGAAAATATTTTTACACTATATCGCGAGGTGTTCCATTAACATGTAGCCTTATTTTGTCTCCATGCAAAATGCAGCGCTTCGGAATACGCGAACTAGGCAACTTTGACATTTTTACCCAAGATTTGTGAGTTGTTATCTGGCAATGTCTTCAAGATATAGCATTGAACTATTTCTGATATGTTCTTCCAAACAATACATATCACCTACATAAAAATCATCGCACTAACTAATAACTGGACAAGTTTACAGTGCGGCAAACAGCTACCACGGCCGAACTCGGTTCCAAGCAATAACAAAAGTTACAAGTACAAAAAGAAAAACGATACTGACATTTTCAGAAGCTTTTATTTTTACGCCACATAGTTTTATTGTGTCCAGAGTTTGCGAGCTCAGGCTGAACTTAAGCAGGATTTACCAATGAACCACTCTAAGCGATCCATTATTCGCAAACACAAAGTAGCGTAGTCTGTTACGATCCGTTCTACCTTAAAATGGGCCGCAGCGGACGCTACGAACCATCGAAGGTAAATCAGTTCTGAGTCTGTGACACGCGACATGCGCTGAGAGGACACGCGGAGAACGAGGCCAAATGAAGCGCTCGCAGCGCTGGATTGGCTGGAACGACTTGCGGCGTCCGGTGTGGTCCATTCCTGGGTATACATAACATAATCTTGTACCAAAGCAGTATGTCTGACTTCTCGGATTACCCCGAAGACATCTCCAAGCAGCTTACAAAAGTGTCATTGTATATTGTCAGAATCTCGAACCGGACAAAACCATTATCACGGAGTACCTTCCGCACAGGACAAGGGGAGGCGTTAAGTGCTCGTTCAATCGTTGTGAGAGCCAGTCCTCCGAAAACAGGATATAAAGCTACAACCCCCTTAGCCAATCGGGGCATGGGAGCAAAGCACTTGACGATGTACCACTGAAACACGATCCTCCCACGGAGAGCTGTCTCGTGCGTCGCTCCCTTGCTCTGATTGGACAACGGGGATCGTAGCTTTCGCCGTTAACCAAGTTATGGTGAAACGGAGATACACTCAGTCCGTGTAGCTTTTCTATCTGATCGTTTTTTCTGTTCCACATATTTTTAAAGTCCAATGTTACGGTTTGAGCGGAGAACGAAACGTGGCTTTTCGAAGTTACTGGAGAATCCAGTGTATGTCTGCTTTGTGTTTCAACGGTCGTTTACTTGCAAAAGCAAGCCGGGTCATCCTGACAAAATAAAGTGCTCCTCGCCGATATTTACGATTCTGCCCCATTCCATGACTAGTTTAAGAAATAATCCAAATCTGAAAGCCCCGTCTCCATACACCTGCGCAAACCCCCGCGTTCTGTCACGCATCTTCTAGATCTCCGGCTTTTAAAGACAACACCCGCTTAACAATTCTCCAAGCTTCTCCCTTTATCTTGCTATCAACGCGTTTCTTTCTAAGCATTGTATACATGATTAAGCAAAAGATAGAGTTGACAACGCGACCACAATTACTACTTTTGTGTATTTGTTTATCGAATGCGCTCTCGCGGCCTGAAGTCATTATAGAGCGGAAGGTAAATACACTGCCAAAATAGTCTGTACATCTGTAACAAATAATTACTAATAATAAACAGAAACAAAAAAGCAGGTCACGAGCCACCGCAAAAACGTCACTGATGGCATTTATAATCAAGATAGGTCATTTATATTAGCAACGAACCAGATGAGGTGGTTTTATTGGCGGACTAAGCAAAGTAGAAAAGATGAACTCGTATTTCAAATTAATGCTGGTGATTGGGTCCGGACAATTCATCGGACGCCGTCTCACCGAAGCCATTTCATCGAACGCCATTGAATCAAACGCCATTTCATCGAAGGCGTTTAATTGAATGCTTTAAAATAGTATTTGAACATCGTTTCTCGTTTTCGGAAATAGTTTCTTTTTGCATCGAAGGACAACTATATTCTGTCATATTTTCAATTAAATGTCAGGACCAAGAAAAGAACTGATTTTCTCCGGCAATATAATGGTAGTCACATGAGGACAAGCGCGCGTACACTATGCAGTGCTGACTACCACGCGACAACCAGAAAGATTTTTGGCTCAGTGACTTGGTCTGCGCCGCCTATTTGTGTCACACTTGTGCTACTAAGCTTGTCTAAAGGAGGGAACATCCAAGCTCACAATTGTTTTGAAGATGTCATTTACGCATGAGAAAAAGAGAAAGATTTAGATGAGGCGATGAAAGGGATAAAAAAAAAGGGTACAAATATTTTCGAACATTTCATTATGCACATAGTTCGCAGCTCAGGCTTAAATCAATCACGATTTACCCAAGAAGCTGTCTGGTTTTCCAAGCTTACTCCCAAGCCTCCCCGTTATTTACAGACTTGGGCCTGAAACATTGAACCCAAACACAAGAGAGAACGCAGCGGAGCCTCCTCTCCCCCCCCCCCCCTTCCCCCTCCCCCTCGAGCGCCTCGATACCACGTGACATTGGAAGTGACTCAGTGCTCGGAAAAGTGACACGTGGCATTCGGATTTGGTGCAGCGATGCGCGCCAAGGAGCGAGAAGTCATATGAAACCCTCACAGCAGGCTGGAACAGCTTGTAGCCGTCCGGATGTCCTACTTCCAGCAAGCCCCCACCTCAGCGACCCGAAGGAATTTTCCAAGCAGGCCCTAAAGCGACCATTGTGCGTTTCGAAAACCTTTGAACGGGGCAATAAAGTTATCACAGAGTTCCTGGTATAGACCAGTGTCCGAAATCCACGCACCCAGCGATCAATAAACCAGAAATACTACTCTCGAACCCAGGCGCTCGCAGCGCCACGACGGGGGGGGGGGGGGGGGGGGGGGGCTGCGCACATCCCGCAGCGATGCCGTAGGTGATGCGATATTAGCCCTTGTTACCCTGCTGTCATCGGCTTTGCGGGAGTGGAGATGTACGAAAGTCGATCATCGGGACGGCACTCTGCCGTTGTTGCTTGTGCTAACAACCAAAGGAAGCGCAGGCTTCTTTTAGACGCCCACTGCGCGCAACACGACTGCACAAGAGGCGACTGCGGTTGCGAAGTGTACGGCTTCCACAAATTTCCGTCCGACGCTGCCCTTCGGCATGAGTGGAACACCGCGCTGCACAGAAAAAATTTCACTCCGAGCAAAAACTCAAGGGTGAGTAGCAGTATGGTGATACTTCGACCAGTTGCTCGCGGGTTGTTGAAACCGAGGCATCCAAGCCGATCCCAGTATTTCGATTTGCTGAGGCGAGCAATCCGTCAGCAACTCCGGAATTGATGACAGAATTTCCCCGTCTGAAGCCCTTTTACACAGCGTAATTGTGGTGATAGCATCTCATTTGTCCTAGAAAAAACCGGCAACGGCTTGCTCGTGCTGTGTTGCAATGTGACCTCTTGCTCGTGCTGTGTCGCGAAACCTTAGAGCATATGTTATCTTCCCAATAAAAGGTATCAATGTAGACATTTCTCCCCAGATTATTCTGTATAGCAAGGCAGTGAGCGTTAATTGCACCTTAGTGGCATTCTTTAGAATGTGCTTTGTGCTATTCCTGGAGGGAACACTATTGGATGACCCTTGGTTGTCACCAAATCCTTCATAAATGTGTTTTCCAGGTGTGCTCAGTGCACTTTTTGGACGGGAAGCCAACGACCACTAATCCAGCGCCAATGCTCAAGCTTGGGTACCAGAGAAAGGTAAATGAATTGGAAAATAACTGGCACATAGTTCTCTTTGCACTTTCTGAAGTGCAAAATTAGTTTTGGTGTGCTCTTTTGCCTAGAGATGCCGCAACCTTTTTTTCAAACCCGAGGTTTGGAGATCAAACGAAGGGATTTGAAATTACATTTGACAGATTTGCCTGACTTCGAACCAGATCAGACAATTCATAGACTAACTACCTTCTAAACCAGGGGGGGGGGGGGGGGGTATGTTCGACAAATGTTTCGTTTTTCCTAAAAAGAAGCGGAGGTGACGATATCCCGTCCGATTGGCTAGAGGCTCAAATGACGAGAGAGGGAACTTCCGTCATTTGAGCCTTTAACCACTCGGACGCAATATCGTCAGTTCCGCCACTTCCGTTTCTTTTTAGGAGAAACAAAACATTTGTCGAACATAGGCCCCCTGGCTTCAGTCAGTACCGGTCCACATGACCTCTTTTTATCCTTTAACAACTGTTGAAAATGACCGGTGCTCACACCTGCATTAGCACTTAACAATAGGCGATGATATGCGGAGGGCAAGTTCGTCTGCTTCTTGCGCAGGGGTGACATCAGAACGCCGAGCCCTGATTGGCTGATCGCGACCCCCCCATCTGAGCGTCGTCTCGTCCTTTGCAACGTCGTCTGCGTCTGTCTTACCTTTCCTGCGACTCTCGGAAGTGCAGGTCTTTACGAGCGAGCTCGATTTCGCCTTCCAGAGAGGGCAGACGAAATAACTCGAGCGGCAGACGCGCATCAAGGAGAGAAGTTAAAGGACTCACTGGCGAGGTGTCCTGAAATGCCGAGGTTTCTTTGCTAAAAACCGACAGTAAGCGTGGTTAGTGTTTGCAAGTTCGCTCCCAAATAAGTTTTCCCTCCTTTCGTGTGCGGCGAGACTCCTCACTCTCTAACAGCGTCAGCGGGTTGGTGCAGTTAACGTTGTCTGCTTTACGTATGGTGGTCAAAGCGATGGCTGCTTTACCTTTCCTGCGTCTGTCGGAGATTCACCGCTTTTTACCGGCGAGAACGCGGCCTTCAAAAATGATTTGTGGTTGTCCTTTGTCCCTTTTGTTCCCCTTCTCCAGGGATTATTTTCGTCATTCTTGTCGAGCTCGCTTACACCTTTGCATTTATTTGTATTATAACAATAATTACGTCTTGGTGTTAACGAATCTACAACAAAACTTCCGCGATACGTTCGACGCCACTCGGGTAGCTCGATCGATCTTGCTCGGATTTTCTTCCACAGATTACCACAGGTTTTCAAACTTTTGCCACTTGGGTTTACGCCACACATACATACCATAATACGCTAACTGACAACAGCCTTTTAGTCGAGCGAGAAAGTTGTGACAAGCAGCGATCGAGCACTTTTGGGCTATGATGTGCTCACAGTACCGATCGCACAGCCACAATTGTTTATTTACAGTCACTACATCGGCTGTCATCTGTCTTTAGCTGATTATTTTTGATCAACTCATTAAACGCGAGCTACCATTCACGAAACTTGTGCAACTAAACGTTTTAAAATAGCGATGAACATGATGTTTACTTCTTGCCTGAGCGAGCGACCTGCCGCGGCATGCTGCTATTGGGGCGTTGCAGCCACTGCTGTGGAAGGTTCGTCTTAGACAGTCCATTCAGAGCCACGGAAATTGCGGTAGCCACCATGTGGCTGCACTTTGCGACCCCGCGAGGGCACTCACAGTGACTCTCTAAAATGTCACCTTTATCGGAGAGCCTCATCTTTACCATGTAGCTAGAATTCTTCAACGACGCCTGGACATTCGCAACTAGAGTGAAATCCCTCACCTGAAAAGAAAGGACGTATCCTTCAAGGTATTTCTTTTTGCCTTTTTCGAAGGCCACGTTCTCACCGGTGAATCTCCGACAGACGCAGGAAAGGTAAAGCAGCCATCGCTTTGACTAGCAGACGTAAAGCAGACGACGTTAACTGCACCAACCCGCTGACGCCGTTAAAGAGTGAGGAGTCTCGTCGCACACGGAAGGAGGGAAAAAGTATTTGGGAGGGAACTTGCAGAGACTAACCACCCTCACCCCTGTCGGTTCTTAGCAAACAAACCTCGGTGCCTCGGGACACCTCGCATATAAGTCCTTTTACTTCTCTCCTTGATGCGCGTCTGCTAGTTGTCAGACAAAAACAACGTACCGCTCGAGTGATTTTGCCTGCCCTCTCTGAAAGGCGAAGTCGAGCTCGCTCGTAGAGATCTGCACTTCCGAATGTCGCAGGAAAGGTAAGGCAGGCGCAGACTCGACGTTGTGAGCAGACAACGATGCAAAGGAGCAGTCGACGCTCAGATAGGGGGTCGCAATCAGCCAATCGGGGCTCGGCATTCCGACGTCATCGCTACCCCCTGTGCAAAAAGCAGACGAACTTGCCCTCCGCATAGGCATGATTGTTTCGTAAAATACTGACTAAAAGCTGAGAACGTCCTTGACAGAGTTGATGACCCAGAGTGCAATGATGGTGGCATAACTTTCAGGGGCTTGTCTCGCCACAACATAAAAGCGCTGGTCGAGTTGCCTTCCTTTCCAAGAGGGTGTGCCGAGAACCTTACAATGCCAAAACACAACCATGTTGGAGCTACGACGAAAAACGAAAATACCTATACTTATTTGCACGTGTTCGTTGCTGCTTTGCGTGCGCCGACAGTGAGCTCCAACTATGTTTGGTCTGTACCATGAAAATTGTTGTTCATGGCAGGCGATAAGTTTCGCTACCTGCAGCTTGTGGTATGATCGCATCTGAATAGTAGCCACAGTTTTCTTTATTAAAAGGCAACTCTGCTTCATTAAAAAAAAGAAATAGTAGTCCTGTTCATTATCACCTAGGAAGACCACACGTCAAATATTACGACGTAGTTCGGTCTAAATGTTTCTTAACAGCTCGGCAAACTTTGCAACTCGCCAAGTTGTCGAAATCGGCTGACTCGAGCGCGCAAATTGAGGCGCAACCAACAGCGCATTTAAGGCTACGGCGTGGGCGTAGCCAACAATGAGCTCAACGTCATCGCAATTGTCCCTTTTTGCCTGTTTTTACTTCTCTGGGCAAACGTAACGGGTGACGTCAGCAACGTTATCTCTCGGCGCGTCTGTGCAGCACGCTTCTTGGGAGCAGTCCGGCCGCCCCGCTGTTACTGCCGTTTCCCGCGTCATAACTGCATTCACACTACGGACACTACGTACGCACTTATGCTGCAGTTATACAGACGTTGAATGTCGTAGACACCAAGACGTGGTGAAAAGTATGTTGCAGACGACACTTGCGCTTGGCACACGCCCGCCCCGATCCCGCTTGACGTCACGTAGAGGATCACGCGACATCTTGTTCCACGTGATGGCCATGTTCAAGGCGGCCCGAGGTCAATGTTGCCGGACGGAGCCGAACTTTCAGTTGAGATTTCTGCTCGTGTCTAAAATTAGATTTAAAAATATATATCCTATTTTTCGCGAAGCAAATGACGTATTGTAAAATACCGCGGAAGCGCCCACCTCGTTCAAGCGCCCGCTATTAAATGTGTTCCAAACTACGGAATTCTGAAAATTTGATGTCAAGCGCCCAATTTGACCAGACAAGCTCCTATGTCTGGATTAATCCAGTGGAAGTGGGGTGGGCGCTCCTCTGGTATTTTATGGTAGTGTCTTTTACTAGGGCTTTTTAATGCGAAATCACTCATTATCCCGAAATCTACGGATTTGAGAGGAGTCACCCTTTAATGATTTATTTTCACTGACAGTGAAATCTGCTTAGTTTGAGTTACCTAAACATACAATGCAGTGGCCTCCTTAAAAAAAATGGCGTTGCTTGATATTTTTTTTCGTCAGCAGAGCTGCTTGAATTGGGCACATAATGCTTGTAGGTAGGGCCTCTATACTACTACACTGATTTCTTAACTGGTCACTGACTATAGCCAGGTAATATGATTTCTTGTGTCACATCACTTCTTCGCAATTTACCCTTTAGGTGAGGCCTGGTCGGCGACAAATTCAAAGGCACCTGCAGGCCCCCTCAGCAGACGTTACAGCCCCAACGGTGTCTGCTGCAATTGATAATCCGACTGCACTACGCCCAACCGATGTTTTGTCAGCATCAGATGCCTTAGACTTGAGCAGTGGTTCTTGTTCATCCAAGACATCAACTGAAACTGCCCCAGACGCCTTCGACTCAAGTAGTGGTTCTTGCTCTTCCAAGACAACACAAGCACCTGCCCAGTCAAGTGTATTTGTACATGGACTTGACCAAGAGGTTGCTTCCACGACTCCTGCACCTAGCGAGTATCACGACTGCGGTGTGCAAGCGAGGCCTCAGATGGTCAACTGTTCTACACAGTGGGAGGACCTTGAAGTGTACGGTGTGCAAGCGAGGCTTCTGATGGTCAACTGTGCTACACAGTGGGAGGTCCTTTCCAAGTCTGTCCGAGCAGAACACAGCTATGCAGCAACACAAGCTGCAACCCAGTCAACGGAGACGCAAACAGTATATCTACCAATGTCGCAAACTCTGTCAGAAGCAGACTGTTGTTTTTATACAGGCCTTAACCTTGAAACCTTGATGGTTTTGCCAAGCTCGTTGCTGCAGTTAGTATGGTGTACAGGTCTGGCACCATGAACACTGGAGACCAAGTGTTGATGACTTTGATGCGCTTGCGCCTGTGCTTGCTTTATGGAGACCTTGCACGGCGCTTCCATATACCAGTTGCACAAGTTGGAAGAGTGTTCCGCAAGCTCATGAACATCTTAGCAGGCATTTTCTCCAAAGTGATTGCCTGGCTGCCAAAAGAGGAGATTTTAGCGACTCTCCCTGCTCAGTTCATCGAGGGTGGATACGCAAATACCACGGCCATCATCGATTGCACGGAAGCACCACTCCAAATGCCGAAACGGCTGTTTGCCAGAGGACAGTCTTTCAGCTACTACAAAGGACGGAACACGGTGAAGTTCCTGATTACTGTCGCACCGAGTGGAGTCGTGAAGTTGGTGTCCTGTGCATACGGAGGGCGTGCGTCCGACAAGCACATAGTAGACGAGTCTGGTTTCGTCGAGTACCTGTCGCACAATGATCACATAATGGCTGACAAAGGATTTAGCCTCAGCACCGAGATGAAAGAAGAGGGGGTGAAACTGAACGTCCCAGCCTTCACAAGAGGACGGAAGCAGATCTCCGAAATGGAGGCGACCGTGTCTAGAAGAATTTCAAGGCTGCGGATTCATGTGGAAAGGGCCATTGGAAGAATTAAAACGTACCGGATATTGAAGCAACCTCTGGCGATTCACCCCAAAAAGATAATGAACAAAATCGTCCAGGTCTGTGCTGGGCTGTGCAACTTGAAGGGTCCCCTGATTGCCAACAGAGAGCCTCAGAAGCGCAAGATAAGGGACAACAATGATTAAGAAAGGGTTCACGAAGCGCATGTAGTGTTACTGAACAACTAAGGGTGGCGCTCTAGTTCTGACCGAGGTTGGAACGGGTAGCGCTGGGAAGAATAAACACACAGAGTACTTGCTGAGACATGCTGTCAGGAGTGACCAAGCCACTTCACACTCCCGTTGCTGAAAGGCCTGCCTGACGAGGAGTCGGCTGCATCCACCCCACCAGTAACCATGAGCATCTATCAACTGTCCCCTTTTGAATTTGACGTCGCCGACTGACCAGCATGGTTGGACAAATTTGAAGATTGCATGTTAACCTTTAACATCACTGAGACAGAGTGCAAGAATCACACAAGAGGCGGTTCAACGCTCACTTTGTGCATTCAAAGAATGTGGTGTACGAGAGCGCTTGTCTTAACCGGAGGGTGCAGGGAGACGATGAGACGGTGGACCAATTTGTCACTTAGCTACATACCCACACTCGCAGCAAGGCGAGAATTCGGCGACCCGAAGAAAGACTGATCCGCGACCAGTTCATTGTGGGATTTTGCAACAGAAAGCTGTCCGAATTGCTTCAAATGGACGCAGATTTAACATTGGAGACTGCTTTCGCGAAAGCCGGACTTCGAGAGACCGTGCAGCGGCAACAAGAGGACCTGGCGAAATCCAGCCTTTGCGGCGCCTTTGTGTGCCCTTCGAGCACACATGCACCGGTACCCTGGCCACAGCGCCACTTTTGTAGTCATGAAGCGGTAGCATGTGGAACTACCCACGAATGCATACCACTTGGTACGCCTGTGCCTATTGGAATTAACTTATCTACATTAATTGTCACTCGAGTCGGACATGCGGTGATGGTGTCATAAACGTGGAATATGTGTCTTTGTGGGTACAACAGGTGGCTACAATACATTGTAGACTTGGCTAGAAAAAATTGCCACAAGAAAAAATTGCATCTATGTGCTTCTGATTCAGAGATAAGCACAATGTGAACACAGGAATAATAATCTTTATTTTCCTCTGGACCATTGCAGTTCCTTCTCATGTGGCTCCAAATGAAAGTAGGTAAGTTATACCATAATTGTGCAATCGTTTTGATTGGTGCAAGTGAGGCTTATATGAAGATAGCCAATTAAAATAAGAGCACTCACTTGACACAACAGAAATACAATTACGTTAAGACGTTTTGCCTCCCATGCAAGAGGCATCTTCAGTGGTTACGAAGCAAATGCAAGGTTCAACCTCAAGTCAACGCTATTTATCAGGAATGTCCTTTTTTTTCTGTTGTGTCAAGTCGGTGCTCTTAATTTAGTTCTGATGTCTCCTAGCTTTTGGAGTATTTTTGCATAAAGATAGCTGGTGCACCTCTGTCCTGTGGATGCTGCCAATCTTCTTGAACCTGAGTGGCAAGTGGTTGAATCAATGGACTTCAAGAAAGCTGAAAGGCAAACAGGTAAAGGGACGAAGCTAGTTGGTGTCGAAGGTTTTTGTTTTGGCACACAAAATGCAAGTTGCCGACTCGTGCATGAAAATTAGTATATCTATCACTCGTATATTTTTCACAATCCAAGTGCTAAACATATTACGAACTGTATTTATTATCAAAGATTCTGAAGTCACCTTAAAGGACCCATGAAACGAATTTCGGGCTGGAGTAAATCAATTTATATTGGGATTTTACTAATAGCACATCGTTCAGTGGGCCAAAAGAACAAAGGTAGAAAGTCAGAAGCCTGACTTTCGCTACGAAAATTTGCAAAACATAGCGGACTATTTCGTACCTCCTTCCCTTCGCAAACTCTCCGCCTTTTCACTGTGATACATCCGCGGACCCCGCAGCGCGTCACCGGGCTACTAGCCACCATAACCGGGCCCCCGCAGCGCGTCACCAGGGCCCAAGCGCACGTCACACGACACCGGACCTCACTTAATCCCTTTACCCCTAAGCTGACATTGCGGTGGAAGCTACGCGCTTGCCGGACCAATCAGCCGCCTCCCTTTCATCACCTGACCTCATTCTCTGCGGGTCGGTATCCGCGAGAGGGCGTGATCACGTGGAAAATGTGTGGCTGGCCCAACGAGCACGTAGCTTCCACAGCACTGTCAGCTTCGGGGTGAACGGGGTGGGGAAAGCAACTAGTCGGAATTTTGAGCGACGGGCTAATCTTCTAGGGGGACAATGGCTGTGTCCGGACAACACAAGCAAGATTCCGAGCAAGAGGGGACTCCCTTCTTTCCGACTTCTTGAACTGTTTGGTACAATGCTCGATTTATGAGTTGAGGAGGAAAGCTAAACAGAAAAAAATTTGAAAAAAGCGTTTCATGACTCCTTTAAGAACATTGACAGAACAAAATAAGACAGTGCTAAAAATATCACAAACCACTTTTTTCCCCCACATTTTCCCCACATATGCCCGAGCGTTGATGCAATTGCACTGGTAAAAATGCACATGTAAACATGAGTGGCAACACGCTAGCCGCAGTTAATTCGCTGTCAGCACAGTCTAGAAATATCGTCTGCCAAACTTGGCACTGTAGTCTAGATCCTGCTTCTAAAAATATTCAAAACAGTGCATGAGTAAAGGATCAGAAACAGTTCACTTCATATTAGCTAATGCAGCATACTCATCAGACAGGACAACGGTATGATCGTGTACGGCATTCACCAGTCTCGGCAGGTAGTGCTGGAAATAGAAGTCTGAAAAGCGGGTGATGTGGTCAATTGTAAAGTCTTGGTCATAATCCACTTCAAAAAGGACGTCCTTATCAAGGGACCACACATAGAAGAAACAACGGGTTCTCTCAGTGCAGAACATTGTGAACTGGACTTGGAAGTAGAAACCCCGCTTTCCATTTTTGGCAAGGAAGTAAGTATCATTGTCGTCCTCGTCGTCGTTGTCATCCCCACTTCCCTCGGCTCTAATGACTTTGACATCATAGTCTCTTGTTTCCCGAATGTATTTTCTGCAGTTGCCAGTTGCGGGGCATTTAATTTCAAGGATGCTGTCATGTCCTGAAAGGCCATCCGGACTTGCCGAAAGAAATGGGTGTGTCGCACTCACGACAGCGCCACACAGGGTCACCACCCTCCCAGTCTTCTGTTGGTATGCCGCTCTAGCTACAGGTTCATACAGTTTCCCGTGCTCAGTGTACTTATTACCTCTAAAGTTTGAGTGTAAACAGCTATTAACAAAGTTGTCAGGTGAGGTCGACGTCTTCTTTGGCACCTTAGACAGGATAGACGCGGTCAACCGCACCTTCCGGCTACTCTTCTCGCACATTCCTCAAGTGAAACCCACTTCTTGTAAAAAGGAAAGCATGCACTACACGAAAGCGGCTCAACATTCTGATGACTACCATGAATCACCTCATCAGACAATAGTTGCAAGCAGGGTGTCGAACCGGAACCGAACCGAACCGAAAACCGGAACAGAACCGTTATTTTTAGCCGAACCGGAACTGAACCGAACCGAAATCTTCGCCGCCATCTTGGAACTGAACCGGAACTGAACCGGAAAAAAATATAACGGTAACCGGTTCAAAACGGTTCACGGTATTTTTTTTTGTTAGTATTACAAATTTATTATTTGGGAATAAAAAATTGGCACGTGTATTCCTCTACGTATTGATCAAATCGTCATATACAGAATTGCAATGTATAATAAATCCTTGTTTTTTGCGGCGCTTTCTTATTGGCACTATGACTAGCCATGTGTCACATCGTCACGTGACGTCATCATGTTAAGACATCCTGTCAAGTAATGTCACATCACGTGACCCCGTGACGTCACGTGACTCACCGCGTTAAGTCGATTCAAATTGAGAACGTCGCTAGATCTATTAACGTTGTTGATACCGTGACGTCACATGACATCACAACTTCGCACTGAGAGTCACGTGACACCATGATGTACTCGATTGTCATGATCCCGAGTCGAATGCCCTGGTTCATGACAACCAGTATCGCCAAACATTCGGGTAACGGCTCGTGTTCAACTCAAAAATTATGATGGGCCCGAGTCCCACAAGAGCTAGCAGCAGAAACAAACGAAAGCGACAAGCCTCAGACACATGCAGCATGTTCGCGATGGTACCTTTATACGGCTTTGAGTTGTTCGGTGCTCGCGAAGGTTACACGAGTGTTTACAAGCCTGCAAATGGTACCATCGTGCGAAGGATACTCGTGTTTTGGCATAGCCTTCTTTATTCTACAAAGCCTGTCAAATCGCGAAATTCTCTGGTTTAAGGCTAGCCGCTGTCGTTTGTTTCTGTTTGTCGCTTTAGTGGGGCTCGGGCCCCATTATAGCCGAACTAAAACTATACCTGAAGATTAGCCCATGCTCTCTGCTTTGCCAACCCTGCGTAGGACTATGATAAACATTGATGGTGCATATATTAGGATCAGATCACGTGGCTGATAATTCTAATGGCGAGTTGAGGAGGGAAAGCTGTTTCATTTCTTTCTTTTGACTGCGTCTGCCATTTCGCGGAGGGGCAAACTAATGGATGCTTTTGCAAGTTATAAACGTCAAGGCTTACAACTTAGCGGTATTTATTGAACTTAAGGTAAAAAAAAAAAATGCTGCACGACCCATTTTACATGTATGCACACCATTGAGGCTCCCAAACGATGATATACGGCAGCCTAATGAAATGTTGCAGCACATGACTGATAAAGAACAGAGTCGTGAAGTAAGGTCCCAAAACAACTGTACGTAAAACCTAAGATAACATTAGCCTCCCGAGGTAGTATCTCGCGACGTTTCGAGCTGAGGCAAGCTGATGCCCAAAAGTGATTTATATTAGGATTCTAAAAATCTTCGTTTGCCCTGTGCGGAATCTATGTTTAATTAGGAATATCATTTTATGCATTTCTATGCATCTCTTTTTGCAGTAAAGCGTTGTGTAAGGGATTATTTAGAAAAAATTGCGTTTCATCTCCTTATTTCTGCACATTTCGTGTATTTGCCTTCAGATATATCATGTGACCACAGTGTTTTTTGCATACCCTGCAACCCAGTATTTTACACTGCAAAACAGCTAACAAAAGCACGTTTCCGAAGACTCAACAGCTGGTGTATTTTCGAGTATCGTCCTTCCGCGTCGGCCTCAGGCGGTTATGTGAAATTCATAAAGTCCAATTTATCGATGATAATAAAAATATACTTAATTCCTGTCTGAAGATTTGGCAGCATAAATAGAAGATCGTCACCTCAAAGATATATAAGTAAATGAACCTTTAAATTATCTGAAAGATGTTCTGCAAATCTTTTCCGGCGCTTTTATCCTCAATAGACACGTTATAGGTGATTTGGAAAAGCTTTAAATAATGTTTTTTTTTTATTTTGAAGCTAATTTAAATAACTATATGTGTTCCTCACGCATATATAACTTCTCGAATATATAGAAGTTTATTATTTCGTTTTTTATGTGTTTTTATTATCGCCTTTTTTTACTGGAACGAATGGTGGAACTATGACGATTGCACACTTAAACTCTCAGAAAGTGTCCAATTAAGTAGCTTCCGAATTGAGTAGAGCATGAAATTCCACTTTGTTCTATTTAACAAAAATCATCAATTAGCGAGGGTGATGCTTATTTGCAAATTAAATTGACCGACATTTTGTCAAGAGCAAACCTCAAGAACCAGGCTATGCCAGTTTATCCAATATAAGAAAATGTTCACATGGGTAAGCACTGTTTTAGGTCAGATTCGATCTCAGTACGAGGGTGCTAGTAGGTTAGAGTGAATAATTTCAGCCACTCCTTTTCGCATGATTCGTCGCCCGCATCATGCTGCCGAGAGCAAACAATGCTAGTTAGAAAAACAAGCATCGCGATTGTCGCTTAGTGTTTCTGTAAAATATAGACTGGAAGGACTTGTCCCGTGACTTTCGTGACATCTTGAAAATTATATTGCCTTGAGTTCAGTCGTCTCGTCATCATATATATATTGTGAAACGTATTCCATAAAACACATTTTATGGTGTATATGGCGACGAACTGCCCATTTCATTATTTTATTCACTGTAATGAATTCCTTAGTTCAAGGGCAAAACCACGAATCAACATCTAATACTGCGATACAACGTTGTACCAATCACGGGTATTTCAGGCCACCTAGCTACTTCACTTCGCGAAAACATTTCGATTCAGGTACAATGTATGTGACTCTGGCAAACGAAGGAATGTTGAGTCGTATATACACGACGTTTTGTATGTTAATGTAGATTTTCCTTTCTTGTTGTGTAGGTATAAATAACAGAATTTTATAATGTTTGTACCTGAAAACAAAACTGGATTGAACAAACGATAAAAAAAGAAGAAATCTATATACTGTAAACGACTTATTTTTCGTGGGCTCAATATTTCGCGATTTAGGTCAAAGCTGAAGTTTCGGAATAATTCGCGGGTTGTAATTTTCTCGACGCGGTGGAATCTCAATATAAATTTCAATCTGTTTACATTTTATTGAAATATTTCGCGGGACCCATTTTTTGCGGATTGTAGGCGATTCGCGAAATTCTCAAAAATAAGTCCTCGCAAAAATCAGATCGTTTACAGCAGTTAGTTTTACGGCCTAAATAGTGCATATGACAGAACAAAGCGGAAAATATATTATCAATTTAGCGGTTCAAACCGGTTCGAACCGGTTCGAACCGGTTTGAACCGTTATTTTTTGCGCCCCGGAACTGAACCGGAACTGAACCGAAAGCCGTGAACCCGAACCCGAACCGAACCGATAAAAATATCGGTTCGACACTCTGGTTGCAAGCCACTGACGCCTGATGCCAAGCTGCTCACATCTGCAGCTATAGTAGCTTGAAGCAGACTTCCCTGCACTGTCAGGAGTGGCGACACAACCGAGTCTTGCATATGTTTGACATATTCTCCGTGGGTGTTAAATTTTTCAAAACGCACTTTTTCAGAGGGTGGTACTTGCTCCCCCGTCTCCTTCTTCAGTATGAAGTACATGTCTCCAATCTGACCTGGTACCACATTGCGTTTCGTGCCGGAGTTCCAGAGAGCAGTTTCGTCCGTGCACGAGCTTCCAGTCAGGCCCTTGCGGACAGCAAACTTTACTTTACAAAGGACAGCACCTACAAATTGAAAGCAAAGATTTATTTAGACATCTGGTAATCTATTGCGCTATCAAGAGTAGCAAAATAGTACAAATGCAGTTATATACTTGCTCTTTTAGTAATTGAAACATGGCGGTTCCTCTATGTCGCAAAGACAACCTTGAGACAGAACAAGATAACATCAGTGCAGTAATTTAGACACACTAATCGCCGAATTCAGAAACCTCACTCCAATTGAGGGCCCCTCCACTTCCTCGAGGAAGGCGCGAGGGCCGGCGCTGGCCGGCGCTGGCTAATGACGACGAAGGATCCGCCGTCACAATTGGCCAGCGCCTTCCTCGGAAAACTGGAAGGGCCCCTCAATTGAAGCGAGGTTTGTGAATTCAGAGGTTAGGCACCAGAACTATGTGTCTTACTAAACACATTTTCTAGAGAAAAACTTTAAGGCAGTCGTGGCAAAGCGATTGGCAACTCTAGTAGTTGCAGAATGCTGGCACGACAAACCGGCACTTGCATACTGTAAACGACTTAATTTTTGCGGGCTGAAGTTTTTGCGAATCGGGTCAAAGCTAAAAATTGGAAATTATTCGCGGGTTCTAATTTTCGCGAATCGAGTGTAACTTTCGTAGCGTTCACATATTGCCCGAATAGTTCGCAGGACGCATTTTCCCCGAATCGTAGGCGATTCGCAAAAATTAGGTCCTCGCGAAAATTTAGTCGTTTACAGTATTCAGCATAATCATTTAATGAGAACTGTACACCATGTGTACGATGTCTCACTGTTTCAAAGCAGTCAGTTTTGGCTGTCGCAACTACAGATGTCGCAAACATCCTGAGGTTTGAGTTCAAAAGGTTTCGAACCTCGCTGAGGTTTGCTTTTGCAAAGTTTGAAGCTTTCTAACTGTACCGAGGTTCGAGTTTGCAAAGTTCACAACATGCGAGCGCCGCCGCGGTCGGGCACGTAGCTAGGATTTTGTTTCAAGGGGGGGGGGGGGGGGGGGCGGGGGTTGGCCCCATGGCCGCCCCCGCCCCCCCCCCCCCCTCGCCTCGCCCCCCCCCCCCCCCCCCCCTGGCTACGTGGCTGGCCGAGGTTCATGTTTGCGAAGTTAAAAGCTTTCGAGACTTCTAGATTATTCTTGCGGTCTAAGTTCACAAATTCAAAGATATCACATTTGTTTCCGATGTATAAGTTTGCAAAGTATGAACTCTAGAAATCTCGGGAAGATTTCAGTTCCACAGTTATCGAGTAAGTTTCGTTCATTGTTTTGACACGTGAGCTCTGTGCAGCAAAGTTGAAACGAAGTGGTAAAAGATAAATGTTATGCTGGGCAAAGCTATCACTGGCACCCTGAAGCTTGCTGGATTGCTGAGAGAGCCGAGAAGTTAGGCTTTGAGTCACTGTTCTACGAAACGACTGTATATTGATTACTTTGGCGATCCTTTATGCGACTGTGAGTTCTCTAATCTAAAAAAAAAATCTAACAGACCTGAAAGATTGGGGAAACATGCTCTGTTCTGCAACTTACCAATGTGACTACACATACGAGTTTTGCCAACCTTGCAAAGAACAGGCTTCTGTCAGCACACGGCAGTCGTTTCCATCAGTTGCAATGCATACCCAGGGCTTACGGGGAACATAATTTTCTGACTAAGATGGAGTTACAGCACCTTTGATGAAGCAGACATGATCAGAGAATTTGTTTATGAGCAACTGACCCACCTTACCGCTTACAACATAATTATACAATTCTAGGCTTTTCAAAGCCTGGACCTCCTCCAGGTCGCAGGCTTTTGTTTTCAACAAATAATATGTGAGATGGTGCTCCTGGAGAGGAGGCCACTGCTTCATGTTGTCGACCCAGTCACATGCGGAGAGGGTGGAGGGGTCTGGAAGCTTCAATGGTGCTAAAAAGAAATAAAGAGCAAAAACGATAAAATTATTTACGGTACGAATGACGAATCATGTGAAACGTCATCAGCCGATATTCACTAGCGTTGTGCTTGACTCTGTTAGTAATTTTAATCCGGAGGATGGAAAAAGGAAAAACAGGCAATGCGCCTTCAGTGTTATAAGATCAGTTTTGAATCGGTTCGCGTGCATGCCTGTCAGTGTGGAAGATCAAATATGATCGCGAAAATGTTTTGTGGAACACTGCACGAATATATTGCGTGCTGCTCGGAAGCACGTAGACGCGATTCATATCCCCCTAAATCCTTTTTCCGCGACAGAAGTTGTCGAAGCCAGAT
This sequence comes from Ixodes scapularis, assembly GCF_016920785.2. NCBI lineage: Eukaryota > Metazoa > Arthropoda > Arachnida > Ixodida > Ixodidae > Ixodes > Ixodes scapularis. The sequence goes on along the minus strand of NW_024609846.1, from coordinate 72,559,081 downwards.
CGATTTCGTGATTTAGCCGAATCGGATCGAAGTTGCGGAAAAGTTCCTTATTCTTCTGTATTAATTCATGCAAGAAGCAAACGATTTAGCGTTCGAACAACACCGTGAACCGCCGGTAGCCCCTTCGAGACTCTTTTTACCGTTCCTTCTACGCAGTAAAGCCGAGAGAGGGAATGCCAAGAGCGTACTAGAGCGGGAAGCATAAATATAGAAAATATTTGCCCTCGTTTACTTAACCAGATGGGTTTTAGATATTACCGGAAATGTGCACAGCAGCTTACCTATTGTAAACTTGTCCGTGGAAGCTTCTGACAATTCCATTTTGAACGAAGCGTGTGCGTCGTCTGCGCCCTCCTCGCTGTTCGACGCGCTCCAACAACGCGGGGCTGCGCGGACTGCGCAGCCCCCCTCCACCACCGTGGGTTTTTTTATTTTTTTTTCCCGTGTGGTGGCGCTAGCATCGATCAACATGGCAGCGCCCATAAAACAGAGCAGATTCTGGTCTATACCTAACCAAAATTCTTGCCGGGATTGTTTTCACTTTTTCAGCAGTCTTTTAACTACTTATGTGTTTTTTCCTCAAGTCCATTCAATCTTGGGATGTACAGACAAGACATGAGATACTTGAAGTCATAGTGCATTACCAACACGGCTGATTCTCTTTTCGAGAACTGTGGGCCGCCGCCTGTACACACTTCGAGCGGGATGTTATGGCGAGTGAACATACTTGTCATGACGTCGATCAGAATTTTTCATGGGTCGTCTCGTAAATTGGCGACCTCGAAAAACTTAGAGTAAGCATAGTGAAGGACCATATATGATTTCCCACCATATATAAACAACTTTGCTCCATTTCATGCGCTGTGTGGCAAGGGTGTGCCTCGTAGCTGAAGCGGCTCCTCCTACTGGCGGTAGGCCAACTGCATGCAGATTTTGCATCGACTGACCATCTTTGGGATATCTGGATTGAATCCCGGACAAATCATTACCTTTCTCATACGCCCTAACACTTGTTAATGCCTACGTGACCGCTGTGCAAGCATTTCAGCACCTCAGGTCTGAGACTTAGCGGTATTACAACTTTTAATTGGGAAGTCCCTGACGAATAGTTAAAGACGGTACAAGCGGCCATGCCGGCGGTTTTCGAGCAGGCTTCTCCCTCTGCACTGACAAGTAGTCGAGATAGCAAGAGAAAATGCACGGCACTCAAATTTGTGACATTCTCGGTCTTTTCATTGTATGCAGGAGACTAAGACACCTATACTGAATATGTCCCGCTCTAGCAGACATCATATGAGTTGAAAATGTTTTTGACAAATTCCGTCAGATCTTCGAAGCTATCGCTTCATTTGCGGCAATTCTTGATTTCATGCCGCTGGTCGCTTGGGATTAACTGGCGCGATAAATATTACCACTTTCGTTTTTTCCTTCGGGCCTTTGACCCTTGCTAGTTACACTATTTCACGCAATATATTAAATATTTAGTCGGAGCAGTAGGACTGCTACACAAGGTTTATCGTCGATAACGCCGTAGTCGTTAGACAACCAGTTGGCGGTTCGATGCTCACTTCAATTGAAACGGGCAGGAGAAGGGATCTAACTTAAGATTAAAACAAATATAGCAGTGCGAGCTTTATGCGCAGCACATGGAGAAGTTTCGCGCTAAACCCTATTGCTGTACGCATTAATTAAGTATTTGGGCGGTGATCAATTTAGCTTGAAGATATATTAGAAAACCAATATATACATCCCAGAAGTAACACAGATGGGCAGTGCAGTTAAAGAATCGCTCAAAACTTCTTCAGATAAAACAAAAATATTGCCACGCGAAAGAGGAAGACAGGCTGTAGCAGCTGTCGTAGCAGCGACAGCAGTATAGAGCATGCGGCGGCCAGTTCAAATTACCCTAAAATGCAATACTTTATATCTTTTTGGAAATTATTTAGGAGTGCTTGCTACTATAAAACATGATTATAAGAATTATCAAAAAAGATTATTATGTTTTTTAACTGAGGAACGAAAAAAATACTTCACATATTCTATTTGATTCAAGATGCATTCCTGCCTCATGGGTTGTGGATGCGAAGAAAGCAGTTTGTGCCTTTGATCGTGTACAGCGCAACATAACATTTTGGCGATTTTCAAACATTAGGGATGCACAGCCTGGAAGTTGAGTTTCCCTGAAATCATTGCCCATGTCAGCCAGCCATGCATATGAGCGCCGGGAAGCCAAATGACTCCATCTGAATGACTTGTTTTTTAGACAAATGACACAAAACATGTATCGGGTGTGATAGAGCATGCATTAGGGTTCGTAAGGCACTTTTTATAGGAGTGCATACTATCAGATACACCATGCTTTGTAGGGTTAAACCCCTCCATTGAGCAGACGTCTCGTCTTTGATTCACAATCATCACAGCATCCTCTGGTGTAGGTGCGGTCCTTCTCCGGGCCTCTGCAGCCAAGGCGTTGCTCCGCAGCAACAGCCAACTTCCACAACCATAGGCCGAGATGCCGGAAGGTGGAACAGGACGCTCCTTTAATTCGTACCGAATAAATCCCATACCAGAGGAAGAATCCCCCCCCCCCCCCCTCGCCATCACCTTTGCTGCTTCTGCTTCGAAACAGGCGACATCGATGATTGGCTACGCACATACGAATGGGCGAACCTCCATAATGCCTGAGACAGCACATTTAAGCTAGCCACTCGCCATTTGATCATCCCCCACATCCCCCACTCGCCATTTGATCATCGAACCTGTTAGGCATCAACATAAAGAATGTGAGAGTCACAATATTAATCAACACTGGCGCATCTATATTTATTATCAGCAACAATATCAGAAATAAATCAGGCATTTTGGCACAACTTCAGATGAAGGTTCTCTAGGTTGAGCTAACACATCTTTAATTCACCCAGTCGGCGTAGTTTCCGTAACCATCACAAATGGAAATGACTATCATTCGCATTGTTGTATCGTATTAACTGCACGCACGATGTTATTCTCACATGGGACTTGCTATAGGTCACGCACTTATTTATTCTGGGAGAAACGAAGTATATTTAAGTGGTGTTAAAATCCTTCTTACTCTACTCTCGGACCGTCGCTTTTCAATACGCCATAGACTATCGGATAACACCTTTGTCCACCGAACTCATCCAAATGAATAGAGACGCAATCGAATCGGACTACTTAGTTGGGCCGAACAGGGAACTTTATTTTTCAGAAAGTCATAGCCTTGCCTGTAGTACCTACCACCTCACGTGGCTGCCGAACTCCCGTATTGATAACCAACACAACCCATATTGGTCAAATCCTGCCCGCTGGTACCTGTGTTGCCACAGTCGATATTTAAATAAATTAACATATCAATACAGGTAGCCACACGCAATCCGAATCGTGCTCATCATATGCCGAAACCCGCAATCTCAGAACTTATTCTCTCCTTGCGATGATTGATTCTTGTTTACAATTTTCCACGCGTGATCTCTTGTTAAACCTCCTAGATGACTTCGAGGATATATATGATTGATTCAAAATCTTTAGGTGGCGCCACATTGTACGATGTGCTCTCGATATAGGAGACCACCACCCATTAAATAGTGTTTCCTATTGTGTTTCCCAAACAAAACGACACGTCATTCAAAAGCATGTTAGCGACGTTATACACGAAAAAAATAAATCAATAGTCATGTACTTCTTTGTATTCACCGGTCGCATCTGTTAAAAAGAAAGATTGTAGCTGGAGATTCGGTATTTGCTACAGACATTTCAACAGCAACACAAAAATATGTTTATTCTTTTCCACGTATTGATTATGCTCCTGATACATCGATGGCGGGGAATACTTTCCATCGTTCGACGTGCCGTCAGGATATTGCCATATAAGTGTGGACGCGAACGATCGAGAAAAAAAACAGCGTTTTAACACCTGGTGGCCTGTACCCGTTACGAGTAATGACTTTAGAACTTTCCAATGCACCAATTACATTCGAAAAAATGCTGGATACGTTATTCCGCTGCTACAGGTGGACAACATATTTATGTTGTTGAGACGACGGGGCATTGTTCTCAGCGTCCTTCGATGAGCATTTCTAGTGCTTTCATACAGTTCCTTTGTGTTTCCGAAGTGCTTCCCTGCAGTTATATCCAAGAAATTCAAGTTTGCATCCTAAAGGCTCAAATTTATCGGTGTTGGTGCCGATACACAGGTAATAACGCCATACCCCAATATACTAGATGTTTTCTTCAATTTCCCGGGTCCGACCAAAACGAAAATATTGCGTTCCTTTCTTTGCCTATATTCGAATTTTCGTCGGTTAATGCGTTGTTTTTCAAGCATCTTCTCAACTACCTTCTTAGAAAGGACATGCAAGTTTTACAGAGTAAACGGTGAGAGAAGGCGTTTATTTGTCTTAGAATCATCTTTAATATCTAGACTTGTACTGGCGCATTTTGATCCATCATTTAAGACCGAGATGCATTCAGACGCGAGAGATTTCGGCCTAAAAACTACTTTAATAATAAAAAAAAAGGTTAAGGCCCACACAACGACGTCCACCTTTCGCCCAGTATCGTCGAAATAGTTTATCGAGCACAAAAAGTGCTACAGTTTACTCGTCAGAGAACTCGCGCGTAACAACAACAATCTCCACATTACAGCGCCACTCATCTGACTACAACGTGTTCAGTTGGCGATTTGGCTCCCAGCTATACAGCAACCCAACGCAAACAAGCCGCATCATTGCTAGCTGGGCCCCTACGAAATCGTATGCGGAATCTCTGACGCGTCGTTGAAAGTTCAACTTCTTTAGCCCGTGATTGATCGCAGTCGAACGTCAACAGGGATCGTTCACGTTACAAGCATGAAGCCATATCACCCACCCTTCACAGCATAGCACCATCGTTCATTCTTTTCCACCAGCTAAACTGTCCTCTCAAGACGACCCTGCGCTGCATGGCAAGACGACCTGCCATGCAGCGTCAGCGGTCACGAGCATGTGTCGGCCAGATTAAGTTATGAGTAAAGCTATACTCACTCCGGAGTGCACAGTATGCGGCTGCTAATTACGAAACTTAACCAGAACACGCCGCTTCGCGGCGTCCAGCTGGCAACCCAAGCCCCGCTGTCTCCGATCTCACCATTTAGTTCTGCGAAGTTTCGCCGACGACATTCATTTTTTTTTCTTTTTTTTTACTGTTTATTGTAAAAACAAATACATCGTAAATATCGCCAAATGCCTCGACAAAACAAAATGTTCGAGAACAACTGAAAAATAAAAAGGGGGCTCACCGCGGATGGAACCTGCGTCCACTTGCGTATAAAGCGGACACCTAACCCCTATGCTATCCCATCAGTTGTTTTTTGTATTTATCGTATGGGAACGTGACAGGAAAAACGGCAAGCATACAGTTCGACAAGGCTATCACTTATAAGAATAACAATACACACCATTAAACGGTTTTTGATCACATCAAAGTATTGTTATTGGTTTACTCTCGAGAAACGAAGAAAATATTAAAAATTAATGGCATAGCTAAAAATCAGGAAGATGGAGACATCGATCAATGAAAGCATACCAGTCTGGGCGTTCCTTAAAATGATCGAACACATTTCTCACGTGAGATACAGTTTCTATAAGATTTGATTTTGTAGTCCGGGGTGGATCGGCATTTCTGTAGATCATTCTCGTCTTCCAGAGACTATGCAAACCCATCAGCGTGAACTAATCATAAGGAAAACTCTCGTTGGGTTTTAAAGGTAAAAACCGGATTGTGTAGGCGTTGATGTCCAAACCCTTTTTCAGTGTTCTCTGTACGACGTCCCAGAAGAGGTAGGCTTCAGTGCAGAAAACAATACAATGTTCTATAGTTTCTGGTTGGTTACAAAAACGGATATTCACTGACCATGGTACAAAAATTCCTCGTTCGCGAAGCCAGGATTTCACAGGCAACGTTGAAGTGTGAAGTTTAAAGAAAAATGACTTTGCGTTAGGTGAGACGCAATTTTCGGACACGCGCAAGAACATATTCTCCTGGTCCATGGTTGAACATACTTGGATACAAAGGTACAGCAAAAGTTACGTCAAGAAGATCGGCATATAATGCTTAGCGTGAAATTGTAAATACATGTTCCAAAGAAAAAGGGGGTCTTAGAAACTCTATTGCGCTTACTCCTTCTCTGAGGAATCCCAACGGACGTGATGTGCCCGCCGATACCGATGAAACTACCCAATAAGGTAAAGCATCTGACTGGTGTGCCCGTAGGTAAGTACGAAGGAAATGATGTGATGTTGTTCTGAAGAATAGAAAACGAGTTATTATTTGTTTTAAAATATAAGTAATAGTCCGAGGCCTCCGACATCAACAGGGCAAAAAAGATTGTCTCGTCGCATAGGTTCCCAGGTGGAGATCCACACAAAAGTAGCAAAAACCCTGTGAAACTTTTGAATGTGGGTTCTGGCACAGCAAATAACCTGAGGTATATACCAAAGTTTCGCTGCAAGAAGAATATTACACGCTTTTGGTCGCCCGAAAACGGACCACTGATTTGTTTTCATACTGTTAGCTTGAGTTTTGATTTTCGCCACTCGTTCTGTCCAGTAGTGACCATTGTTCCGAATACAATTGAGGGGCACTCCTAAGTACTGTGGAGCGACACAAGTCCACGATATGCCAGCATATTCTGAGGGTGTTGTGGCCCATCGCCCGCACCAGAAGCCAACACATTTCGTCTTATTAATACGAGCACCGGTAGCATCACAGAAGTTTTGAGTTAAAGTGAAGACATTGTCTTTGCTTCGCTTATCAGCACAAAAGAAGGCAATATCATCGGCGTATGCCAACACCTTAACCTCTGTGCATTAGAAATGATAACCTTCCACGGTAGGGTTTCTTAGCACGCTTAAGCACTACGGTTCCAGATATAGAGAAAATAAAAGAGGGGATAATGGCCATCTTTGTTTGACCGATGATTCTTGTAGAACTGGACTTGAAAGCGAACCATTGTTTATCAGCCTCGTGGCACAGTTGCGGTAACACATCTCAATACCCGTCAAGATTGATCCTGGGTTTACGTGGCGATCGGAAAACTCGTTGTGACCATTTGTTTTATACGAGATTAGCGGAGTGTGTATAGCCATTTCCGTCCGAAGTGCACTCCGGTGTGCGTATAGCTTTACTCTTAAATTATACTCCACCAATAAGCATGCTTAATGGCGGAGTATAATGTGATTAGGAATCAGAGACGAGGCGTCTGCAGACGCCTCGTCCCTGACTCCCAATCATCGTGACAATACTACCTTCACCACACGATTCGCGAGCATTTTAATATTTTCCTCGAGCGTGCGAAGGAAGTTTGTGTTAATAATAATTTCATGCGCAAAATTAAAAAAACGCAATAAAATTAAATTAGTTTTATTGTTTTCTCCACTTAGATGAAGAGCTAAGCCCAGCGGACTCCTAGACGACTTGCAGGCGTTGTCAGAGTCACCGTTTCTGTAACGATATAAACAGAATCACAATTGAGAAGAGGCCTTGAATAAATGAAGTGTTGAGATACGTAGTCCGAGTTCGCATTTTGGGATTTTCTTGAATGGCAACGCCTTGAAGGCGACGAAATGCTAGCTACAGTTTTTTCTTCTCAATGTTTAAATCATAAATTTTATACTTACACTTCTTCTTGCGAAGAAGGGTGGTGTAGTCGCCGAAGGTGCCAAGGCCATAACCGTACTTGAGGCCGTAGCTGGCAAGACCGTGTCCATAGCCGTAGTGGCCAAGACCGTAGCCGAGGTGTCCAACTCCGTAGCCATAGCCGAGAGCTGGGGCGTGAGCAACGGTGGCAACAGCTGGAGCGTGAGCAACGGTTGTCACAGCTGGGGCAGCGTGGTAGGCGCCGACAACTGGAGCAGCGACGTGGGAGGTGGCCACAGTGCGGGTGACGACTGGAGCAGCGGCCACGGTGGCGACTGGAGCTGCAGCATAGGTGGCGACTGGGGCAGCGGCGTATGTGGCAACCCTGGTCACGGCGGGAGCAGTGGCGTAAGTGGCGACGGCTGGAGCAGCGTGGATGGCGGCAACTTTGGTGACAGCTGGAGCGGCGTAGGAGACAGTGCGAGCGACAGCAGGAGCAGCAACACTGAGACCGCCGTAGCTGAGACCATGACCGTAAGCGAGGCCATGGCCGTAGCCGAGGCCGTGGGTGAAGCCGAGGCCGTGGGTGAAGCCGAGGCCATGGCCATAGCCGAGACCTAGGCCGTAGCCGAGGCCATGACCGTAGCCAAGAGTGTGTCCGTAGCCGAGGGCGTGTCCGTATCCGAGACCATAGCCTAGTCCGAGACCATAGCCTCCGTTGACGTAGCCAGCGAAGGCGCTGGTTGCCAGAGCCAGAATAAGACAAGCCCGGATCTGTGCCAGATTAAAAAAATATATATATGTTTATGGACTGTGCATATAACACAACAATGCGTGAAATGCAGATGGGTCGCTGTTCGCGTTAGTGCCTCGTCCATATGAATAATTATTTCCTTTTGTTTTCTGTTGTCTAAGAACCTAAGTTCGATTAGTTTATTTTTGTAGCCTACTACCATAAATAGACAGAACTGACTGATGTATGACACTGTCAAGGCTCTACTTTATAATTTTAACACAACGAGGTACGTTCAAAGTTTGTAATGTTGGCATTGGTTGGTTATGTGGTTATGCATACATAAAGAAGGTTCGCGGAAAGACAAAGTACAGAAATCTGTCGACTGTGACATCGCTCTGTCCATTTGTTTAGTTTATGAAAAGCGTAATTTTTTTATGTTTGTTAAATTTAAAAGGAGTCTTTTCACATTAATTCAAGTGTGCAAAAAGATATCTATTTATATTTCCAGGTACAACGTATCAGACTTATACGCACCATGATTGAATCTGTTGGTTGTTCGTAGGAAGCTTCAACTGTGCGGTTGTGCCTCCTTTCGCCCGTATTTATAGTAAAACTTTGCAGGAGAGGATCCTGGGTAATACTGGCAAGGAATGTTAAATGGAAGAGAAAAGGGCAGGGCAGCTGATGTGATAAAATTCGAAATCTCACAAGAATGTGAACCACTGTGTGCACGAAGGAACTTGGAATCTCCTCAAGCAACCGCAGAATTTCTAATGGGAAGTTATCAGTATACGGAAAAAAAAAGAAAATTATTAGCGGTCACAGGCTATGAAAGTAGCTCTGTAGTCCCAAAACCGGTTCACCATGTGATTCTATTCTAGATGAAGTCTTGTTTTCTTTTTTTCAGTTCAGTCAACCCAAGTTACTTAAAATCAAAAGAATAAAACATGGAGGGCAACACGGAGGAACTGTGCTTGTGGTCCTCCGTGTCTTATTCTTTCGATTTTAAGTTTTCGTTTAAGATTTTGTTCAACTCGCTCGTTTTTACCAGTTCAAACCCAAGTTATTTTCAGGATGCGAAATGTAACTTTATGAATCATGCTTGGTATTTTTTTTAATGTTTTGCTACTTTTGGTTATACACATTCATCCTATGAACGCACTGCTGACTTAGGGTACTAGTAGGTGGTAAACAAATATTTCTGTTAAGCTTTGGGGAAGGGATTTGTTTTTTTCTTTACTGAGAATGGTGTCTCTTTAAGTCAGAAAAGTAGATACTGTGATGTCTCGTTAAATGGACGCCTTCGTTTCCCGCAAAATCGTCTATGATGTGAGTTGTCTAAAATACCTAGAAAAATATCCATACCCTCATTCAATTTCTCCCTAGAATATTTCGCTATGGGGTATTCGCATGATCGGAGTCCGTATTTACTGCACAAAGTGAAGGCGAATGGAATTTTTTTTACAAAATTAGATGTTCACTTATTAAAACAGAAAAGTCGACATACCGAACATAATATAAATAAAATAAATAATTTTACATCGCGGTCTTTGTTTTGCATATTAGTAATGCAATAGTACGCGACTTGATTTTTAGAGAGACGTATTATTAGAAAATTTTATGAATCAAGAATAGTTATCATTACGAAATCAAACCGATATCGGTATAACACCAACAAGTTGGCGTTCATGAACCATTTAAGGCCCATCGCGAAGTCTTAGGTGCATGATTTATTTTTTATAGTTAGGCGATTGAGACTCTGCAGTCAGAAAAAGGAAAGGGTGCTGAAGCTTTATAGGTAAAATAATTTTAAAAACACAAATGTTATTGAAATCTGATGCAGGACGAATAAATGAATATTACTTTCTTTCGTTCTCGTTTCCCGATCAAACACTGCATCGTAAGCAAGGCTCAGGGGCCACTAGAAGCAGGACTCTAGCCCAGCGGCTTGAAGCAATCCGAGAAGCATTGCCAGCGTCTGCCTCCGGACTGGGCCATATCACATGAGCGAATGACGTTTTAGCGAACAGCGACATATGAGCGAATTAACGTTTTGGCGAATAACGGGGGCGCGCGTTAACCCATCCGCAGCGCTGCGCTTACGCCGCTTCGCGGCGACAGTCTGCGGCGGCTCATTACAAAATTGTGAACCCATTTGGCCCACCCGAAAACGCCGCTTCGCGGCGTCCGACTATTTGCTAAAATGTCATTCGATGAAACGTGGGCGTTCGCTAAAACGTCATTCGATCAAGTGAGTGCCTCCCCTCCGGACCACCGTCGATCCCACGGGGTGGGTCAACACTCGCAGGCCTGTCGTAGTGTGCCCAGATTTCAAAGTGTTTCGAAGTGGTCACGTGGTTCAAGGGCCGCGATGGCAACGTAAGATGCGAGGAGGTGACAACAGCGTTTATGATCTGAAAGCGTTTGCTCACTTCTGTACGCTTTTACTTCTCACCATCCGAAAACGCAACGCACGCGGACTTGCCATCAAACTGTCCAGGAGACGTGCGCCATTATATTGCAAACGCTCTTCGTGGTTTGAATCGCTTAGTTTCATAAATCTTGTCTCCATCGTTTGTCGCAGGTAAACTGAGGGTCGTTAGGGTTAGAGACTTCTGCTGCGGGAAAGCCGTGCCCGTCCAGAGAAGTTCACTTCTGCGTCACGAGCAGGGTAACACAAGATAAAATATATTAGGCAAAAAGAAACAAGCAAAACGGTGCTTGGGCAGAATAACCGTGTAATAAGTATAGTTCGGTGTTTTCGGTAAATACCGATAAATTCTGAAAATTACGCCCCGACGCGGTTTCATGAAAGTTGGAAAAAACGGAGAAACCCCTACTTGGAGGTGTCCCTCGATGAGGAAAACTCAAAACACAGGGGGAGAAAATGTATATCAACAGCTTTCTTTTGTGTTTTGCTAGACTGTGCGCGGACGTCCTCACATTATCCAGGTCACGCGTGTGTTCCGTGGACATTTGTGATTCCCACGCACGTGTTTGATTTTTTTTTTTTTTTACGTGAGTACCGATGAGCCACGGTTTTTTGGCCTACGACACCAATTGATACCGAAAGCTCCCGAGTTTGTGGGGGAAAAAATAAACCACGAAAACACACCTCAGAATCTGAAGTAAATTAAACCCCAAAAAAGCGGTACCCCAGTTATAAGGCGGCAGCAAAAAATAACACAAATTTATTTATAAGAAGTCGAAATCCCACCCTAAACGTCTGTTTTAAGTATGCTTTGGCCCTTCACTAGAGGGAGCATTTTACGGAGACCAGTTGTCAAATGAAAAGTTTCACGTGATAACCACAATCGAAATTACTGTCCCTTTGGCAGCGTGCACTAGGAAAGAGCAGCACTCAGTAATTCTGTTCGAGGGTCTAGAGGGCGATAAGCCCGTGGATATACCTCGCAGGATGCTGAAACAAAACGTAGGCACCAGAATGTAACTTATACAGGTGCAAGAGTAATACAAGAAGGCCCAAAGCGGTGAGGCAAATTTGAGTCACGCACCTCACTGCAGCCGAACTCACGCTTTGACAATGCCGGGCTAAATATCAGGAGTTGAAATGCTCGTACTCGAAAACCGCATATCAGAATCAATTATATGATTCAGGAATTGAAGATTGGCTATTGCAGGACGTTTGTCAAATATTGACGTCGTGCGTATGTTTCCTGAAGATTAAAAAAATCCTTTCCTCCTGTTTTATGTTTATATTAAAAAAAAAAAAACCTGATAAACGCCGATTTTTTTTCTAACACAAAACTGTACAACGAAACACGTGAAAAAATAAAACCATTAAAATTGCACCGAACTTTAAGAAAAATAAACCGCAAAATCACCGGAGCCATACACATAATCAAAACAAAACCTTGAACGCTGATAAAGAAAGGTTTTCGCGGGCTACACGTCTTGAGCAGCGTGGTACTAGGCGGAGTTGCCAAAGTCTGAAAACTGCGCCCGATGGGTCTGGGTTTTCCTTTGACAGATATAATAAACATTATTCAGCATTATCAATCTATATATCTTGCCTGATTTCTCGTCGCTTCAGTTTCTCAACAATGTTCAGGTTTTAAAACACCTTTATAGGTCTGGTGGCGGTCATTTTATTGGTTGAACCGAAAAAGGATATATAGGGCGGCGTTTGCGATGAGTCTCCTCTCATTGAAAGCAGTCTTGCATTGCAATTGTTTTAATAAACTTGACTTCTATGTGGTCTACGTTAGACGCGTGCTAACATGACTTGAGAGCATGTTGTTTATATCAAAAAAGAAAATACATTAAGTTGTTTTGTAACAAACTGAAAATGTGCGTCGTCTGCTACGACTCTAGGGCCGTGTGAAAGTGAAGGTTGCCGGAGGCTTAAATTCTGACCATCCACTATTTCAACATGGAAGTGATTGACAACGCGTGCTTCCGTTGCCAATCTCAAGTTGCCCACTTATCGTACAATACCGAAGTTCGACCGGCGGATGACGAAGCCCTAAAATAAGCAGATCAAAGGCTGCGAGACAACTTTCACAATTTATAAGTTGATCGGAAGCACTCGCACAATATTTTCTAACCATGAATTCACGAACTGGTAAAGAAATGCTCGTTCGTCGATTACGCCTGCCAAGTAGGAAACTGTGACGCCAAGTCCGGTCAGCAGCCGAGAACGCTTTCGTCTTTACCTTGAGCAAAATCTAACCCCAGCCACGCACCATAGCTCTAATATTAGACGAGCGAACTCCGGACTTTCAGCTTCTCTGTCCAACATGATGGTCTCTGCACTTCCTCCGTCGTTCAGGGCAACATATTCGCGCTTGTTTCTACGGCTTCGCTCGCATAAACGTTACTATATACACACGGAAGGGTTGACAATGGCAAGGAGATGTTTCAGTTGACCTTCCTACATCGCACGCATCTTACCTGCTATAACGCTTCGGCGACTTGTGAGCCTCAAGCATGCACGTGCAGCGAATGTATGGCGGAAGCCAACGAGCATGTCCTTGAAGCCGGGCGTTCGAAGTAGACGCGCGGCTGTTCTTGTCAGCGACGATATTTTTATCTTATTGAACATCCCAGTAGGAAAACTAGTGTCCCTTGAAACGCAAACAACTCGCTTCCACCGTAAAAAAAACAACCTTGCATGCAAGATTAAGCTACAGTTCCGCCTTTAAGCTTATCAATCAAATCTGAAATTTTATGAAAAAAAATAGTTGATTGGTTGGCACTATATGAATTTTTTTAAGGCGGGCGTTTTAGCAAACGGTAATTCTGCAGACATGGTTGCGGATATTTTTTGTTTCTTTTATATATTTGCTTGTTCTATATACTTTCTTGCTCTCAAAGAAGCTCCAGTACCGCGTGACTATTGCCTCCTCGGGGGTTTCGGGGCCGGCTTATATAGCCTGCGAGAAATTGGCGCGCCTGGAGTCCGTCTTCTCCATTACGGCATATCGTCCCCAGCGTTGCCTTTAAGGCAGAAACGGCGGTACTGCCATCGCATCTAGCTAGGGGTGGCATCATACTCTATACTATTATTGCATTTATAACGATAGTGTGGTACAGTCGCAATTGATTTTTCTTTCCGGACTCATAAACATGCCATTCTTTGCGGGAAATAAGCATTCTTGCCCGTGACTCAAAATTGTTTCTGCCTTAATAACACAAAAAATCTACGACTGAAAATATATCTTCTACTGCTGCGTCTATGATGTTGAGCGACCTCACTTACCCGCATTTCCCCCTAATTAAGAGCGCAGTAAAAGACTTGGACGCAGAAACAAAAATAAAAGTATTTAAGCGCAAGGTCATGGTGCACTTCGTTAGCCGGTGCATCCCACTTACATGCCTATACTTAGCCAGCCTAGCCAGTGCAGTACGACTGACGCTTTCCTAGTGCTCTTAACGTGCATCACGCAGTAGTTACAAGAAGATCACTTGCCGGTATGCTAATCATTGCAATCGAAACGGGTAGGTTAGGGTATCTACCTTGGTGTTCATCAATTAGAAATGCGAGCTTTCGATGCACTTTTTCTCCGTGCGACGCGACCGGCGCGCCACCGCGCGGCCGTTACCGAAGGTAGGCAGTGAGAACCCCAGCGAAACGAAACCATGCACTCCGCGTATATTGGTACGCATTGAAGACGGAGCGGTGCGGTTGCTGTGGGTTGATGAACTGCTGAGCCGTCAAGTGCACCAATATTTATGCCTCGTGTCTCGTGGGGACAAAGTTTCATAGTTTTTGAACTGGCCGATGATTTGTGGGACAGCGACAACGATAAACCCGTGACGTGCGACGCCAGACATTTGGTCTCCCGATCATGTCTGCTACTGCGTCGGCGCGGCTGACATATTCTACTCTGCCACTTAACGCTCTGCGTTTGTTTTAATGCGTCAGCATTAGAACGCACACTTTGACGAAAACCCGGAAGTGTCTTTCATTTGCCAGCGCCGTAGAAAGAGGGAGAAGGAGGGAAGAGAGAGTTTCGAGAAAGCTTTATTTGCTGCAATTCTTCAGGAAAACAAAATAAGAATATCTTCGAGTTTCTATAAAAATTTCCAGGAATCAGATCGTTACCGCGAGATTCTTTCCTCAGCTTCATGCACTCGGTGCAGCTTTGTCAGTGCTTCTGAGGCCGGTTCCAAAGAAAATATTAAGGGCCTCAGCCGCACTAAAGATAAATATATATATAAATATATATATATATATATTTTTTTTTTTTCAGGGACGTTATAATGATGGTTTTTCAACTCGATCCCAGTTTGCGAGTTGTTTAACAAAAGTGACCTTTTCCTTTGGTTTTAAAGCGCGCGAAGCGGTGGTATAATCTTATGAAAAATTGCGTAGGCTTGTGTAAAATAAAATGTACATATATTGACCAATGTAAGATCAAACTTACATGTGCAATTATATTTGTATGTGCCTGTCTCGCTCAGTCACACCCTTTGTCTGTCTGTGTGAGCATGCGCGAAAGCATTAACGTTTTTGTTTGTTTCCTTCACATTATATTATGCTTGCATGAGATGCTACGTAATGAAACGAAAGAAATGAAAAATAGATACAAAGCTCACCTCTCGGATTAGCGTAGAAAAGCACCGTATTTTGCTCTTGCTCAGCGGTCTATAAATATTAATTTGCCTGATGTTTTTTTTAGACGAAAATAAATTTACATGGACCTAATCAAATTACAAACAAACAATAATGGACACATATTTATGGTAATAGTTTTACGGCAAATTATTTTTCTGGAAAAGGTGTTTTTACTGAAAATGATCATAGTGATATTGGTGCGGCTTAAATCACGATTTAAATCATCTTGATTTTTTTCTCCGTTTTGAACTCAATGAATGTAATGTAGATTATTTTTAGAATATTAATGCCTCGTCCATGTTGTAAAAAAATGCAGGGACTGCACTTTGTGAAAACCAGGAAGGTTTCTCGTAGGAGGCCAGCATGCAGTGTGATTGATAGATGTAAAATTAATTTTATGTATATATAAGAAGCGGAGAAACAACAAAACGACCTTCTTAGCTCTGCCCTAGTCCTCATGCAACGTCACCCTCAACGTCTCGGCTCAAAAAGCCAGAGTTCTGTCCGTAACCGCTTCCGCCGCCACAGCTTCGCACGCGAAAAGTCGCAGAAGGCTCCTGAACACGTCTCACAGTCGAACGCCTGCTCCTCCGCTAGCGACGCTACGCGCGTTTTTCATAGCGCCCCCAATTGTTCCCGCACGAAGCGTATTGAATCACACTGTCAGCGAGATATCCTGGCAGCGATTGGTAGATAAATGAGGCTGAAAACAGAATCGGAAAAACGAGATACTCAGCGTGGTGAGGTAAAACCGGTCTGGTCCGCATCGCACATAAAATGACACAGAAGGAGACGCGCATGCCGCTGTAAATAATATTATAGGCACACATTTAAGCACAAACGAGCCATCGCTCATTCTCCTTGCATATATTGTTTGTATTAAAAACCACTCACAAGGTGGCCAGTGTAATTTGGCCTTCGACCACGCTACGTGAGATAGCGGCGATTCAGTTCAAAAATGCAGAAAGGGCGTTGCCCCGTCGAGATTCGTTGGAGAATGCAGGAGGTGTATGATGACAAATGTTATTCGAAGGCAACAGTGGCAGAATAGGTGGACTGTTTCTGAAAGAATGTGAGGAAAAGAAAGATCTTCCTTGTCCTGGCCAGCGGCCAACCAATAGAGGCGGACGGTATCCGCTGTTTACCCTAGCAGAGGGAAGGGCTTGTTTTAAAGGGTAAGGCAACTTCTCCTACGAAAGACTCAGGGATTCTTCCTTCCTTATCAATTGCTCTGTTTCCTTTGTTTAATTATGCCCCACCTGCTGTTCTACTTTTCTGTTCGTCTTATTGAAGGGACGTGACTGGGTTTCATTTCATCACACCATATCCCTCCACAGTTTCACAAATATGTAGTTACAAAATTGGTGATAACTTTCTCAGTTGAAATGCGGTTATGATCTCCAGCAGAAGTAGGGTTAGTACATCAAACGTATCCCTATACCAGTAGGGAGTGTTGTGTGTTCCTAATAATTTGAATGCGGAAAATAACGAGAAACAATAAAATTAAGTTAATTTTATTCCTTTCTGAACTTAGCCAGGGTCTAATGCTCAGTAGACTTGACGACTTGAAGGTGTTGTCGGAGCCACAATTTCTGTAAAGATATAGGGGGAAGCACATGTGAGAAGAGGCGTCGAGTAAAGGAAGTGTTGGTTACACAGTTCGCGTTCGCAATACGGATAATCTTGAAGAACAATACATTGGTGAAAATGAAATGCTACATTATAGTAGGTTTAAGTAAATGAAAATAAAGTTTATACTCACACTTCTTCTTGCGGAGAAGGGTGGTGTAGTCGCCGAAAGTGCCAAGGCCGTAACCGTAGTTGAGACCGTAGCTGGCAAGACCGTGTCCGTAGCCGTAGTGGCCAAGACCGTAGCCAAGGTGTCCAACTCCGTAGCCATAGCCAAAAGCTGGAGCGTGAGCAACGGTAGCAACAGCTGGAGCGTGAGCAACAGTGGTCACAGCTGGAGCAGAGTGGTAGGTAGCGACAGCTGGAGCAGCGTGGTAACTGGCGACAGCTGGAGCAGCGATGTGGGATGTGGCGACAGTGCGGGTGACGACTGGAGAAGCGGCAACGGTGGCGACTGGAGCGGCAGCATAGGTGGCGACTGGGGCAGCGGCGTAGGTGGCAACCCTGGTCACGGCTGGGGCAGCTGCGTAAGTGGCAACCGCTGGAGCAGCGTGGATTGCGGCAACCTTGCTGACGGCTGGAACGGCGTAGGACACAGTGCGAGCTACAGCAGGAGCAGCAACAGCCAGACCACCGTAGCCAAGACCATGACCGTAGGCCAGGCCGTGGCCGTAGCCGACGCCGTGGGTAAGGCCAAGGCCATGGGTGAGGCCGAGGCCATGGCCATAGCCGAGGCCAAGACCGTAGCCGATGCCGTGGCCGTAGCCAAGAGTGTGTCCGTAGCCGAGGGTGTGTCCGTAGCCGAGGGTGTGTCCGTAGCCAAGGCCATAACCGAGTCCGAGACCATAGCCTCCATGGACGTAGCCAGCGAAGGCGCTGGTGGCCAGAGCCAGGATAAGACAAGCACGGATCTGCGCCAGATCAAAACAAAAATCATAAAAGGACGGCGTATAAAATACAACAATCCGCACATTGCAGAGGGGTCGCTATTCGTGTCAGTCACTCAGCCATATGGCTAATACTTTTGAGCTTTCTGCTGCCATTCAGTTCCATTGGTTTCTTTTCAGTAGCCGCTACAATATATTACACAATGAAAAAATATTCTGTCACTATGAATTTTAAGCTGTTTATAAAACAATATCACGAAAAACTGTCAATGTTTAGGATGTATGCCTATTGTGGTTGGATATGCTGTTTTGCATGAAATAAGAAAATACGCAAAAGGGCAAATTAGTTTACAAAGCTATGTCGACTTTGTTGCCTCTTGGTTAATTAGTTTAGCGTATGAACAACCCGTGTTTATTATTTTAAGCTGGAATACAATGTCGCTTTATGTCAATCCGGGTATGCGAAGTGAGTTTTTGAATCCCAATATTTGGATACAATACTGCACACTTATACGCACCATGGTTGAAACTGTTGGTTGTTCGCAAGAAGCTTCAACTGTGGAGTTGTGCTTCCCTTCGCTCTTATTTATAGTAGAACTTTGCAAAGAAGGATCCTGGGAAATACGGGCAAGGAATGTTAAAATGCGGGGAACAGGGCAGGGCAACTGATGTGATAAAATTCTAAATATCGCAGGAATGTGAGCCACTCTGCGCACGAGGGAACATGGCATCGCCTTTACTAACAGCTAAATTCCTTATGGGAAGATATCCGAGGTCAGATAAGATGAGACTTGTTCTGTATTCTTGAAACTGGTTTGCGATGTGGTTCCAATCTTGATGAAGCTTTCTTTTCCTTCTTAAGTACAGTCAACCCGTGGCATTTTCAGGTTCTGAGGTGAAACAATGTCAAGTGTGTTTGGCAGTAATCCACTTTTATGTTTTTGCTTCGATTGTTTATGAGCATTCAAAATGTGTATGCAATGTTCACTTTTGTGTTTTTTCCTTCATTCTTAATTTATTAACTTTTATGTCTAAGTACGATGGAACTACCTTTTCTGACTGAAATCATTGCTTTTAGGTCACAATAGCATAGCTACTATCTGTACAACATCCACACCCCGAAGCAAAAAACGTGAATGTAATTCGATTGCATTTAGGATGTCGTTATTGTCGATTATACTGTTGTTAAAATAGATTAATTTTTCTATGTGTTTTTTTAAGAGTTATATTAAATTTACGCAACTTTCACTTTGTGGAGACGTGCTATTTAACAAATTTCACGATCAGCACTATTTACAACAACGTGATCACAGAAATATAGCACGCCAGTTTGACATGCATGAACCATTTTATACCAGATTTCACAAATTTTTACTGTATTTGAATCTTTTGCTTAGACGTACAAAATGGTGTATTCGGGAAAACTAAACTGAAGTCTGTTTATCTTATATCTGGAATATATATATATGGGTGTTTTCATCTCAAATCGGGCAGGCTAAAAGGGTCTAATTTTTAATTTTCACGAAAAAATATATGTTTTGGGGGTATTTATCAAATGAAGGAGGGCGCAAACCGCTTGTTTTCTCGATTTTTTGTTCTCGAGTTACGAGCCGTAGAAGCCGCAGTGGCAGAAACTAGTGTTTTTGCCTGCCGTCGCAGGTCGCGTGTTTGACACCCTCTGCTGGCGCTAGGGTTTTTCCTACACCCTTTCAACTTTTCCCCCTTATTTAATAGATATTATAGAGATACTTTGATGTATTCAAATATTTTTAGGAATTTGCTTGTTTTCTAAAACACATATCAAACTCGTCACTCCGGTCGCTTTTCGGTCAAATTTGACAGGTCATTACTTTGTCTCTACTTAAGGTAAATTTTCTTTCTTTGGCTCTACAGAAAGCCCGAAGCAATCCCATTATAAATATAATAATATCATTATGATTTGTGGACTACCCGCTCCGCTACCTTCACGTAAACGTTGTAAGAAATAAATGTTTCAGGTCGATTTTCTCAAAAAACCCATATTTGTAAATTTCTATTTTTTAAATTCTTTTAGAGATATTAGTCGACTACAGGAAAAAACAGTCTAGGAATGTCATATTTTTTTTTTATGTCCTCTGTTTGAGCCGCAATCGCGTGAAATGTGTGAACATTTGTTAATTTTCACAACGTTTACGTGAAAGTAGCGGAGCGGCTACTCGACAGATAATAATGATATTATTATAGCTATAATGTGCTTGCTTCGGGCTTTCTGTGGAGCCAAAGCAAGAAAATTTACTCTAAGTACAGACAAAGTAATGACCTGTCAAATTTGACCGAAAATCGACCTGAGTGACAAGTTTGACATTTTTTTTAGAAAACAATAAACTTATTAGAGATATTCGAATACGTGAAGTTATTTTTATAGTACCTATTAAACGAGGAAGAAAAGTTAAAGTGGTGTTGAAACAACACTAGCGCCAGCAGAGTGTGTCAAACACGCGACCTGCGACGGCAGGCAAAAACACTAGTTTCTGCCACTGCGGCTTCTACGCTTCGTAACTCGAGAACAAAAAATATGGGGAACTTGCGGTTTGCGCTTTCATTCACTTGAAAAATGCCCCTAAAACATATTTTTTTTTCGTGAAAATTAAAGGATGGACCCTTTCAGCCTGCCCGATACAGGAAATTTTATTTCAAATCGGGCAGACTAAAAAAGTCTGCCTTTTAATTTTCACGAAAAAAATATACGTTTTGGGGGCTTTTATCAAATGAAGGAGGGCGCAAACCGCATGTTCCCCAGATTTTTCGTCCTTCAGTTACGAAGCGTAAAAGCCGCAGTGTCAGAAACTAGTTTAAAAGGTTAAAAAGCGTAAAAAGTGTAATTTTAGACACAAATTTGGGTTTGGATGAGGTTGTTGCGGGGATCGTTAAAGCTTTTAAAGAAGCGTCAGGTGGACTTAAGTTTACATGGGAAATGCCCGTGCTGAACTGCATTCGGTTTTTGGACCTTATGGTCATGTTTTCCAACGACCATGTTTGTTGGAGGTATAGCCCGCGTTCTAAGAAAAGCCTTGTTTCTTACAAAAGTGCACATTCCAAACTGGTCAAGAGAGGAATCGCGTTAACATGTCTTCAGGCAGCCCTTGCAAAAAGTTGCCAACATCAGATGGACATCAGTTTTGCTCAACAAGTAAAAAGGCTAAAAAACGTAGGGTACCCACCTAACCTAATTTCAAGCTGCTGTGAGAGCCTACTTCAAAAAATAAAAAGAACTAACTTACAAGGGGGCGGCCAGACAAATAAAGTTAAAAGACGTGTACATGTGATTCCTTATTGGCATAAAGTGTCTCACAACATTAAAAAGATAGCTAGTAGATACGATGTAAATGTTGTTTTTTCAGCCCCTTGCAAGCTCTTAAAAATCTGTCCGATGCTTACACGGCAGAAAAAAGCACTTTGTTCAAAGAAGCACGCTGTACAGTACACTGAATGTGTGACCAATGTTGTCTATGAGATTCCATTAAGATGTGGAAAAGTTTATATTGGACAAACCGGGCGCTGTTTTAACGATAGGGCACGCGAGCATAATCTTTCTGTGCAGAACAACGCGGGGGGACACCTGGCAGACCACTGCAGGCGATGTGCTGACTGTAAGTCTCTTTTGGCTGAAACAAAAAAATTTTTAAAGAAATCAAAAGATAAGACCGAGAGAGAGATTATAGAGGCGTTTTATATCAAAAAGAAAGATGACAAATGCGTTAGCGCGCCCTCTCTCTTTTTGCTTCAGAAAGAAGTAATGTTTCTAGATAGTTGCTTGTGAGAGCGGTGATTGGTTGCAGTGTGGGTTTGGCATACGATCTTGTGTATAAAAGTGACAGTGTTGTTTCTAATAAAATCAGTTGTGAGTTAGCGCCCGTCCTGTCGTCTTCGTGTCTTCATTGACCTTGTTGTGTTGCGCTTTTTAACCTTTTAAATCAGTATGAACCAACTCGCCCAAACACAAGTTTTAATTCAGAAACTAGTGTTTTTGCCAGCCGTCGGAGGTCGCATGTTTGACACCCTCTGCTGGCGCTATAGTTTTCTCTACACCATTTTAACTCTTTCCCCTCATTTAATAGGTAGTTTAAAGACACCTTGATATATTCAAATAGTTTTAGGAATTCAACTGTTTTCTAAAAAACATGTCAAACTCGTTACTCCGGTCGCTTTTCGGTCAAATACGACAGTTTATTACTTTGTCTGTACTTAAGGTAAATTATCTTTCTTTTGCTCTACAGAAAGCCCAAAGCAAGCCCATTATAGATAAAATAATATCATTACTATCTGCCGAGTAGCCGTTAAGCTACCTTCACGTAAACGTTGTGAAAAATAACAAATGTTCACACATTTCACGCGATTGCGGCTCGAACAGAGGACATACAACCACAATATTACATTTTTAGACTGTTTTTTCTTGTAATAGACTAATATTTCTAAAAGAATTTAAAAATAAAAATTTACAAAAATTGGGTTTTTGAGAAAATCGGCCTCAAACTTTCAACATTTTTTTATTTCTTACAAAGTTTACGTGAAGGTAGCGGAGCGGCTAGTCGACATATCATAATGATATTAATATATCTATAATGGGCTTGATTTCGGCTTTCTGTAGAGCCAAAGAAAGAAAATTTACCTTAAGTACAGACAAAGTAATGACCTGTCAAATTTGACCGAAAAGCTACCGGAGTGACGAGTTTGACATGTGTTTTAGAAAACAATGAAATTCCTAAAAATATTTGAATACATCAACGTATCTTTATAATACCTATTAAATGAGGGGGAAAAGTTAAAAGGGCGCAGAGAAAACAATAGCGTCACCAGAGGGTGTCAAAAACGCGACCTGCGACGGCAGGCAAAAACACTAGTTTCTGCCACTGCGGCTTCTACGGCTCGTAACTCGAGAACAAAAATCGGGAGAACATGCGGTTTGCACCCTCCTTCATTTCAGAAATGCCCCCCCAAAATTTTTTTTTCGTAAAAATTAAAAATTAGAACCTTTTAGCCTGCCCGATTTGAGATGAAAACACCCATATATATATATATATATATATATATATATATATATATATATATATATATATATATATATATATATAATGGGATGAGTGAAGATTGACAAGTGCAGCCGCAGTAATATAGAGAGCGAAGAGGGGAGAAGGTGATTATTGAATTTATTGCATTAAAGTTAGGGAAAGGGAAAGGGAAAGAGAGCTGGCGAAAAATTGGGCCAGGAGCGGGGATTGAACCCGCAACCTTCGCCTGACCGGGGCGACGCCTCGGTCAGGCGTCAGGCGTCGCCCCGGTCAGGCGAAGGTTGCGGGTTCAATCCCCGCTCCTGGCCCAATTTTTCGCCAGCTCTCTTTCCCTTTCCCTTTCCCTAACTTTAATGCAATAAATTCAATAATCACCTTCTCCCCTCTTCGCTCTCTCTCTCTCTATATATATATATATATGAGTGTGTGTGTGTGTGTGTGTGTGTGTGTGTGTGTGTGTGTGTGTGTGTGCGCGTGCGTGCGTGCATGTGAGAGAGTAGTTTGAGAACAGTGGACCGGGAAAATGTAATAAGTCAGAGATCCGTACTTGCGGAGTTGCTATGCTAGGAGTTTATTGTATGTATGGCGACAGTTTCGCCAAGAGGCCCGGCTTCGTCAGGGAATGGCATACATGTGAGGGCATCAGACTGCGCTGAGCAGTAAGCGGCCAATGGGGCGAAAAGGACGTGACGTCAGGAAAAATAAAAGTAAAAAGACATATGAAAACACCTAACATATTCAAACAAAACCAAACGCCCAATAAAAAAATTTAAAAAAAGTTTGACTTTAGCGCGCTTCCACGGTAGGGCGGCGGATTTCAAAGCTAAAGAGGCGTATATGAGATCTCCGACACTCGGTGGGTACAATAGGTCATAAACGGTCGGCACAGACTGGAACGACATCTTCGGTACTAATTGCTCATGGATCGAATTTGCGACGAATAACCGACGAACTTTTTGCGGCGGCGTTCGCTCCTGCCGCGGTGTCAAAAAGCTGGCTGTTCGTCGCATATCTAGCCGAGCTAGATATTGTGCGCTCGGTGAACGCCGGTACCGGAAGTGGCCGATGCGCGGCGAAGGGGGGGGGGTTGGCCGCCTGACGCGTTAAGAAATGAAACCACCCCCTGCTATACGCCACTGTGACAAGTTAAGAAATGCAAGGTTACGCACACCAGGTAACTCCGGCGGAGGTGCCAAGAAAGTCTTCTGGTGCTAATTCAAGATGCTGTTCTACCTAATGGACTTACCACCGTGCAGTTGTACGATTAGCCGGGTGGTACTTTACTGTAGAGGGATGTTGCTATGATATTTGCTTCCATGAATGGTATTGATTTCTAGGCAGCACTCCGCAATTCCGATGGCAGAGTCTTTGTGACACATTCACTAAGAAATTCAAGAAATGGAAGGTAGGCGCACCAAATGGTTCTGCCGCAGATGGTGCCAAGGAAGTCCGCTGGTGCTACTTCAGAATGCTGTTTTTTCCAAAGGACTTTTTCGATGTTCCAAGGTATGTGTGCAGGTCGTAGATATATCGGAAATTAGGTCAGATTTAGTTTATCCATACCAAGCACATCAGCAGATTGATTACTGCAGGGCCAATTTTCGACTGTGTGTACTTTCTTATGGTCCAAATTTTGTTCTCCATATAAGGCAAACTTCAATCTTTTAAGGCGAGATGCCCGATTCATATGGAATTTTAAGTATCCACAACACAAAACGTACGGCGTAAAAAGTAACACAAATCTGCTTGCCTACATGAAAGTTGATGTCTGTTCTTCATATCAAAAGGAATATACAATTTTTGCTTTGATCACATGGTAGAGCAGGGCAGTGGCAACTGCTTTATTAAGCAGTACAATAATTATTGCTTACCTTTTTACATTATTTTTTGTAAGCACCACAAGCAGCATGGCACAGTGGTGCAGAGAGACTCCGGAGAGCGCAGGAGATATCATGGAGATATAGAGTGAAAGAAAAGGTAACCAACTAAATGTGTTGATAGAGAAGAAACATTATTGGTACATTAATGCACCAGCCACTTTAGGGACAACTGCACCTACTGTACACTTTTAGAGCTCTTATAGTAATGCTCTATTGTAAAGCCTGGCCTGTTTGACAATAAGTTGTCACGACATCTCTATACCTGATGAGTTATGAATACAAGCAGTATTAATTCATTGTTATGACTTTTATGGCGCACATTTTTCTTTTAGACGCGCTGGAGCACTGTGACGCACCAGACATCCTGAGCTTAGACAGCTCTTGCAGCCTGTCCAGAGTGGCTGCATCAACAAGGGCACCACCAAAGGCCAGCACTACAACTACTCCCAAAAAGTGATGTGGCGTAAAGTCAAACCGGAAGAAAAGCATAGTTGATGTCGTAGTAGACAAGGTCGACGAGCAGCTTGATCAAGTTGAAGAGGTTGACGAGTGCGCCCTCTTCGGTCAGATCATGGCCCACAGGATGAGACTGTGACAGTGCATCAGAACCGATTTTCAAATAGGTGTGTTTGGGGCAGCCAAAGAGTTTGAGGGGAACAATAAAATACTTGTGCACGCAAATGATTTGCCTCATGCAGTCTTCCTAAATGTGTCATTTAAGACTATGTCGCATCTGCAGCTTGACGCTGCATTGAAATGCTAATACTGAACGGTGCCATTCACAACTACGTTCTGTCTCGTCATATGGTGGACAAAGAACCAAAGCTACAAGCCGCCTGGTCCAACCATGAGCCAGCTAGAAACTATGTGGTATTATTGTTCCGGTGTGCGTGCCATATGAGAAATATAGCACTTGCTTTCTAGCTGGCCAATGATTAGACCTGGAGGCCAGTAGCTCTGGCTTTCAGTTCATCGTAGGACGAGATAGGCCATTGCTCCTCTTTTTTTTAAAAAAAAGTAGGCTAAAACTGCAAAATAGTATGATCCTGTCCCATCACGCCAGCACTAGCAATTAAAAAAAGTGAGAGCGATTACAAGTTTTAATGTCTTTGATAGGTACATTTTCTGCTTTTGTGCAAATCGATGCAACCACTACAGGTTTGTGTTGGCGTTCAGCTCTCCATGCAATGAAAATATGTACCAGGGTAGAGAAGAAAATCGTATCAGCGCAGCATCGGTGGCGTTATCTAGCAACGAGCAGGAATTTCTGAAGTTCACAATGAGGGCCCAGCGCGTGTCGTAGTCAGCAACTATGGGTGAAAGCTGCGCGTGCGTTTGCGTGGATCAACGTCTGTTTGTCTCTCATTTTCTTTGAGTAAAAAAGCTTTAGTTGCTAGTCAGTGCTCTGTCCTGTCCGGTTTGTCTCTTCCTTTGTACCTTTTGTGTTGTTTTATTCTACTATGTACAACGATTACCAACTATACTATGTTTCACATTCTATTGTACCGAAGGAAAGGCTACAAGCGCGAGTTCCTGGCACACCTCGGCGGCACAAGCCCTCGTGAACCAAGGGCAGCTGCCAACGCTATGAGCTCGCGCTTCTAGCTTTCGCTGCGGTACAACATGAGGTGAAACGGAGTATAGCCCAGCTATCAACCTTATTGCAACATATCTGGTACCTTGTAGTTGAAATAGGTGCTCCTCGAGTTTGGTGGTGCCTTTATGTGGACGTGTTTCCCATATACTGCAGCAAGGCAGTTTGGAAAATTCCACCTTCTTCTGAAGCCAATCACTCTGTTCAGCCACTGTTCATTTGTTGGTACATAATAACAGTGACATATTTGTAAAGTGGGACCCCAAAACAATTAAATTTAAGCCATAACAGCAAATTGTGGTCAACCATGCAGTTGTGTGTAGATAACAGGATAACAGGTAACAGGAAAGCCCTGCAAAATAAGGAAACTGGCCAAGTCATACACTACAAATACACATGAATGTTTGCATGCCCTACACACCAACTCATGTTTACAAACAAAGGTGAGCGCATTTAGCCGCACGCCACCGGCGCCGCGCATGCGCGTGTCGGCAAGAACCACCACAACCCGTATCAACAAACCTTTGGAATGTGATGTTGTCGGCGTCGGTGTGAGTCCCTGTGCCCTTTTTTGCGTTGGAATGTTTGATTGTACGTCTTACTCGAATTCTGATATTACTTTATTGACCTTAGCGAAATTAACAAGGCTTGCCACCCCGCAAAACTTTGGGTACATAATGTGACGCGCTGCAATTCCTTCCATGTGAATGTTGCAGAATGGACGCTATAAAGCTTGATTCACACAAGACTCTGCTCGCTATTTTCAGTCGTGATGTCACTCGAGCTGCCAAAGCATGGACTGCAGTTGCGATGGTCGAAGTCTTTAGTGAAAATCGCAAACAGAATTTAAACAAGTGAATTGGGCACGCCACGTCGGTGATCGCCACTAGTAACGATGCTCAACACCTCCTTGTATCTGCTGTTTACACCTAGCCTACTTTTCCAAAAAAAACTTTAAACGTAAGCCTTTTGAAGCCTGCCTTTCGTATCAATATGTTTGGTATACTGGCCGTTGTCGTTTGGAGCAGACGTCAGTTTAGACAAGTTTAAGAGAGCAGACGACAGTTTGAACGATCAAACGGCTTTTTGAACGTGAAGACATACTGAACGTTGTCTGTGGGTGGACTAGAAAACTTTATGGTTT
Source organism: Ixodes scapularis (assembly GCF_016920785.2). Lineage (NCBI taxonomy): Eukaryota > Metazoa > Arthropoda > Arachnida > Ixodida > Ixodidae > Ixodes > Ixodes scapularis. Next base: position 72,531,447 of record NW_024609846.1, on the reverse strand, counting down.
TTCCCGCATTCATGCAAGAACAAAACAAATTTGACGACCACAAGTGTAATGACGAGACCAGCAGCCGACAGAATGCCGAACAGAACAGAACCCGTTTATTCAGGACGCCATACTTTATACACACACACAAGGACACCATGTTGCCAACCGAGCACCTGAAACCGAAACTGGACAATGTTCTATAATTCACACAATACACAACAACAAGTATCCGTGAATTCAACCCAAGGAGCTGCTCACACAAGCAATCGTGGTCCGACAGTGTCTGGTTTTCCCTTTTCACGGCGCCTATTCACTTTTTCGGACGAACCGAGCAGGCAGAAAACGCATTAAAACGGATATTCACACCTTTCATTGCTCTTTTGGTACAGCCTCAGTAGCGGCATTTTGACAAGGCAAGTTTTAGTCTGGTTTCTTCCAAAACAAAACAGAAATGCCCATCCCGCAAGGCGACTTCCACCCACAAGTCCAGACCGGAAGTGTGCCCGAAGCGCCACCGCCGCGGCATGAGGAAACAAAGTTGGGTTGGTAACATCATTTAAAGAAAACCTGAGACTGGGAAAAATATAATACCGAACAGCACGACACAGAATCTGTTGAGATTCTGTGTCGTGCAGTCTGTTATTTTATTTGTCCCATTCTAATGTTTTCTTTCAACGATGTTTCCTAACCAGCTCGCCTGTGTACTTTCCATCTTTGAGTTTGTGTATAATTAGTTCCATAAATCAATAAAACAAACAACAACAATCATACTTACCGGGAGGTATGCTGCCCTCAACCGACTTCAAAGAGCTCTGCAGGTCTCGGGGATGACCTTCCGGCAAGCCTGAGAACCAACCCTAAATGCCAGGGCCACATCCTTGATGGCGGTGCCAGAGGAAAGATGTCTGCAGATGGAAATAATCTGAAATTTTAGGGTTTTGTTTACCTTAAGAGACATTTGAACATTTTTTTTAACGTGCGATTGTACGTAAGCGTGATGACAAGCCTCTGTTCAGAAGATAGTCGCTCACAGCAGACCCAAGCAGCACAATTCCCTGGTTCAAGCTTGAGCCCGCTTGGGCAGCCGGGGAAAGTTTCCCCGGCCCAAGCACCATTTTGCTCCAAGGGGCAAGCTATCCCCAGCCTGGCTAGCCACCCTGGCAGTTCAGTGGGGGTTCCTTGTCTAGCCAAGCTTGGCTCTATGGCGTCTCTACAGCCAGGCCCAGGCTGGCAGTTCAGTGGTCAGCCAAGCTTGGCAAAACGGTCTGAACGCAGCCTGGGCCATGCTGGCAGTTCAGTGGTCAGTCAAGCTTGGCAAAACTGTGTAAATACGGACTGGGCCAGAGTGGCAGTTCAGCGGTCGGCCAAGCTTGGCCAAACGGAGTAAATACAACCTGGGCCACGATGGCATTTCAGCAGTCAGCCAAGCTTGGCAATACGGTGAAAATGTAGCTCGGGCCAGGGTGGCAGTTCAGTCGTCAGCCAATCTCAGCTGTACAGTAAAGCTCGGTCGATTTACCTGCACCGGTGCATAAAAGTGCAGGGTGGTGCTTTCAGTGGTATCTCAATACACACACCAGAAGCACTGCCCTACACTTTTCTGCACCAGTGCAAAAGGTGCAGGTAAATTGAACGAGCTTAGTATAAACACGGTCCATTGCCAAGGACCCATTTCACTTAGCTGTGAGCAAACCTTGCAACCATCCTGGGAGGCCCAATTTGTACCCTTTGATAAGCTTGCATTACATGAGTCTTTGCATCAAGAAATATGATAGTGGACAAAACCCATTTGCAATTACCTAGTTCAATTCGATTTTTCGCAATGTCCTCATGAGTTGCTAAATCGCAACAGAACAAAACAATTTAAAGTCTGCCATTTCAATTTTGCTACAAGTTTGTGGATGGAATGCACGAGAAAGAAGACTCGGAACAATGTTTTTTCTTTTATTTCTATATTTTCAATTTTCGTTTTTGTTCTTGACATCACGTCTGTGAGATGTCCAAGATGTCAGCGTTGACGTCAAAGTCGCCCTCTGGCAGGCTGCTGGGCAGGACAGTGACGAATTGGGCTGAGAGGATGGCCGCGTCTTGAATCTTCTTGGCCATCCTCTCAGCCCTGCCTCCCTCGCGATCCGGGGCCCCAGACAAGTAGTCGCCAATGGCACGCTCCACGTCGACCACGCTGCCTCCCACTCGGCTCCGGATTATAGCTGGAGAAAAAGAAAACAAAAAAACAGCAGAAGCGAATGTTATGCACGCCACAAAGCAAGTCACAAAATGCATTAGGGGCCTATAGAAACAGGGGGAAACTCTCGTGCAGTAATTTATTCCAAGTCGAGTTTAGGGCTGCCGAGAAAGAATTACCATATTTATTCTAAACAGGTTAACCATTTGCTGGAAACTGTTCTTTACCAGTAGGAGTTGATCTGTAATCATAACCAAACAAGGTCGACCTATAGACCAATGCACTGTTTTAAACAAGCCTGCATTTGGCCACATTAAATGTAGGCACTGTGCATGCGCGGAAATGAGCTTCCTGTGAGGTGAGGCGTTTGTGCACGCACCATTTTGACAACAGCGTCACTGCGGTGGCGTGGCATCAAAGCCATGTGTTCGTCTACAAAGGCCTGTTCACACATACATCACAGCACCAACTCAGTGAAAAGCACCGACTTTGCACATGACCAGTGGTGTCACAAGAGGGAAGGGTGGGGGAGGGGGGGGAGTGCACGAGACGAGTGGCTTGCATGCTTTCGCATTCACAACTCGCAAGTGGAAAAGGTGGGGGGGGGGGGCACCACCTTAGGTGCAGCGCTCGGGGGGGGGTGTCATGGCGGGCCACGCAACCCTATAATGGCATCACTGCATATGACCCCACTTTTTCCTGCTCACACACAATTCAGAGCCAGCTTTAGGCATTGACAGCAGTGCTGAGTGTTATTTCAACACCAATATTAATCTGCTAACTAACCTAAGAATAAGCTAATGTATTCCCCGTTTGAGAGAACCCAGACGCTGCTCTCACCAGCCACTGCAAAGCAATGAAGCTTCATGCACGCGCACCATGGGCAGTGCATGATTATGAACTCTGAGCTCCATGTGAAATCAAATTTGTGCGACCAGGGGACCTAAGCCGCTGTGAATGACAGAAGAGAGCATGCGTGCTGGACAAAGAGATGAAGAGGCAAAATGAAAAAGAGGTGTAACAGTTGAAAAGGCAAACATAAGAAACAATTAAAACAGGTAACCCCATGAGAGTTCGACAGGACTGCAGTTCCCGACTGTAACAGCCGAAATAATTTTTAACTGGGAATGTATGAATGAGGCTCTACCGTATATACAAACAATACTTAAAATTGAAAGAATAAAATAAAATGTGGAGGACAAGCACAGGACAACCACATTCTTTCGTAATTGTCCTGTGTTTGTCCTTTGCGTGTTATTCTTTCAATCTTAAGTATAATTTTCAACTCAGTGCAATTTGTTTAGAGTCCCTGAAAGATTAAGTTTTTCATAATCCAGATTCCATAGCAATACCACTAACATGGTGCATTACTTGAAACATCAGCTCACCGCCTAAGATCACTAGCCAGAAGGGAAAAGCCTCGACTTGATTAGAAAATCAGGGGAAATGACTAACCATGATGATAAAGAAAGTGCTTGCTTTATAAACACTTATTCAGGAATTATATGAAAATACTCTTGCCACTTTACGCGCACGTTTACAAACCACAAATTTTGCTTAAAACTGATCCAGTAATTCTTCAGATTCTTGGCAGCTGACAAATTAAAAGAAAAAAGTTCCCATCATTTTTAATTAGCAATGAAGGTGTGGAATGAAAACACCTTACCAACGGCCACGGCACAGAGCTGCGTGCCCCTGAACGGCCGCTTGTTGCCCCTGCGGCCGCAGATGCTGAAGTGCATCTGCACCTGCTTCCGCAGGAGCCGCTCCAGGGTGCGCCGCACAGCCTCCGCGATAGTGTTGCCACCCAGGCCGGAGAGCTGCTCCTTCTACACGAATAAAAGAAAAAAATATTGCACTTTAAGAATCACAGTTCATTTAATATGAGTAAGATGAAAACTGACTATGGTATGGCATCCATCTCACCTAAGTGAAAAGGTAATGTGAAATTGCATTAACTCTGTTGACAGTATTTACTACACTATTATATAATAGAGAGTACGGAAGATCTAATGAAAATAAACCCTGAAGAAGGGGAGCAAGGGAAAAAAAAGGACAAACACATATCTCGAAACACACCTAGCTGCATTTGGAGATTTGTGTTTGTCTTTTGTCGCCATACCTTTTCTCCAGAGTTACTACTGTTATTGTCCAGCTAGCTTCCACCTCTGCAATTATTGCATTATCATCATACTGAAGATCGATCCAGACTTTTACTGAAAGTAATTAATAGATCAGGTAATTGGCCCCTGCTGTTCTTGATGTTCTTGTTGCCTTCTTCCCTTCATTTTATACTTTCCAGCGAGCACTGATTGCCCTTAATCATTCTATATGCCCCTGTTCTTGACTCAAAAGTATGTAGAGGTGTGAAAACAATAAGGCCATATCTTCAATCGTAATGCTGCCTTAATAAGTGGCTGTCTGTGACTAAATAGAGATAATGGTTAAGCTAACATTTTGGTAAAGTTTAGATACGAAGCAGTTGAACATATGCCGTCGCTCCATTTCTCAAACCGGTTGAGCCACAAGGCACTAACATATAGTGAAAAAAAGTTTGATATTCACCAGGACAGCCTGATCAGGGGGGTTGATGAGGCGCCTCTCTGCTGCCTCAAAATCTTCCATTGTCGCCAGCGGTAAAATAAAAACCGCTGGCGGCACTGGGGCATCAGGCGGGCAGTTCGCACGCTCAAGCTGAGCAATGCGCACTGCCAGCTGTTCCTGGTTTGCCAGGACCTGCGCCGTGTCCTGGCGGAGAAGGTGCACCTCGTGCCGCACATCCAGCACCACCTTCAGTAGCTCCGACTGGAAGGCTAAAATAGAGGCAAAGAAAATTCTTGTGGTCAGAGATCTACGAAGGAAACGTGCTGAAAACAACACTTCACCTAAGACTAAAAAGAAAAAAACAATGATAAAAAAAATTATAGCTCAAAAAAATATTTTTAAGCCTTATGCAATTGATGGCAGCAAATGTAGGCCGTCCTGCCAGTGGATCTTTCATCGCACATATTGTTTACGTCCAAGCAATAAATTATATTTTGTTCCACCTTTCGAGAGACCAGAAACCTACAAATCATAGACGTGATTGTAGCTTCAAATTTAGCTACTTTAGAAATTCCAGCTCCAAATCTGTACCCGTTATCACCTCAAGGACCACAGTAAAAAAAAGTCCGGCTCCTAGCGGATCATTACTAATTTCCCCCTTTATGTAGAGAATTAAGATACATGCAGGCACATTTTACATCAAATATATATTATCTTATGGAGCCGTACACATTTCAAATGCCAAAAGCATTGCTGCCCCCTCTGACAACGAAATCGTATGAGAACTACTACTTGCAGCGTATGAGTAATGTGCAAAAGTTCATTTTTTTCTTAAGGTGAAAACGAGTATAGCTATATTTGAAAATGATATCCCCAAATTTAGCTACTACCCCCCCCCAACCACTCCCCTTGGCCAGTGACCATGGAAAGCAGGGTTTGGGGGGGAGGTGAGGTTTGAGGGCAGCACTGTTGAAGGCCTAGGGTGGCAAAATGTTAAGTTCACCTCTCGTCACAAGACTTTCGGAAGGGGCACAGCGTCACTGAAGGTGCGCAGCCTCATGATACGTTGTGGCACTGGACTGGTGATTATGGTTTATAGCATCTACTACTGTCTTGTGTAAGGTGAAATAGAGCATAGGAAACAGCCTCATCACTCCACAAGATTTCAACACAATAGGTAAGCTTCTTAAAACAAGCTAAACATTAGTCACTTTTCTTAATCAGGCACTAGTTTTTTTTTAGATATTTGAATAATAAAAATAAAACAGCTGTCACTGATAATAAAAATAAAACAGCTAGCTTGAACATGCAAATCAACCCAAGCTATGGGCACCAGGTTGCCCCACCTAGCCCAGAGTGGCGGAGGGGTTAAGGTCGCAGGTCTTTCTCCGCCACCACTACTGCCGGCTAAATGGTGCCACCTGCTGCCCTATGTGTGTGCTTACTTGCACAGTCACCGACATTTTTTACTGATGTAAGCGATTGCTGGCATCATGTGTACAAAGTCTGCTTTGGGGTCCCTCAAGGCACTGATACCGACGGACGTTGGGGTTCCTTAAGATACTGATATCAATGCCACTGATAAAGAGGTCGCAACCGTTGGACATATGGAAAACTATTTTATCTCAGAGTTGATGAAATGACATGTCGCAACTAGGATGCTTTCATGTACTATCGGGGAAAAATGAAATGCGAACAGAGGAGCGCGTGGCTCGCGGTACAGGCTGCGCCGCCTGGAAGTGAGCCTAGGAGCGAGGGTGCGTGGCCTACTCCGACGTGTTCACGCCCCTCCCTCTGTGCTCCTCAAGCTTCAGCAGTGCGCCTCTTAGTGCGCTGAAAGCTATCGCCGCTATCTTTGCTGGCTCAGCGCGAGCGGTGGAAAGAAGCTCGCCGCACTCGCCGAGCAGGCAAAGATAGCGGTGACGGCTTTCAGCGCACTGAGAGGCGCACTGCCGAAGCTGGGCGAGCGCCAATCGAAGGGCGTGAACACATCGAAGTAGGCCACGCACCCTCGCCCCGAGGCTCACTTCCAGGCGGCGCAGCCTGTACCGCGAGCCACGCGCTCCTCTGTTCGCATTTCATTTTTCCCCGATAGTACACTTTGCTCAGGTTGGCAATACTTGCACTTTCATAACGATTTTGTTTATTTTTTGCTTAGGAGCATGAGAGGTCTTCAATTTGTGATTCTGGAGTATGATCGTTTGTATACGGAGTATTGCCATAACTGCAGACTTATGGCAAGGCCACGTCGAGGCATGTCCAACACTCCTGTTTTGGTGTAAGCACCGAGTGCCTGACTTGGGCCTCAAAACGTTTATTTAACAAGACCCCCACCGCTGCCACCTGTCGGTGCCACAGTGCAACTGCCATCATGACAAGCATCAATGTTCAAAAGGCAGAACTGGTCTCATACAAAGCTAGAAGTATGAACAGATAGGTTTCAAAGGTGCCCCTGCTGCACGAGGATTCATACAGCCAAGGCACATTTTCTAAAGCAAGAAGGCTTGCCATTCACGTTAAGGTTTCAAAGGTGCTTCTGCTGCACAAGGATTCATGCAGCCAAGGCCTATTTCTAAAGCAAGGGGACTTGCAATTCATGTTGAAGTGAGATTATGTAGATATCAGCAATGACCGGTTCATGTAAAGATGTCAAACATGTTGTTCTTAACAGGCAATCAAACATCTCATTCTTGAAATGTAAAACAGAGCATTACGAGTGATGGGCAGGTTTTGTTTTGGTGGTCGAACTATATCGAGAGTATGGGCATTTAATGCCATACTAAGGGCATTGGAAAAATGAAATGTACAGATGTGATTGTGCCAGTCTTCTAAACTTGGTCAGGTCAATATTAAGCAGTGATCGTAATGAAACATCTGGTATGCTTACGGGACATGGTAGCCTCAACCACCTGAGCTGCCTCAGCTGCCTCCAAATTCCGCCTCCTGGGGGCTTGCCGCTCTGCCAGGGCTGTGGTAAAGTATGTTTTAGTCTCAGATTAAGGTCTTTCAACTCGTCACACAAGTCATTCACACTTTTCAGCAACTACATATCAGCCATTTTGGCACAGCCAGTGTCCATCTCTGCCCAACATCTCAAGGGCAGTCAATGTCAAGAAATCTGACAGATACGCTTCAAATGCACACCTTTTTGGGAGGCAAAGTATGTTTGTCAGCTCCACTTCCAAAATGAGCATAAGGTGTCCAAAGCTTAAGCTTGGTGACTTCTTTTATAAACGGTTTTCGAGGCAAGCAAAAAATTTTATGAATGACCGGAGGCAGCAGATTGGAGGCGACAGCAAATTTTCTGCAGTCTGCCAAAAAAATGTGCATGTGAAACGTGTCATCACAAATGCCGGTATAGACAGCCTTTTTTAAAGGGATGCTGAAATGAAAATTAAAATATACTTCCCACGTTAAGAAAGAAGTTAAATGTAATCACTGAAGTCAGCTAATGACAATCACACATTAGTATTTTTAACAGATGGTTATATTTTTCGTTCCAAACAGCCAATTCCATCGAGAGCAGCTGTCGGAGAGCACTATGCTTCTTGAGAAAACCAGCACCTACAGCGCGCTCGTGATGTAAGGTTTAACTTCGCGGGCAAGGCTACAAGGAGGCTGGTGTGGTTGTGAACTGTGCCACTTGGTAGTGTCAACATGTTACAATCTGGCGGTTCAAGAGGCCCGCTTCCCGCAGAAGTTGAATAGGCACGGGAGAGAAGGGAAGTTCGGTTCCGCCAAGGGAGAGAAGGGAAGTTCAGTTCCGCCAAGTTTAACAGTCTATGCACGCTCAGAGCTTAGCACAATACCTCTAGGGAGTGGCACTGCTTTTATGTGAAGTTTTACTTAACGTTCGGAAGCATCCACCAGGTGTAATCTGGTAATAAATTTTTTTTTTTATTTTTTTTTTCGTTTTAAAAAGTTTTTTGGCGTCAATTGAAACTAAAAATTGGCATCTTTGTGGTGTGGCCAAAATGTGCTTGGTATTTAAACCATAAAATAGACTAGGCATTTTGCTGCAGTACCCCTTTAAAGGGATGCTGAACCGAAATTTTGATTACACAAAACACGCGGTAAAAGTGTGCAATGGGATGCTACAAACACCAAAACACCACTCATACAGCGATATCTTGAACGGATGACCAAATTTTTCAAGAAAAGGAGGCGCATTTGAGAGAGATGATGTCGCCATGTTTCTCCGAGAAGGAGAGGGAACGGCCTCGCGTCTTCTCTGCCTCACAGCCTTGAGGGAGCGAAGCGGAGAGAGGAGGAAACTCGGTATAGTGATGTCACGCGCCTCGTCGGCCTAGTTCAATCTGGACCTCTTTTTCCAAAAATGCGGCCATCCATTCGAGATATCGCCTTACGAGTAGTGGTGTAGGGATTGTAGCGTCCCGCCTACATTTCCTGCATTGTTTTTTCTGAAATCCAAATTTCGGTTCACCATCCCTTTAAACTAATAACACTGGCTGTATCAGACGGTGGACAAGGGGAAACATCTCAGCTGTCTCATTTATGCTCATCAAATCATTAATTCCAACAGTTACAATTGTTACAAGAACCTTACATGCAGAGTGAAAGAGGTATAGCAGCTCAAGAGTGAAGCCACTGATCTCTGACAATTTGCTGGATCGCGCATCCCCGCTTGGTTGCTGTAGCACAAATGCGGCCACCGCACAGTCACCTTGCCACAAAAAATCTACCTTTCAGAGCGCAGCTAGGGTGGGCGGCAGCGTGCTGAAGACACGTTTTCTGCTTAGTTATTGTCATTTGTCGTAGAGGTTGTTTAAAACCTGGCGTAAATGGTGACCTTCGTTGGCCTTCGAGAACATGAGCAAATTTGTACAAAAGTCCAGCACCAGAGGAGAAAAGCACAACTCCTTGAAAGCAAGTCTAGCCGGTCTAGCGGCATGATAGAAATTTCCTTGGTATGCCAAACTGCTGCATCTCTGTGCCTTCACACACGTGGATAGCGATCAAGAATCGACGCCGTGTTGATGTGTTTTGCATGTGCAACGTGCGTGAAAATCTATGTGCCTCTGGAGCAGCGTTTTACTTTACTGTGGTGACTGTAGTGTCGAGACCGGTTATAACAAAATAGCGGCTACATCAAAGCAATCTCGATTTCCCATTCCCTTTCACACTTCGTTAACCAAAGTCAGTTATAACGAAATAGCGGATACAGCGAAGTGATTTTCGATTCCCGTTGACTTCGTTATAACCGGTCTCGGCGGCATTTGTAAATTGCGGCGTTCGTGGTCCAGATAAGTCTGATGCAGTGGCGACGGACGAGGGGGGGCGGCAGCGGTGGTTGAAGGGAGGCTTTCTTGTGGGCACTTACCGAGGTGGTGGAATTCATGAGTAATCGCATGAGGTTACGATAGAGCAGTTTGCAGTAAGTATATATGCAATTATTTTTATAAACAAAATAAAGTGTGCTATTTGAGGCATTCAGCAGTTCCAATGAACGCAACACTTTATGCTTGTTATATAATGAAGCACATAAAAAAATTTTCCGGGTTAGACTCTTTACTGACCCATGAAAATTACAGTATGAATGTTACTGGATCTTATGATTAGGCCTGCGCTGTGCTCTATAAACCGCCTTGCCTGGCGGTGAAGTCTGATCTTTGAGTAGCACCAAGCTGTTAGCTTGACCGGTATCCAAGGATGCGAAGGCACAGAGATGCAGCACTTCGGCGTGCCAAGGAAGCTTTGATCACGTTGCGACACCGACAAGACTTGCACTTGGCGAGTTGTGCCTTTTTCCTGCAGTGCTGTACTTTCGTAAAACTTTCCACGCGTTCTTAAAGGTAATTGTCAACGGTTACACCAGGTTTTCAAAAAATTCTCCGGCAAATGATAACGAACGAGCAGAAACATATCTTCAGCACGCTACCGCCCAGCCTCGCTGCGCTCCAAAAGGTTGATTACCTGTGGCACGATGGCCAACCGGTGGCCGCATTCGAATAGCGGGGAAGCGCAATCCAGCAATTATCGTAGAGATCAGTGAGCGAAGCAGATTAATGCTAGCCACAGTTTGTTGAACATTTAAAAAATAGCTGATAACCTTGTATGTGATATCTCTAGAAATACAAACAAGCGGGTTAAATATACAACTTTCCTATGTCAGTCTAGATTATCTGTGAATCATTGGAAAGAGCCGACTGTGAAACTTACGAGATGTAGGAGCCCGACTTTCTTTGGACCACCCCTTACTGGATGGAGGGTCTGGGGCCCTGCGCTTGGGAGGGGCTGGAGAAAAGTATCACAATTTACTTTCCACATGGGCAATTATGGCTTGGCCAGAGTGCCCCTTTTCTTTCTAAAATCTTAGACAACTTTTATCTACTCGTTTAGAATGCAATGCATGCAAAAGGCATGAACCCCCCCCCCCCCCTTTTTTTCTTGCTGCCATACTGCCAAAATGGAACATCAGAAAGGTTTAGGCGTGATTTTAAAACAAACTCTCTTTAATTTCATAAATTATTGTTTGCTTATATTCACATAAAAGAGGAATTTTGTATCCACGAGCATCTTTCAAATAACAAAATCTTAAAATCCCAATTCAAATTAACTGTTTTCTAAAGTCAAATGGAGGAATCACTTTTTACAGTTCTAGATAGGTTTGAACCTTCATGAATAACGTGTAGATTCTCATGTGTAAAACATGTGGAAATAAAGCAAGGACACTTACCCCTTGCACAGGCACCTCCCAGGCCAGTAGCTGCAAAATCAATGTCAAGTGTAAATACATTGTCAGTGTCTCTCGCAAGGTAAAAAAAAGATGAAATATATTTTTCTTTACTGTAGGCTAACTCACGTGGAATGGGCACTGAGAGACGCACAGGAGCGTCGGCCGTGTTGTCTCTCCCAGTGGCTAGAACAGACATATTATCAGAATAAAATTAGGTTAAACAAAGAACCATTTCTTCTGCTGAAAATGTTAAATTGCTATGATCAACATACCTCCATCATCGGGCTCCCCGACATCTGTGCTCTCCAAGCACGAGTTCTCCAGCCCCTCGGTGGCCTTCCTTTTGGCCTTCTTGTATGTTTCTTTAAGAGAAAGCAAATTGATACAGACCCACTAATTATTTAGCTCGTGCAAAACCTGGTTTACAATACTGCAATGCCAACCCATAACAGAGCAAAAAATCACTAAAACCAATTTACAATTTTCTAGATATGGTTCCTTTCACAGCTTACAATACCAAAAGGATATATTATTGTAGTGTTCTGCCGGGAAACCGGCATTTGGGGGCAATGCCTGATAGCAGCACTCTTTCAAGATCAGCATTTGTAAAGGCTTCAAATACTTTTTTTTTTATGTACAGCACAGTGTGGTGTCTGCTGCTAGCATGAGAAGCGCACTGTTGCTTGCATCATTCTGAAATTTAATGCAAAGGCCCCATATGCAGTCATGGTCAGAAGAAATGCAAAACATCTGCAGCTGCACAATCAGTTGTCGCGATTCCACAAACATCTACACAGAGCAAAATTAACTTTGGCTCAAAAAGCAGCAATGCCGAGAGAATAAACACCCATGACTGAAGCACTTAGTAGTGTATTGGGGTTTATGTGTTGAGAAAATGACTGAGAGAATAAGACGAGAGCTCACAGGGACGTCGGAACACTGAACTCTGGTTGGAATGATTAGTGGTAGAAATAAAGCTAGCTGTTTTTATCTCCACTGCACTCATCAAACGTGTTTGAATTTGAAAGCCCAATGCCGGACGCTGGCATTCCCATTCTGATGTGTTCGACAAGTGCAGTTGAGACAAAGATAGCTAGCTTTAGACCTACGCATCAATCATTCCAACCAGAGTTCAGCGTTTTGACATCCCCATCCAACCTCGTCTTCTCCTCTCACTCAGGTTTTCGCCGCATAAGGTGACACTTTCATTTGTAGGGCGAGTGCAACTTTGAAATGGCGTGCACTAGGAGCAGCCGAAGCAACTTTAGCTGCTGCTTGCGAGCTTCAAATCTGTCCATTGTATGTAAAGCCCCATTCACGCACTTGCATTTGACTACGAATGAATGAGACACGATCAGCTTTTAGCCTCTTGCGACTGCCTACGACCGGCTGACATTGCTGGACTGCTGGTCATAGGCCTTCGCAAGAAGCTTAAAAAATCAGTCTTGTCTCAGTCGGTCCTAGTCAAATGCATCTGTGTGTTAACGGGTTTTCATAAGACCTATAAGCCGGAACATGTAAACGTGTGTCACTCAATACAGACATGGCAACCTAGCAAGTGCTACGCTCCCTTTCGTGCGTGTGCAGTGCAAGACTACGGCTTTTTGAAGAACAGAGATACTCCAGGCTCACGCTCGTTTCCTACACTGGCTGCTGACAGTGCTATGGCAACTGTGAGGGAAAACGTGCACGTAAAAGCTCTGCTCTATCGCCACATGATACATATTTTTGACTATGAAATTTCAATTGCAATCATACTCCCAGAGAGCTCGCATTTCATTACCAGTCAAGTTTCTGATGCTGCTGTCAGGTTCGATGGGCTAGCTCAACACCATCTAAAATAATCAAAGCACCTGCACTAGCATTTCGCAGTCATCACAGTGAGATCGAGCACTGAAACAGATCAAGTGCTGCATCTTTCATGTCATTGTGATAATGCTCCGAGCTACTCTTTCCTTTCTGTTATCACAAGTCATATGATTTGTTTCATCTGTCTATATTTATGGTTGCACCAATAAATGGGGGATTCTTGGTCACTCCCGAATGGCTCTCTGGTTGTCTGACCTGTCTGAGACGTCATCTTTGATCGTGTCTGCGGGTTTGTCGGGCTGTGAAGGCTCTGGTGCTGGACGAGGATTCCAGTCTACGTCCGGCAGTAAGACCAGGGACGTAGTCCCTGGTCTTACTGCCGGACGTAGACTGGAATCAGCAGTCATATGATCAATTAGTGAAAATTACTCAAAGCAGTCATATGATCAATTAGTGAAAAGACGGTGAGAGAGCACGTGAGCTGGTGGTAGCTAATCATGTCGTATTGCACCTGAGACTGCGGTGGAAGAAATCGGAAGAACTTTCAGTAGAAGGAACGTTCTCTGTGTCTGTTTGAGACGTTCTCTCTGATTGAGACGTTCTCTGTGTCTGTTCCTTCTACTGAAAGTTCTTCCGATTTCTTCCACCGCAGTCTCAGGTGCAATACGACATGATATGATCAATACAAGCTTGCCGTCGTCTGTCAACAAACCATTGGAATGCTACGTTTTTGGCGTCGATGTGTGTCCCCATGCTCTTTTCTATGTTGCAATTTTTGCTTCTATGTCCTCCTGGCAGAGTCAGACTACTTTAGCAGCCTAAGCAAAATTAACTAGGCTTGTTTCACTGCATGTGGCGATTCTTTCCGCGTAGACGCCGCAGAATGGACGCTAAAGCCTGATTCGCAGGATGAGATTCTGCTTGCTATTTTCAGTCATTATGTCGCTCCAGCTGCAAAAGCATGAACTGTAGCGGAGATGGTTGACGTTGATACGAAAAATTGCAAGCAGAATCAGTCCAAGTGAATGAGACATAACAAGTCGGTGATGGCAACTAGTAACAATTATCAACATCTTGTATCTACTGTTTACACTGAGCCTGCTTACCTTGACCAACCTTCAAAATTAAAGGTCTTTTGAAGGCCTGCGCTTACTCCATATTGCAATTACCAGGTCAATGTTTTCGCTACGGGCCGCTGTCGTTTGAACGAGCAGGAACGTTTGGAAGAGCAGACAACGGTTTGAACGATCAGGCAGCCGTCCGAACTTGAAGACACACTAAACATAGTCCGCGGGTGGTCCAAACAACTTGGCCGTTTTTTTCACATTCGTGTTGGAACAAAACAAATGAATTCGATGGCCATAAGTATCCGCGAATTCAACTCAAAGTGCTTTCTGTACAAGCAATCGTGGTCCAATGCCATCTGGTTTTCCTTTTCACTAGCCCTGTCCATGTTTTTGGATGAACCAAGCAGGCAGAAAACTCATGAATACTGATCTTCAAACCTTTCGCAACTGTTTTGGTACAGCCTCAGTTGCTGCATTTTGACGAGAAGGCAAGTTTTTGCCTGGTTTCTTCTAAAACACAGGCATGCACGCCCCGCATGGTGACTTCCACCCACAGCCCCAGACCGGAAGTGTGCCTGACGCACCACCACCGCACCATGACATAACAGAGCTGAATTTGTGTATATATATAGACAAAGTTTTCGGGATCGAATTGGGTAAATACTAGATAAACCTTTGTCTTATTAATGTGGCCAGCTTACATTATGGACAATCTTAGGAAGGAACGGAGGTGTCCATATTAACGAGGCATCCCTGTATGTGCAAACTACACTCTCAGTCCAAATCTAAACATTGTTTACCTTTAGATATACTACATGATCATATCAATGACTAATGCCCCTAGGTATGTGCAAAGATTTCACAACTTGAAGCCACGAGGATATCATACAAACACCACTTACTGCAATAGGAGAACACCCGCACAGGGTGGAGGGGCCACTCCTCTTCATTCCCAGGTGGGGCCTGAGACTGGGCCAGTTTTATCACTGATGCCGGTGGAACGTTTTTTGGCCAAGAACACATCGTCTTGTCAGCATCGAGCCAGGCCGTCGGAACAGCGGCCACGCTGTCGTCCCCGACAAACTCAACCGCACAAAAAGGGCGGTTTTCCTTTCTGTAATGAATATAACATTTTCGTTACTGCAAGGCAAAGCCACAGCTGATTAGCAGTGGGTAATAATTCAAGATTAGGGCCGTGCTGCTGAGAAAGGGAGGATGGGCCTAAGAGGACACGGAATAAGTTGATGAGGGCTCACTCGCGTGGAACTGAAGATGGACGGTTTCTGCGGCCCAGCAGACCCGCCAATAATGAAAGACGTCCGACTCCGTCAAAGGTTTGAGCATGACTGACCTATGATCACGGGCAAGCGCTCGCAATGCACGGGCTCAAGTGCAAGCCCGTGTAAGTGGCACACCGAGTTCGTGGTGTGCCACACTATTTATTTTTAAATACTGCACAATGTACCTTGGGTTTAACAAAGCGACTAAGAATGAGATAGAGTTCCTGAGGGCCGGCAATCAGAGCATTTTATTGGGGAAAAAAAACGAGAGAAAAATCAGATTTCTTTTCTTACCTATGCCTGTTAAATGAAATGTCACAAATGTTTTTGTTTTTTTCCTAAATTCACACAAAAAGGTGTGCATACTGACCCAAAAAAAGAGAAGAGTTTCATATTTTTGTTGTAACTTACGATTAAATTAAGTTTGCTATTTGATATTAAAAAAAAAATGCATTAATTTACTGATCTCTATGACAATTGTTAGATCACGTTTCTCCACTCCGCGAATGCAGCCACCAGACGGCCATCATGTACCAACGGGATGTTGACCAGTTAAAGCGTTTTAAAGGGATACTTCAACGAAATTTGAAATATACCCGTCGTGTTCACAAATAGGCTGAATATGATCCACAATATCCGTAAATGACAATAAAACGTCTGTATTTTGAGCCTGATGGCTGTGTTTTTCGTTATAAACGGCCCACTCTGGCAAGTGCTCGGAGAGCAGCCAGCGGAGAGCACATGGCCTCCGCCGCAATCGTGACGTAGTTTGTCTCGAGATGAGCAAAGCTGCGTCAAGGCTGACATCGAGAAGATGTCCTAGACGTTCCAGCCACGGAGGCGGCTGCTTTTATACGAATTTTGAGTGACGGGTTAATCTTCTATAATCTTGTAGAGGAACAATAGCGGCATTTTGGGACACACAAAATATATTCTCGGGGAGGCGTTAGCAGCAGCCACCGGGTGCTCTTTGCTAATCGTTTAACTCGTTTTCAAATTCCTTTTGTGTCTTTTTCAACAAGAGATTGGTGCGTCTGATGTGATACTGCTCCCTTGAACACGAATAGACCAAGAAATAAGCGCCGAAATTTCGTTGTAGTATCCCTTTAAGAGGCTGGGCGGCAGTGTGCTAAAAGACACGTTTTCAACTTAATAGCAATCATTCGCTGAATTTTTTTTTTTTTTTTTCCTTGTGTACTTGGTTATAGGTGCCTTTGAGAACACATAGAAATCTTTATGAAAACATAGCACGGCATAAAAAAGTCACAACTCATTGAATGCATGTCTTGCGGCGGGATCAAAGAACATGCCTTGGAATGCTGAAGTGCTGCATCTCCACCCTTGCACACTTGGGCATACTGAACAAGCATTGAAATCGTGTAGATGATGCTGAAGGTCTGTCGTGTATGAAGATTTATGTGCCTCTGAAGCAGCGTTTTACTTTACTCTGAAGACTGTATTTGTAACTTGCAGCACTCGTGGGCCAGCAATTAGTTGATTTTGTGCCGACAGAACACAGCGGCGGAGAAGATCGTTCTTTGCCTCCGGGACATTTCTAGCAACCAAATCTGTGGAAGGGAATAGAAATTTATCTTTCTCGATTCCCCCATCTCCCACTTCCGACACCCCTGATAGCATAGCTCAAAAGCGTCAATGTGATTTGTAACCCATACATAACTGTGCTGCTCTGTTTTCAGGTGACATGAGTAATTCGGATCCATACGAGTACATTTTAAACACTGCCGATAGCGCATGATAGCAACCACTCATAGTGCAACCAAACAGAACTGCTGGACTATCCAGAGATCTGCGAGTGATATGTATGCGGCAAAGACATGTAAAAAGCGACACACCTTCAAAACCTTCCCGAATGGTTAACACATTCACACGACGTCTACTTTTTATCAGTGTCCAAGCGTGCGAAGGCAAGGACGCAGCATTTCGGCGTGCCAAGGCATGTCCTCTGATCATGTCATGAGACTTGCATTTGACGAGTTCTGCCTTTTTCCTGCAATGCTGCACTTTCGTAAAACTGTCCACATGCTCTTGAAGATAACATAGTAACCACAGGGTTTTAGAAAATTTTTTGTCGAATGATGGCAAACAAGGATGTGTTTTCCAGCACGGATGCCATCTAGCCTAATGCTCAAAAGGCTGACTTCCTGTGGGCACAAGATGGCAAATACAAAGCTTTCGGTGGCCGCACTCATGCTGCAGCGACCAAGCATTGTCTACTGGTGATAAGTGTACTGATCAGCACTGATCAGAGCACCAAGCACTGAACAGTGCGACCAAGTAGGGCATTACAGAGTCACATCTTCGCGCTAACTTACCACTTCGGAGCATGCAAAACTTATTCTTAATATTTATTTAGGCTGACAACTGTACGGATACTACCCATTCAGCCCGCTTCAGACGGGGCAACTTTTCAAGCACTTTCGGGGTTGCTGGCGGGTTGTTTCATAGCTTTCCCTAGATCGACACGAATTGCTGAAATCGGGTTCGGCCCCTGTAACGAGTGGGCTAAAGCGCACACCCAGCTCGACGCGCGTGGAGCGAAAGCTCACGCTGCAGAATCCAGGGATCCTGGGTTCGAGCCCCACCCCTGCCCATTTCGATGAGCATCGTACCAGCGTGCGGTCGTGTATCACTACTGCGTGGTGCACGTTAAAGACCCCACGCTAGCGGTGTACAGCACTGGCTAAATTGCTCATCTACAGCAAGTGACTTGTCGCAACTTTAAATTGCTGACCAACTACAGGCTGTATTCACCAATGTTTGTTTGCAAACAAGCTCGCTGCCGCCCACTATCGGCGGACCCCTGCGCGCTTCCGGTTTTCCTCTTCTTTTCCTCTTGCCACACATCCTTTTGTTATTTGTACTACGTTCTACAAAGCACGTAGGTTCTTACAAACCTATTACAGGTACCTCTCCGAAGGAAAATCTTATTTTCCGATCGCTGTGTGTTACTGAAGAAATAAATACACTACCGGAAGTCTACTGGGGCACCAAATACTGTGGCGCCCTCGTGGTACTAACTCCCACCGAATGCGGTGAATAAATATCCCCGTAACCCAATTTGCTTTTTTTTTTTTATGATAACTGAAGACTTGGTTCTGGTTTGAAATTAATCGCTTTTGGAAATGAACTGTTTCAGAAAGATGAGTTTGTATTTTTAACGCAATTTAAAGATATAAAAACATGTTTTTAGCATGTAACTGTGCGTCTAAATAGTGCAAGGAAAATAAAATTTCCTGATGATGATGGCAAGTCGTAGCAATTCGGCTGCTGCGTGCGAATGCGGGAGGTCCGTGCTGCTGGTGTTGCGACGTAAAGTTGCTGGGCGAAATTGCACGCGCACTGGGCGAAATAGCACGCGCACTTGATGTCATTGAGTGCGCGTGCAATTGTACTGCATCTTTATACAACCGCGTTCGCAACCGCTTTGCGAACGCGGATCCGCTTTCAGTGTGAATGAGCGGTGAAGCGGGCCTTAAGGGCGGTTCAGACACTTGCGTTTGAGTGCGTTTGACTGCGTTGCGTCGAGAACGGAAAGCGAGTCACCGGCACATCTGTGCTTCGTATGAAGCGTGGATTCCAATTCAAGGAATCATCTTAGCACGCGATATAAGCAGCAGGGATGTCCTGGTTTCTCGCTGCCGCAACGCAGTCAAACGCAACTGTCTGAACCAGGCTTTAGGGTGTTTTGGTAGACCGTACGCTTTCAGGTAGCGTGCCCAGAGATAGCGTGCCCAACCCATGCTTCAAAATGACGGCACGAGCTCCCCCTAGCAAAGCGGAGCTCGAGCGTACGGTACTTCACGAGTAATAGCGGGATAACTGAGCGCGCGAGCTTCTCAACGAGCGTCGCTCGAGCAGCAACATCGTTGTGCGCTCAAGAGACGAAGATGCACGGAACGCGGTGACGCACACACTGCGCCGTCTCAATCACACTTCGACAAACTCTTGTGCTCTCTGCTCTGTCAGTACGCCCAATCGCATAGTTCCGCATTAAAACTTCAGCCGTGCTCGAAAGTCAAGTAATAAAGGGGTCACTTACCCGGGCTGCCAGGACATCGTCGACGTTGAGCTTGTTGCGTCGTTGCAGCAAAAAGACAATTACACCGCTCGAAATATTCGATACGAAAAACGAAAGTACTCAAAAAATAAATCCCTAAATCTAAGAAATCTAAATACAAAAATAAAAACCTGCTCACTACGGAACCTCGTGCTCAGAAGACACGGGGACACAACACGAAATAATCGTTACAAAAACGATAGTCGATAGTACTAAAAAAAAAAACCTAAATCTACGAAATCTAAATACAAAACAAAGAAAAGCTGCTCAGTGCAAAACCTCGGGCCCGAAAGGAGACCTAAATTTACGAAACTTAAATAATACGAACCAAAGAAAAGTCGCTCAATACGGAACCTCGTGCTCGGAAGGAAACACGGGGACACAGATGAAGAATACAATTACACAAAACGAAATAATCTATATAAAAACTAACGTAATCTACGAAATCTAAATAATATTAAACAAAGAAAATGCGCTGCTCGGTGCGGTACGTCGTGCTCGGAAGAAGACTCGGGAGGCACGGGGACAGACCTGTAGAATCACGGAAACCGAGGGAGAAAAGGGACCTAGGGATGTAGGGAAACAATCGTAAATTGCGTTGGGCGATAACTCGCGCCATCTGGCAAAAAACAAAAAAATATTAGGTGTCGTTGATTAGTGGGCGAGCATTGTTTTCTCGCACCGCTCGCACCGTGCGAGCTGCCTAGCATCTGGTGGCCGCGTTAACCAGGGGCGGACCCCGGGGGGGGGGGTGGGGGGGGGGGGGGGGGGGGGCGACGGGGCCGGCCACCCCCCAGACAGTCTACTCCCCCCTCCCCTTTCCCCTCATCTAGGAAGGCAATTTTACCTAGTTGAACCCCCCCGGTGCGCAGACGAAAGAATGGGAGAATAGTATCCTTACAAATTTTTTGCCCCCCCCCCCCCCCAAAAAGGGAGTTCTGGATCCACCCCTGTTGTTAACAAGCACGACGCAACGTTTGAATTGATCAAATTCAAACGCGAACACATCGAGGGGCGTGAAACAAAAATATTGTTTTGCACATTTCACTGGTGAATGCAGGTCTTGCTACTAGTTCAGACATTTGCGTCGGTTGCGGGCATAGCGCAGCGAACGTCGATTGAGGCAACCTGGACAACCATATGACTCGTGATTACTTCACGAAGCTACTTTATTCTCAACGGCGAACCAACGCCTCTACCATTGCAGTCATTTCAATAGCACTGAACATGACTGTCAAAACTAGGCATAAGAGGCAGGGTCTAGGACCATTCGTCAAAAGCCCATAAGAGGCAGGGTCTAGGACCATTCGTCAAAAGCCCATTCGCCGACAGACAACTGGTAGACGGACAATTCGTCGAATAAGACAGTTCGCACTAGGCGAATTAGTCGAACGGGAAACTTGTTGAAGCGGCCCGTTCATGTAAAAATATTCATCGAAAGAACTACAACAATGTTGGAGTGATGAGCCTATAGCCGGTGACAGGTCAAGAACGAAGCGGAAGCTCCTCCCACCCCTTTCCTCTTTAGTGGAGCGAATGGTGGAGGGGAGGTCGCCTCCTCTGCAGCGTTCGATCTACAAAGTGGGAAGAGGTGGGGGGAGCGTCTATCCGGTGAGCTTAATTGTCCGGTGAGTTCCTGTCTGGGATTCGAGATCTTCTATGCTCAATGGCACTGCTTTGATGCCATTTTATTGAGAGAAACCGAAGATGTATCACAGCTGAAATTAGAACTGCTGAGGTACCCAGCGGATTGTATTGTCATAGGTTAGCACACTTTAGCACATGGCAGCCATTCTGCTTAAACAAAGCCCAGGGATCCTGCGCTCAAGCCTCACCCATATGACAAACTCAGGCTTTTGTAACGAGAGACAAATAGCCTTATGTGGAGTTTGGTGGTTCACTAAGTTCACAAAGCTCACGGTCTCGGGTTTTAAGACGGCTGGGAGCATTTTTGACTACGAACGTGCTATAGTCTATTGTTATTGTGTTTTTATTGAGGCAAAAAAAAAAAAAAGCTCACTGTTTTGAGGTTTTGCCAGGAGTGGTCACAGGCCACTGTTTTTGGAACTTGTAAGGGAGCACCCGAGAAACAAGAACAGTGTTTTTCGGCCTGGATAAATTAAATATTCACCGCGAAAAGCTCAAACTTCACGAGAATGTGATGCAAGCGGTTGGGATAGAACGCGGAAGTTTGAAAACGTTACGATATCTGAATAAAAAAAATGACAGAGAAAATGAATTTCTCTACGAGCCGACACGTCCACCTAAGCCTAATATCGTAAAAACAGAATTTGACATTGCGGACGATTTTGGGACTCATATCAAAGAAAAAAAAAACAAAAACAAAAAAACTTGTCAATGAAAGAGAATATTGTTTTCGTTCTTGGTGAGAAGTTTTTTTTTCCCCCGCTGGAAATAGATGCCACAGCTGGCGCCCACATATTAGGCTTATGTGACCCGATCCAAGCAATGTTATGTTGTCAAACTTCCCCGTTATATCCCAACCGCTAGCGTACATTCTCGTGGAGTTTGAGCTTTCTGTGATTTATAGTTTATTTACCTGGGCTGAAAAACACGGTCCTTTGGCTTACGTGATAAAGCAAACAATCATGTCATCGGTGCATCTTTTCAAGCGAAGTGCTCACGTTCGCTTGTGCCCCACTCACTGATAGTACAGCCATAGGTACAACCTCGGTACAATACTGATAAAGCTGGTGGCTCGAGCGTGTGGCTCCAACTTGGGGTTCATTCTCACGTCCTCTAACGAAAGTGAGACAATATAAATAAAAAAAAAAAAGTGATTTTCATGTGCTCCCGCTAGCAACTTCTACACCGGCAGGGAGTTCTTTCACGCTCGAGGCTCGCGAAACGCCCGATTGCTATCGAAGGTAGGAAGCTCGCACTGGAGCGACCGCGTAGCCAGGACGGCCACCCACCCCAAGGCCCAAAGTCAGGGTTGAAGGACCCTGCTGCGTAGCGATGGAATTACGACCGATTTAATAAACCACTTCTTTAACGTAGACGCTGTAAGCACCCGATAGAGCAGCACCGCTTGCTCGACATTGAGTTGCTCATGCTCTTGTAAAATTATGTGCAAGACAGAAGCTTTAATTTTACTATAGGAAAACGACGAAAAATTCTGTAGCTGTTGTGCCCAGATGTCACCGTTCAGGAGGAATCTCAAGAAGGGCATAAGCGGCACAGCTGCTACAGCGGCACAGGCTACTCGTGGCTGGTGGTGGCACTGTCTTGGCTTTACTCGGTTGGAGGCACCTATACGTGATCAGATGCTCACTACACTGATCAGTGGCTCACTACAATGCCTCGTTGTCAGCCGCTCGCGGCCTAGCCTCTCGAGTACTGTATGTTCTGAACTCTTTCCTTCAGGTGCCTTCCCGCGCCCCCGACCCTTCGTCTTTTCCGCAGGCCCACGCAGGCCCTGCGCTCCTTTTATTTTACGGGCGACCGCTTTTCTTTTTATTTACTTGACTCGTCTGTTCCCCTCACCAAGCTGATCAGCATGAGTTCGAGGTGGAAAAAGCCACGAACATTGCGAAAGGAATTTGATGAAATCGCAAGTAGGATTGCGGCCGCAAACGCTACGGCCGCCGCCGGAAGGTCCACCGCCGACGCCGCTTCAAGCGACTCTTCAAGGGACGCAACAAGCAGCGCTTCAAGCGATGACGAACCTTGCCCCGGCTCTTGTGGAAGCAGCACAACTGACGGAAGTGGAGCTGACCCTGCGACAGGCTGCGACCCAGCAGACGCGCTTGCATCTGAAGACGAGCCATGCAACGCAAGTTTCGAGGTCAGCGGAGCTACCTCGGAAGACTGTCCGCGCACGGCCACGGAGGAACTGGCTATCTTAGCGCGTCGTTTCAACTTCACACATGAAGCAGTGAATGAGACCGCTGCTGCGTTAAGGAGACTCGGCCACGACGTCCCTAAAGATGCCCGAACTATTCTCGGCACCGAGAGGAAGGCCCCGCTGGAGCAGGATGGAACTTTTATTCATTTTGGGCTGAAGAAAGGTATCGAGCAAGCCCTGCAAGGGAAAACAGTGCCACAGGAGCTTCTCCTCCAAGCAAACATTGATGGGCTCCCTCTTTATAAGAGTGCAAACATTGGCTTTTGGCCAATCCTTTGTCGCCTGACAAACTGTGGTGAAAGCACCCCTTTTGTTGTCAGTATGTTTTGCGACAGCGGCAAGCCTCCAGACCTCTCAAGTTTTCTTGACCCCTTCTTGAAGGAAATTCAAGAGATGACAGCCAACGGCTTCGTTTACAAAGGTTCGTGCCTAACCGTCCATTTAACAGCCGTCATATGCGATGCTCCTGCAAGGAGCTTTGTTAAGAAGGTCAAGGGCCATACTGGGTATCATGGCTGTGAGAGGTGCTGCCAGAAGGGTCGGCACATTGAGGGAAGGATGACATTCCCGGAACTTGAAGCACCAAAACGAACTGACAAGTCATTTCGTGACCAAGAGGACCCATTGCACCACGTGGGTGACTCGCCGTTCACTCTGCTGAAAAATGATATAATTTCACTTTTCCCCCTAGACTACATGCATCTAGTGTGTCTAGGTGTGATGCGCCGCCTGCTTCAAACGTGGGTTAGGGGGCGTGGATCGTTGAGGACCACACAGAAAGAAAAACTCAACAGAAGACTAAAGTCGTGTGCCAAAGTATTCCCCCGACACTTCCAACGGAAGCCCAGAGGTGTGGACGAGGTCGACCGGTGGAAGGCAACAGAATTCCGGACCTTCCTCTTGTATGTTGGACCTGTTGTTCTGAGGGGCCTGCTTCCAGATCACCAGTACGAACATTTTCTCTTTTTGCATGTGGCCATAAGAATTCTTGCATCACCAGCTCACCACGTTGAGCATAACGCCTATGCCAGAGACCTGCTTCGTTTTTTTGTGCAGGAGTATGGCACCGTAGGACTTTACGGAGCACGGTTTTTAACCTACAATGTACACACATTGAGCCACCTTGCCGAGGAGTGCCTTGTCCACGGACCGCTTGACGCATTTAGTGCATTCCCTTTCGAGAGTTTTCTCGGAAAACTCAAGCCCCTGCTGCGAACACATAGCAACCCTTTGGCGCAAGTTAGCCGCAGGCTTTCTGAACATGCGGGAGCAACATGCTTCTCTGTTGCAAAACGAGTCACCCACACCATCAACAAAGGAGACTGCTACCTGATCAGGAAATCCCCAGTCATCGTTTTAGAGGTGTCTCAAAGCACGTGCGAAGTCGCTTCATTAACAAATGCTAGGAACTTTTTCGATGTTCCGATGAAATCATCTGCCCTAGACATTTTTAGAACCGATGGCCAGGACACTACAGTCAAGAGATTGCAGATCTCAGATGTTCATGGGTCCCAACAGTGTCTTCTTTTGCCCTCCAAGTCCGGCCATGTTGCCTTTCCACTCCTCCATATGCAGTAACTCCTTATCTTTCCCTCGTTTGTTGTTTTCGGCTGGCCAGAACTCTCTGCCGGACATTTGCTGAAACCTGTCGTAGAGGCTGTCGTCGGCTGTCTTGGTGGCTGCTTGGAAGTTCTTTCCCAGCAACGCGTGCATTGTTGCTGATCAGTGTGTGGGGGTGCAAGCTGCTTTTCTGCGGACATGGCTGTCTCCTCTTTTCTGGAGTCCGTACTGGTGCGTGGAACTGAGTGTTTGGCCTGTTCGGCTGCGACATTTGGCTGGCCAGAACTTTCTGCCGGACATTTGCTGAAACCTGTCGTAGAGGCTGTCGTCGGCTGTCTTGGTGGCTGCTTGGAAGTTCTTTCCCAGCAACGCGTGCATTGTTGCTGATCAGTGTGTGGGGGTGCAAGCTGCTTTTCTGCGGACATGGCTGTCTCCTCTTTTCTGGAGTCCGTACTGGTGCGTGGAACTGAGTGTTCGGCCTGTTCGGCTGCGACATTTGGCTGGCCAGAACTTTCTGCCGGACATTTGCTGAAACCTGTCGTAGAGGCTGTCGTCGGCTGTCTTGGTGGCTGCTTGGAAGTTCTTTCCCAGCAACGCGTGCGTGGTTGTTGATCAGTGTGTGGGGGTACAAGCTGCTTTTCTGCGGACATGGCTGTCTCTTCTTTTCTCAAGTCCGTACTGGTGCGTGGAACTGAGTGTTTGGCCTGTTCGGCTGCGACATTTGGCTGGCCAGAACTTTCTGCCGGACATTTGCTGAAACCTGTCGTAGAGGCTGTCGTCGGCTGTCTTGGTGGCTGCTTGGAAGTTCTCTCCCGGCAACGCGTGCGTGGTTGTTGATCAGTGTGTGGGGGTACAAGCTGCTTTTCTGCGGACATGGCTGTCTCCTCTTTTCTCAAGTCCGTACTGGTGCGTGGAACTGAGTGTTCGGCCTGTTCGGCTGCGACATTTGGCTGGCCAGAACTTTCTGCCGGACATTTGCTGAAACCTGTCGTAGAGGCTGTCGTCGGCTGTCTTGGTGGCTGCTTGGAAGTTCTCTCCCGGCAACGCGTGCGTGGTTGTTGATCAGTGTGTGGGGGTACAAGCTGCTTTTCTGCGGACATGGCTGTCTCCTCTTTTCTCAAGTCCGTACTGGTGCGTGGAACTGAGTGTTTGGCCTGTTCGGCTGCGACATTTGGCTGGCCAGAACTTTCTGCCGGACATTTGCTGAAACCTGTCGTAGAGGCTGTCGTCGGCTGTCTTGGTGGCTGCTTGGAAGTTCTCTCCCGGCAACGCGTGCGTGGTTGTTGATCAGTGTGTGGGGGTACAAGCTGCTTTTCTGCGGACATGGCAGTCTCCTCTTTTCTGGAGTCCGTACTGGTGCGTGGAACTGAGTGTTTGGCCTGTTCGGCTGCGACATTTGGCTGGCCAGAACTTTCTGCCGGACATTTGCTGAAACCTGTCGTAGAGGCTGTCGTCGGCTGTCTTGGTGGCTGCTTGGAAGTTCTTTCCCAGCAACGCGTGCATTGTTGCTGATCAGTGTGTGGGGGTGCAAGCTGCTTTTCTGCGGACATGGCTGTCTCCTCTTTTCTGGAGTCCGTACTGGTGCGTGGAACTGAGTGTTTGGCCTGTTCGGCTGCGACATTTGGCTGGCCAGAACTTTCTGCCGGACATTTGCTGAAACCTGTCGTAGAGGCTGTCGTCGGCTGTCTTGGTGGCTGCTTGGAAGTTCTTTCCCAGCAACGCGTGCATTGTTGCTGATCAGTGTGTGGGGGTGCAAGCTGCTTTTCTGCGGACATGGCTGTCTCCTCTTTTCTGGAGTCCGTACTGGTGCGTGGAACTGAGTGTTTGGCCTGTTCGGCTGCGACATTTGGCTGGCCAGAACTTTCTGCCGGACATTTGCTGAAACCTGTCAAAGAGGCTGTCGTCGGCTGTCTTGGTGGCTGCTTGGAAGTTCTTTCCCAGCAACGCGTGCATTGTTGCTGATCAGTGTGTGGGGGTGCAAGCTGCTTTTCTGCGGACATGGCTGTCTCCTCTTTTCTGGAGTCCGTACTGGTGCGTGGAACTGAGTGTTTGGCCTGTTCGGCTGCGACATTTGGCTGGCCAGAACTTTCTGCCGGACATTTGCTGAAACCTGTCGTAGAGGCTGTCGTCGGCTGTCTTGGTGGCTGCTTGGAAGTTCTTTCCCAGCAACGCGTGCATTGTTGCTGATCAGTGTGTGGGGGTGCAAGCTGCTTTTCTGCGGACATGGCTGTCTCCTCTTTTCTGGAGTCCGTACTGGTGCGTGGAACTGAGTGTTTGGCCTGTTCGGCTGCGACATTTGGCTGGCCAGAACTTTCTGCCGGACATTTGCTGAAACCTGTCGTAGAGGCTGTCGTCCGCTGTCTTGGTGGCTGCTTGGAAGTTCTTTCCCAGCAACGCGTGCATTGTTGCTGATCAGTGCGTGGGGGTGCAAGCTGCTTTTCTGCGGACATGGCTGTCTCCTCTTTTCTGGAGTCCGTACTGGTGCGTGGAACTGAGTGTTCGGCCTGTTCGGCTGCGACATTTGGCTGGCCAGAACTTTCTGCCGGACATTTGCTGAAACCTGTCGTAGAGGCTGTCGTCGGCTGTCTTGGTGGCTGCTTGGAAGTTCTTTCCCAGCAACGCGTGCATTGTTGCTGATCAGTGTGTGGGGGTGCAAGCTGCTTTTCTGCGGACATGGCTGTCTCCTCTTTTCTCCAGTCCGTACTGGTGCGTGGAACTGAGTGTTTGGCCTGTTCGGCTGCGACATTTGGCTGGCCAGAACTTTCTGCCGGACATTTGCTGAAACCTGTCGTAGAGGCTGTCGTCGGCTGTCTTGGTGGCTGCTTGGAAGTTCTTTCCCAGCAACGCGTGCATTGTTGCTGATCAGTGTGTGGGGGTGCAAGCTGCTTTTCTGCGGACATGGCTGTCTCCTCTTTTCTCAAGTCCGTACTGGTGCGTGGAACTGAGTGTTCGGCCTGTTCGGCTGCGACATTTGGCTGGCCAGAACTTTCTGCCGGACATTTGCTGAAACCTGTCGTAGAGGCTGTCGTCGGCTGTCTTGGTGGCTGCTTGGAAGTTCTCTCCCGGCAACGCGTGCGTGGTTGTTGATCAGTGTGTGGGGGTACAAGCTGCTTTTCTGCGGACATGGCTGTCTCCTCTTTTCTCAAGTCCGTACTGGTGCGTGGAACTGAGTGTTCGGCCTGTTCGGCTGCGACATTTGGCTGGCCAGAACTTTCTGCCGGACATTTGCTGAAACCTGTCGTAGAGGCTGTCGTCGGCTGTCTTGGTGGCTGCTTGGAAGTTCTCTCCCGGCAACGCGTGCGTGGTTGTTGATCAGTGTGTGGGGGTACAAGCTGCTTTTCTGCGGACATGGCTGTCTCCTCTTTTCTCAAGTCCGTACTGGTGCGTGGAACTGAGTGTTTGGCCTGTTCGGCTGCGACATTTGGCTGGCCAGAACTTTCTGCCGGACATTTGCTGAAACCTGTCGTAGAGGCTGTCGTCGGCTGTCTTGGTGGCTGCTTGGAAGTTCTCTCCCGGCAACGCGTGCGTGGTTGTTGATCAGTGTGTGGGGGTACAAGCTGCTTTTCTGCGGACATGGCTGTCTCCTCTTTTCTCAAGTCCGTACTGGTGCGTGGAACTGAGTGTTTGGCCTGTTCGGCTGCGACATTTGGCTGGCCAGAACTTTCTGCCGGACATTTGCTGAAACCTGTCGTAGAGGCTGTCGTCGGCTGTCTTGGTGGCTGCTTGGAAGTTCTCTCCCGGCAACGCGTGCGTGGTTGTTGATCAGTGTGTGGGGGTACAAGCTGCTTTTCTGCGGACATGGCTGTCTCCTCTTTTCTCAAGTCCGTACTGGTGCGTGGAACTGAGTGTTCGGCCTGTTCGGCTGCGACATTTGGCTGGCCAGAACTTTCTGCCGGACATTTGCTGAAACCTGTCGTAGAGGCTGTCGTCGGCTGTCTTGGTGGCTGCTTGGAAGTTCTTTCCCAGCAACGCGTGCGTGGTTGTTGATCAGTGTGTGGGGGTACAAGCTGCTTTTCTGCGGACATGGCTGTCTCCTCTTTTCTCAAGTCCGTACTGGTGCGTGGAACTGAGTGTTCGGCCTGTTCGGCTGCGACATTTGGCTGGCCAGAACTTTCTGCCGGACATTTGCTGAAACCTGTCGTAGAGGCTGTCGTCGGCTGTCTTGGTGGCTGCTTGGAAGTTCTTTCCCAGCAACGCGTGCGTGGTTGTTGATCAGTGTGTGGGGGTACAAGCTGCTTTTCTGCGGACATGGCTGTCTCCTCTTTTCTCAACTCCGTACTGGTGCGTGGAACTGAGTGTTTGGCCTGTTCGGCTGCGACATTTGGCTGGCCAGAACTTTCTGCCGGACATTTGCTGAAACCTGTCGTAGAGGCTGTCGTCGGCTGTCTTGGTGGCTGCTTGGAAGTTCTTTCCCAGCAACGCGTGCATTGTTGCTGATCAGTGTGTGGGGGTGCAAGCTGCTTTTCTGCGGACATGGCTGTCTCCTCTTTTCTCAAGTCCGTACTGGTGCGTGGAACTGAGTGTTCGGCCTGTTCGGCTGCGACATTTGGCTGGCCAGAACTTTCTGCCGGACATTTGCTGAAACCTGTCGTAGAGGCTGTCGTCGGCTGTCTTGGTGGCTGCTTGGAAGTTCTCTCCCGGCAACGCGTGCGTGGTTGTTGATCAGTGTGTGGGGGTACAAGCTGCTTTTCTGCGGACATGGCTGTCTCCTCTTTTCTCAAGTCCGTACTGGTGCGTGGAACTGAGTGTTCGGCCTGTTCGGCTGCGACATTTGGCTGGCCAGAACTTTCTGCCGGACATTTGCTGAAACCTGTCGTAGAGGCTGTCGTCGGCTGTCTTGGTGGCTGCTTGGAAGTTCTTTCCCAGCAACGCGTGCATTGTTGCTGATCAGTGTGTGGGGGTGCAAGCTGCTTTTCTGCGGACATGGCTGTCTCCTCTTTTCTCAAGTCCGTACTGGTGCGTGGAACTGAGTGTTCGGCCTGTTCGGCTGCGACATTTGGCTGGCCAGAACTTTCTGCCGGACATTTGCTGAAACCTGTCGTAGAGGCTGTCGTCGGCTGTCTTGGTGGCTGCTTGGAAGTTCTTTCCCAGCAACGCGTGCATTGTTGCTGATCAGTGTGTGGGGGTGCAAGCTGCTTTTCTGCGGACATGGCTGTCTCTTCTTTTCTCAAGTCCGTACTGGTGCGTGGAACTGAGTGTTTGGCCTGTTCGGCTGCGACATTTGGCTGGCCAGAACTTTCTGCCGGACATTTGCTGAAACCTGTCGTAGAGGCTGTCGTCGGCTGTCTTGGTGGCTGCTTGGAAGTTCTCTCCCGGCAACGCGTGCGTGGTTGTTGATCAGTATGTGGGGGTACAAGCTGCTTTCGTGTGGACATGGCTGTCTCCTCTTTTCTGGAGTCCGTACTGGTGCGTGGAACTGAGTGTTTGGCCTGTTCGGCTGCGACATTTGGCTGGCCAGAACTTTCTGCCGGACATTTGCTGAAACCTGTCGTAGAGGCTGTCGTCGGCTGTCTTGGTGGCTGCTTGGAAGTTCTCTCCCGGCAACGCGTGCGTGGTTGTTGATCAGTGTGTGGGGGTACAAGCTGCTTTTCTGCGGACATGGCTGTCTCCTCTTTTCTCAAGTCCGTACTGGTGCGTGGAACTGAGTGTTTGACCTGTTCGGCTGCGACATTTGGCTGGCCAGAACTTTCTGCCGGACATTTGCTGAAACCTGTCGTAGAGGCTGTCGTCGGCTGTCTTGGTGGCTGCTTGGAAGTTCTCTCCCGGCAACGCGTGCGTGGTTGTTGATCAGTGTGTGGGGGTACAAGCTGCTTTTCTGCGGACATGGCTGTCTCCTCTTTTCTCAAGTCCGTACTGGTGCGTGGAACTGAGTGTTTGGCCTGTTCGGCTGCGACATTTGGCTGGCCAGAACTTTCTGCCGGACATTTGCTGAAACCTGTCGTAGAGGCTGTCGTCGGCTGTCTTGGTGGCTGCTTGGAAGTTCTTTCCCAGCAACGCGTGCATTGTTGCTGATCAGTGTGTGGGGGTGCAAGCTGCTTTCGTGTGGACATGGCTGTCTCCTCTTTTCTGGAGTCCGTACTGGTGCGTGGAACTGAGTGTTTGGCCTGTTCGGCTGCGACATTTGGCTGGCCAGAACTTTCTGCCGGACATTTGCTGAAACCTGTCATAGAGGCTGTCGACGGCTGTGTTGGCGGCTGCTTGGAAGTTCTTTCCCGGCAACGCGTGCATGGTTGTTGATCAGTGTGTGGGTGTGCAAGCTGCTTTCATGCGGACGTGGCTGTCTCCTCTTTCCTCTGTGTGGAACTGAGTGTTGGGCCTGTTTGGCTGCAACATTTGGCTGGCAAGAACTTCCTGGTGGACATGTCCGCCAGAAAGAAAGAAAGGCCGAAGACGTAATCACGAAAAAGCAACGTGAACATAATGAGTGACGGCCTACTTTTCTCAAACTGGCGTTGTTCATAATTACTGCTAGACTGAGTTCCATGCACCGGACCGGTGCATGGAACCGAGTCTTTGGAATAGTTATCTTTGATTTTTGGTTAAAGCAAGAAGTTCCTGCTGGACATTTCTCCTTTTTTGCGAAAAGTGTTGCGAGTTGCGTTGCACTGGTCTGGGGGCTGTGGAAATAAATGTTTTCACACAAGCATGAGTTTGTTGTGTTCATACAGCAGCAAAGTATTGTTTTGTGGCAATGACTGACTTTTTGGCAACAGAGAATTGGCTAAATTTCCACATCATATGTTCATTTCACTGCCCTGCATGAAGTTGTCAAGTATGTTTGCGTTCTGCCGCACGTCATTATTAGTCAGTCCTTGTTGCGGTGGCTCTCGTAGCAGTGGTT
Organism: Ixodes scapularis; assembly: GCF_016920785.2. Taxonomy (NCBI): domain Eukaryota; kingdom Metazoa; phylum Arthropoda; class Arachnida; order Ixodida; family Ixodidae; genus Ixodes; species Ixodes scapularis. The sequence continues at coordinate 72,499,536 of NW_024609846.1, read as the reverse complement.
GAATTTCAATTGGTCTTTGCCAAGTGCCTTCTGCGATTTCTCCTACTGTCTGTGAGCAGTACGTCTTTGGAAAATGAACCTTCTGGAAGCCTAAGTTTCTGGATGTCTTTCTAAATTACTTAATTTGAAGGTTTGAAGTTGCAAAACATTGCGTCTGTCTGTGCCTTCACAAAGTTCTTTTCAAGTTGTACCTATATAATATCTTCAACCTTTAAGCTCTTAATTATATGTTTGTATACGTCTGATATTGCAAAGTTGATTTCTAAGTAAGAGCTTCCAATTAGCACCTAAGACCAGATGCGTAGTGGCCAGTCCAATTCATGAATCGCATGTATGCGAGTTGCGAGCAACGATACGGGCGACGGCACAAGCTACGTGAGTCAGCGACGAGCGACGGAGATTTTTCACTGTCGCTTGTCGCGTCGTTCGGTTTTTAGATCTCTAGAAAACGTAGCTCATCGCCTTGGTCGCTCGCTGCCAGAGCTTTCATGCGGTTTGCTTTGCCGCGCGACTGACCGAGCAACAGCGAAGCGGGTCGCCGTCACTTGTCGCTCGTGAAATCGCTTACATGCGTCGGGACGCGAGCCTCGCCCGTGCGCCGGCCCGGGTCACTTCGAGTTCACTGTGCCGAGTGTCCGACGGCGGTCGCCGAGCCTGGCTGAGCTCAGTGGACGGGAAGTTCGACTCATGTGCCGGTGACCACTGGCGCCGGTCGTGGCGGTGAGACCATGGGCTCGGTGTAGTAAGTACATACGCGTCAAGGCTGAACCCCTTGTAAGCGGTTCAGCGAGCGACGGAGATTTCCCACGGACGCTCGTCGCGTCGCTCGGTTCTGGATTTCTAGACAACGCTCATCGCTTTGGTGGTCGCTTGCTCCCGTCGCTTTCATGCTGTTTGCCTCGTCGAGCGACTGATCGACCGACAGCGGGTCCTCGTCGCCCTCCTTCGTTGCTTGCCAAATCGAGGTTTCTGTCGCTCGTGCGTCGTTGGACGGTTGGATTCTGAATGTCTAGAAAACATCGCTAATCAAAACTTATGCGACGGGAGCAAGCGACCACTACGGATCCAGAACCGAGCGACGCCACGAGCGACAGTGAAAAATCTCCGTCGCTTGTTTGCGCTATTGCTTGATAAAGTACTCAATCGGTGGCTATCTACACTGGTTGTCTCGGACCAAGTGAAAACAATGAACACCAAGGAAGGCCTCGGCTCGGTCGGCTCGGACCTCGGCTGCCTCGGCCTCGGCTCGGTCGGCTTCGGCTTGGTCGGCTCGGACCAAGAAAAAACAGGGAACGCCAAGAAAATCCATTCCCTGGCAGGTCCGAGAAATTTTAGGGCCAGGCAATACAATGAAGCGCCACTGAACCTTCAACGCTGGCGGCCGTCTGGCTACATTGGTCGGCTCGGACCAAGAAAAAACAGGGAACGCCAAGAAAATCCATTCCCTGGCAGGTCCGAGAAATTTTAGGGCCAGGCAATACAATGAAGCGCCACTGAACCTTCAACGCTGGCGGCCGTCTGGCTACATTGGTCTGCTCGGACCACGGAAAAACAAGGAACGCCAAGGAAAGCGCTTCCCTGGCAGTTCCTTGGAATTCACGGGCCCAGAAATAGCAGCGAAGTGCCAGGCTGGCAGTTTACCGAATTCACTGGGCGGCCCCGGTCCAGTCTATTACGACCAAGGCCCAATCCTGGCCCCAGCTTGCCCAAGCAAGTGTGCTGCCTGGGGAGGAACTCTTTCGTCAGGTCATCACAAACAAGAGCATAAAGTTGATCGAATTTATCCAGCATCATGCGGTAAAATTTGAAGAATAGAGAAGGATCATTTCTTAGGACTTGCATCTGAAAGAGTAGCACAATACCATGAAAAACAAAACAATCATATGAGGAAACCACAAGATCATTCATATAAAGAACCTAGTTAGCGGCATCCTACAGGTAATAGCTAGATTATTGTAGCTTAAAAAGGTATTTCGTTTAAAATCCATGTGCAATGATTAGGTTATATTTAACGTGCATTACGCAGTGCTGACACAAAAACTTAGGCTGGTACGGTAAAGGTAGGACTACCCAGGATGGCCCGGTTCTGCAGGACGAGCATTCGCGATCTTGTATGCAACTTGGACTCTGCCCGCACACGAGGGAATGTCGACGAAACTTTGCTGAACTAAATGGTATCATTTAGTTCAACAAAGTTTCGTCGACATTATTTTTTCCCAGTGATATTTGTAAAGAAAAAATGTTGTCAATATTGCCAAATGCTCTAAAAAATGTAGTTTGTGCTCTGTGGCTTGAAGCCGTAACATGCTGCGTACGATACAGACACCTTTCCACTGCACTAAGCTACAGCTTCTTTTTTTTATTTATTGCCTGTTAAACGTTGGTGGAATACATAGTTATCAAGATAGACTAAAAAGGTAAAACCATCAGCCTTCCTGGCTAATGTCACAGTTAGAAGTCTTTGATGGAGGACAAGTCCTCCAGAAGTGGCAGCCACTCAGGTTGAGGCTGCTGCGCCCTGTACAGCTCTTTAAAGAAAAACATCTGTTCTACAAAATACTTATACACCGGCCGCACATCGACATCAACAAGACGTACCGCCATACGGCATCGCCATATACCGTGCAGTTCACTAAGCTACAGCTTCGACAGATTCGTTTGGACAAATCGAGTTTTGTGTAGTATATATAGCAACTTTTGATGGGGGGGGGGGGGGGGGGGGGAGCTACACTACGTAGTGCACATAGCATTACTCCTTTTGTTTTCCGTTCTCAATTAAAGTGAGACGGAGTATAGAAGCCCCGAGTACTATATTAAAGGCTTGTGCACGAGCTTATAAAATTTAAAGATAATTTCCGTCCACGAGACCTTGCCCAGCAGGATCCTGCTGGACGAGGTCTCGAGTGACAAGCGCGCGGAGTTTTGCGCTTCTTGACTTAGCATTGCCGTGACGCTCGATAGCTCAATTTTCTAAGGAAATCCAGTTCTATACATTCTTTAATAACAATGCTGACTCCGGGTGTAGGCACGCAAGCTGGCCCCGTGTGCATGAGTCTGTTGGCGCTTGCATTGGGTTACTTACCGCTGTGTGGAACTCGCCTTCTAACCTTCTCTTCTGCCATATGGGGTGTACCCAGGACCGTCTCCTCTTCTTTTCTTGTTGGAGTTTTTTCAAGAGTAACAGCTTCTTCTTCAACAAAAGAAGTCGTCGCCGGCGGTTAAAAATGTTCATACTCGCGAAGCTGTTAGGAAAGAACTCTGCTCTGAACTTCTAAACACGCTCAAAATCTTGACAATGCAGAAAATGAAAACCATAGAAACTCGATGCACAGTGTTACAGACCAATCATGCTCCCCGCCTCATCCGGACAATCATTTTCTAAACAAACACTTAAAGGCTTGTTAAAGCTCAAGAGTACATTATTATAAGTTACTTACTCGTTTCATCGAATTTGTTTAGCGCTTTTTACAAGTATAGCGTGTTCAAACAAAGGTTTATATTTGCTTGGTTTTAGTAGACATCAAGTCCCCTCTTGGCAACACTGAAAGTCGCGCCGGTCGCCGCCGACGGCGTTCGTCGCTGGTTCGTCCCATGGAGTTCAGTGGTGAACGTGAACGCGACGGCGCGTCGTTGTAGATTTTGGCCGTTTGAATTTCGTGGTGAAAGTTGGCTCCATGGAGTCCAGCCTTAAGCCAATGGGGGCATCCGCTCTCCGCGACGGTCACCCCGCCTCTCCTCGGGCTCCGCACGCCGCGAAAGAGAGGTTAGAGAGAAGCATAGAGCAGATTGCGGGGCGGGGGGGCGCGGTGGAGGGGGAGGGGGGGGGGGGGGGGGGGGGGATTGCCACCGGATAGTTGCAAAGACGTCGTCGTACTGGACAGTGAATTAAAAATACAAATTGAAAAGTTAAAACATTAAAATAAAAACAAAATAAATACAGATGCCTAGGGTCAAGACCAAGTAACGTTCTGTGCAGCAGGACAGCAGGGTGCGGAAGGCACAGATTTGCTTCGCCTTTCAATGAAAAAAAAAAAAAAAAAAAATATATATATTATCGGATCTCGCATATGAGTGAATAAAATGAAGAAAAAGGAAGCAGCGGGTCCAGAAGCGCGTGTGCAAGTCTCACTGTTTCACACAAACACACACGCACGCACACACACACACGCACGCGCGCACACACACACACGCACACACAAAATAATGGTCAAATTTCAACTGCAGATACAGTGCCACTTGGTCAGGGGGAGTATTGGTGTTTCCTGTTAATTCTTAGACAACGTTTTAATCGCCGCCAGTGTTCCTGGATTTTCATTTATTCCTTTATCGACGGTGTTAAATCGGCATATGATTTACGATTAGCGTTGCTCCCGTTCGCGGTCTGACTTAAATCCAGTTTCAAGGATCGTTATCGAAAGTTTCTCGAACGAATGATGTGGGAGGCTAAGGTGTTTTGAAGGAGGGAGGCTTAAGAACGATTTTGAATGAGATTTGTGATTATTAAAGCGTTTCCTGAATGCTGTGTTCGTTTGCCTTATATATTGCATTTTGCAGGCACTGCACTGAAGCAAATCAACCACACTCAAGGGTCACATGTCAGGTTCCCTCATAATTTTAAAAGGAGAATTGCGATTGTGTGCTGGTAGCGCTGCTATTACGCTGCATTTGTTTGCAGACCAGACATTCTGGTTTCGTGCACGGCTTGTATTCGTCATTTGGCGATGACGAATTCAGTCGAGAGTTTACAGGTGAGTCTCTTACGTTACGTGATCGCCTGTAGATCACACCGGGGGCGGACGGAAACGCACGTTTAAGATGTTCGCTTTGTTTTAGAATATTATAGTGCCGTCTCAGTATACCGTTTACATTAGGAAAGTTCGTGCTGTAAGTTATGCATAGATTCGTGCGTTGTAGGTCGGGTTTGGCACTGTATTGGAGGGGAGGAGGAATTCATGTATTCCTAATAGTGGCAGGTTCATCCTCCTTCGCCCTCCACCGCCCTCTCCACCACCAGCTTCCTTCGCACCTTGACCTCCCATACACTTGCGATGCCACTACTTTTAGCATTTCAATGCTAACGGGACTTGTACTGAAACCATTTTTGAAAAACTACTATCTTTGCGATTCGGGTGAGTGATTCGGTTATTTCAACAGAACATATTAAAAAAAATGGGGAAAACTATGATTATCTATTTTTGAGGTTAACATCGTTGAGTATAAGAAAAGATAGCTAAATAAAGGCATAATTAAAAACAAAACAGCACAAAGCTGAGGACCAAATAGATGGTAACCGACAGGACACTTTCAACTGAAAATTTATTTATGTAGGCATCCAGTACAAATAGGAAACATGTCACACCACAAAAATTAAGAAAAAACACAAAAAAGATACACATCCCGTGTTCAATACACCGCCGTCACAGATTTGTTCTCCCCGCTCCAAGTACAGCAGCTCTTTATCTGAAAGCACTAGCGACGAGGCGCTAACGCAATCTGGTTCCAGTCTTGCGATGTCACTAGCTTCTATAATTTCACGCGTAACACTGTCTCTATTTTTAAAAACCACTTGGCATCTGTTGAAGACTGGGATACAACCACAATATCTGCAAGGAAGCCCGAGGTGCCCCGACACCACATAAAAAAAAACAAAAAAACACGTCATATCGGTGTTCCCTCAGCCGATCGTTGACGCTCCTTCCTGTTGGACCAACATAACGAAGGTCGCAAGATAATGGAAAGGAATAGACCACTCCTAGCACACTAGCCACGAATTGATTTTGGTGTTTTTTTAGTGCACTCAATCTTATTTTGAACATCTGAATTTACTTTTCTATAGAGGCCGGCCAGTTTATTTAATGCTGAGAACACCACCTTTTGATAAGCACGCGTGTTGGGTATATAAACCAAGAAGTAACAAACCACATTTGCCGTTTTTATAGGCGCACTCTAAACTAGTAAAAAAAAAGGGATAGTTAACCAGTGTTCCCAAAATGCACTAGAGAAGTCTTGTCACACCAGGTTGATATAAGTTTCATTAAACAATCTTCTAGAGTCAGAACTGCTGGCTATCAGTCGCACCTACAAACTGCAGTGGCTGATACCTTACTAAAGAAAAGGCGTACTAATTTCACTTTGAAGGCTAGACAAGTAAATAAAAATGTCACTGTTGTACTGTGGCTGCAGAGTATCTCACATAACCTCATGAAAGTGGAAAATCGTGTGGGAGTTGAGGTGGTGTTTTCAGCATCAAATAAGCTGACCGGTCTCTGCAGAAAAGTTAATTAAAGATGTCCAAATAAGATTTGGTTCACTAAAAAACACCAAAATCAATTCGTGGCGTGTGTGCCGGTAGTGATCTATTCCATTCCATTATCTAGCGGCCGTCGTTATGTTGGTCAAACTGAGAGAGAGAGAAATACATTATTTTAAAACAACTATTAGTCCGAGTCGTCGCTACCTAAGGAGCCTAAATGGCCCCTGGCTGTGGTGCTGGGTCCGGTTGACAGGATCCCCTTATATGCGGTCAAACAGGAAGGTGCGTCAACGATCGGCTGAGAGAACACCGATATAACATTTTTTGAAATTATGACACGGGTCATCTCGGGGTGCATTGCAGAAATTGTGGTTGTATCCCAAGTTCAAAAAATGCCAATTCAAAAAAAAGAAGGCAAAAAAAAGTCACGCGTGAAATTATAAAGGCTCTTTATATCTCAAGACTGGGACCAGATTGTGTTAACACCCCGTCGTTCGTGCTTTCAGATAAAGAGCGGCAGTACTTGGAGTGAAGCGGGCAAATCCGTGACGGTGTTGTATTGAATCAGTGTTGTGCATTTTTTGTGTTTTTCCTTACGTTACTAGAACACTCAGTTGGGAAAATCACCGTTAAAATCTGGGCCGCTGGCGTCTACCAAGACCGAGCTAGATGCGACAACAGTGCCACTCTTAATCGTTTGTCTTTACAGCGGTCACCTTGAGTTTTTAAAATCCATAAGATTGGATTTTCTTATGGATTTAAGAAAAAAAAAGCGAGAAAGCTATTTTTGTTGTAACTTTTATTGGAGTTTACTAAAAAAAATGAGGCGCGCAAGATTTTTTTTAATCTTTATTTTGCAAAATTTTGCGGCACAATTAATAATGTCTTATACGACCGTGTCTAAGCGGTGATTTCAGTTATAGCGCCGAGGCGCATCCTAACTTCGGTAGTACTTCGCGGCGCGTCCGCTTGGGAGACGGGGCGGCATCCCTGAAACCCTATATATTTAGGCGCCAAAATGGCCGATAAAAGCCAAGTCACGTGCAGTTCTTCGAGTGGCCGCTGCGGGAGAAAGTGCGGCTCTGCAGTCGCCACTAGCTCGGTTCTCGAGTACGGTTCGGTGCCACTTTTTCAGAGCAGGCTCTATGGCAGTTTCCCAACTGAATGGTTCTAGTAACGCTGATTTATGTCGTGTGGCATGCTTGCCATTTATACTGGATGCCAACATAGATAAATCTTCAGTTGAGAGTCAGCGATGCGTCCTGTCGGTTACCTTCTATTTTGTCCTCGTCCTTGCGCTGTTTTGTTTTAATTATGTCTGCATACCAACTAGCCCAAACTTCTACGTTAATTAAATAACGGTGTTATTTTTTAATAAATGCTGCTCAAATACTTATAAATTTCACTTTAATAAAGTTTCATATGTTTTAAATAAATTACAATGTTAGAACTCGATAATACAAAAATATAAAAGTGCTTGCACTAGGCAACGTTGGGGATGAAGCATAAAATGCAACGCTTCTGTCATAATATATGTCAGGCCACTTTAGATTGTTTTAAAGGAATAGGGCGCGCATTATTTATTCATAGGAAAATTTCGTGTGTGTGTGTTTGTTTTTATGTATTTACATCGACCGCCAGAACTGGGCATACACATTTAAGCAGCCAAACTGTAGTGTTGAACCTTCCTCAATATAACAAATATCACTCAACCTTTTATTTTAATCTTAAATTATGAGTTTATTTGGAATCAATGTCTTTCAATATGAAACCGAAGTTCATATTTCGATCTTAAAGATCCGTGTATCTAAAAAAGTAGTTTCGGTTTCCCGTAGAGCTCCTCAATGTACGTCACCGTAGGTAACCAGTAGGGAGTTTTTGTTGTTTGCACACGTTGGTTACCGTGACTCGGGCGAAGCCAGAGTTTCAGATATCGCTCCAGCAGCAACGCCACACTTAAAAAAGGGGTGCGTATTGAAACGAACCTCCCACTCGTTCCTCCAAACGACCTCTACATAGACATGGAAACTCGGCTGTTCGTTCCTCCGACATTTCGCTCCTCCCACTGGTGTCCCTCCGCAAATAAATACTTCGTCCACCCTCAAACTACGACTGCCGCAAGCTTCCGCTTAAGCATCACCCGAGTGGCTCTTTTAAAAGATACCTCGACAAAATCCTGATCCTCCGATTTAGAAATTGCGACCACCCGCGCATATTTATTTTATGTCTCCGTGCGCGAAAGGCATGAACACGACATTCCGAGCGACGCCGAGGTATCGGTAAAGAGGATATCCCCTATCACTCGTCCGCTTTCTCGGCTCCTAAAAGGACAGTCAGGACCAGTGTTTGTCGAAACGAAGTCGGAGTTGGTCCGATTGAACGTCCGTTCTATATGACAATTGCTCGATCGCGCGTCCCCGCTCCACGAATGCGGCCACCGGACGGCCATATTTTGCCTATAAGAAGTGTTTACTGGCAGCAAAAGCTCTGTGCGTGACTGATGAGCGCCTGCTGACGGAAAGCTTCCATGGTTCTTTTGGAACGTGCATTCTGCACCATCAAGACTGACGGTCTTAGCGGCCTATTAAGGTGGGTTCGTTCAGAGCATGTGCTCTAAAAATCGCCCTCAAGTATGGCGTCCAGTGAACACCTCCTATAGACGTTTTTCACTTTCTTTTATCTCAGTCACGTATATTTCGTATCTAGCTTGCGGGACGAAAAGATAATAAAGCATTTCAACCTGGAATATCTGGAATATGAGAAAAAGAAGCGCGCCTCTAATATGACCTCTGCGGTATCTGGTCATCTTGGCATTCATTGCCGCGATTGTAACTATCATCCAGATTTCCTGCAATATGAAATCATTAAAGGCCACTACGACCAACTAACCCGTAAAATAGCAGACGCGTTGGAGATATCTAGATTGGGCACCAAGTGTTTCAGCTGCCAGTCTTTAGGCCTTCTGCGTTGCCCAGGAGGCGCTGCGAAAAATGACTTGTCAGGACTCGTTTTGGGTAGTACAAACTTGAGCGACTCAAACTGCCAAACATATAGAAGCGTGCATGCTCTGGCGCGGAAGACGATAACGAGGAAAATAGAAAAAAAAACGAAAAACGCTAACGCCGTCGAAGCACAGGCCAAAGCTAGGACGATAAGGGCGTGAATCAAAAAACGCCCTATTACGCGTGCCAAAAAAAAAAACAAAAACATAAAGGGAAAGAAAAAACAAAAACGTCGGGACGCCAGATGTTCTAACGTCACCACTGTGAGATACGAGACGCGTACCCTAGCGGTGGTGGCATGAATCCAGAACCTTCGATTGTCTTGCGGCGTTGAATGTAGCCGATTTCGGACGTCCAAATGTGTTTTTCCGTACTTCTGTACTGCACAAAAGGAAAAAAATCACGGCGAACGCGCTATAATAGTGAGAGTCCCAACCAGGTGAGCTTGTACTACCCAAAACGAGGGCGCCACAGTTTGTTCAAAGCTTTAGCGCAGGAGGCCCATTGCCCTATCTAACAGAGAAATAGATTATCTTGCTCGTAACTAGTGTAAAATGCGCGCGTGAGATATGGTGGTTTTGTGGCGTGAGACATGACTGTTTTATCGTGTTATTATGGTCTTGAAAAAACAAGTATCTATTGTGCGGTCACGAGGAATAAAAATTCAGTTGAGAGTCAGGGCTGTGTAGGTGTCCTTTTGCTTCTCGTCTCTCGTCGTTTCGCTGTTTTATCCTTTAAAAGATTATATGCACATTTGCGACACTATATCTACCTTTGATATTAGCAAATCATGTGACACGAAGTTTCGAAATGAAATTTATTTTCACGGTGTGAGTTCCGGTATTTTGGCTTATTATTGCTCCGAATGTCCTTGTAAACGAAAACAAGCAATTGTTTCATGCAAATATCTGTTTTTGTTTTTTTAGGCTTGTTTTTCCCACAGGCATCATTTAGAATAGGCCTGCCTCCAATAAGACACACCGTGCCACTTTTCGGCAGAGACCACTCTTCTAAAAAATCGCAACAGGTGTCTCGTGGAGCCAGGTATGCATGCGAGACCTTACTCCTTTTCAGCTGAAAAGAGAAAACCAATTACATGCCGAAAGGGCAATACATATGTACACAAAGGAACGAAAATCCCTCCCTTTTCTAAGTCATCCTTTAAAGTGTCAATATTAATTACAAAAGGGTGAAAGAAACTCTCTGATAATTTTTAAATTCATCCTTCGGAGTGTCAAAATTAATTCTCAAATGAATGAAAGTTGCTCTTTTTAACTTTTTACTTCATCCTTCAAAGTATCAAAATTTGTCCCCAAAGGTACAAAAGTTCGCATCAATTGAGAAAGTTACCTCCAAATAATAGTGTCATTGATCTCTATATGTCCCGGCGTAAAATAACTCGTGAAACAACTGCCGAAAGACACAACGATGACGTAATGACGTCATGACGATACTCAGAAGTAACATGGAACTGATGAAAAGTTCCATTTTAAGTTTCCTAAAAAAAGGTAAATGATACCAAAAAGAGAATAAAATACAAAAAAAACACAAAAAACACAATTATAGTAAAACGTAGGGGTGTGCGACTATTGAAATTTACGAGTACGAATCGAGTGGTAAGAGTATGTTTTATTGCCTTTTTAAAATAAATAAATGCAGCTGCATTTTACTGGGCTGCAGCAGGCTAAAGAGACTACTAGTAATGCACTCATTACAAATTATCATGTAGGAAAATTAACAGTTCAACGTGGAAAGACCCTTTCACGGGAAACCTGCGAAATTAAGTTCAAAGTTCGACTTATGGACAGTGTTCTCCGGCTGCTACACGAATATTTCAACTTTTGGGAAACAAATAGGTTAGGAAGAACTTTATTTTCAATTTCATGAAATGGTTACCAATATTTACACCATATAAAAGCAAAAATATGCACTTTTAACGGTTTCATTAGTTATTGATATGAGCAAGTGATGCCAATAAACCCAACAAATATTGCACTTTTCCTCTGCCAAATAAAATCAAGTAGTTCTTTTTTTTTTTAGTTTTCGCGTGTGCACACGAAAGTCAAACCTCTCCCCCCTCCCCGTCATACAACATTTTATCATGGGCGGCCCCTCCCCCCTCCCCCCCCCCCCCCCCCAAAAAAAAAAAAAAAAAACAGAATTCTAGCTACTTGCCTGTGAGGACAACTCAGGCAACAAAGGCTCTGCACTTATTGGAACGACCGATTCACTGACTCATACTTCAAGGGCTGCAGATATTGCGAGTACATTGCTCACCTGCTCGTTCTACCAACAAAGTACAAATTTTATTGTGTAATGCAGCATATAGCTGTACCAAAAGAGCTCTAACTTGTTTTCTTAAATACCACATTAAGTAAGCTGCATATAACATCCTAATAGTTCTTTAATATTGCTCCATGCATTAAAAGGTTAGGTGTGAGCCATGAGGCCTATGGTGAGGGTGAACCGAAATAGTGTCTCGTAGTGGCAATTGCCATGTAACCACCGCTAGAGGGTACACTGCATCGACTACCCGCAGCAGCAAATACGCGTGCATACACGCGGACATAGGTCGCAACCCAGCTGGATTAGGCCTATATGATGTGATGCAGATTTGCTTCCTTCGCTAGGAGCAACACAGCAAATATCTTGGTGAACCACCGTGGGGAGTATTTTATTTTTACATAGATACATGCCGCGTACACCCGAATTTTCCTGGGGAATTCGGGTGTACACGGAACGTTTAATCATGTATTCAGAAAATACATCTTTCTATATACCTAAGAGGAAAAAGAAGAAGCGTGACAAAGATTTATTTCAATTTATTTATTCTTTTTAACTTAACATAGCTACGGTTTAGGCCCATCGGGCTTCTAGAGGAGTTGAAGGTGCTGCTGTGGCCACAGTTTCTGTAAGGATGCAAGAAGACGCACATGTTAGAAAAGCTCTCGAATGAAGGTTCTCATTTCCGCAGTTGATATTAGCATTATACACATTTTAAAATATATATTTCGTTTTAAGAAAACCGATCCTACGTTAGTAATTGTTCTAGTAAAAATTAAATTCTTTACTTACACTTCTTCTTGCGGAGAAGAGTTGTATAGTCGCCGAAAGTGCCAAGGCCATAACCGTAGTTGAGACCGTAGCCGGCAAGGCCGTGTCCATAACCATAGTGGCCGAGCCCGTAGCCAAGGTGTCCAACTCCGTAGCCGTAGCCGAAAGCTGGAGCGTGAGCAACGGTGGCAACAGCTGGAGCGTGAGCAACAGTGGTCACAGCTGGAGCAGCATGGTAGGTAGCGACAGCTGGAGCAGCGTGGTAGGCGGCGACAGCTGGAGCAGCGATGTGGGAGGTGGCGAAAGAGCGGGTGACGACTGGAGCAGCGGCAACGGTAGCGACTGGGGCAGTGGCGTAGGTGGCAACCCTGGTCACGGCTGGGGCAGCTGCGTAAGTCGCAACCGCTGGAGCAGCGTGGATTGCGGCAACCTTGCTGACGGCTGGAACGGCGTAGGACACAGTACGAGCGACAGCAGGAGCAGCAACAGCCACACCACCGTAGCCGAGACCATGACCGTAGGCCAGGCCGTGGCCGTAGCCGAGGCCATGGGTGAAGCCGAGGCCATGACCATAGCCGAGACCTAGGCCGTAGCCGAGGCCGTGACCGTAGCCAAGGGCGTGTCCGTAGCCAAGAGTGTGTCCGTATCCGAGGCCATAACCAAGTCCGAGACCGTAGCCTCCGTTGAGGTAACCAGCGAAGGCGCTGGTGGCCAGGGCCAGAACAAGACAAGCACGGATCTGCGACAGATTACAAATTATGAAGCACCCTGTATCGACCACAGCAATATGTGCAAACGAGAGCGCTCGCTCTTCGGACTAGTTCTCTTGCCATATGGATGTTTATTTATTGCAGCCCTTGCCGGAGAATTTATATTCATTTATGTTTTCGGCGGATGGGATGCTACAACATACAGAAGGAACGCAACGGAGAGGTCGCTATTTAAGGCTATACTTTTAAGGATAGAATAATGAAGCACTTTCCTTACTTGAAGTGCTTGGCGTGGTTAGTTTGCAGGTTATGCACATAGAAGAAAAAAATGAAAATAAAGAGATATAGCTGGTATAGCTCTCCCATATTCGTCGACCAAGTTAGAAGTTTTTTTTTTTTTTTAAGTCTAATGCAATAAATACTTAATATGTTAAATTTTAAGCCGGAGTTGCTTTACATCAAGCGAAGTTTCTCAAGTCTAATTCTATCAGAATTTTTACCTAAAAGGCAGCAGTTTTATACGCACCATGTTTGACGTTCTTAGGTTGTGCTGAAGAAGCTCCAACTGTGTGTGTGTGTCTCATTTTGCTCGTATTTATACTAAAACTGTCTAAGGGAGGATTACCTGTAGTACGTGCGAAGAATATTAATTGGTAGGTGGAAGCGAGTGGTAAATTATCTGATATAATTGTAACTCTCATAGTAATGTCAACCCTTCGTTTTCTGTGCACTCGAAGGAACTTGGACATACCTGAATAGACAGCGAAACACTTATCGGGAATCAAGCCATGATTCGTGTGCGGTAAAAATGTTAATTAACGGCGGGAAATAACAGAAATCTTCGTGCAGTTTCAAACACTTTTGCGTTGTGGCACTTGTCCAGATGAGGTCTAGTTTCCTTTCTCAGTACCGTCAATTCAATCAATATTAATCATGCTACGAAATGCATAGTCCTTTACTTAACTATCGGTTGTTTATGTCATCTAGGCAGACTTCTGCCAATTAATCTGAAAACTGCATACAACTAGAATTACAAATCACTCAGCCTTAAATAATTAAAAATTACTGTTGCCTACTGCGTCCGTCAATAAAGTCAATTGCTTGTTTCGTTACAAGTAGTCCATAGATTTTTCGGGGTTTATTTGTACAGTACGTTAACGGATTTATTACGGTTCTTATTTTGATTTTTATGATATCAGTGTATTTCGACAATATGTTTTGGACTAACCCTAGAAAAAATGGATTACCTATAAATAGTAGTAAACTGGTACGTATACAACCTACTAGCTACAAGTGACTTTCAGGTTAATTTGTTTACGTACATTTGAAAGCGTGAATTGAAGAAACTTAGATGTTTCTACAAATTGTAATGCAATACTTTTTAAAATATCCCAAATCACAACTTCCTTATCGTAGTCATGAAAAATAAGGGCGGCATATAGGCACTATACCTCGTGTTCTTAGTCGGAGGCAGGACAAAAATGCAGTAGAAGCTGTTCCTCTAACCCGCGCCTGTTGCCTTCTGTTGTTATTTGATTCTGCAATCACAAGTCTCGGAAATCGATAATAGGAAGCTCGCAGTGAAGGCGAAGCTACCTGCTACTGCAGTACTTCAGAATTCATGCACAAGAGATGCACAGTTTCATGCATGGCTTCCGTTGCACTAAGGCATGTTCACATCAAAGCGTTTTCAGTGCATATACGCTGGTGACCATGACGTCACCTAACTGCGCAGACCTTCTCTATGGTCACCTGCGGCATCAGAACAAGAGGTGGTCTCTGTCCGGTGGACGGCCTCCAGCATACGCTCGCTGTCTTCCGTCGTACTTTGGCTGCCCGGATATACGCTTTAGACTCATAAGACAGCGCCTTATAAATGACAGTTGAGAGCTCAAAACTTCCAAGCGAAAGTTCTATTTCTCCCTTACGACCCACACAACTATAGGTTGTCTAAAGCGGAGCACGTACGAGAGGCTTGTATATAATTTTTGTTCTAAACCTCGCACTTTGTACGTATGCGAAATCCCGAGCAGTCACGCCAAGCGTAAATTATGCCAATAGACTATTGCAGGAATTAATATGAACTACCATGACGGAAATAATCCAATACCACAATCTAAAATCTAATGTGCGGCCACTTTTTCTTGTTGCTTCAGCCTCTTTCTTCATAATGCACACATACATTTAAACTCACGGAGACAAAATCAATATAAAAAAGAGCGCCATCGCTTTATATGTAACAGCTGTTGTAATGCACTCTGCAATGCGTTTATATAACGATAATATTTGAATTTTTACTTAATGTTTATGCTGTCCAACTGAACGTAATAGTGTAATATATCTTTATTTGTTTTAAAAATAAAAACTAAGAATAAAGTCATGTTTGCAATAAATATCTAAGTTAGGTTACAAATTACTGCGGTAAAATAACTTAAAAAATGCAGCCTCTTCGAAAAATTGTCACTTGTAAGTAATCCCTTACTTGTAAAAAACTACACCCAAAGACTGCACCAATGTAGCTACAATCAACATCTTGTAAACTCGAACCAGGGACGAAAAGATGGATGAAGCATGGCGAAGAACAAACATCAAGGCAATATAATTAGTGCTTCATATTATTGTGTTTTGGCTTTGATAATTCAAATAAAACCTTGTTCGCAATATACTCGAGAAGGTACATTTTTATTGTTCCTTTATCTATAACTTAATCATTTTCAAGTGCAGTGTTCAAAGAAACAAAATGGAGCAGCTGAGCCCGTGGCCTTGCGTAACTGCGGCGACATTTTCCGGGAGAATAGGCCTGCCTCCACGAGACACCTGGTGCGATTTTTTAGAAAAGTGGTTTCTGCCCAAAGTCGCACGATGTGTCTTATTGGAGGCAGGACTATTCCAAATGATGAATGTGAGGAAAATAAGCCCGAAAAAAAAATCTTATCCTTTGCATGAAATAATTTCTTGTTTTCGTTTACAAGAAAATTCCAGCAGCAATCTGTAGCCAAACTGCCGGAACTCACGCTGTGAAAAGAAATTTTATTTCGAAACTCTGTGTCACATAATTTCCTAATATCAAAGAGAGAAATAGTGTCGCAAATGTCCATATAATCTTTTAAAGGCTAAAACAGCGAAACAACGAGGGATGAGAAGCAAAAGGACACCTACACAGCCCTGACTCTCAGCTGAATTTTTATTCCTCGTGACCGCACAATATATACTTGTTTGCTCAAGACCATAAGAAGAAGATAAAACAGTCATGTGTCACGCCACAAAACCACCGTATCTTACGCGCGCATTTTACGCTAGTGATGAGCAAGAAAATCTATTTCTCTGTTAGATAGTGCAGTAGACGGGCAGCTGACACTGTCGGCACCTAATCTAGATATCTCCAACGCCTCCGTTATTTCACGGGTTAGTTGTACGTAATGGCTTTTCACGATTTTACATTGGGCAAACTCTGGATGACTGTTACAATCGCGGCAATGAATGCCAAGAGGACCATATACCTCAGAGGTCATATTACTGGTGCGTAATTTCCTCGCATATTTCAGGTATTCCAGGTTGAAATGCTTTATTACTTTTTTGTCTCGCATACTGGATACAGAATCCACGTGACTGAGATTGAAAGGAAGCGAAAAAGTTCTATAGGGGGTATTCACTGGACGCCATGCTTGAGGGCAACGTTTAGAGCAAATGCTCTGAACGAACCCACCTTAATAGGCTGCTAAGGCAGGCAGTCTTGATAGTGCGGAATGCACATTCCAAAGGTACCGTGGAAGGTCGCCGTCAACTTGCGCTCAACAGTCACGTACATAGCTGTGGCCGCCAGTAAATACTCCTTAATGACAAAATATGGCCGTCCGGTGGCCGCATTCGTGGAGCGGGGAAGCGCGATCGAGCAATTATCATAGAGAACGGAAGTTCAATCGGCCCAACTCCTACTTTGCTTCGACGAACACTGTTCCTGAGTGGCCGTTTAGGAGGCGAAAAAGCGGTCTGGTGAGAGGGGATAGCCTCTTTACCGATTCCTCCGCGTCGATCGGGATTCGTTTTCATGCCTTTCGTGGACGGAGATGTTCAATAAACATGCGCGGGTGGTCGCAATTTCTAAATCGCAGAATCAGAATTTTGTCCTCTCGAGGTATCTTTTAAAAAGAGCCACTCGAGTGATGCTTAATCAAACGCTTGCGGCAGCCGTAGTTTGAGAGTGGACCAAGTGTTTAATTGGGAAGTGACACCAGTGGGAGGTTCGAAAAGTCGGAGGAAGGAACAGCCCGAGTTTCCATGTCTATGTAGAGGTCGTTTGGAGGAACACGTGGGCGGTTAGTTCCAATACGCACCCCTTTTTAAGTGTGGCGTTGCTGCTGAGCGATATTGGACACTCTGGCATCACCCGAGTCAATGTCACCAACGCGTGCACAAAACAAAAACTCCCGATTGGTTACATACAGTGACCTACAGTGACGTACTCTGGGAAGTTCTACGGAGAACCGAAATTATTTTTAGATAAATGAATCTATACGATCGAAATATGAGCGTCGGTTTCATATAAAAAGACAATGATTCTAAATAAACACATAACTAATAAAAAAAAAGAGTGTTTTTTTGTTAAATTGAGAAATGTTCAACACTACAATTCCGCTGCTTGATAATTAACTCAGTTCTGTCGGTCGAAGTATATAAAGATAAACAAACACACTTACACGACATTCTCCTATGAGTGAATAATAGTGAAGGAACTATTCCTTTAAAGGAACTATTCCTTTAAAAAAAATCTCAACTGGTCTGGCAAGTCATGACAGAAGCGTTGCTTTTTAGAGTTCATCACCACGTTGGTAACTAAATACTACACGCATGCACTTTTATATTTGTACTATCGACTGCTACCAGTGTAATTTGTGTTAAAAAATCTAGAAAATTAATTATTATACAATATTTAAATGAAGTTTGCAAGAATTCTGAACAATTTTTATTTTAAAAAAGCGCGTTATTTAATTAACGTAGAAGTTTTGCCCAGTTGGTACACAGACATAATTAAAAACAAAACAGCGCAAGGACGAGGACAAAGCAGAAGGTAACCGACAAGACATAGCGCTTACTCTTAACGGAAGATTTATTTATGTTGGCATCCAGTATAAATAGCAAACATGCCACACCACAAAAATCAAGAAAAGACACACAAAAAAACATCACGTGTTCAATACAACACTGTCACTGGTTTGCCCTTCTCGCTCCAAGTACTGCCGCTCTTTATCTTAAAGCACGAGCGACGGGGAGCCAACATAATCCTGTCCCAGTCTTGCGATGTCACGAGTTTCCATAATTTCACGCGTAACTCTGTCTTCAGGAAAGTGGAGTGACCTAAAAAAAAAAAAAGCAGTCTCTTTCGTAAATTTAATCTGTATTTATTTGCTGTAAAACAGCTGAAAAGAATGGCATACGGAAGGTAGGACAACCTTGATGCAGTCCAAAAGCCGGTTTGAGATGCGCTTCCATTCCAGAAGAGGCCTTTGTTTCCTCCTTCCGTACAGTCACCCAAGCAGTATTCAGTTTGCAAGAAGCAACTCTCAAATATTCCTCGAACGTTTCTTTTCTTTTTTTTTCTGTCAAACCCAGTTTTCAATTTTATCAGTGGTTGACGCTTGTTTGTGTGGGCTTGATAATAATAACTTTATAACTTAAAGATACCAAGCATCGCACCGATCTTGACTTATGCATTCGTTGTCTAAAAAGAAAAAAAAAGTGTGCTCTCTACAGCACCCTGTCCTGATACCTGCATTCCATCTAATCTGGTTAAATTTGCATAATAAATGTACCTTACGAACGTTGCAATTACCACATGATCTATTGATACAACTAACAGAATTATCACTGCACTTTTTTCGATTTTAGTCAGCAGTCGAGATTGTAATTTACTTGTACCATGCAGTGAGAAAATTCTTCGCATCTTTTAAGTCAGTGACATTCACGACCACCTGGCGACGGGAATGTATGCATCTTCGTCTCCGACCGTGATATTTTGCCCACGCGATTTTTCAGGTGATCAATATAGAGTGGTCATATAGGTCAATTAAAGGCAGCCAGACGTGGAATATGCAGTAGAAATAGTAAATATTCAATATTGTCTCATCAAACATTTACACAAAAACGTTCGGGGAAATACTGACCATCCCTAAAATGTCATAATGTGTAAAATACATAGTTCAGATGGGATGCGTTAAGTCCGCGCTCCTTTACTCCTACTTCGACGCTTCGAGTTTCGTACTCCAAGCACAGCAACTAAACGGAGCGTAGCGTACAGGAGCGCGACACACCGAAACTATTGACGAGCCGAATGAGCCATTTCCGACAGCAGATGACGAGTTTGTCATGAATGGTCATTCATGACAAACTCGTCATCTGCTGGATACGGGCGGCACGATCTGAAATTATTACGAAGATAAATTAATAAATTAAAAAGGTATCTTCGTTGTGACTATTTTACATAATAATGACTACATTTTAAATGTGTCCAGTGTACTGCATTCCGCGGTAGCACTCCAGGTAAACACCTAACTTGGCAAAAGTGTGGCACACGTAAGGGCTTTACTTGGGCGTAGTGAGCTTTTGCTTAATGACGTTTATCTGTGCCAAATCACTTTGTCCTACTTTTTCCCGATACTCGGTTTCATACTTAGTATTGCCGCGTGCGCAGCTGGTCAAGCAGGCAGCGCGCGCGTAACCTAACGGTTATTGTACCTGCCTCTCACGCGAAAAGGCAGGGTTCGATTCCTGGGAGCGACGTGTCCTCTGTTTATCTCTGCATCTTAGTGTTTTATAATTTCGAGACTCCTGGTGCTTGTTCGAAGTCCGAATGTTCTATGCCTCGAACTTTCTGCGCCGATTATTCCAGAAACACAATCGTGTACATAAGCGGCTTCGCGTAGCGAGCCAGGGTCAGTCTCGCCCCAGCGCTCGATCCTGCGGTTTCGCCGACATCGACGCCCACGACGCTCTGCTGTTTTCATCTCTTCCCTTTTTGTTTTAGGCACAAGTTCGCCCCATTGAACGTTTAGTTTACTCAGTCATCATCGCCTCATCAATTGTCATTCGTGACAGTATATATTGCTTTCAAACCTATTGGCGCAAGCGTGTAACTTCATGAATGGGTTTTTTTTTTTCGCAAGAACGCGTGCAAATTATTTGAGAGATCAATCCCCCATGCTCGCGCCGACAGCTTTCACAGCGTTGCACACTAAGTATGAAACAAACTATAGTTGGGCGATGCTGTGGCCTGCGAAAGTTTCTTTCTTTCCCTGGTCTGCCCTATTAGTGCGGAAGTAAGTGCCATACTTGAGCCATAACTGCCATTGTAAACCCTTACTTAGTTATTTAGCGTCCAGAAGTTTTAATTTCCTCTAATTAGTCACTGAACTAGCAAATATGTTCTAAAATGTCAAGCTTCAGAATGTTCATAGGCATTCCGAAGCTTGCCTTTTTTCTTCTCTTTTCACGGTTTGCGACAAGCGTGCTTTTTACATGCGCCAGAAAGAAAGAAACAAAATAAGTGTTCAAAACACGATGGTTCGATGTCATCACGCCCGCTGATAACGCCGAATACTTAAAATAACGTACTGGGAAAAGCTCCACCACCGCCGCAATTTTTGATCCCGGGGCCGCGGAGCGCGAAGCGCGCACAGCACTACAAAGCCAGGGCTGTTTTAAGGGCGAAGCTGTCCGTATGTCCGTCCGCCGTCGGGTGCACGTGCTCCTGCTCGTAAGCTCACGCGCTCACGTGCTCACGAGCACGTGAGCACGTGCTTTCGTGCTTGTGTAGGGCAAAAAAAAAAAACCGCATCTCCACGTGGTGAAAGATGTTGATTGGGGCGAAGCTCTGGTGGTGCTTGCCTGCGTAGACGGTGAGCCGCAGCATGCCGAGCCTTTCGTTCATTTTCATCCATGTCAGAAAGAAAATGTCTGGTATAAAACGTGGTTATATACGCATTTGAGCATTTGACCGCAGCGTGACATGGATGAAAACGAACGAAAGGTTTGGCATGCTGCGGCTCAGCGTCTGCGCAGACAAGCACCACCAGAGCTTCGCTCCAATCAACATCATTCACCACGTGGAGATGCGGTTTTTGTTTCTTATTCTTTTTGATTTTTGGCGCCGTGGCCGTTTTAATTTCTTTGGCTGAAGGCTTTGACTGTGATTAATCACAATGTAAAACCCGCAGAGAGCTCCGCTCATTTCTGCAACGCGTCACCTAATAATGGCATCTATTGAGGAGTTCAGTGTACATCAGTCTCGCGTAGCATTCGCTCGATGTCACCAGTTCGGTAACGATCGAACAGTGTTACTGCGTATCCGTTGTAGAACCTGTAACTCTCTGACCGGACATTAACGTGCGTACCTACGCGCAAGGACAACAATCCGGCACACTCTGTGTTTTCAAAATAAGCGTTGTCTGCTCCAGCCGCTGCAAAACGTTGCACCCTCCAACATTGGGGTGGAGAATTCGCGAGACACCCAAAATAAAATAAAATGTTTCGGGCAGATTTAAGGTAAATTTGTGTTTAATTAAGTCCCTGACCTACCGCACCCTACCAATAATCTCATCGGGCCTCTATCTCAAAACATAGATAAGCCAGCGCCTACAGGACCCGCCCTGATTGCCTGACTCTGGCATTTGTTTGAGAATCGAAGCCCAAAGATGCCAGATGCTAACCGGAATGCCAGACAATGAAACCTAACTCTAAATTGTTTGCCGATTTGGGACCATACACGAAATATACCTACTTAACTTCCAGGCGGGAACCCTAACTCTTGCAATTGTTTGGAGAATTAGGCCTATAGATGCCAGATGACAGCAGAATTATTAGGAAGTGAAGCCTAACTTTGGCAACTGTTTGGGAATTTAAGCGCAAAAACGCCAGATGACAGTCGTACTAACAGGAAATAAATCTAACTCTGGCGCTTGTGTGGCGCTTTAGAACGAAAGAACGAAAGACACTTCCACGGTGTCTCCCATATCTGCGGTATGACGTGCCAGTTGTTTTCAGCGCACCAGAAAAACCGGTGGAGTTGTTCAGAAAGGGTCGTGTGTTAGAGTTAGAGTGTTAAAGTTCAAAAAGGGTGTTTATTTTTTTCTTGTTGAAAGAAACATGCAAATCAGTTTGTCGATTGCCGAGTCGGTATCGTGTACTGCATTCCACTGTCGTGTGGGCCAGACTGGACGTAGTATTAATAATAGACTGAGGGAGCACTGCAACTCATTCCGTAACACTCCGCCTGGCTCTTAGCAGTCCACTGCAGCAGGTGTGAATGTTCTCCTGGCTTTAAAAACACTAATATTTTAGGACGGTTTAAAGAGCAGAAAGCGAGGGAGGTTTTAGAGACTTTTATTATGAAAACTTTGGGTGATGGCTGCATAAGTCACCCGTCATTCGCTTTGACAGATGCTGAGGAAGCATTCTTATCTACGACAGTGCCACGCGCACGTTAGAGGGGGGTGGTAACAAAAGAGGTTCCTTCGTTTTGTAGATTAGAACCAGTAAAGGGAGAGGGGGATAATTGAATGACACATATGTGCAGCCGGTGAAAAGAACTATCGTTGTTTTTCCAAGTTTGAATATGACTTCAGTTGCGAGTAATTGGTTGTCTCTCTTACCTGTCCTCTCTCTTTCGTCCTTGCTTTTTACGCGCTTTCTATTTTATCATGATCTGGTATCAACGAACCCAACATTCAACCCTGATGCAATATACATTGAACAGTGCTATTTCGTTTCAAATAAAGTGTGTACTAAATCTTTCTTGATTTGAGTTAGTTTTCGTTGCCCTGTTTTTCCCCTCTGATTTTTTGCTTGTGTATCCTGTGGTTTTATAGTGAAGGATTTGCTTAGATTATTGATAAAATAAAAATTCCTTCTCCAGTAGGTACTGATAAAATCAGCACTATGTTTCTGATAAAAAAAACACTGCAATGTATTTCAGCATTATCCTATCCATGTTATTTTCTCAGTCACTTGAACATGAAGTCTTGCCATGAGATTGAAAGGTGGGGAGGGTGGTTCCAATACACAAAGGCGTCGATAAACAAAATGCATTTAACTTCCGTCCCCCCTCCTTAACGAGCATAAAATGCAAAATTTTTGAACATGTAAATTTCTCTCAACATGCTAACTTCCTGGATTAAAATTATTTTCTTAAGGCGTCATAACACGGTTTTGGAAGTTCTATTCCTGCGAACCCAATTCCTTACCTTTACTCGTAATCTCCACATAACAGTTGACTAGGGATTCAAAATTGACTGTATATTTCTTGATTTCTACAAAGCTTTTGGCAAAGTTTATCAGGCCCTTCTTCTTCATACACTTAGTGGCGTTTACATATGCCCATATGTTCTTGCTTGAATAGAAGCCTTTCTGACTAATCGTGTGCAGTTTGTCCACGCCAACGGAACGAATCCTTCATACTCGCCTGTCAACTCCGGTGTACCTCAAGGTCCAGTACTCGGTCCACTACTATCTCTTATTTATAAAAATTATCTGCCTACCCGTTTCTCGTCTTCTATCGGCCTTTTTACCAACGACTGTGTTATTTAGAAAGAAATCCTTACCAACTCTGACATCTCTGCTCTTCGGTCCGATATTAACAATGTTACCCGATGGTGCAACGACTGGCTTATGAAATTTAATATCTCTAAATGTAAATCCATGTGTGTCTCTCATCAAATTAACTGTCCGTCCTACCTTTTCTATAACTCTACCCTCCTTCCTGTGTACCTCCATAGGTGGCTCGCAGTGCTCACATATGAAATGACCTGTCCTGGACCATTCATGTCCAGTATGTCACGAAAGGCACTAAACAACTACCGGGTTACATCAAAAGAAAAATTTTTCTTGCACTTGTATCATTAAAAATGCTTATTTTTAAAACCTTAATACGTCCTAAACGTGAATATACTACCTCAATCTGGAACCACGGTATCAACAATACATCTGCCGTAGAATCCATCCAAAATCCCTCCGCCGGTTTTATACCTTCTAACTATCACCGCACAGCTAACACACCTTTAATGAAAGCATGCCTACCCCTGACTATTCTGTTTCTTTGTCAAAAACTATCCCGTCAATGTTTCTTTCATAAGATTTATCATTGTAACCCTACTTTCCGCCAAGCGCTGTTTTCTGAATCATTTTACATATCGCACACCGATCATCAACTAAAAGTTGGGATCCCCTATTGCAGTACATCCACCTTTAATTCCTCTTTCTTGCCTTAAACCTCGATCGACTGGAACCGCCTTCCCGCAGCCATTGCCAGAATCACTGCCTCCGATAAGTCTAAACTTGCCATTAGTAGCCTGTTAAATGATGTCTGGCAATAAGTTTGTATATATTTTGCCCTTTTATGATTATTTTCTTTATTTCTATATACTGCGCCCCACTCCTCTCTGTGATGCCTTTGGGCCCTGAGAGGCAGAATACTGTAAAACTCTTTATTTTTACGGCCTCTATTTTTCGCGAATCCCTCACAAAGGACATAATCGCCGCCATCTAATTTTGCGAATTCCGGACTCCTGCATTGAACCTCCTAAAGACCGACATTTTCGCGTGCCCTTCAATAACGCGGACATTTCCATTCGCGAAGTTCGCAAAAATTAAGGGCTCACGAACATTAGGGTTTTTCAGTAAATGAATTGAAATAAAATGAAAATGTCGTGTTTGTGTCCGAATTGCGTTATTTATTTGTCTTTCAGGCTGATTTTGTTTCCTCTGATTTTGTTATTGCGTTTGCTTTAGAGATGTGTAGTGTTCTGATCTTCAGTTCTTTCTAATGTGTTTGTGTGATTTTTTTATGAATTAGGCTCTGCTTATTTTCAACTAAATTGCCAACACGAGTGCCAATAAGTTGTTCATGAAGACACTCATAAAAGCCGATTAATTGATTGGGTATTAATTTTACCTTTCTTTTCAAAAACAACCACGACTTTAGCATGCTAGCCAATGCCATTTGTAGGTGATGTAAATAATTATAATGCCGCATTCGTAAAACAATAACTCTTCCAAAGTCGTATCAGTGCCAGAAACAAAAGAATTATGATGAAATAAAATAATTTTATTTTCTTCTGTTCCTTAAAGGAGCCGTGAGGCCAAACAAAGCAAACTCCTAGGCCACTTGGAGGCGCTTTTCTTGTCGTAGTTTCTGCAAAGATATAATAGAAAAAAAACATGTGAGAAGTGACATCGAATGGGACAGCGTAGTGTCGATTTACGCAGTTGATGTTGGCATCATGCACATTCTTGCATCTCCATTAAGTATTAAGTAGAAAAAGCTCTACCGTAAAAGTCAAACTCCATAAAAAAAAACTGTATACTTACACTTCTTCTTACGGAGAAGGGTGGTATAGTCACCGAAAGTGCCAAGGCCGTAACCGTAGTTGAGTCCGTAGCTGGCAAGACCATGTCCGTAGCCGTAGTGGCCGAGACCGTATCCGAGATGTCCAACTCCGTAGCCGTAGCCGAAAGCTGGAGCGTGAGCAACGGTGGCAACAGCTGGAGCGTGAGCGACAGTGGTCACAGCTGGGGCAGTGTGGTAGGTAGCGACAGCTGGAGCAGCGTGGTAGCTGCCGAAAGTGTGGGTGAGGACTGGAGCAGCGGCAACGGTGGCGACTGGAGCGGCAGCATAGGTGGCGACTGGGGCAGCAGCATGGGTGGCGACCCTAGTCACGGCAGGAGCAGCGGCGTAAGTGGCGACGGCTGGAGTAGCGTGGTAGGCGGCAACCTTGGTGACGGCTGGAGCAGCAACAGCGTAGGTAGCGGGAGCGTAACCGTAGCCAGCGACACCTGCATAGCCAAGTCCGAGACGGTGGCCGTAGGCGAGACCGTGACCGTACGCGAGACCGTGACCATAGGCGAGACCATGACCGTAGGCAAGGCCTTGGCTGTAGCCGAGGCCGTGGTTGTAGCTCAGAACATGGGGAAAGCCGAGTCCGTGTCCATATCCGAGTCCATAGCCATATCCGAGGCCGTAGCCTCCGTTGACGTAACCAGCGAAGGCGCTGGTGGCCAGAGCCAGAAGTAGGCACGCACGGATCTGCGACAGATAAAAAGTATTTTTTTTTAGGTGGAACCTATTTTTGCGAACATTACATTGCGCTCGCTTTTCTCGTCAGTCACTCTATGGATTTTGTAATTTTATTCCACTTTTTGTTCACAAGGCAACGCAATATTTTTTTTTTATTTATTTACGCAATATACTTTAAGATATAAAGCCGAGCGTATGTCTAAAAACTGCCTCATCACAATATATGCTTTACTTTATTTTAGATAAGAAATCTAGCTACTGTTAAATATCAAGCTCTCGAATTTAAAGCCAGAGTGGCTTCTTGGAAACGAAAATAAGCTATTCTAGCCACTCAGGATTTCTGGAATAGAAGGCTACCCGTCCCATGATTTGGTGTTTCGGCGGTGGCGGTAAAGCTCCAACTGTGGAATCGTAGCTATTTTTTCCTCCATTTATACTAGATATGTGCACACACAACACTCTGTAGGAGGTGCAACGTGTGCTCGAGGGCAAGTGAAAGAGCGTGATAACGAATTCGATAGAATTGTTGATCTCCCTGGAATGTCATCGACTCGTTCTTTGTGCGTGTGCAGCAACGTCACATTGCTTCGAAGGACTGGGAAATTCTGGTCACGTATCGGGCCATTATTTTTCTGCAAATAAAAATAAAATTAATAAATTAGGAGCCGGAATGTGCAACAACATATGTGTTGCCCCGAACCTGGTTCGCAGAGGGGTTCCATTTCAGAGGACGCTTTGTTTTTCTCTTTCAGTACAGTCAACTCGAGAATCTTTCACTTCGTGGATTAAAATTCCATTCATCATTCTTGGCAACTATTCTGTGTTTTTTTATTCTTAACCTGTGTTATTTATAGACATACGTTTTGAATAGTTGTTACAGTAATCAATCAGTTCTTTCTAAATCCCAAAGACCAAAACATTTGTTTGTTTTGGTTATGGTTTGATCATGTTTTCTGGATATTAGGTATGGCAGGCAAACCTAATATAAAGTATGTCGTTTTTTTTCCTTCATATTTATGGGTACAAATAAAGCAGAGGGTCGTCACTGTCGAATAAACTCAAAAAAGAATGCGTGTTCTCTCCATTAATACCTTGAAAGTGACTCACCCGTAACGGTACAGGCTGACAATATGAAAGCGCAGGAAATATTTTTATTATCCCCGTTTTCACATTGTCAGCTTTGCGCCTCCTGCACGAGTGCTAACTTCAGGGCACTCCCGCGCTTTACACGAGCTTTGAGTTCTCCTAACGATTGGTGATTATTTAGATTCGTTTGATGAGGCTCAGTAAGTTTTTAAATTAAGCCATTCTTATTTTTTGACTAATTAAATATTATTTAGTAAGCTCTATGTATTTTTTACTAATTAATATATGCTTTTCAAACCCCGACGTCGGACGTACGCGACACAAAAAGAAGCTTTGCAGTGAATTTTTTTAACTCGCTTTGTTTCTTCAAAATACCACGATATAAAAGAAGCCCGGCCTCACGACGACGATTTTAATGATGATAAAGAATGGTTTTGTCATTTAGCGACCTATTGCAGATGAAAAACGAATAGTTGTAGGATAAAAAATGTTTGCCTTATTTTAAACAGGTTTCAGCGTGTCAACAATTAATTTCTGATTGGGGTTCCAGCCAGCTTTGGCGTATTTCTGTTTTTGGGGTACGGGAGATTTTTAGCCTAGAAATTGTGTTGGTGAAAGATCGAGAAATATAAAAAAATGGAGTTTTAGGAGCACTTGTGATTGCTTTACATTACAAACCCAGGCACGTAAATGTGATGGATATTGGTAGCCTGAGCGGACGGAAGAACACTTGACAGCTTCTTCTTACCATGATCAGGAAGAGAAGTCGTTGGAGAGCTTCAAAAATTATCTGTGGACACACGTGACCACTTGTTTTGGTTTTGAGATCAGGACGCTCGTGAAACTAGATTTTTAATAATTCTCTAAAAAAGAAATGAATGAAACGGAGCAATAACGTATGTATATCCTGGATTTAATATGGACACGAAGGATTTTTCCCGGCTCCTTTTCAGTAACATCTGAAGAATGATTCTAGCATAGCTTTAAACAGTGCCCTCGAGCTTGAGACCCACAAGGTCTCAAGCTTGAGGATCTCACAAGGTGTTCTGTGAACAGAAGTGGTGATTCACTGAGGCTTGGCGTGTTCATCATGTCAGTGAAATGCCGGAGAAGGCAAAAACGAATCAGCGTTTTGCAAGAGGCAAAGGACGAAGGTAGGCTCGACCTACTACAACCGGGGGCCGAGCGAAGGATCGAGGTTTGCTCCAATTAAATTAGTGAAATATATGTGTTTCATCAAAGTAACCCAAACAGCAATTGTCGTTTTTTGTGAGGTAATATATTTGCATGTTACTACCTAAAAGAACAATGCAAATAAGGGAAATAAGGGAATAAGAGATATTGAACCAAAATTTTGGTTTCGCAAAATGAGGTTTCAGAAGGATTGAATGGGACGCTACGAACTCCAAAACATCACTCATATATCGATATCTCAAACGGATGGCCGTGCTTTTAAAAAGAAAGGCGCAATCAAGCGAGGATTATGACGTCATTGTCCTTTTCCAAGATTTGAGAATCAGGGGAAGCGGCCTCGCTCTCTCCTCCTCGCTTCGATTCATCAGCTCGACAGGGCGTAGCGAGGAGGAGAGAAAATGAGAACTGTGACGTGACCTGTTTCGTCAGTCACGTTGGCAGTGTTCAATTTCCCACTTTTCCAAAAATACGCGACCCGTCAGAGTATGAGCGATGTTTCTGGGTTTTCCAGCGTCCCATGCGCCTATCCGTCCAGCCTTGTTTTGTGAGCTCGAAATTTCGGTTCAGCATCCCGTCAAAAGCGTCGTGCCGGAGTTTCAAGCACAGTTGAGATCAGTGGCATAGGCGAATGAATATGTGTTGCTGTGCGTGTGTGTGGTGGATTGGACCTTTCGAACCGATCGCATATTTCTTCAAAATGTTGACGATAGATTCTGCTTTCAATTACACTGCATTTTAATCTGTAATCTATTTTAAATAGTGAGAAACACTCCGCATTTTGCTTTCTGAATAAACACGACGATGTAAATGTGTTAAACAAAACGGTGTGCATACGGACTGAAAAACACACTCCATGTAGCCCCGAGCTGCATAACGATTTTAAAACAAAAATGCAGTCTTCGTCTGCAATATTGGAGAATCTTTTTGAAAATGCATGCAAATATTCTGTCAGCAGGACAACATAGGATTTTACTAAATGTACTGAAAATTAGTTACTCTTCACTTCTATTTCATATGTTTATTAATCACCGAATGTGAGAGAAGGTGGAAGGTCACCCGGCATCTTTTGAAGATCCGTTGATCTTCCAGTTTCTGAAAAATAAAATGTATACATGATTTAACACTACTCACATAAAAAGACATTCTACCTCGCATAGCACGTCGGCATCCTTGAGACTCATCCCCTCTCGCTAAAACAGTCTAATCAAAATTGTCGATATGGATACTTACATTTCTTCTTTCGCAGCAGAGTGGTGTAGTCGGCGTAAGTTCCAAGGCCATAACCATAGTTCAGGCCGTAAGTCGCAAGACCGTGTCCATAGCCAAAGTGACCAAGCCCGTAGCCAAGGTGTCCGACGCCATAACCATAACCAAATACTGGTGCGTGAGCCAGGGTTGTTAAAGCTGGAACAGCATGGTGGCGCGTCACCACTGGAGCTGCGTGGTAGGTTGCTACGGCCGGAACAGCGGCCACGGAAGTGACTGGAGCGTGGTGGGCATAGGTGGAAACTGTGCGGGTGACAGCTGGTGCAGTAGCAACGTGAGTGACTGGATTATGGGCGTAAGTGGCGACGGGGCCGGTGACAGCAGGAGTGGTGGCAACATGTGTGACAGGAGCGTCAGCGTAGGTGGTTACTGCGGGGCTCACAACTGGGGCCGCTTCCACCGTGGTGACTGGGGAATGGGCATAGGTGTCGACGGTGCTGGTCACAGTAGGTGTGGCACTAACTGCGCTGACTGGAGCGGGGTGAGTATAGGTGTCTACAGTACTGACGGCTGGGGTGGCGTCTACGGTAGTTACTGGAGCGTGATGGGCGTATGTGTCTACAGTACTGACGGCTGGGGCGGCGTCTACGGTAGTTACTGGAGCGTGATGGGAGTAGGTGTCGACTGCGTGGGTGACAGTTGAAGTGGTGTCGACGGTGGCAACGGGCGCTTCAGAGTAGGTAGAAACCTTGGAAACAGCCGGAGCGGTGGCATACGTGGTCAAACCCGGGACTGTGTGGTAAGGAGACACCCTTGTGACAACAGGAGCAGTAGCGACGGTGGCAACCGGGGCAGTGGCGTAAGTTCCAATGGTGGACGCGGTGTGATCGGAGGACACCCTTGTCACAACTGGAGCTGAGGCGTACGTAGCAACTGGCGCAGCTGCGTAGGTAGCAATGGCAGGAGCGGCGTGGTAGGCGGTGGCCACCGTACGCGTTACTGCCGGAGCAGCAACTGCGTATCTAACTGGGGCATATCCGTAGCCGGTCAATCCGGTGTAACCAATTCCATGTCCGAAGCCGGCGTAACCAAGGCTGTATCCATGACCGAGGTCGTAACCAAGGGCGTAGTTGTGTACGTATGCAGACAATGCGCTGGTGGCCAGGGCCAGGACAAGGCAGACATGGATCTGCAAACGTGAACGCCACATCAGAGGTTTCCAAAATGCAGAGTAAATGCCAGAGAACTGTAAAATTATGCATAGCCAGAAAGTAACTGAAAGTGTAAATTTAATTATCCGATTTTAAACCTATTCATATGATGCTGATCTAATATTTGCAAGTTATAACCACATGCATCGCCACATTTTACTCAAGAAACTTGTGTCTCCCCTGAATTATCTACAGAGGAAGCGAACTATGCAAAAGTAAAAATATCGTTATTTTGCATTGCATCAGCCAGATATCATCGGCATGTTAGTGTTTGTGGACAATCTGTGTAACGTGGTTTCGCGTACTGAAATAATTGAGGAAAACTCTCTGTGCCTCTAGCGCATAACTTATTATTCTCTATTTACAGCTCAAAATTCTAGGAGGAACTATCTAAGGCCTACGGAAACCCCGCAATACATATTGGTCTACGGTGCCTTTACAATCTAAGAACACATCATACAAGCAAACAAAATACTACAGAGAGCCTGCAATGCCACTTGCATTCTTTTATGATCCACTCGAAGGCGGATTGCTATACTCATAATATCCACCAAATTGTAAATTATTGACTGACCGACATAAGGCACCTTATCGTAACCAACATAGAGGTTGAACAGGTGATATATGTTCAATAGAAAGATTGGAGCAAGCCACTTCAGTGGGGGTCAACGGTGACCCATCCTAGCTCCCTAGTTTATGTGTCTCACAATACACCATGCTTGTCCAATTTCTGTCTTTCTTAAACTCGCCTTGCTTTTTAGTAGTTCATGGATAAGAGTAATGATATATGCCTAGTTATGTATAAGATGATTGTTGCCTTAGTTTACAAAAACTAAAGAAAATATGGCTTGGATAAGAACGCATCTAGGTTGTATTATAGGCCCAGGTAACAAACTCGCCGTTACTTGCGCCGATATCAAGAAATAAAGGTAGTACGTTTTCCCATACCATGTTTGCAAGTGGTTCAGGGGACGAAGAGCCGACTGCTGCCATCAGATACGTTTGCACCGCTTTTATACCGGACTGCATGGGAAAGAGCTCTAGGGGTTGCTCCAGAAATAGAAGTCTTATCGGTTACTCTTAGCTCGGCGTTCACAGCGTTTACATTTCATCTAGCGGAGAGCATACCAGCTCGCCCTGCGGTCGAGGACTTGAGTTTAGATCGTCCCAATTTAATAAAATATATACGAAGAGTTTCAAGAACTGTGGAAGCTAAGCGACAGAGATATACGAAACTTAGTAATACTGTTTGGAATTAATTCAATTTTGATTTGGCAGATATATGTTTTTATCGTTTGTTTTTCGGTGATCACTGACCTCAACTAATCACTGGTTAGCATCGAAAGGCTGATGACATTTTAACTCGGTATCATGTCCAGAGATCCCTTTACAGGCGCTGAATCTTTTTTTTTATTTTAAACGCCTGGTTATAGCGGATCCCGGTACATAGAAAACCAACACACACGCACGCAAAAACACTCGTATCCTTAGGAACTTACCTTGGCAACTGAGTAAAAAAAACTACAAATGCCTTGGTCTCCTGCCCGTCCTCGTCTGTAATAAAAATAGTTCGTCGAACGTCAAAAAAAAAATATCAGTTTTTTTAACATCTGTTTTTTTTCGTTTTTATCATTTGTATTCAAGTTCCTCCACAAATGATGCGCACATTTTTTTAAGATTTATACAATTTGGTCAAAATAACGCGTTTAAAACTAGTGTGATAAAACTATGTAGTGTTTTATCATGCTAGTTTTACACACGTTATATAAAATAATTTAGATGTACATCTAAAACGTGCGTAGCTGTGTTTTAGAAACAAAATAAAATTTATATCGATCACACAAAAAGTCAGAATTATATGAACTAGACAACTAAAATGTTATAAACAAACACGTAATACGTAACTTACATTATTTTGTCGCGTATTTCAGGAGCTATTAAACGTTTAATTCTATTTTTGTTATTCCCGTTGCAGCCCCAGTACGTATACTTTTGCTATGCTCACACAGCTATGTCAGGACAGCTACGGCGGGAGTAAAGTTAACTTCTCTACCCGTCAACTACTGACAATCTGGCAGATAATTCTATACAGCTCTATAACAGATAGGGTTCTGGGCTCAACTAGAGCACTTTTTTATGAACCGCCGTCTTCCAATCAACTTTCAAAAGTAACTTCGAACAGTCATCAGTTACCCGCAGGGCGCAGTATTTTCCACAGTTTCAGTTATGAGTAAAGCTGTACGCACTCCGGAGTGCATTTCGGACGAAATACCTATACGCACTCCGCGCACAGCTCATGCCGCTCGGGCCACCCTTTTCGAACGGCGCGTGTATCACTGGGGAGCTCGTTAACACAGCCCCCGACTTGCATTCACGCCGCTTCGCGGCGACAGTATCGGCTGCTAATCACAAAACTTAACCAGTACACGCCGCTTCGCGGCGTCTAGCCAGCAACCCAAGCCCCGCTGTCCCCGATCGCACCTCCGGAAAGGGAGACCCATACCATTTAGTTCTGCGAAGTTTCGTCGACAACATCATCGCAAAAAAGAAAGGTAAATACCGCCAATGCCTCGACAAAACAAAATGTTGAAAAAAGAAAAGAAAAAAAAAAAAGTAGGCCCACCGCGGATCGAACCCGCCCCCACTTGCGTACAAAGCGGACACCTTAACCCCTATGTTATGCTATCGCTTAGAAAACTCGTTATGACCATTCGTTTTACACGAGTTAAGCGGAGTACGTATAGCCATTTCGACCGAAATGTACTCCGGAGTGCGTATAGCTTTATTCTTCAGTTATTAACATTATTTCGAAGAGGCATACAAGTTACGGTCAGGACATCTGCCGCCACGTGAAAATGAAGAACTTCCAACTGTGACGGTCGATTTACAAATTGGTCTTTGTTCAAATACCATAAATACAATACCCACAAAGATTTTGATCAAATGATCAGCATCACTTCTAGAAAAATAAACAAATAAACATTTTTGTCAATAGACCTCCTTGAGAACCACGACCGCCTCACATATACCCTCAATGATACGCTGTATTATTTAATCAAGAAACAATGTAGTGCGTGAAATAATGTTTTACTGTGCATAAGTCCTCCGTACATTACATTTAATTTATATAAAATACACAATTTATTAAATTACCGTTTTAGTTTCACGTTCAGTTCAGCAATATCTTTTTTTTTTTAACTGCGCCTTCAAAGTTTTCGTTAGCCCATTGTGTCCGCCAGTTCCACTTAGGCCGAGTCACTTCACAAATCACAACAAATGGAAATCTCTAAGGATTCTGTAAGTTGGCCCCTTTTCTACACCGTCATATTAAAAGGCCTTCGGCGAATAACATTTTAATTTTTTGTGAGCTCGCCGTGCTCTTTCTTGACTTGCCAAAGTGGAAGCTCCTGTCACACTTACAATTGTCATACGCTGGACCGCTACATTTCTCTAAAGAATAGTATGATATTTGTTTCTGTTAAAACGCCATCTCTTATACAAAAAAGTCATCGTTGGCGGGCTCGTTGTTTCTGCCGCGATAAACTCAGCATGGACAAGACAATTGTGATTTCCTTGCATGTATCGCCATGGCGCGTGAACCATTTCATAACTCAAAAGAACAGCGCTAGAGCCTTGTGCCTCGTTCCGGGCTGAGGGGGGTCACGGTGCTCCAGCAAGACACCCCATTTCTAGCTCTCATTCCCACATAACAAATAAACCTCACACGTTGCGTGTACAGAGGCAAAACCACCCCCGCATTAAATCAGCCGCAGGATGAGAACTGTACGGCGTGTCTTTTGAACGCCCGGCCTCGAGCACGCGTTATATGATTCGCGCCGTGTTTCGGCTGCGCGATGGCGCTTGAGGGGCAGGACATGCTGAAGCCTAGTAGGAAGCTGGCGTTGAAGGAAAAACAACTGAAGCCCCTGCCTTCCGTTCTCACCTAGTCAGTGACTATATATATAGGTCGTTTCGTCGTCATTGCCCTTTTGGTGACGACGCGATCCTGTGACATTAAACATGGAACGTATCAAAATTACAAGTAACTCTGTCATGAATGTTATAAATAAACAACCTCTGCTGATTAGTTTTTTTTTTTAAGTTATTTATAATTTACCTGTTCTATTAAAAATTATGATCACGTTACTTTGAAAAGTTGTTTCTTGGAAACTAAATTAAAAAAGAAAATATTTTGATGTTTTAGCACTTTGCACACCAATACTACTTCCCATTTTCCTACACATCTTATTATGGTGTTCGTTTGCAAAACAAAGTAACGATTGTGGGCACCATATTATGCTAAAAGCTTGGCCTGCAGCGCGTGCTTGTCAACTTCCGTCGTGCTTCTGCTGCACGTGGTACGTCACGGACGCCGAAGCGCTATCGAAAGTGCAAAGCTCACTCTTCAGTCAAAGATTGTACCGGGGTATCGAAAAATGCGTTGAGTATAACGCGCATGTTTTGGGGTCTGTTTTGGTTGCACTGGTGCTCGTGCACGTCACAGTGTATTTTGAATATCATAGACACGTGTCCTACTGAAAAGTAAACGAATTTGAATTTTTTTGACAGCACGGTCAAAGTTGACTGGCTCAAGTCTCCTTTTTAAGTCCATCGATAAAACGATAATATATCCTTCTAAAGGCTGAACTCAATGGAGCGAATTATGAGACAAATTAAGCCTGAAACACACGTGAGCACTAATCGCGTCGCATTGCACCTCCAAGCAGCAATCAACGTCTAGTTACGATTTGCCCCTTATTAATACGTATCTCCCTGGTCGTGTAACTTACGGGATTATACTGCAATAATGTAGCTTTAAAGGATTTAAAAAAGCGATCAGTCTAAAATAAGCACCTGTATGCATGATAGAAATTTAATTCGTTTCTTAATGCTCTATATTATTACATCGTTTAAATGTCGTAAGAGATAGTTACTACACCTAGTTTCAGCTTAAGTCCAAGCACAGTCTTCGCTACAAGGCAATGGAACCCATAACACACCGTCAAAAGCGCAAGTCACTGGGCCTTTTCGGGTTTTGATTGGTTCAGCCATGATAGAACACGTACATAAATATGACTAACATCATGACGGTGCGCTTTGACGTTTGATTAGTCCCATCAGCTTGTAGCGTCGGCTGTGTCTGGAGTTAAAAATGAAAAAAAAAAAGATACGCAATATTGCCGCGTGTTGTGCGGGGTGCTGGACATATACGCCCCGACTAAAGCAGACGAACGCTTAACAGTTTTTGTGCGCACTAAAAAGTATGTTCAAGCTGATCGAAGTTTTATTTTTTGTGCGATTCTAACTGTGTTTGTTAAGGTTCATGACACAGAACCTCGAGGTGTTTGTTAAGGTCCATGCAAGCCACGCGGGCTTAGGAGATTACGTTTTTCTCGACCTTGTGAGAGGCTGCAGGCAGTATAAGGTACATCACGTGTCCTTTAAGGATCGCGTGCTTTATTCTTTGCGCTCTGTTGCTTTAAACAGTCACCGAAAAAGTTCGACTGGGATTTATGGAAGTTCAGTGCAAAGCTTGAAAACATGGCCCCCGGCATCTGGAAGATTGGAAAAGAGCTAATGATCAAGAGTTCGGCGTTAAATGTAAATTGTTTAAACAGAAAACAGAGATGATCTTGAACGCTCCAGTTTTTTTTTTTTTTTTGCTTTTTTTTTTTTTAAAGGACGTAGAAAAAGAAGAAGCGAGCGGTTTTAACGTACTGCTTCCGAAGCTGATGACGGAGGAATGCATTTCTTACGGTTCGTTTCCTGACAAAAAAATCAGTAGAAAAACACCTCGAGGTTCTTGATACTAAGCAGTAGAACTCCACCGTGCATGCACGGTGGAAGAAGTCATCGTTCGGAGAGACACCCACGAAAAGGGCGATAAGGGCAGAAAAAAAAATACAGGAGTAAGATGAAGGCAGTGAGATTTTGTATCATGCGTTAGTGTCGCGCGATAAAGGAGTCATCGAATGCGCGTTCGTAGAATATGATAAGGAGATTTGCAGTTACCGTGCACCCAAAAATTCTGGTTTCCAGAGTTTATATTTGCCTTTATTCCCGAGACGAGCAACTGACTTAAAAGTAAGGTCCATCACAGTCCATCATGTTATCGGAAGTTAAAAAGTCGATTGGTCATTTGAAGCGGGAAAAGGCTTCAGGACCAGACGGTCCGGGCGCACAATTTCGCAAAGCATTTAAGGATCATCGTGCTGTTTGTTTTTTTTTTTTTTTTTTTTTGCACTGGTGTATTTAGTGGAGCACAAAGACTTAAATGTTTACTACCGTTGCTTTTTTTCTACTGACCCGATTTTTATACCCAAAATGAGGACCTCCTGAACAAAGTTTTGTTGAATCCTACCGAACGATCACACGAACTAGCGTAGTCTATAAAATACCATTGAATTTTTTAGTGCAGTGTTAGCAGAGTGTTATAAACATTACAGTTGGTCCACACCAGACGTGTGTAATAAAAGGAAGGAGCATTATAACAAATGTGGATGTCGCCCGGACTATTCTAGACTGTTGTGGCTATTGTGCGAAGAGTTGCAATGTCACAAGTCGACCTGGAGAACAAAACAAAAAAATTTCGACCGCGCGCTAATCGTTTTTTTTTTATTTTTTTTTTTATAATAGAACAGGCGAACTTTGGGTTTCTTTTGTGGGACGGCGTCCATATGGCATACCAAAACTGCGTAACTAGTCTGGTTGTAAACAAGTGTGTAGTGAGCATATTCACCCTTCCTCTTCGGTGCGACAAGGCTGTCCACTTTCGCCTTTTTTATTTTTATTTATCCGTTTTGTCTCAGCATTATTCAGAGTATTTTTATTCGTGGTTTTAATTTGGAACATACTGAGATGCATATTTTAGCGTACGCGTATGATGTGGCGATTTTTGAAATAGAGTCGGGAGTGTCGAAAAGGCCGTCGAGCTTACAGAGATGCTTTGCGAGAATAAAAGAGCTCCGTCAGCTTTGATAAGCATTTGGGGTTCGGCATGGCGATTGGTCTTAAACAAAAGCTGTTTTTAAACGTGCTGTATGAACTGAATCGCTGCCTCTTTATGATGAAGTTCCGCAGGAACACTACAGCAACAATGACGACTATTGGCGCGATCAGCTTCAGGATTTGCGCGCAAAAACAACCCAGGGTTGAGGTTATGGGACGTCTATTTTTACGCGTGCATCGACTTGCAATGCGGCTCTTAAGCTTGGTATGTTTCGCAAGTGCTTCGATGCTCACGAATTGACTGACAACGAATGCACCGTGATTTTGTGGTTCTTATTTGGTGCCAGGTTTAGAAACGCACGAGTCGTACAAACCTTTTCGTGGCTTGAAGGCCCTGGGGGGCAAGGGGGGCGTAGGCTTTTTTCTTTTCTGGTCGTAATGTCACTTGACAATATATTTATTTTGATCAGAGACCATATAGATTCATTTTGAGAAACCTTTATTCAAGGAAGATCGCCTGGTGCGCTTCCTGAGCTTATTGCTTTGTCAGGCGAGGACATAGGTGACCGCTTACGCTGGCATATGAGAGAATTTGACTGTGCTTATTTGTTTTTAGTCACGTGTTTCTTTCTCGAATAGATTTTGGTACGTAGCGGAGCGACTAACGACGGATTTAATTGATTTTCGTTTTTCAACTCCTCTCCATCGTTTTTCATTTTGTACAGTTCAGGTCCGGGGCAGGATATCTTAAAGCGAGTCAAGCGAATGGCGGTACCCCGTAACTCGAAGACTTTTTATTAAGTTGCATGGTCAAACACTCACAGTTAAATTATGGTTAGTTGAAACAGCTACCCCATTAGCTTGGTTCAACACTGCGTACCGTACAAAAACCAGGAAATGCTGGCTCACGCTTTCCTAGACTGTTGGGACGCGGTCTTCTTTTGTGACATCCTGCAAAGGACCCTCAAAAACATTTCCCATTAACGCCCCATGACATAAGTTTTTGAGCGGTAGAAGGGGAAAATGACGTTTTCTACGACATGATCCTACTGCAGGGCCTGCACAGCAAATAACTGTGCAATGGAACCCGACAGAACAGCACACGACAAAACAGCACGCGACAAAACAGCACGGTGAAACAGCACACGTCAAAATAGCACAGCGTCAAAACAGTACGGCGACAAAAGAGCACGCGTCGAAATGGCACGTTACAAAACAGCGCAGTGTAAAAACGGCACACCGACAGAAGAGCACGTCCCAAAACATCACGGCGTCAAAGCAGCACAGTGACAAAACAGCATGCATGTAGCAACTTCGAGCGCGCTCTTCACTTCTCTCTGCGTGAATAACTTCGAACCTCCTTGACCCTTTCATTTATTCTCGCTAGGCTATTAAGGTATTTATTGCCTATTTCAGTGTTTAACAAACGCCGCAACCCAAAGACTCCCCCCCCCCCCCCCCCCCGAAAAAAAGACAAACAATATATATATATATATATATATATGGGTGCTTTCATCTCAAATCGGGCAGGGTTAAAGGGTCTAATTTTTAATTTTCACGAAAAGGTATATGTTTTTGGGGTATTTCTCAAATGAAGGAGGGCGCAAACCGCATGTTCTCCCGATTTTTTGTTCTCAAGTTACGAGCCGTAGAAGCCGCAGTGGCAGAAACTAGTGTTTTTGCCTGCCGTCGCAGGTCGCGTGTTTGACACCCTCTGCTGACGTTATTGTATTCTCTACACCCTTCTAACTTTTCCCCATCATTTAATAGGTATTATAAAAGTACCTTTGATGTATTCAAATATTTTTAGGAATTTGATTGTTTTCTAAAACACA
Organism: Ixodes scapularis; assembly: GCF_016920785.2. Taxonomy (NCBI): domain Eukaryota; kingdom Metazoa; phylum Arthropoda; class Arachnida; order Ixodida; family Ixodidae; genus Ixodes; species Ixodes scapularis. The sequence continues at coordinate 72,459,974 of NW_024609846.1, read as the reverse complement.
AGTCAAACTCGTCACTCCGGTCGCTTTTCGGTTAAATTTAACAGGTCATTACTTTGTCTGTACTTAAGGTAAATTTTCTTTCTTTGGCTCTACAGAAAGCCCAAAGCAAGCCCATTATAGATATAATAATATCATTATGATCTGTCGACTAGCCGCTCCGCTACCTTCACGTAAACGTTGTAAGAAATAACAAATGTTGAAAGTTTGAGATCGATTTTCTCAAAAACCCCATTTCTGTAAATTTTTTTTTTAAAATTCTTTTAGACATTTAGTCGACTACAAGAAAAAACAGTTTAAAAATGTAATATTTTGGTTGTATGCCCTCTGTTTGAGCCGCAATCGCGTGAAATGCGTGAACATTTGTTATTTTTCACAACGTTTACGTGAAAGTAGCGGAGCGGCTACTTGGCAGATAATAATGATATTATTATATCTATAATGGGTTTGCTTTGGGCTTTCTGTAGAGCCAAATAAAAAAAAATTAGCTTAGGTACAGACAAAGTAATAACCTGTCAAATTTGACCGAAAAGCGACCGGTGTGACGAGTTTGACATGTTTTTTAGAAAACAATCAAATTCCTAAAACTATTTGAATACATCAAGGTATTTTTATAATACCTATTAAATGAGGGGCGAAAGTTAAAAAGGTGTAGGGAAAACAATGGCGCCAGCAGAGGGTGTCAAACACGCGACCTCCGACGGCAGGCAAAAACTCTAGTTTCTACCACTGCTGCTTCTACGCTTCGTAACTGAAGAACAAGAAATCTGAAGAACATGCGGATTGCGCCCGCATTTATTTGATAAATGCCCCCAAAACATATATTTTTTTCGTGAAAATTAAAATTCATACTTTTTTATTCTGCCCGATTTGAAATGAAATTTCCCATATCGGGCAGGCTGAAAGGGTCCAGCTTTTAATTTTCACGAAAAAAAATATGTTTTAGGGGCATTCCTCAAATGAATGAGAGCGCAAACCGCAAGTTCCCCAATTTTGTTGTTCTCGAGTTACGAAGCGTAGAAGCCGCAGTGGCAGAAACTAGTGTTTTTGCCTGCCGTCGCAGGTCGCGTGTTTGACACCCTCTGCTGGCGCTATTGTTTTCTATACACACTTTTAACTTTTTTCCCTCATTTAATAGGTATTAAAAAGATACCTTGAATTATTCAAAAAGTTTTAGGAATTTGATTGTTTTCTAAAAAAACATGTCAAACTCGTCACACCGGTCGCTTTTCGGTCAAATTTGACAGGTTATTACTTTGTCTGTACCTAAGCTAATTTTTTTTTTTATTTGGCTCTACAGAAAGCCCAAAGCAAACCCATTATAGATATAATAATATCATTATTATCTGCCAACTAGCCGGTCCGCTACTTTCACGTAAACGTTGTGAAAAATAACAAATGTTCACGCATTTCACGCGATTGCGGCTCAAACAGAGGACATACAACCAAAATATTACATTTTTAAACTGTTTTTTCTTGTAGTCGACTAAATGTCTAAAAGAATTTTAAAAAAAATTTACAGAAATGGGGTTTTTGAGAAAATCGATCTCAAACTTTCAACATTTGTTATTTCTTACAACGTTTACGTGAAGGTAGCGGAGCGGCTAGTCGACAGATCATAATGATATTATTATATCTATAATGGGCTTGCTTTTGGCTTTCTGTAGAGACAAAGAAAGAAAATTTACCTTAAGTACAGACAAAGTAATGACCTGTCAAATTTGACCGAAAAGCGACCGGAGTGACGAGTTTGACATGTGTTTTAGAAAACAATCAAATTTCTAAAAATATTTGAATACATCAAGGTATCTTTATAATACCTATTTAGTTAGGGGAAAAATTTAAAAGGGTGTAGACAAAACAATAGCGTCAGCAGAGGGTGTCAAACACGCGACCGGCGACGGCAGGCAAAAACACTACTTTCTGCCGCTGCGGCTCCTACGGCTCGTAACTCGAGAACGAAAAATCGGGAGAACATGCGGTTTGCGCCCTCCTTCATTTGATAAATACCCCCAAAACATATATTTTTTTCGTGAAAATTAAAAATTAGACCCTTTTAGCCTGCCCGATTTGAGATGAAATCACCCATATATATATATATATATATATATATATATATATATATATATATATAGCACACATTTTATTTTGTGGACTGCTACTAGTACTCATCACTGAAACTGACCTTCGTAGCCTCGTGACGCAATATATATATATATATATTGCGTCACGAGGCTACGAGGGTCAGTTTTAGTAATGAGTACTAGTAGCAGTAAAAAAAATAAAATGTGTGCTAAAGCTATATTTAAACTGAAATTCATGAAAAAAAAAAACTGATAGCAGCAATTGTTTTGCGACCCATTACTGGATGTGTCGGACGCACATATTGGAAGGCACAGAAGTTGGCAGTGAAGCACAATTTCTAACACAACAGGAGGTACCGATCGGCATCCAGCGTAAAACATTCCTGTAAGGTGACAGGCGGAAAGCTTCTACTTAACTACGCAGATCTCTGAAGAGATTCATTAGTTAGAGGTGATATCTTCGTGTCGATGTCGGCCGTGTTTTCTGGTCTTTTTCGTAAAACCAGCGAGAGAGGAAATTTTATTAGGAAATAGAAATCCATAAGTTCGACTTATGAACCATCTGGTTTGTGGTTGTCCGGCGAGGTTCCGTAGCACTCTTAGTTTCCTAATTACCACCTAAGCGTAAAACGCCCCCCCCCCCCTCCCCATAAAAAAAAAGAAAAGCGGGAGATGCGTTGTTCACAGATGCATTGATACAAATCGATAAGACAAGGTGACTTTAATGTCGAGCGGAATTTGGGTGTACCATGGTCACCGATTCTGCGGGGTTCATTCGCCAAAAGTCCCGTAGACACGTAGAAATGGTTCGAGAAATTGGCTGTTGACGAGTTGGCTTTCGACGAATTGGCCTAGACCCTACATTCCTTTAGAGTGCCTACTTTGAGAGGTGCATTTTTTAACTGCGTGTGCTCTATTTAGGGTTAAGCGTTTTCTGCTTAAACAGAATGAAACCGGTAGAAGTGCGCCAAATACGAATTTCCTAATTCGGATTTAACTGAAGAAGGCCAGTATTTTCGGGGGCGTTTGCAGCGGTGGGGGCGTGACTTATTACTGTCCGGCTGCCACAGACAGCAACAAAAAGGAAACCAGTACCTGGTCTACTCACTATACATTTTAAACAGACGCTCTAAATATTGCATTGTCGTCTCTATAATGGTTTTCGTAAATAAAACGAAAACAACTGAGAAGTTTATGAGTCTACAAATATCAACCGGAATACACCGGAAACTTCTGTTTGGAATAAAAACCGAAAAGAGTACGCCTAATTTCGAAATGATAAAAACCGAAAACGGCAGACCCTAGCTATATTGTCAATGTCCTGTTTTGACGCTGTGCTGTTTTGTCGCGTTGCTGTTTTGTCGCTCTGCTGTTTTGACGCCGTGCTGTTTTGGCACGTGCTCTTCTGTCGCTGTGCCGTTTTGACTCTGTGCTGTTTTGTCGCGCGCTATTTTGACGCGTGCTGTTTTGTCGTCGTGCTGTTTTGACGCTCTGCTGTTTTGACGCGTGCTGTTTTGACCGTGCTTTTCTGCCGCATGCTGTTTTGTCGTGTGCTGTTCTGTCATGGTTCCCTGTGCCACATGGCAGTAAAACCTAGCGGATATTGATGTTTGCCCACTGCATAACTAATTTGTTGATCACATGGGCTTTCTAGACCAAATGTGTAAGGACCAGCAACTTACGCCTGAGTGGCTGTCACGTGTTGAGGAGTTGTCTACCCTCAAGTATTTGTAACACGTTCGACATGAGCAAAGATACCTGATAATGAAGCAATGGTGAGGGTGCAGGCTAGCTGGTGTAATTTGAGCATAGTTGTAAAACCGAGACGTAGAATAGGGACAAGGGACGATTATAATGTTGTACTCTCCTAAACAATACCACCCAATTCATGGTTGTCATCGAGTGTTTTTGTTGAGGGCATACCTAAACGCGCCACGTGCACGAATGTAGAGCGGACGCTTCACCCTATTAAACATTTATTTTTCGCTCGACATGCATCTGCTCATTTTATTAGTGACAGGATTACGCAAGTTGGAAAGTGGATGTCAATCAACGCGTAAAAGTAAACTTAGAACCACATTTCCCCGGCTAATATACGGGCCAGTTTCCTCAAACTTTGGCAAGGCTTGAGCTAAGTTGGCTATGGCTCGCACCAATCTGGCCAAGCCCGGGCCGAGGAAGTGTGCTACTTGGGAAAGTACCTGAAATAAATAAGTTTACAATCCATCCTTAGATACGTGCTGTGCAAAATAAAGAACTAACAATAGCCTACGTTTTATGCGTTATACTTACTAACAGCACAGTTATATCTTAAGGTACCTAACTATATCGCACTCCAACGCAAATGAAAGAACTAAAGAAATCCGTGGGATGACCTCTGCGATATTGTTTAGAAGTTCCGATGTTCGTCATTTCATCGCAATATCGCCATGAAATGGTAAGGAGTAGTAAAAAAGTTATCAAATAATTACAGCCGCAAGACGTTCTTTATCTCATCCTCTTTACCTTGAAAGGTACTGTTTTTGTGCTAATGTTTCTTTTCACTCGGTACACACCCTGAATTGCGGGAATTTGCTCGCGGTGTAAAAGTTGAATTTGAATACACATTGTGATGGCAGATAGGTAAGCTAAAAGCGCACGTCAAAAATTTCTAGGACATGAGATGTTTCCTACGGGGGGAGAGCTCAGAGTTTGTCGGTCTGCATCCTCGTATGTATGAAGATGATGGTACTAAAATAGTTCTTTCCTAAAAAAACACAAAAACATGCACATGGGTTGAACAATTGTTAGAGTTTAAAAACTATTTTTTATTAATTGGCTTTATTCTTCACATGTTGAATTTACAGAAAGGTGGATAAATTAGCATGTCTCTAGATGAATGTTCATCCGTTTCTTTCTGAAATAGAAAAAGGTCAAAGTTAGTGCAAGGAACGAAATGAGGCACAAATGGATATTTAAAACATCTACTAAGACGCAACCATATTGGGCTTCTAAATAGCGCATTTCATACACATTACATTGTTTTTCACGAATAAATTTTTAAACCAAATATCAGCTTACATTTCTTCTTGTGGAGGAGAGCAGTGTAGTCACCGGAACTGCCAAGGCCATATCCGTAGTTCAAGCCGTAACTTGCGAGCCCGTGGCCATAGCCATATCGACCGATGCCATAGCCGTAGCCGTAGGCAGGCCCATGGGCGACTGCGGTAACGGCTGGGGAAATTTGGTAGACGCCGAGCTTGCTGACTACTGGAGCCGCGTGGTAAGCGGCCACCCTCGCCACAGCAGGAGCAGTGGCATAGGAGGTGACAGCAGGAGCTGCCTGATATGATGCGAAATTGGTCACAGCAGGAGCACCATACGCGGCCACAGCAGGAACCGTGTGGTAGGAGGCAACTCGGGCAACAGGAGCAGCTGCATAGGTGGCAACCTTAGCGACTGGAGCGGCGTAGGCGGTGACAGCTGGAGCGGCGTGGTAGGTCGTGGAGAAGGCACGAGAAACAGCTGGAGCAGCAACAGCGTATCCAGCGGGGGCATAGCGATAGCCCATCAGGCCTGAGTAGGAAAGTCCATGGCGGTAGCCATAAGCGTTGTTTAGGAAACCTCCATATGCGGGAACTCCGATGACTGGGGAGGCGGCATAGGTGGCAACCTTAGCAACTGGGGCGGTGGCGAAGGTGGCCACCTTAGCGACTGGAGCTGCGGCGTAGGTGCCAAACCTGGCGACCGCAGGTGCTGCGAAAGTGGCGACCTTGGCGACTGGAGCGGCGTGGATGGTCGTGGAGTAGGAACGAGAGACAGCTGGAGCAGCAACAGCGTATCCAGCGGGGGCATAACGATAGCCCATCAGACCCGAGTAAGAAAGTCCATGGCGGTAGCCATAAGCGTTGCTTAGGAAACCTCCATATGCGGGAACTCCGACGACTGGGGAGGCGGCATAGGTGGCAACCTTAGCAACTGGGGCGGTGGCGAAGGTGGCCACCTTAGCGACTGGAGCTGCGGCGTAGGTGCCGAACCTGGCGACGGCGGGGGCTGCGAAAGTGGCGACCTTGGCGACTGGAGCGGCGTGGAAGGTCGTGGCGTAGGAACGAGAGACAGCTGGAGCAGCAACAGCGTATCCAGCGGGGGCATAGCGATAGCCCATCAAACCCGAGTAGGAGAGTCCATGGTGGTGGCCATAAGCGTTGCTTAGGAAGCCCCCATATGCGGGAACTCCAACGACTGGAGAGGTGGCATAGGTGGCAACCTTAGCAACTGGGGCGGTGGCGTAGGTGGCCACCTTAGCGACTGGAGCTGCGGCGTAGGTGCCGAACCTGGCGACGGCGGGGGCTGCGAAAGTGGCGACCTTGGCGACTGGAGCGGCGTGGAAGGTCGTGGCGTAGGAACGAGAGACAGCTGGAGCAGCGACAGCGTATCCAGCGGGGGCATAGCGATAGCCCATCAGACCCGAGTAAGAAAGTCCATGGCGGTAGCCATAAGCGTTGTTTAGGAAACCTCCATATGCGGGAACTCCGACGACTGGGGAGGCGGCATAGGTGGCAACCTTAGCAACTGGGGCGGTGGCGAAGGTGGCCACCTTAGCGACTGGAGCTGCGGCGTAGGTGCCGAACCTGGCGACGGCGGGGGCTGCGAAAGTGGCGACCTTGGCGACTGGAGCGGCGTGGAAGGTCGTGGCGTAGGAACGGGAGACAGCTGGAGCAGCAACAGCGTATCCAGCGGGGGCATAGCGATAGCCCATCAAACCCGAGTAGGAGAGTCCATGGTGGTGGCCATAAGCGTTGCTTAGGAAGCCCCCATATGCGGGAACTCCAACGACTGGAGAGGTGGCATAGGTGGCAACCTTAGCAACTGGGGCGGTGGCGTAGGTGGCCACCTTAGCGACTGGAGCTGCGGCGTAGGTGCCAAAGCTGGCGACGGCGGGGGCTGCGAAAGTGGCGACCTTGGCGACTGGAGCGGCGTGGAAGGTCGTGGCGTAGGAACGAGAGACAGCTGGAGCAGCAACAGCGTATCCAGCGGGGGCATAGCGATAGCCCATCAAACCCGAGTAGGAGAGTCCATGGTGGTGGCCATAAGCGTTGTTTAGGAAGCCTCCATATGCGGGAACTCCGACGACTGGGGAGGTGGCATAGGTGGCAACCTTAGCAACTGGGGCAGTGGCGAAGGTGGCCACCTTAGCGACTGGAGCTGTGGCGTAGGTGCCAAACCTGGCGACGGCGGGGGCTGCGAAAGTGGCGACCTTGGCGACTGGAGCGGCATGGAAGGTCGTGGCGTAGGAACGAGAGACAGCTGGAGCAGCAACAGCGTATCCAGCGGGGGCATAGCGATAGCCCATCAAACCCGAGTAGGAGAGTCCATGGTGTTGGCCATAAGCGTTGTTTAGGAAGCCTCCATATGCGGGAACTCCAACGACTGGGGAGGTGGCATAGGTGGCAACCTTAGCAACTGGGGCGGCGGCGAAGGTGGCCACCTTAGCGACTGGAGCTGCGGCGTAGGTGCCAAACCTGGCGACGGCGGGGGCTGCGAAAGTGGCGACCTTGGCGACTGGAGCGGCGTGGAAGGTCGTGGCGTAGGAACGAGAGACAGCTGGAGCAGCGACAGCGTATCCAGCGGGGGCATAGCGATAGCCCATCAAACCCGAGTAGGAGAGTCCATGGTGGTGGCCATAAGCGTTGTTTAGGAAGCCTCCATATGCGGGAACTCCAACGACTGGGGAGGAGGCATAGGTGGCAACCTTAGCAACTGGGGCGGTGGCGAAGGTGGCCACCTTAGCGACTGGAGCTGCGGCGTAGGTGCCAAACCTGGCGACTGCGGGGGCTGCGAAAGTGGCGACCTTGGCTACTGGAGCGGCGTGGAAGGTCGTGGCGTAGGAACGAGAGACAGCTGGAGCAGCGACAGCGTATCCAGCGGGGGCATAGCGATAGCCCATCAGACCAGAGTAGGAAAGTCCATGGTGGTGGCCATAAGCGTTGTTTAGGAAGCCTCCATATGCGGGAACTCCGACGACTGGGGAGGTGGCATAGGTGGCAACTTTAGCAACTGGGGCGGTGGCGAAGGTGGCCACCTTAGCGACTGGAGCTGCGGCGTAGGTGCCAAACCTGGCGACTGCGGGGGCTGCGAAAGTGGCGACCTTGGCTACTGGAGCGGCGTGGAAGGTCGTGGCGTAGGAACGAGAGACAGCTGGAGCAGCAACAGCGTATCCAGCGGGGGCATAGCGATAGCCCATCAAACCCGAGTAGGAGAGTCCATGGTGGTGGCCATAAGCGTTGTTTAGGAAGCCTCCATATGCGGGAACTCCAACGACTGGGGAGGTGGCATAGGTGGCAACCTTAGCAACTGGGGCGGTGGCGAAGGTGGCCACCTTAGCGACTGGAGCTGCGGCGTAGGTGCCAAACCTGGCGACGGCGGGGGGTGCGAAAGTGGCGACCTTGGCGACTGGAGCGGCGTGGAAGGTCGTGGCGTACGAACGAGAGACAGCTGGAGCAGCAACAGCGTATCCAGCGGGGGCATAGCGATAGCCCGTCAGACCCGAGTAGGAAAGTCCATGGCGGTAGCCATAAGCGTTGTTTAGGAAGCCGCCATGTGTGGGAACTCCGACGACGGGAGCTGTAGCATATGTCGCAACCTTAGCGACTGGGGCATTGGTGTAGGTAGCTACATTAGCGACTGGAGCTGCGAAGGCGGTAAACGCCGGAGTACCGTGGTAGTTTGTTGCAAAAGAACGTGTCAGAGCTGGGGAAGCGACAGCATATTGATCCGGGGCATAGGGATGGCCCACTAGGCCAGAATAGGGAACACCGTGCTGGTATCCATAGGCGTTGTTGAGGTAGTCGGCAAACGTGCTGGTAGTCAGAGCAAGAAGGAGGCATGAACGAATCTGCAAAAAAAAGCCGAGCTTGATTAGAAAGGAACCTCAATTTCATCATAATATTATCTCAGTATACATATTCTCGCATTCCAGTAAGATACTATGCACTTTTTTAAAGTTTTTTTTGTTAATGAATTTAGTTACACGTTTCAAATAATGCTTTTTATCGATTTATATAGATGTAAAACCACCCATTACAATACGCGTAGTGAAGAAACATAAAGCTCGTACCATGATTGCAGCTGTGCGGTCAGCTGTAATCTGTGAATTGTTAGAATTTGCAATCGTATTTATACTCAAATACTGCCGGAGAAGGCAACTCGTCATTCTGAAAATGTTTTTGCTATTTGCGCACGTATTCTTAGTTCTGGTCTTCTTTTCTCATTAATATATTCCCAGTGGGAAAGCGCTGGCTTTAGCGCAAATATTCAAGGTCGAAAGCGTATAAACAGCCGTAAATATGCGGCTTTAAAAATGCGCATTCATATAACAACAATTTTACTGCTGTGTAGATAACTAAAACGTGAGTTTCAAACTGGTTTGTGTCTCTGAGCGGCTATATTTTCACCAGTTGTAAAAAGTAGCAACGATCAGATTTGCTCCTGTCTGCGACTGGTACGCGGCACTACAGGACGCAATGCGGCGCCTCGGGGCTTACCGGAATTCCAGCCATGCGCAGCACCGTGCCTCGCGTAACAAAATGGAATGTCTTCATTTGAAGGTTACACTATTCATGGAATATTTTGAGGCAGATTGTTGACCAGGATACATGCGGTGTCTGGAGAATTTTCATTTTGAAACTTAAATGAGATGCCCCAGAGCAGCGAAATCAGCGGAGTTAAGTATGCGCATACAAAACAATAATTACTCATCACAAGGAACGGTGGTCACTTCATACCAAACGTACTTCATGCATCAGAATTAAGAAATACCACATCAATTATCAGTCGTGTTTATGAGCGTTATTTTTTTAATATTCGCGTTTTTGTATTAGTCCCAATTGCCGTTAAAGGGATCACTACTTTAATTTTTACAGCAGACTTCCGGTAATACTAAAGAAGGTATTTCCACCCTTTTTTTCTTTTAAACCATTGATTGTTTTACACCAATATTTTTACAAATGGTAGCATTGACGGACGCGCAAAAGAAGGAATGGCTTTGGCCAAAGGTTATGAACGTTAGTATCCGTTGACCGAATGCACATGTTACCAAACTATAGGTACTTTCATAGCTCGCTTTCAAAAAGGCGCTTTGGACCATGCAGGACACCGAATATATAAGATAAAGATTTTATTTTACGTCACGAGCCCGTTCCCAGCGTTTTCTAGAAACAAAAATGAAGAACGCGTAAAGGATATTGTGTTAGACAATGAAAATTCATTCCTTATAAGATCCATGAGCTTAGCTCAAACCAGGAACATCTTCACTACAGTGGTTGCAGATGATTATGCGGTCAGTTACTTGACCAAGATCAAAACATTTCGATATAGGTTTTACAGGTGATGGGCACAGCATACTAAAACTTCCTCATCATACTTGGCCTGCAAATGGTACTGAGAATAATAAGTTTTATCGATGACTTTGTCTCCTCTTTTCATTTTTTTTAATATTTGCTGTGATTGATAGTGTTTGCAACGTAAAAATAATTTGAATGAAACTTCGGCTACTAATTTGATGCATCTCTGCGTTGTACGTGACTGGAGATCTGGGAGGGTAGCTCCTATATTTATGCCGGGAGGAATACCCAGTGTACACCGGCAAAATGTATAATTCTAGATGCTTGAAATGACAAGAAATTAGTTTAGTTTCTAATTTTTTATAAAGATTTGTTTTACGATGCAAGCTATATTGCCGTAAAGCACTAAGCACCTGGGGGAAAGGGGAAATGAATCTGTCATAAGACATCACAGAAATATAAAAATATCCATCAAACACAACTCGTGCAAATCTCTTTACAAAAAAGGTGTTCCTAAAACAATACCGGAATATAGTAAAATATTAAAGTAGCATAACTATCGTTAAGATGGCATTATCTATCATTTAACTGGAATATATTAGACATTAGCACAAACTACGGGGTTGTTGAAGCCTAATCGATCAAAAACAAGTTGAAAACCAATTGAAAACACTAATTTCAAAATTTGCAAACCACATTTTTGACAGCCTATTATATACTTCAATAGTTACCGAGAAAAGGAAAAAGGAAACACATCGGTGCTCCAGAAGTTGGTAGAAGTTGGTTTCATAATTATTCATTATAAATCGAGCACATTTTTTTTACCCATTTTGTTCTTATCCCGAGACTGAGGCAGGAAAAGAGGAAAGTTTCGAAGTAGAAGAAAAATGAACAGTCGAGGACACGTCTCTATCACAGCTAAAGACAAGTTTATTTGGTCACCTTCTTATATACACTCCACAAACTTCACCACAGCACCTTCCCGATCTCGAAAGCCAAAAGGTAACAAAGGTCTCACATCTTTCCACCACAATTGTCAAACGACCTTGACGTTTTCCACAAAGCAATGAACAACAGCTCCCCTCATCCGGAAGACACTTGTCTGAATCCTTCGCGTACACAGTACACTCTCTCCCTCTACTCTCCGATCCATAATCACAAAGCATCCCGGTAACTTCTGTTACCGGGATGCTTTGTGATTATGGATCGGAGAGTAGAGGGAGAGAGTGTACTGTGTACGCGAAGGATTCAGACAAGTGTCTTCCGGATGAGGGGAGCTATTGTTCATTGCTTTGTGGAAAACGTCAAGGTCGTTTGACAATTGTGGTGGAAAGATGTGAGACCTTTGTTACCTTTTGGCTTTCGAGATCGGGAAGGTGCTGTGGTGAAGTTTGTGGAGTGTATATAAGAAGGTGACCAAATAAACTTGTCTTCAGCTGTGTTAGAGACGTGTCCTCGACTGTTCATTTTTCTTCTACTTCGAAACTTTCCTCTTTTCCTGCCTCAGTCTCGGGCTAAGAACAAAATGGTTAACATTCACCAGCTCGCCTGCGCAATCACTACATTATCACATTTTTTTTATTCTTTAAGCTTGCATAATAAATAATATCGGTGGGTGTCTCAGACTAGGAAATCATGTTCAATGCTGCGAAGACCAAATGTAAACTACATTCTCCTGAATATTTCTCAAACCATGTGGAAAGTCTTGTGTTACAACAAGTTAAGCGTGTTCATGGCTTTCAAGACTATTATTTCAACATGATGTTAAGTCACTAAGTAGCATGAGGATTGTTTTAGTAAACGTCGTGCAAAATCAATTTTTTACGTTTAGATTTCTTCGAACAATTATTAGACCAATCAGACATTTGTAAAATATTAGCACGGTTGGAATCATTATAAAATATTTAAATGGTGCAGTCATCTGGAAATTGTTGAATATTTGATTATATGCCATTACAAATATCATTCACATTGACCAGAAAAGAAAAGACCTACGACATAAGTGGGCCCCAGAATTAACATTTACGTATTGAGTTATTACCTTTCTACGTTCAACACTTTGCTTGCGGTCGCGTATACACTGTCTCAGCCAAGGTAGTACGGGGTGAAAGTGAGTTCAGCTTAAAAATATAGGGACTTACGTATTAAATACCCCTAAAAATAATTGCGCGCTGTTTCGTGAGTTGTTTTTAAAATATTTGGTGCTATCACTGCAAAACAAACAAACAATCAAACAAAAAGCTGGCGGGTGCTGTTTCTTTAAATAGTTCTTAAGGGCTTGAAAGGTAAGTCTATAACCATGAATCTGTCCTGATATTCCTACCAACATTATCATAAAACTTTGGCAGATGTAGAAATCCAAAAAAATTTCCAATTTCTTCCTACAACAACGCCCCATCAGCATTAATTCATAATTCAGCATAATTGAAGTTATACCGCCACGGCTTCATTTTTTTAAAGAAATTATCTCCAACTTTTATTATTCGTATAACGCTATATGGGCTCTATAAATTATCTTTTCGCGAGCTTTATGTTTGATTATTTTTGAAGTTTTACACTTCTAAATTCCGTATTCTAAATAGGTCGTGATATCAATACACTATGTTCATGAACAAAATCCGTATTGTAATTACGAACCGTTGACAGAACATATTTGAGGAGAAAAGGCTTAGCTTTTGTAATAACGTCAAAAAATGTAAAAAAATGAAAACAATAGAAAAATAAGGTAATTATATTATAGCTGTTGCTAAAACAATATTTTTCAAATCTTATGTTCAGTTCGTTTCAACTTCCGAAACGAATATAATGTGTCAAGCTTCTGACAAGTTATTAGAAATTACAAACAGTTCAAGCTACCACGGTTGCTCCGTTAACTGGGCGACGCTGATGATTAAGGAGTGGAGTGTATTTCAATGTTATTCTGTTTTTTGGTTGCTTCCGACGGGCACTGGGAAGTATAAAACTATTCCTGTTGTTGATCGTGGCAGACGTCAGGGTTAAAAACACAATGAGTGGTTTCGTTAGCTAAAATTAGCTAAATAAATTTGTCCCTAATATTTAGCTGCCATTAGAGAATATAAGCCCATTTTTCATACAGGCGAGATTAGATGCTTAGTTTTATAAAATGTTATTATTCGACTTATTGAACTCATGTCACCATGAATCTTTATAGCTGAGGCAGTCTCAAAGCGACAGTCAGATAGTAAGACGGCACAGAGGATAAAATGTCCGAAAATCACCGTCCCCAAGGTCGGATCAGAATAAAACACTTTTCGGCTTTGAAGGCGGTTGTTTTGTACGCTGGCGCGCACCGTCGAAGTTTGAGGTGACGAGCGAAGGCATTTGTAAAGATTACAGTGCATTTTATACAAGAACTTCACGCAGAGTGGAGTTTTAAAAACATACTTGTCGAGGATATGGTTTGTCAAACATCACGTTCTTCAAAATATGTAAGTATAAAGGCTCAGCATCTTTTTAGCTTTTACAATGAACTTCTCATGAAAGCGCGTCATGAGCTGTAAAGGGCGGAGAAAACTATGGTTAGTGAAAGGTGAAGGGTTCAGCGCGAGGGAAAGGAATGCTGGCAAGGAGGAAGCAGAGGGATTGTTAGAGAGAAGAGGAGGAAACCTCCCACTCTCCCAAACATTCCGGCTGATGCCTCCTCCCCATCATACCTTTCTCTCGCTCTGGTCTCTTAACCTGTTCCCGATCATAGGAATGTAGCGCACTGCGTGTTTGTCATCGCTAATATGTCTCATTTCGTCACAAGTTTTAATGGAAGAAAAGGCCTGTCGATAAGGGTAGCGCCTCCTCTCGCTGAAGTTAGGAACTATAGCCAAGTCTCCTTTATACTCACCAGATGTCACTACGGTCTTTAAGAACCGGTGGGGAGCCAGATTGCAAATCAAGGAGGACGTTTCGTAATGGGTGGCGAACGCATGTGCAGATTGATGGGCCGATCGCATGTGTGCGTCGTCGCATGGTAAGAAGGACAGCGGGCGGACATGCTGGGAGAGGTTGGAGACGCACGCAGGCATTGAACACAAATACCTCACTGGGGAATACATTTTACTCAGCAAAAATCGAATGTCCTTAGCGCCGACAGGTTGGAGAGCGCGACAGCGTGGAGAGTGCCATGCGCATGGGTTCATTCCGAAGCGGACCGAACCCACTGCTAGGGGAGGACATGGTACTTCCGGCGAGCTGTCCGATGCAAATGAGCAGAGTATGATATGTTCTCCTAGTGAAATATTCGCTTAGCACCTTTTTTGGCTCCTTCTTGCTCCTATTGCAAACACAGTTAATAAATCACGTTACTCCCATCTAGCAGTTTGCAACACACTAAAACCCGGAACCTTTACTTCTATTGATTTCTACAGGCTCTGGATGTACACGAAGCCTGCACGTCATTTGGACCGAAATATCTAGTCGAGGGATATATTTGTAAGAATTCTAGTATCTCCCTATGATAAAACAAAATTGTGTCGCACTTTAAAATATTCTATTTTGTTGTAAAAATATTAGAAAATAACTTAAGCTGCTAATTCTGAGACATATTTCTGAACTAATCCTACGGTCATTGAAAGCCAAACATTTAAAGACCCCCAAATTATGTTTTTCAAAACGGGACGGCAGACTCAAAGACCAGATTTTATTAACACTGTTGCGTCTCTATATCCCTTATGGCGTCCTTAAATTGCTCTCGCTCTGTACGAAACCTCTAACCAGAAGTGTCTCAAGAGGATCATTTTACTTCATTTTATTTATTAAACCTTAAGGGCCCTTGTGGACATTACATAGGGAACACAGACACAAAAACAAATACATTCAGGAAAGGGTCGGTAAATGTTTAACAGGAAAGTGCGATTGAAGACTTAATTTAAAGGCGTCTTGCACGGTCTACGATGGGAACGATGGAGGATGGGGGGCTGTTCCAGTCATTGATGACTTGTGTGAGGAATTATTGGTTGAAAGCGTCAGTTGAGCCAGAGATCATTTTGATGGTACAGGCATTGTGTAAGCGGGATGATGTTCGATTGGGAGTTGATAATAAGGCTGTTTTAAGGTCGAGACAATCATAATATAGTTTGTAAAGGCAGAGCTGAGAGACGTTCCTCCGAAGCTGCAAAAAAAGAAAGGGGTTTTAGTGTGTTGCGTACGTTGAGTGCCGCCACTTTAAGCATAACTTACTGACCAGCTCCATATGGCTTTACACACTAAACACCGTGTATATGGATAGTTATATAACTAACACACATTAGGCCTTGTAAAATGTCCTGCAGGGGGTGTTATTTCTAACACTCTGAGGAAAGCGCTATTTCGAACACCCCTATATTAAAATGTGAATCCAAAGTAAACGTTTAATTAGGGTTTTACGGCCACAATACGCCTTCTAAATTGGGTGCACCATCACCAGTAAGGGGAGTGAAAAACGCGCGATGAACAATTTCCATATACTAGTGAGTAATATGTCAAAAGACTGCACCAAAAGATAACCGCAAATAAGTCAAAACATGCTTGGTCCAGTTTTTTTGTTTTGCTTTTTTAATCAAGGTTCTACTAAAACTCTCTATAGACCATTTTAATTACGAACGCCACCAAGCAGTCCAAAAATAAGCAAAGCCCTCCTCAATACCTTTGCTTGAAATGTCAATGAAACTTTTACCTATCAATTTTTGAAATGAACGACAAAAGAACGCAGAAGTGCAAGATCTGTTCGATTTATTCGAATATTATTGTAAATCAAGTTGCTTCCTCCAAGACAATAAGTTGTGCAGCCGGAGGCTCTTGTTAAATCTCCAACTTTGCTGTACGTGGAGCATTTACGCTTTCTAGCTGGTGACATAAGCAGGTTCAACAGGCTTGTAAATACGGAGCGATGAGAAGTTTCTTGTCACGGAAGCGGCAGTTCATGTTTGTAAACAGTAAAAAGGATTATTGAGACGCAAGCAGAACTACTATCAAAATAATGTTTGCGGTGTACTTACGAATGAAACAGCAATTTCACTTTATTCATGAGAGGTGCATAATCCGACTCGGGCAGCATAGCGCAACGCAAACGCAATGCTAGGAATGAAGCCTGTCGTCCACGTTCAACGGAAGTCTCCCTGTCGCCGCTAAGACGACATCAAGGTGAAATCCCAAGCGCCGATGCATTAAAGACAGACACATGATCTACTTTGTGTCGCTTTCTCTTTTTCCACATCCTCTTTTTTCACATTCTCTTTATTTCTTTCATGTTACTTCCAGATTTCACGCACACAATGCCTTACAGCACGTGGTAGACCCTCTCCAATCGCTTTTTCATCCGTACAAATCAGACACACTAAGGAGCCACTATAATTAGCCAGCTTAATTCGCAGAGTCATCCTTCTCAACGTGCTGAGTCGTCATTTGAATTCGTTCAGTAATCCACTTAATTCGCTTTAATTCCGCTTACTTCACTTTAATTCAACTTCACTAGCTTTGTGGTCCTCTTAATTAGCTTTGATTACACTTACATCTTCTTAATTCCTCTTAATTCACTTCAATTCCTTCTAATTCACTTAGATTCTTCGAAATTCGCTTTATAGGCGGTCTTAATTACCATTAATTACTCTTAGTTCTCATTAATTCCTTTTAATTCACCTTGATTCCTCTTAATTCACATTGTTTTCCTTCTCAATTTCCTTGCATCAAATTCGCCTGAGTGGTCACGTAAACGTCTTGATACCTTTCGTGTCGCCGACGTGTTTTCGCTCAAGGACTTCGAAGGTCGCCAGAACGATGAGACATCTAAGGATTTCGCATTAATAATTCCAAAGAGTCCGACAAAGATATCGGTCATTACCGAAAAGTTGGCACGGACGTACTCAGAAGGTTCACGGCAAGAAAAAAAAAGAAAAGAAAACACGGCTGCGACTGTAACGCACGAAAAACAGCAATTGAAGAGCACATTTCGGAAGCAAAGTGGAAATTTGGGCCAGTTGGTTCATGTTTAGAATATAAAGTGCCAAAAAAAGCGCCTCGCCTTGTTTACTCTCCTCTTTGTCCTGTTTTTTTTTTTTTTTTGCACTTTTTGCACTTTATATTCTGAACATTTCTGGAACCGGACCTAGGTGGCCCCCTACCCTTCACCATAACTTGGCCAATTGCGAAGGCTACCACTCCAGTCAGCGCGTCAGAGCAAGTGACGTTACAAATTTTTGTTCAAGCGGTTTTGTACATCGTAGAGTGGCACGTGTTTCGCTTAACCACTCTGATCTGCTTGAAGCAGCCGTCGCGCTCGTTCACAGCCACACGAAGACACAAAAAAGGTTGCGAGGCTTAACATGGAGTAGCTACATAGGCTCTGCTTGCAGAGCCAGAGTATCGTATTGCTTTTCTTTGCGCCGCAAACTGCGTGTTAGCGGAGAAGGGGTGACGTGCGTCAAATTGGATCCAATCTTCGTGCGGGTAAGCGACCTTGCAAGCGCAGAGTTTCGGGGGGGGGGGGGGGGGGGGGGCGTGTTTCTTGCTTTGCGTTCGCGAAATACACGTCCCACAATAATGTAGAACAATCTGAAAGATTCCTTGACCATTGAACATTATGTGCAGCCCCCGGGAAGCAGGCGACATGGAGGACTATCGCGTTGCTCACGTCTGCAGTGCGAGCGGAGTGATACGTGACCGGCAGATTCGGCCACCTTGAACAAGACAACAACTTGCGATCGAGCGATGTTTTTGTCGGATAGTACGTTCTACCAAAGTTAGAGAAAAAAAAAAAAGAGCCTCGAGGTACACCTAAGCACTTCTCATAAGTTGTGAATACGGAAGCATGCACGCCATTCTTCCCCTCCCCTATTTCGTCTGCAGCGTATCTGCTTCGACGGCAGAGCGCGCCCTCTCCTCGCCGCTCTGACCTTGGACGTTTCGAGTTGCCGGTGCGCTGACGGACACGCCCCGCCATTGGGTGGCGGTCGTTGAAACTGACGCGCAGCGGCCAATGGGAGCTTCGTCGACACGCGCCAGCCAGCGGGACCGAAGCCGAAATCCATCAGCTTTACTCCGCTCCCTTGGATCGGCTTTACGGATGGCTTCATAGTTGGGAGCTGGCTTCACTTGGAGAAAGGATTTAAGGTGCCGTTTGGCGCGTCATCAAGGCTGATGACGTCGGCTCGCTCCATGGGAAAGTTAATGTTTTCCCACTGAGAAGTATACAAATGACGATACGACGGCGCACGCGCGGCATGTCTCCGCAATACATCTCCTCTCTTCTGCACGCCACAGCACGCCGCCTCACAGCCACGCCATCCACACCACAGGGCTCCAGCAGAATCGACGTTAGCTTCCCGTAGTGCAGCCTTGGATCCAACATGGCTGCCCTGAGAGCGCCACTGCGATACTCTGCCCGAAAGCAGATCATGCACAGTTACTCTAGCTTTAACACAGAAGGCGCGGTCGACGGGAGATAAAAAACGCCGCTAATCCACCCTGCTTGTTTGTATGGCTTTCTCTGGCTAAAAGTAAGCAAATTCCGTTTGCTTTAATGTTTGTTTTGAACGTCAGTTTTGAGATGGTTAAGAGATAGATATGCCTCACCGGCATAGCCGACTAAAACAGAACACTCTCGACACTCAACCAAGCACGGCGGCGGGTAGGTGTGTCAGGATGATGGCGTCGGCTCGACTCATCCCATACTTCACAGATATTCGGCTGGACCAAAATGGTACCGGCATAATCTTTCCGATTCAAAGTCAATGTCGGCGCGATACTGCGTGCTCCCTGGGCTGTATATTTTCACGTATTCGTTCCTCTGCTGCAAAAAGAGAGAATTGTTTTCTTGTTTACGCATCAAAACTAAACTAAAAAAAAAAAAAACTGATGCACGCGCGACACGTAATTTTCGGCTCATGTTGGACTGAAAATTTGATCGGAGTTCTAAAAACATTTCTTAAGCGCTACCGATTCATACGCGACTTCGTGTGGCGATTAATAACACTCGATGTTCGTACCGCCGCACGTCAACAAAAAATTTGTCATAAGCGATAAACCCGAACGGCTATGAAATCATGGGTGTATTCGATTGCATCAACATTACGTGGCTTTTACACCGTGTGAATGAAGGGCATACATTTCGCCCGTACACACGTTTTACACCGTTTCAGCAATCATCATTACAAGTAGGGCGTAAAAATGGTTTGTAAGGGGTGTAAATCATCGGCACGCCCTTCTCACACCCACCGATAATAAGAAATCGTGTAAAAAGTGTGTAAAACGGGGGTGTTTCCTAACTTACACCCTTGGTAAACCCTTTCTACATTCTTACAGGTGTTACAAATTTTATGGTGTATATGACTGATTTGCGGCACCGATTATCCCCGTGGGGGCAAAGCCACGGGTCCGAAATCTGGAACCGTTTTAACCTAGTTTTTATTTAATATAAAAAATAGCGAACTCATTCCCGCGAATAATTTTACAATGATGTATAGCCTCTACGCTTCCTTTTCGAGCAGAATGGCAATTTTGCAATTAAAGTGACGGCGACGAGAACGGGCACGTCATGTGGTACTAATATTGCCATATCTTCGCCCGTTTGTATCGGGGTTGACCGTAAAACACTCTACGCTCCTCTTCCCCGACCGCAGCCGACTGAACGATCCGATGCAGTGAATGAACTAGCGCCGAAAAGTGCATCGTCACGGTGTTCTTTGTCTTTCTGGCTTTGATATCACATATTTCATTAAGTTCTTTATGACAAATTGGGGGACTTTTCGAGTCCACGGATTACAGAATTTCTGCCGTTCACGTAAATAAAACAGCGCAATGACACCCGTGTGTCCATCGGTCCCCATGGTACTTCAGCATATATTCTTAGTTAGAGCTTCAACCTGTCCTTGTTTTATAGCGGCAGATGTTGGTGCAGGTTTCTGAAAAAATCGGGAGGCGTCCGTACGCAAAAACCCACGTGATTGCGAAGTGCACGCAGTCCCATCGCCGTCGCCCGTCGCACAGTTTCTCCGAAACCACAAACGCCGCCACCACCACCGCCAACAACACCGCCGCTTCGGTTTTGTTTTATATTTTAATTCTCCGGTGCATATACACAAACTTAAACATCCTAAAACACATCTTCCGACAACGCAATAGCCGCCGCTGGCAGCAGCATCACAATCTGCGTGGTCGTTGACAATATTTTTGCTTCACGCACAATTCTTTTTGGATAAAAACATCAAACATTCAACATTTCTAAAATCCAAGACGGAGGCTACAAAGAGGGGATAAACCCAAGACGTCACAACTCTTGTATTTTTCCTCTCTTTGTATCCTCCAACTTGGATTTTAGAGATGTTTAACTTTAACCAGCTCACCTGCCCTTATTACGTTATCTTCAAACACTCAAGTTTAACATCAAAAACGAGGGATACTCGAGACATTTTTCTAAAAGTGTAAAGGATTAAGAAAGTGTAAGCATTCTTCCACTCAATGCTCTGTTGCTTTTTTTAAATTTATTTTGTGTTTCTGGCATGAACTTGAGACATGTGCCTTTCTAACTATTTGCATATAATCCAGAAATATAACTTCATGCTGTGTGCCTATAAAGTTCTGTCGGAGCTATTTTTCCTTTTGTGTACGAAAGTCAGTTTTCAATTGTTAAACAATGTTTTATCCTGTAGAATTTGTTTTTTTTTAATGCGAAAGGCATAAACTGTCCCATAGACCGAGCTGACGTCATCAGCTTTGAAGCTGCGCCAAACGGCACCTAGACTCCTATCTCCAAGTGAAGCCGCCCGAAAAGCCTAGCCAAACGGCACCTATAGTTCCCTCGATTCCGAAGGAGCACTGTGAAGCCGATGGATCTCGGCTTCGGTCCCACTGGCTGACAAGCGTCATAGTTTCAAGGAACGAGGCTCCCATTGGCCGCTGCGCCTCAGTTTCAGTTACCTGACCGCCACCCCATGGCGCTGCGTGTCCGCGCCGCTACGAAACAGCCGCAGACGAAACAAGGGAGCGGAAGAACGGCACACATGCATTCGTATTCACAACTTATAAGAAATGCTTTGGTGTACCTCGAGCAAGGAGGTTATAAGTAATAGGAGGGGGCACGTCGCTATATTGGTGAAGCCTAGTCATAAAAAGTTTAAACGATGTTGTGGCCAACGTGACTGTAGATGTCTCTGGCAATAGGTGCGCGTGACATGTCACTTGCGAGATGGATGGTTGATTGTAGAAGGATTCCTTGCAGGCTTGCGCGCGCTCCGTCCCGTAGGTTTTATCAGATCGAAGGCTAGACGAAGGCTAGCCACGGTCACGTGATGCAGTCACGGTGGCCTGATAAGTGAGGAGAGTAAGGAGGAAAATGAGATAGAGGCGACGCGTCAAGGGAGCATAGCTTGTGGATGCTACGCGTTGACGTCATGCCCTCTCCTACCCTTCTATCTTCCTTGAACTCGAGCCTTTTTTTTCCCATAATTTTATATCGTTTTTTTTTACTTTTGTTTGCATTTCCTGTGTTTATGTCAAGCGCAGTTTTTGGCAATTGGGGAGAAGGGGCCAAGGACTCGACAAGTTGAACTTTCACAGATTTTTATCTATTGTCGGATTCCATCATGTATATTACGTGGTGAAAAACAAAAACACCATTTGGCAGGGAGCGCGGCAAAAAGCACTGGGGATCTTCGTGCGGCATAAGTTGGTGCCCTCAGCGATAAATTCAAAGCATGCTGAAAGCGAAAACGCCCCCAATTTAGGCTGTGCGTCAATCTTGCTCGGTTTTAATGGTTGTTTTTCACATTTTTATTAGACGTCTAAGTGAATGCACCTTAAAACAGCAAGCCAGCCTTTCGAGTGCAGAAACCGAAGCTAATTAAAACAAAGGTCCTTGATGAGCTCGTAAACAAGATAATTAGGTGAAAAAGTATATAGCCAATAGAGTCACTGAAACCAGCGTTGGGCAGAGATACTCCAAAACGTATTCGGGAATACAAATACTGAGATACATGTGTTTTAAGGCCAAAATACAGATACGGTGATACATTTGCCGTTTATGCAACGGGATGTCCCTGAGATACTTCCGCAATAACGGCGAAAAAGTATTCCGGAATACAGATAGAAATACATTTGTTTCCGAACGGGTTTACGTGGAGAGGGTGCAGTTCGTGGCGAATGCGAAATGTAATTTATGCTTGCGCTACTCTTTCTGTGCCATTTTATGCACTACACATTCCCTCGAACTCTTTGTCTATCATTGATTCCGAAAAAAAAAAAACATGTCACCCCCGTTGAACCATATTGTTACATAACGGCAGGGATGGGGAAAATACATGCAAATATGTATCGAAATACAAATACAAAATACTTCGTCAAAAATGTATTTAATTACAAATCTAATTACATTTCCCAAAAAGCATTTAAGTACAAGATACAAATACAACCAAATTTATTTGGTCTCCTCTAAATAATTTTTCAAATACATTCTTCAAAATTTGCGCCAGCGACTTCAGGGCACCTGCAACGGGTTTCTGGGTATCTCATTTTAATTTTGCATCGCACGTTTGGGAGTTAGTGTGCGAGGCTCTAGTAACGTGATAGAAATATAATCACAAAAAAAATGTAATCAGCTTGGACGTAATAAGTGAAAAAGTACAGAGCTTCAAGCTGCTTTTTTTTTCGATTACATTTTGGTATAGACCAACAAAGAACCGAGACGACCAAGACACGCAGACTAGCGAGAGATTTTTTTTATTGTTGCACCTTGCACCAGTTACGAAAATCTGGACGACCCGCGCATTTAGAATGTTCCAGACAAAAATAGGGATGCAAATCAGACTGGAAAGCATCACAAGTTGTCACAGGCACTCATTTAGCCAGTCTGCCTGTGAACGTCGATTTTGTCACTATTCTTGCCCTGGACTAGCACCGTAATCACAAAGTCACTAAACGCTTGTGCTTGATTGTGAGACACTGCATTAGGTGCAGAACGTAGTTTTCTTCCTGCTCTGGACAGTGACAATAAATTTGAGGGATGTATTTTCGCCCGCAAAATTGTATTTAATTACAATTGTATTTGAAATATCCACGTTTTAGTATTTAAATACACACGTCAAATGCATTACCCAATTTGTAATTAAATACAAATGCAAAATACACAAAGTATTTGAAATAGGTGTTTAAAATAGTTGTATTTGAAATACTGCCCATCCTTGCATTACGGTAAAGACTGCATAATATGCTTGACAAAGGGCGTCTGCCCAAAATGAACCTAGTTTTTCCGTGAGGGTGCATCTTAAACTGCCACATTATAAGCCTCTGAGTCACCCATAGTGTAGGGAGATTGGACAACTGCGCCATACTTTTTTTCCACTGAACTCCTTTGCAGCGTTTGTACCGCTAAATTGAACAGAGTGGAGGGCTTTGTGAGAGAAGCTGATTTTGTTATTCTTGCAAGTAACCTTCTTGAAACCACAATTTTTTTTTATTTTTGGTGATTGAGATGAATTATGTTATGGGGCAGGTTCATATTATACATTCCGAAGCAAGTTGTACCAAACAAGTATTTTTATTCTTTAAATCTATCTTAAAAAGGGCAACAAATGTAACGAGATGCCTAAGTCGGGCCAAGTATCGCGATACGAGCGATACAATTGTAAATGTATTTCGCTTCTGAGATACAAATACAGTTTACAAATGTATCTCGTTACAGAGATACAGATACTTGAAGTATATCTAAGATACTATCGCGATACATTTGTATCGCGATACTTCCCAGCCCTGACTAAAACCTAGAGAAATTAAAAAGTAACGTAATTTGTCCCCGTACTCTGCCGTACCACGAAAAGCGCTATCATCGTCGGCGTGCTTTCGCCCTTTGTACGAAGTCCTTTCGCCGAGAGTAAGCGCTGCGTCTTGCAATAAATTTCACACAGAGTCAGAGTGTGCGTATATAGAGTGCATTGGACATGCTAATACAAAATCGCTGATAATATAGCAAAATCGGCACAGCATGAGTTGGCTCCAGTTTAGTTTTATAGTCTAACAACTGTATTTAGATTAAGCGGAACCAAACTCTTTTTTTTTCCCGCTGCTGCAAAATAGCCTGAAAAATTAATATTTTTAAACCGCTAGAACGAGTGCGTGTGCGTGTGTGTGTATGCCTGTGTGCGCGCGCGCGTGTTAATATGTGCGTGCACGTGCGTGCGTGTATGTGTGCGTCCGTGCGGCGTGTGTGTGTGTGCGTGCGTGGATGTGTGTGTGTGCCTGCATGTGTGTGTGTGCGCGCACGCACGCGTTGGGGGGGGGGGTGTTACAGCGCGCACGACAACTTTATACTAGATGTCTGTATTACCCGGTGGGTAGCATAGCCCTAGGTGGTACCAGGTAATAAAACAGTTTCTCAGTGAGAGATATTCACACAGAGGCATACATAGCTGCTTTAAATTGTAAACTTGATATTGGACTCTAAAATTTAAGGCATAATTTTTCTTGCGTGACTGCTTTATAACTGAAGGATACTCATACAGAACTACATTTCAAGAAGTGCGTTAGCAAGCGCACTTGCAACTAGCCTACATAAATTCGGTATTAGTCTCGCCAAGTCAAAGCCTTGCCCGGTAGGGGAAGCTAATTCATCCTCTCAGACCTGACAAAAGAATAATTTCAACATAAACGAGACATTTCCGCTTTCATGGCTTAGGGTCACAAAGTAAGATTCGCTTGCCCCAATTATACTGCGGTCGCCGCCATCTTGATGATTATTGCAGAGTGGGCGACACTAGCGTTGGTTACGATTAAAAAATGCGACTTCCTGTTTGTTATGTATGGTCTCAGGTATCTCTAACCATATCGTTATTCTTGTCGCGGGCTGTGTTAAATTTTCTAGAGAACGTAAAATGGTTACCTGGCATTTCAGATAAAGCTTCAGATAACTAGCAACAACGATTTTGAGCACCAAGATGACTCAACGGTGGCTGCTCCGAAGTGGAGCTGAGTTTAGTGTGTCTAGTGTCAACTAGGTTGTCAAGCAATAAAGTTGTTATCTCTATTTGCATGTTTCCTCTAGCGTGAACGTTTCCTGAAGAATCACACGCACGATAGGAAAGTGCCGTTTCCGTTGAGTCTTGCAGGCGTTCACCGAAGAATCGCGCAGATATCGAAAGACATTGGACGTTAACCTCCGATCTCGAGAATCGCCGCCGTCTGTCCCAGATTCAAAGAACCGGTTCTCTCTTATTTTGTCTCTTTTCCTTTCGCTTCTTGAAAACTACTTTATAATGGCATACATGTGCCTCTTCGTTGCACAATGGCATCCGGGTCTCTGGCGCAAGCATTCTTTTATTTCTGCTCCTCGTTCGGCTCGTGAATTGCACCCCCAACTCTGGGTATTTAGGACCGCCGCGGAAATTACAGCATAGCAATGGCACGCGATCTATTCAAAACATATCACCACTGATTTTGCATTTATTTTTAAATTCGAGCCTTTATGATTTGTTTTACTATCATACGTATTTGCTCGTAGATCGAACTATGGTTGTCGCTACGTCCAGCTTGTTTTCCTAAGAGTTCCGTGTTTAGCAACATTAGGTACATGCACTGGATCATTTAATTAAACCTTCTCGATTGAACGCGCGGCAAATTTGGGGCACGACGCGTGCCCAATTTGTTGCTGTGTCCGCGTTCGGTTTCACTGATCTGAGTGAAGACAAAGCCCAGCCTAATACGACGCAACGTTCGGCCACATGAGTCGAGCGCTACGTCGAAACACAAACAATCTATGTTGTTGTTCTCCTCATCGGTGCGGTTTTCAATTTAGCCATTATGGCCGCGGCGGTTGGACCTCCTTTCCAATAGACTCGGCTAACCGATAAGGACACCTAGTTTATCAGATTGGGTGGATGGAGGTTGTTTAAAGAATATTTTCTGAAGTAATGCGTTGCGGAAGCCTAGTCAACATCGCTAAATCTACGCAATCCATAGTAATTTCTATCTGAGTATATAAAAGTTTTCCGCTCTTCAAAGTCACCATAATAAAAGAAAATCTTATTTCGCTCGAGGGGCATATCGACCGCCGTAGCCAGGATCATGTGCATGCCATGCTGGAGTGTCCGAAGTAAACGGTCACTCAAAATGGAACACTGGGCTTTTCAATCTTGAGTTTGCATTGGCTGCATCATGCGGTGCAGAAGCTGCACCGCATGATGCACCGGTGAAGACCTCGTGCACCGACGGTCCGCGAGGTCTTCACCGGTGATAATTTTATGTATCGGGGATTTTTCTGATATAGTCCTCCGAGCTTGCAGCACGCTTGTAGGCGCTTGGGATGGCTTCAAAGAGAGTGCGTCGTTTCTCTGCGATCTTCGTATGTAGAGAGGAAACGACGTGGTAGAAGCGCGCCATATTGAAGTCGCTGCATGATCGTAGTGAGAACAAACTCAGAGTTTGCCTCCGCACCGCCGTTTGAAACGCCATTGTCTTGGTTCGTGTTTGGCATGAATCCGGCTTTGAACTTGTAAAGGTTGCTTAATTTAAAGTAAATCTCCTTTATTTGCATATATTCCTAGTATAACATTAAATACTCCTCAGTAAAAAAGTATGCTAAGCCATGTAATTTACATACCCATCAGGCGTTTCTGTTCATTTGTGTAACATTTAGTTTGATCACTCTTGTACCTGATGTTTTCATAAACACTGGCGGTAAAAAGAAGTGCTGGTTTTCGCGAGCATTAAGCATCTTATTGACGCTCCACTGTCAGTGACATACAGTATTAGCCGATAAGATCGTCGGATAACTAAACAAAAAGAATAGAGCGTGAACATAAAAAGCGGGCCCCGCATTTTTGAAGCTGCCAGCACCTACTGAACGTTGACAGAGGCCGCAACTAAATTGCGCGAAAGTAGCATAAGTAGGGAGCCTTCATGCGCGCTTTGCTAGGCTGGTGCCACCCTTTGTAATACTACTCGCCAACAAACCAGCAGCCATTTTGGTCTCAGCGATAATTCGCGGGGCTTATAACCCTCCCGGAAACAAGCACCTTATCTCACAAGTTCGGAGCAGCGTTGTGGAACCCATGGAGGGAGGATTAACATTTCCCCCCTCGGATGGGGAGACCGATGGACACAAAGGCCAGTTTCCGGCGCACGGGAAACACACGGGGAAACAATGAGGAACAAAATAGCAGTAGGGGAAAGGGAAACAGGCAGTTGGCATCACTCTATGCGAAGCGCACATGAAGGCACCCTAGGCATAAGGTATTAGAGACCGGTGTGACTATATAAAATTGAATCACTTACTCCAGACATGACAATGAGAAGAACTGAGGAAACATAAACTGCTGAGTGAGCTCCGTCGTCGAGCGCTTTTATATCAAGGACGATCCATAATAGGCAATGACGTTACCCAATAAGGAATCACCCAACCAGGCAAAATTAAAAAAAAAGAGCGCCGGCTACAGTGGAACGCACTTAGATGTAGTAATGAGATCGCGTCCTAACCTTGACACGCTTTGCTTCATAAAATAATTCGCATGAAACGAGACCATAACGAAGCTGCGTACCATACCTATCTTTTTCCAGCTTGCTCATCAAAACTACTACTTGTCGTCACTAAAAAAAGAACTCGCCGTAATTTTACAATTTAACCGCGACTATCTCCTCTCGCAAATAAAAGCACTTAGAAAGTGGTAACAACTATGTTACCTCTTTTCCGAAACCGGATAATTCTTCACTTCCGTGTGCGTGTTGCTTCGAGAGTTTGAGCGGGAAGAAAACAGTGTGGGCGTTGCTCCAGAGATGGCAGCACGATGGCTGCAGATGGCATCGCACAATAGACCGATCTCACCAAGTGTTCGGCGCATGCGTTACGCCGCCATAACTTTAGTTCAGAGGAGGAAGAAAGTAGTTTCCGAGACGTCTTGTGCCGTGATGCATGCTCTGAACGCGCAGTGCTTCAGCGAGGTTGTCCCACGTGCAATAAGGCTCTAGTTACCTCGATGCACTGCCGCAGCGGCGTCGTAGCGAAACCGGCTGGTGATATTGGTCTATTTACGACGTCGATGCTCGGAGAGAAGGCCAATGTAAAGTGGAAACGGGGGCTGGGGCGTCCGGTATGCCCAGCGTCTAGGTCTTTTACAAGGTTCGTCACTGTGATGAGTGTGTTGAGAGAACTGTGCAATAAACGCGAACTGAACAGAAAAAATGAAGCAACAACAAAAAAACATGACAGTCGATTTTTTTTTTTTTTTTTTTTTTTTTGTAAGGAATATCGCTTTTTTAAAGTATCGGGGCAACGGCAACGGTAAGACAGAATGTGGTGCACCGCCGAACTAGATGCTCCAGGCTGTATCACATTTTTAGCAGCTTCAATATATAGAAAGCAGCAGAACATCAAGTGCAAGACCTGCAGCACGTTGGTCTCGACTTTTATTTCGCTCAAAAATCACGACTTGGCGGGTTATAAAAAAGAAAGAAAGTTGACAAACACATGAACTAGTAAGTCAACTAGTCGCGGCAAAGTAAACGCGCGTATCCGATTGTCTCCTTTCTTTGCCATCTTCTTGGTCGATCTCTTTCTTTATCGTTCTTTCTCTCGGAAAGCCGGGACCTAGGTCCCGGCTATCCGAGAGTACTTCAATCCGTTTAGTACCGGATTGAAGTACAGTGGAGCTCAATGTGTAATATCGCGGTGCGACCCTCGGGAGGTACTCGAATTCATTCGAGGAAGGTTTGGAAACAGCCAACGTAAGATAGACAAACGGCCATGGCAAATCGTGAGTGCCGTATTTTATTTACACGGCACCTACCCGAGACCAGCACGGGACGAAACTGGCTGCTTTACGACAGGGATCGGCGGGAAGTCGACGTCAGTTAGCGAGGGCACGACTACGCACTATACTTGTGTGACGGTCTTCCGTATCAAGAGTGCGAAACTGGAAACGGTTAGGTGTCAGCCATATAACATATGCTGTGTTAAAAAGAAGAGCAAGACGCGGAAGAAAAAAAGAGAAAAATACGCGAAGGAAGAATGACGCTTGGGACGGCATGTGGGGTAGAGCCAGAAGAAGGAGGAATGAGAGGATTCAGGGCAAGCCAGCGAAGAAATCGTGTACTCCAAGGCATCAAGTGTGCGTCGTTTTGAACTCAACACCAACTTATAACTTTAAACTAACAACTTAACACAACATCAACTCAATCTACTTAGTCACTAATATGCAGCAGCAGGTAAGTTCTTGACGCGAAGATTTCACAGCTAGTGAGAAATTGTTTCCGAGTTACTTCTTGCCTTCAAAATTTGAATCGAGTGCCTCTTTTTACTCTGCGTATTTTTTATGTCTGTATATGTATTATCTTTCGGCCTGCGGAGTATCAGGTGAAGAGATCGGTTTTGATTCTTTTTTATTGCATTGGTATGGAACTCTTCTTAAATGATTTTTGAGTAATCTCTTATGAAATCATTGTAGCCCTCAGTGGGTCTATGACTAACATTTTTTTTTCTTATTTTGTCAAGTGAAAGAGTTTCGTCCCAATGCCTGATAAACTGATTCTGCTAGAAACAGTTTCATATATGAAAACGGGAACTATAGTATGCCTACATCTAAACTATATTGTTATTAAGACAAAAACTTTTATCCATACCTCCACATTGACGTCAAGGCCAAGAAACCTTAGCTTTTCTTTAAAACAGGGCATTTCGAGCTCACTTGTGCCATATTTTCTTTGTGATGAGCTTCTTACTCACTGAATTCGACACAAAATAGCCCAAACCAGAAGCGGGTTTTCAGAAATATAAGGATTGTTGCAATAATTTCAAGTGCATTTTATTTTAATAAAAAGTGCAACCTATACTCTCTTGTGGATTTAGAATAGAAAACCCCCTCCCCACCCCTCCTTTCAACACACACACTCAAAAGGCTCTCTGCTCAAAATATTTGGTACATTTCTCCTTTCTACTTGACTGGTTTACAGCGTTCGCATTCCTCGACTACAAAGAGTGGAGGGCTCTGTTGCATCTACAGATATTGTTAGTACGACATAGACATGTTACATGACGGGCATTTCAAATAGCACTAATCACGGAAGTTTACATAATGTGATGGCTAGTCATCAGAATACCCTTGGTCACACTTGTCAGCAGCAGCTGATAAACCACTAATCAAATTTTTGAAAAGACGAAGCTATTGTGCATGGTCAGTATCCACTGTTTGTGCCCCATGATGTTTGCTGTATGGCGTACCTCCCTGTGCGCTCTATATCTGGACAGGAGGAGCAGTGATCGTCAGCATCATATTCCCTTCCTCGTATCTACGAGAACCGCTGCCGATGCAGTGTTCTAATATAGGTTTGAGCAGCTAAGCTAAGTCAACTTGCCCAGTAGCCGTGGAAAGTAGAAACAAGGATATATATGCAGATTGTTCTTGTTTTTTTATTTATTTTTCTTGCGAGTCTAGCCCACTTTTTGTCCCGTCACATTTTTCTGCTAGTTCTCAGAAAAAGAAAAAAAAACGGAACACACGACTCGTTCCGCAGTAATTGTTCATACGTTATGCTGCTTATGAGAGACCAGTCTGCATCGTGTACTGATGGTTTGTTGATTTGACAATCTCACAGACATCGTCGTAATTGTAGGACCTTTCCAACTGGCGAAGTTTGTTGTCCTGCTCATGAGTTGTTCACCAAATCAATAGCGTTCCCTGAAAAACATTTTAACGTACGGAGTTTTTTTTTTTTCTTCTTCAGTTCCTTTTTCTGCAGTTACTCAGCAATTAAATTGCAGCACACGCCACTAATATGCAAAAATAATTTATTTGGAGCTTTTTAATTTAACCTCATGATGTCGGAAGCGAAGAACTGGTGTCGTCTTCCGATATGGTGACTATTGCAATTTGATGTGGAGCTTCAGTTTTTGTAAATAAAAAAAACACTAAATTTTAAGTAATAGCTGACAAAAAAGTTATTATTACTTGTAAGTAGCTATACAATAACTCTGGCTGCTCGTCGCTTGAAATTTTAACTGGATTAATTGGCACCTGTTAACTGATTAATTAATCGAGATGTTTATTTCGTTTATTTGTAAGCATATAATATTGAAAAGAAGTAAAAATTACTTTTCTGTTTTCTTATTGCAAAATATATGACAAACGGCGCAATGTAGAATTTCGACTATGAATCTACCGGCATATGTAACTGGAAACAGTTTAAAGACACTCATACTCACGTAGTGTAGCAACCGGCTGTTCGGACGAAGGAAGAAGAGGTCGACAAGGGAGAACGAGCTGAGAGGCCGAGCTCAGAACACCGGCAGCTCCCGACTGGACTGGACGTGTATATAATTTTGTAAATAAAAATAGGCAGGGGACTTCTTTCCCTACAATCGGTGACCCGGACGTGATCCGCAAGCCACCTCCGTCATGGCTACCATTGAGGCAACACCACTGGACATCACCGTCGTCCGCACGCTCAGGCTTCCCCAATTCTGGACAGCGGACCCACAACTTTGGTTCGCGCAAGTGGAGAGCCAATTTACAACCAGCCACATCAGCTCACAAGCACAGAGGTTCCACCATGTGGTACCGGCGTTGCCTCCCGAAACTGCCGTTGATATTCGAGACATCATCCTCGAACCACCAACAGCTAACCCGTACGACACTTTGAAGGCTGAGCTCATCAAACAAACCTCGGCATCCGAGCATCAACGGCTCCAGCAGCTACGAACATCTGAAAAGCTGGGCAATCCCACAGCATCCCAGCTACTGCGACGTCTTCAACAACTTCTTGGAAAGCGGGCAGCGACATTCGACCCCGCCCTGTTGCGGGAGCTTTTCTTGCAAAGACTCCCTAACAACGTAAGAATGGTTCTTACTTCTGCATCGGGACTCGCATTAGTTCAGCTCGCCCAGTTGGCCGACACCGCGATGGAAGTCGCTGCACCGCAAATCGCTGCACCGCAAGTCGCTCCTATTGCGGCCAAGCAATCGCATCTGCTCGGTGCACTGACAAACATCTCTGCTGCTGAAACAACGGAGGATTCTTTTCGGACGGATATGCAACAAACGATCAAGGCCCTCACCGCCCAAGTAGCCGCGCTCACTTCACGTTCACGATCGGAACATCGCCAGCGATCCCCGTCCCGCCCCCGATACAGTTCGCCCTCCTAAGCCCGATCAGTATCAAGACATTCAGATATTTGTTGGTACCATCCGACCTTCGGCGACCGCGCCCGAAACTGCGTAGGACCATGCTCTGCTTCGGAAAATGCCCACATCCACCACTAGAGGCGGCGAGTGGTGGGGGTACGCAGCTCAGCCGCTTGTTCTTCATAACTGATCGCGGCTCCGGTTTGTGATTCTTGGTTGACACCGGCGCGGAGGTGAGCGTACTACCGGTTTCTGCCGTTGAAACAAAAGGCAGGCAGACACTTACCACCCTACAAGCAGCCAATAAGACTCCAATCGCTACTTACGATGAGCACGCTTTGTCCCTGAACATCGGACTGCGTCGAGTATTCCGCTGGGTTTTTCTCGTCGCGGACGTGTTTTATCCTAATATTGGTGCCGATTTTTTACGACATTTTAACCTACTGGTTGATATGCAACGTAAGCGCCTCGTAGATGCTACTACAATTATTGTCACACACCTCGCATGTAAGCCTGGACGACCTCCGGACAGGCCTAACTGCTCCAGTTCAACTTCGCCGTACGAAAGTTTACTATGAGAGTTCGGGTCTATCACTCGCCCTACCAACTTTCAGCGTCCAGTGAAGCACAATGTTGCCCACCACATCGTGACTACTGGGCCACCTACTCATGCTCGACCACGTCGGCTTCCACCAGAGCGTTTAAAAGCCGCGTGAAATGAATTTGATCACATGCTAGAGCTTGGCATCATTCAACCATCATCAAGTCCATGGGCGTCTCCACTGCACATGGTTCCCAAGAAAAACCCTGGTGACTGGAGACCGTGCGGCGACTATCATGCTCGGAGCAACGCCACAGTCCCCGACAGGTACCCGCTGCCATACATCCCGGATTTCACGACTTCCATGTATGGCTCAAAGGTTTTCTCTAAAATAGATCTAGTAAAGGCGTACCACCAGATCCCAGTTGAGCCGAGTGACGTCCCCAAGACGGCCATCATCACACCTTTCGGTTTATTTGAATATCTTCGCATGCCTTTTGGGTTACGAAATGCAGCTCAAACATTTCAGCGCTTCGTCGACCACGTCATCCAAGGACTTTCCTTCGTCTATGCCTACGTTGACGACCTGTTAATCTACAGCCATGACGATGAAGAACACATTCAACATCTTCGACTGCTTTTTCAGCTCCTTGATGAGCACGGCCTCATAATCAACAAGCAAAAATGCGAGTTTGGAGTCACGACGTTGAATTTTTAGGCCATCAAGTGGATCACACAGGGGTCCGTCCCCTTCCGGAAAAAGTCGCAGCCATTAAGGTTTTTCCACAACCAACAACCATTCATAAACTCAGAGAGTTCCTGCAGGTCTCATAAATTTCTATCGGAGTTTTATTCCCAACTGCGCTTCATCACTCCTGCCGCTCACTGATATGCTGAAAGGCAAACAGAAGGACTCGACACCGTTAAATTAGAGCGACTCCGCTTTTCAAGGTTTCAGCCGTATAAAAGGAGATCTCGCTAACGCTACCCTACTCGTTCACCCCTGCCAAGAGCGTCTCGTGAGTGTCATGATCGACGCCTCTAATATTGCTATTGGCGCTGTCCTGCAGCAGCTCTTCGACAAGAACTGGCAGCCCATCGCGTTCTACTCCCGAAAACTCAGCGCAACAGCTCCTTGCGATTAATCAAGTCATCAAACACTTCCGGCATTTTCTGGAGGGCCGTCATTTCGTCGTTTTCACCCACCACAGACCCTTAACATACGCACTGAAATCAGGGAGCGACAAATTTACTCCCCGTGAGATCCGTTAATTGTCATACATATCAGAATTCACGACAGACATCCGCCATGTCAAAGGCAAAGACATCCTGGCAGCTGATGCGCTCTCGCGGGTTATCGTCACTCCCTGCTGCAGCATGGTACCCGTGACAATTGATTTTGAAGCCATGGCCTCAGCTCAGCGAGATGACACCGAGCTTCAACAAGTTCGTTCATCGCACTGCAGCCTGAATTTGCGCGAGGTAGTCTTGCCAATGTGTGGTACACCACTTACCTGCGACCGCACCACAGGCGCACCCCGACCTTTAGTACCGCTGCATTTCCGTCGTCAAGTTTTTGACTCCCTACACTCCATGGCACACCCTGGAGTTCGAGCAACTCAGCGGTTAATCATTTAACGCTTCGTATGCCGGGTGTCAACAAGGACGTACGAAACTGGACTCGCTCTTGTCTGGCCTGCCAGAGGTCTAAAATTCAACGTCATACGTCAGCACCATACGATGCTTCCCCAACACCGACAGCGCGCTTCGATGCCGTACACCTAGACATTGTGGGTCCTCTCCCAAGATCTGGTGGAAACACATATATACTGAGATGCATTCGTCGCTTCACGCGCTGGACTGAAGAATTTCCTACTCCTAACATCACCACCAAAACCACGGCACGGACATTCGTCGAAGGTTAAATTGCTCGATTTGGTGTGCCTTCATCGGTTACCACCGACCGAGGGAGATATTATTACTTGAAAGTAGCTATGCAATAACTCTAGCTGGTCGTCGATTGAAATTTCAACTGGATTAATTGGCACCTCTTAATCGATTAATTAATCGAGATGTTTATTTCGTTCTTTTGTAAGCATATAATATTGAAAAGAAGTCAAAATTACTTTTCTGTTTTCTTATTGCAAAATATATAACAAACGGCGCAATGTAGAATTTCGACTATGAATCTACCGGGATATGTAACTGTAAACAGTTTAAAGACACTCATACTCACGTACTATTCCCTCAGCTTCACAAAGTAAGCAAGTTCGTTGATATATTCTGGCGAAAGCAACCTCCGTTTGTTATTCACTATAGTCTCTGGTGCGCTACACGAACACTCGCACGGCGTTGCAAGCCACAAATCTCGCCCCTACAGTTTACTTTAGGTCAAAATTTAACCTAAAATGTGTCCTTCATACAGGAGTACTTCTACACGTCTCCGTGGTGAAAGCACGCAAATTTTACTTTATTTTTGTTCGCCAAATGTTCATTGATTTACTGGTTAAAACTCTTAAACGCGATTAAGAGATTAACCAATTAATCGGTAGGTTAATTGAACAATTAGCCAGCCCTCATAATAACCAATATTCACTTCTAGCAGAAGATGATAAATACAAAAATCCAAGACTTACACTTCTTGCGAAGAAGGGCTGCCTAGTCGGCGAAGCCAGCAAAACCGTAACGGTAGTTAAGGCCGTAGCTGCCAAGACCAGTGTTGTACACGTTCCTCAAAAAAAGGAAGGAAAGCCCGTTCCTCGTCCCTTGTGATTTTTTGGAACGCGTTCCCGTTACAAGTCCGATGCGTGAAAAAGGAACTCGTTCTCGTTACAGTAAAAAAGAATGGAACGTATCGTTACATATACGTTACTTTTTTATTGTGCTAATTACCATATTTAGTTAAATGGAGCAAAGAGTTATTTATCTATCTTATTAAATGGCAGCATAAGAATTTGAACGCCTTGACGGAAGGGCACCAAAAGAAGAAAACAAGCTGAAGCAGATTTTCATTCGTTGGTATATTTCACGTTTGTGGT
Source organism: Ixodes scapularis (assembly GCF_016920785.2). Taxonomy (NCBI): domain Eukaryota; kingdom Metazoa; phylum Arthropoda; class Arachnida; order Ixodida; family Ixodidae; genus Ixodes; species Ixodes scapularis. The sequence continues at coordinate 72,423,911 of NW_024609846.1, read as the reverse complement.
GGGCGATTCAGACAAGCCAAATCTATTGTTGCCCCAATTTGCACGATCGCTATACAACATCCTCACACGTCTCAATCTCACAAAGTTCCTTGTTCGAACCTTACAAAAGTTGCTTCTCGATGTTCCTGTCCGCAAGGCGAGCAAGCGAAGGAGAGGGCTTTTGGTAGGTCAGACTTGAAAACTACTAGTCCTTCGTGAAGGTCGGATTCGTTGTCCAGTTTGAAAGCCGGGGGGAGGGGGGAGGGGGTTATAAAGGTTAATTTTTGTGTAGCTCTTAAGTGACCGATGTTCGGTATACAAGCGGGCTTGATTAACGAAAAGTAAAACAGCGCCAAACCAAAGAAGGACAGGAAGAGTAAGTGTACAAATGGAGCGCTGACTCTCAACTGATTAATTGTAAGAGAACACAAATCGACAAGCAACCGACAAGCAACACGAATCATAAAAACACATCAAATCACCGCCCCCCCCTCCTCCCCCGCACGTGTCAAATTTGTTCAATAATGCCAAATCTGTCAAATAATCCGATGGAAGGCGAACTGACGCACCTATCTTTTTGCTTCGAAATATAAAATGTTCTAAAATTTCTCTAGTCACCTGTTGACTGTGTTGACCTAAGATACTCATTTTAGCAAGAACGGGTTTGAAACCGCACCTATCACAGTGTACTGCCAAGTTGCCTGCTGGCGATGATCTAACCGACAGAGCACACAAGGATGCGTTCGATCGATGTCTGGTAACCTGTTCTTTTGTCGTAGCTGTCGGTCTATTTGTGGAAGTTCAGTGATGGCTGTAGTCGGCCTTAAATTTCTGAGTGTATGAGCTTTCGTGGAAGCAAAGAAAGCAGCTGAGATTGAAATGTCTCTCCTTCTGTGTCTTTTCCTTCGACTAAAGGTTCTGCTTTTTGTACCGCAGTCTCGGGCACTGAAAAAAGAATCGGTGTTCGCAAGCTCACCTGCACCCGACTGTTGCCAAGCGAGGGCCACACAAAATAGACCGTAAGTAACAAAACATTTAACGATATCCTCCTCTTCATAAAGATATGGTTTTTGTACTTTTATAATTTCCGTCTATAAAAGAAAAATTACCACACTCGACGAAAAAAAGGAACGCCGTTCGTCTTTCAGTTCCAGTAAAAATGTAACAAGTTCCCGTTCCAGTTCCACCAATTAAAAAAATGAAAGCCGTTTACAATTCCCTGTAACGCCGGTTAGAGCGCAGCTCTTGAGGAGGAAGATGGAAGCGTACTGAGGATATAGGTGACTCCTTGAGGTCACGTGACCTCAAGGGGGTCACGTGACTTCAGGGGGTCACGTGACTTCATTGGGTCACGTGACTTCAGGGGGCCACGTGACCACAGGGGGCCACGTGACCTTTGGGGGTCACGTGACCTCCGGGGTCACGTGCCCTGAAGGGGCCACATGACAGGGGGTCACGTGACCTCAAGGGGGTCACGTGACCTCAGGGGGTCACGTGACTTCTGGGGGTCACGTGACTTCTGGGGGTCACGTGACCTCAGGGGGTCACGTGACCTCAGAGGGTCACGTGACCTCGGGGGTCACGTGACCTAGGGGTGTCACGTGACCTGGGAGGGTCACGTGACCCCCTTAGGTCACGTGACGCCCAGAAGTCACGTGACTTCAGGGGGTCACGTGATCTCAGGGGGCCACGTGACCTAAAGGGGTCACGTGACCTAGGGGTGTCACGTGACCTGGGTGGGTCACGTGACCTCGGGGGGGTCACGTGACCTCGTGGTTACGCCGACGGCGACGCCGACGCCGCTCAAGCTGGAAACGGGCCCCTAAGAGCTGCGCTCTAAAATGGAACGGCGGCGTTCCTTCGTTCCTCCTAAAAGGAACGCGTTCCAGAAACGCCGTTCCTTGGAACGCCGTTCCGTACAACACTGGCCAAGACCATGAACGAAACCGTAGCTGCCGACGCCGTAGCCAAGTGAGCCAATGCCGTATTCGGAGACTGGAGCAGCGTGGAAGTAGGTGGCCACAGCCAGGACAGCGTGGTAGGTAGCGACGGCAGGGGCGGCGTGGTAGGTGGTGGCAACCTTGGCGACAGCTGGGGTGGCAGCGTAGGTGGCAACTGGGTGACAGCGAAGGAGGCGTCCGCTGGTGCATGATGAACAGTTGACATTTTTGTAACGGCTGGGGAAGCAGCCTAGGCGGCAACTGGAGCAAAAGCGTAGGAGAAGACCCCTGTAGCATGGTGAACGGTGGAGACCTTTGTAACGGCTGGAGCAGCAGCATAGGTGGCCACAGCTGGAGCAGCGTGGTAGGTGGACACAGTGCGGGCAACTGCTGGAGCAGCAAAGGCATAGCTGGCAACTGGGGCAGCAACACTGTAGCCGCACTCTAAAGAAAGGGTATCACCTTACACCCTTTTGTCCCCTATAATACACCCCAAAACTTCATTTCGACGTACAGCGCCCTATAGTCGAACAGATGGCACCAAATTTTACCAGGGGCTTGATAACGGTGCAATATAACTTATTAAATTGCTAAAGTACGTATCAAAGATCAAAGAAAGAAAACGCGGAGCTTTTGCAGTACGGCCAAGAAAACTCCGATAATCTTTTTTTGTAGTCAATAATCCGTACATCAGCTATCTTAATAAGTTGTACTACACGCCTATCATGCCCCTCATAAACTTGGGGGCCGCCTGTTCGATTATGGGGCGCTGTACGTCGAATTGAACTTTTGGGGTGCATTATTTGGGGCAAGGGGTGTAATAATACACCTTTTTTTCGGAGAGTGCGCGGTCAGTCCCTAAAGCCATGGCCAAGGCCATATCCCAATCCAAGACCACTACCGTGGCCATAGCCCAGACCGTAGCCAAGGCCGCGGTAGCCGTAACAGAGGTCGCCGTAGCCATAGGCTAGGCCACTCTGGACATATCCGGCGAAGGCACTGGTGGCCAGAGGCAGAGGAATGCAGTCACGGAGCTGAAAAAGATGTAAAATATTCCAATGAATTGTTGTTCCAACAGTGCACCCCTTGCCATGTACCATATCTTTCTGTCCATTTGTGGGGTCTAACAATTCCGATGACCACACAGTACGTTGTTTAGATTCTTTAATATATAATATGTAAAAAAAATGAAAAATTTAGCTACCTGATGAATGAAGATTAGGTAGCTTTATTAGGATAATTGTTTGTTTTTCTAAAACAAGAATAGACACGTTCTTTCTATTTTATGTAATGTAGCGTTTTACAGTTCCTAAACTTTATCTGTGGGACTGTTTAGTTCTTATCTTTTCAAAGCAATAATTTCAGTGTTTTCTTTTTAATCTTTAGTGCAGGTTGAGCATATGTGGGGATTCGGAGTTCGCGGCTCTATATTTTGTCCAGTTTGCTCATTTCGGATCTGGACTTTAGTTACCATACATACCGAAGTATGCAAAATTCAATCGACAAATTGGAGTAAAATGATAGCTACAATAGGACGAAGACAGGAAAAAGCACTGTCCACTTTCGCATTTTAAGTTACGTTTAATTTTCGTTACGTGGAATTGGTTTGCAAAAATCCTGCTATATGTCCACTTGACTTGGGCTAAACATTTTATGCCCATGACGAACCTTGCAAGATATTCCTATTCGTGCAACAAGCTCTCCAGTAAACAGATTGTTGGATGCAGAGAATTCTCTCATTCCGTGCTATCTAGTGTACACATTTAACAACGTTTGTGTGTTGTGATGTATTGTCTACACCATGCAGCATGAACATGCTACTCTCTGTAACCGAATAAACAAGTCAAACACTTTTAAGATACCTAGGGGGTGTTCCATATCGCCAACTTACAATACAAGCCCGACGATTATTTTATTTTCTCAAGTAACAGTTTTTGGGCCACAATTTCATTGTTGTCTGGGCAGTTTCGGCCTTAAAATCCCCCAAAAGCCAAGGAATAACTTACTTGATAATATTTGGCCTTTTGCCCCAAATTGCAAAAACAACTGAAAGAGTTAGACTTCACGTCCAGGTAGTCCAGTTTTGACGGGGTTTTTAGGCCTCAGTTCCCGGCGAAATGGCAGCTAGATTTCACTTCTAGGTGTGGCTGTTAGGTTTACACCTTGCAACTTTGAGCCTCAGCTGCCACACACACACGCAGGGAGATGCCGGAATTAGACTTCACCGCTTGCTGTTCGGTTGTCAGGGGGTATCTTTGTCTCAAGTCTGACATTTCGACAATTACGTGGCGAAGCAAAACGATATCCAATAGAAAGTGCAATAAAAGTCCTTTGGCACTAATCAACGCCTCGAGGCGAAACATTTTCAGACCTAAATTAGTTTCATAGGATGGTTAAACTAGGGCCAAGATAGACGCTTCTCTGACGTGCTGCTTGAAGGCCGACGCACATGAAGCGCCCTCTCGTCGATTCAGTGGACGGTTCAGTGGACGCTACTCTCGCAGCTACAGTGAGTCAAGAGCACTTCCGGAGCGCTACACGACGGGCGTTTTTTAGAGACGATTTTTGAACGTAGGCCGTTGTAAATGTCAGCATTTTGAAAGAACGTTCGAAGTGGTATTTTTGTGCGCTTCGGTTAATCAACTCGCAAGCAGATAGCCATAACCTTATAACATATCGACTTTTGGATCTTCCCGGCTAACTGGCTCACCTGGCTTGACAGTCGAGGAAGTTCCTCCATATTACGTTCAGCGGTTTACTGGTTTGCTGCACGGGAGCGGAAACTCGCTTTCCAATAAACGACAAATTACTGTGTACCTAAAATAAAAAGACTGTTTATGGCAGGCGGATTCAAATGAATGTAAAATTGTGGACGCTTAGCCTTAGGAACAATAAAATTGCATTTCTTATATGTTGGAGACGGAACAGCTTGAACATGGCAAAACAGTTAAGAAACACATTGAGGATATTAAATGCAAAAGAAAGGGTATGGACGCAAATTGTCAGGAATAAAAATACGCATAAACCGAAGATACAAATTTAATTGGAGACATTTGGGACTGCAAGTTCAATATAAAATACCGTATATTTTACTACGCCGATAAATGGTGGACGGCTTCGCTTGCATAACAGACCACTACCAGACCACTGCTGTTTCCAGCCTCTCGGAAGTCCAATAGTTTCTAGGTGGTGGGTGACCTCTCTTGCTGTTCACAGGTTACTCTAGAAAGCTCTCGAGATTCGCTGCATTTCCAACTTTCGATCGCAAATTACAGCAAGAAACGTGACACATCGGCACGCAGCCGGCTCAGCTACGCTAACTCGGTGCAAGTAGCAACACATTTTTTTAAAGATTACTTTACGAAGGCGCTTGGCAACACAACATCAAACACCTAAAAAGAAGCCGAAAAAAACGCCCTGTGGGGGAGGGGGTTGGGCCATCTTTATATCATTTTGTCTCCAAAAAGAATTGCTCGCTTTACGTTGATTAAATGTTCCAGGCGGCGTCATTTAGGAACACCCAGCGCTTGGCGGTAGTATGTATGTTACTCTACACATAAGGGTAAAAATGTGGCGTTCATTTGGTCTTTTTCAGAAGTATCTTAATCTTAGGTAGTATCAGAAATATCGCGGCAACCACCGCTTGTAAGAATCTATAGTTGGCCATGGAACAAAGGCGTCTTCGTGATCGTGTTTTTGTCGTCAGCGTAGGTATTCTAACGGAGTTCGTATTGACTAGGCTGTAAAAGTTTCGGAGGCAATAGTATAGATGTACCGTGTAGAAACTATATATTTCAATTAGCACATCGAAGCTTCAACAGGACGGCCTTGCCTATGACGCAAAACGTTAAAATTCACGAAATTGCGTTCGTACGGATGAACTTGACACTTTACGGTTTCAAGAGAAAATATTTTCATGTTGTAAATAATTTTCTACTACCGAACATCTCTACGAATTGCATTGTCAGACGTTTAAAGTTACCTTACTCGAAAGTGATGTTAATTTTTTATCATTTTAAAAATAATCAGCTGTATCTGGTCCTGATCGTAAAATTTCTTCAGACGGATATCATGTCTTCATGTTCGCTGACAGTGCACATGAAAACAACACGGTTGGGCATTACGAGTGTTACGCATCTTACTATCGCTTCACACCCAGTGAGGTTGAGGCATTACGCGTTAGGAATGCCAAAAGAACAAATCTAGAAGCAAGGCGCGTGACGAGTCCCCGCGGCTTGCGCTTATTAGGTGGACAGTGTTTTTAAGACATTGTTAGATTAATAAAAATTAAGGCGTGTGATGATTTTTTTCAGTGCTAAACTGTGCGAAAGTAGCATATGATATAAGAATTCGGTATGAAACTTTTAGAAAATCGGAACACTTACCCCAAACATGATGACGAGAAGCGAGCTGAGAGATGCGCTTTGAATGCTGCTTGAGCTCGGTTTCCAAACTTTAATACATATGAAACATCCGTTATAAAAGGTGGTGATGTTATCCAATAAAAATAAATTCAACCGGTCAAATTTGAAAAAAAGAGCGCATGTATGGCGGCACGCACTCTGGTGGAATAATTAGATCGCGCCCTAACCTTGACACGCAGTGGCGGACTTGATTTCATTCTTTCTCAGAGTCCCCACAAAATTGCATTAAAGATTGACCAGAAAGAAAAACTGGTTTTGAACGAGAGAGGGAAATATCCTGAATCTCGCTTGGTTTGTTTTACCACAATAAAGCAACAAATACCGACCTACATTTTACTGCCTTTAAATGCGAAAATTTTGTGCACTTGTTGATTTTCTTCATCCTGATTGAGTTTATTTTTTTGTTTTACCACCGTGTGCTGTGCAACGTTAACAAACGTAATAAAAATCAACTGGACAGGTACCAAATGGGAAGTATCAGTCGTTTAAATTTAGATAGGCAATCAGATTGAAACGGTGATCTTTCACCTATAAATACATAATTCTATAGAACTTTAACCAAAAATTAAATCAATATCTTTCCCGAAATCGATCAATTTTGAAGTCATCCCCAAGGGTTTGTGAGTATCTCGTCCTTGGAAATCATATAGGACGTTCCAGCCGTGCATAAATACACATACATATCACGAATGGACAAAGTACTTGTAAAAATGTTTCAAAATACAAATAGATATTCCATCGAAAAGATGTATTTAATTACAAATGAAATTTCACTTTTGCAAAATCTATGGAATTTCAATATACAAATACAATGAGCGATGTTTAAACAATCTAAATTTTTTTTTTTTCCGACAAGAGTGACGACGATTTGTAATACAAGGGTACAGTGAACGTGAAGTTAATGGCAAACACTCTTTTCTAATTCAATGCCGTCCAAGTCGTTACAGAGCGGGACGACCTTCCTGGCTTGTATGTGAAGTGGTTCCCTTATTGTGAACAGAAAAGGGATATAAATATTGTTGTCATCTTGGTTGGACGACACCCGACAACGGAATAGTGGTAAACGTGAAGCTCATTAACAAAGGTTTTTTTATTACTTTACCGCAATGTCCTTCAGCTTTCAGCAAGCCTGCGCACCTCGGCCGAGCGTGACTTGATTTTTCCTATTCCGCGCAGCCCTTGCATTTGTTTGGCGCGACCATCGGAATACTCTTGCTCCGCCATTGATATTCTAGGTCAACTGGTTCGCTAACAGCATCGCTATCCGACAAATGGCCATGCGATGTGACCCCGGTTTTTTCGACTGCGGGATTACTTACTCCGACACTTGAACTCCGAGATCTTTTGGCCGGGCGAGGAAGAGTTCTACTCACGGTGGTCTTCCTGCTAGTTCCGGCTCGCCTCAAGTTGCATCCTCTTGGTTTTTGTGTCCTTCGGACAGGTGCGAATGGCCGTATCAGCAGGACACACTTTCTGTCCTGCACGGCATTTGCTGGACTGGAAGCGGAGGCTTTCCGTGCGCTTCCGGTCAGCTTTTCTACCGGGGGGGGGGGGGAGCCTTGAGGCGTACGCATTACCTGGGTGTGGATGCAGCTATTCACACACATCGCTGGCTGTCAGTCACGGTCTCGGCTATTCTTTAGTCTCCAGCCTCCCGAAAACGAGTAGGTCGAGGAGACCACTGCGACGAGTCCAAAAGGAAAGCTGTGCATTTGTTAGTGTTGCAATGTGGTTGGTGGCCTCACTGAAAACGTACCCGAAGTCGAAACGTTTTGCATTTTGTGAAAAACGTGTATCAATTTGTTTATTTATTTTCGGTGTACTCAGCAGGGAGCGTGCCCTGTTCGAACGTGCCCTCGAGGAGAGCAAGAAACAGTGGTTCTGGTTGTTAACCAGTCAGAATTTGCCCATTCGTCCGGTTCATGCCAAAAGTAAACTGCTACCACACTTAATTTGCAGAGGTAGGTCTGTTCTTTTTTTTCCTTTGTAGTGACAGTGTTTGTTTGTTTTCTGAATGTCACCCCCCTTTTTATTGAAGAACTTGGTTACACGATCTCTAAAAACGCGTATTGGTCAGAAATGCAGTTTTTGTTTTATTTTATTATTTGCAGTAAGTTATTGTTTTTAGTGAACGCATTTTACTGGCATTTTACGCTAAGTGCAGAAATTCAAAAGATGCTCAATTAAAAAAAAATATTTCGAAGAAAGTCTACTAGAACCAAAAGCAGTTTCGGCTCACCTTGAGGGCTCGCTCAGACCGTATCTTTGGCGCCTAAAGGATCACGTACGTATGTACCCATCGCCCATGTCTTGCCGCTCTTGAAGCAGTTAAAAATGACAGCACGTGGGTGGCATGGTGAGGTGGCGTGTTCTAATTCCACGGTGGATGATAGCGACAGAGACTACGAACTTACCTTTATTTTTTTTTTTCTCTTCAACTGAAGATGATGACAGCGACGCTACTCTTGGTGAGAGAGGGAACAGCGAGTCGGATGACGACGAAGACGCAGTCGAGGATATCACCAGCAGCCGTGAATGCTTCCACATTCATCTCAACAGTGTACGACCAGCACTGCCGATGTTTGTCTTCAAAGCTCACCAGGGCTCAAGCTCGATGTTAGCTGTCCTCCACAACCATTAAAGCTCTTTGTGGCATATTGTTTATGATGAACTGGTTGATTCAGTTGTAACTGAGACGACCCGGTACGTTTCTTGTGTATTTGAATTCCCGCAAACTGAGCAAAGATTCCCGTTTAATAAAGTGGTTTTCCGGGTGCACAGAAAAAACTGGAGGTGCTTTCTATTCTGCTTACACTCCAGAGCGTCGTACAAAAGCCACATCAAAGGATGTACTGGTCGAAGAGCTCATTGATCGGAACGCCACCGTTCGGAAAATAATGACTAAGAACCACTTCGAGCTTATCATGATAAGGCTGCACTTCGTCTACAATTAAAGCATTCAAACTATGAACGGCCAGATTCAACCGCGCCTTCGAAATATCTGGCTCGTCAACAATGAGCTTGTTCAGACGTATCACACATTTTGTAGCCCACGTTGTTTACCGCACGTTGTAACTGCCAAGGTAGCACATCAGTATCGACGAGAGCATGTAGAAGGGAGCCTCGCTTAAATACAATACAGCCCTCTCAAACGAGCCTAGTTTAGCTTAAAGACATTCCATTTTTGCGAGTCACAAAGCGAATATATTTAGGATTTCGGGATATATGCCGGTAAAGGCACCGATCTCGAGACCAGGTCTGCAGTGACCAAAGATTTTGGAATGGCCTCAAATGTTGCTGTGATACTGGCGGAGAATCTCCTTGATTAAGGCTACTGCATTACTGCAAAATTTTCTGCAGTCCCTCGAGCGTATAGATACCCTTCTGAAGAAAGAGACTCACCTCTATGAAAAAAAAAGAGCAGCGAGAAAGAATCTTCCATGGGGATTTCGCTCCGCGAGGCTGAAGAAAGACCAGAATCAGGCCTAACAAAAAGCAAACGACTGGCTCTACAATTGAAAGTTAAAAGACTGGTGACTGTTCTGCCGTCTCTCCACAGTGCCAAAATATATCATTTGTAGACAGACTGGCAACGAAGCTCTGAAACCAGCTGTCATCACGGACTACAACCACACGAAGGGAGGAGTAGACATTGCAGACCAGATCTTGAACAGTTACTTACTCTGTGCCACGGAAGCGAAAAAAATACGTTAAAAATATATTTCAACAGCTATTGGATGAAGAAACATACAAGTACTTTTTACTGTACGAGAAGAAGGGGAGAGAACGTCCCACCTCGAGTCTCGTCTACAACTATTCGAGGTCATCGCGACCAACTACTTTGAGCGAGCGAAAAACAAGAAGAAAGGTCGACAAAGATGTCATCTCAACCTCAAGCGACTCACAGAGAGCCGATTTCCGTCGAACGTTTCTGCAAAACACAGAAAGCAACACCCAACACGCGGTTTGGTTATGTGCGATCTAAAACGAAACAGCAACGGCAAGAACTCCCGCAACAAACCAGCACCTGGAGCACATGGTGACAGAAAGCCATATGTTTCATTCCCTGCTTTGAGCGCCATCAAACATGTGATAGCCTCCAGTAACTTGGTAAACGCTGCTTCATGTATAAACATATGTCCTGAAATGTTTGTAATATTTCTCTGAAACAAATTATTTCATTGCTTAGAACACTCTACTCGGTGATGTGGTATGCCAAATAAAATGTATAATATTGCAGGAATTAAGCTGCTCACGACCATAATTTTTATTGTTTCTTGAATTTTTCATTGTGAATTAAAATGTCTAAAAATAAACCTTTAACGGGGTTTAATTTGACTAGAAAATAACGTGTTTGAGTCGTCAATAACTTCTCTCATACTTGCACGTTTAGAAAATGTTTGAATAGCGATTCATACCATGTTGCCAAATGGCAGAATAAAACTACGGCGAAAAAAAAAAAACAACAGGAGACGTAAGTTTTAATTAAAAGTCTGTAAGTTGTTCTTACAAATATTGGTCTAGATATTTTTAGGTCACGATCATCTGGTGGGCTAGTTGGTTGATCATTATGTTGAATTAAAAGCGCAAATACGACGAGGAAGGATAGACAAAGGAGACATAATAGAGCGCTGAACTAACAACTGACATTTAATGAAAAAGAGAAAGAGGAAAATGCCTTCAGAATGCTTTGAAAATGCATAATGAAAACCCGAAAAAACATATGCTAGAGATTGAGTACCTTGCCATAGATTGAGTGTATGGGAGTACTCAATCTATAGCATATGTTTTTTGCGAGTTTTCATTATGCATCTTCAAATCATTCTTAGGGCCTTTTCCTCTTTCTCTTTTTCATTAAACGTCAGTTGCTAGTTCAGCACTCTATCCTGTCTCCTTTGTCTATCCTTCCTCGTCGTATTAGCGCTTTTAATTTCATATAATATTTTCAGGTCTTGCATATGTCCTGCACACGTCACGAGGCCTATACTATTACCTTTATTGCAATTTTGTTGAGAGCAAAACAAGGATACTGTGAACGTGGGTGTTTTCTCGTCATAACATTCATTGTAGGGGTTAGCCGTTAACATGCATAAAATTGAGAGAATGATGGAAATATTAAAAGTAAAATATAATTTAATTAAAAAAAAGAAAGAAAATGGAAACAAGATGAGACATTTAGAAAAAAGAAACGATCGATTGGCCAGGCGCGATCCATTCTGTCACCGCGGGAGAGCTCAGCAATTAAAAGGAGTATGGCCGACTTGCAAATTTTGACAAATGGGCTGCGGAAATTACGAAATGAAGACCTCAGATGCATGTTGAGCGACCTGGCAGCAAAACATAAGATTTTTTTTTTTTAAACTACGGACATTCTTGCCACTTTCCAGGCTCTGCGCGCGTGGTAAGTGGCGTGTGGCTCAGGCGGTTTCTGCGCCAAGGGCCGTTTTTACAATGATAGCTGTCATGGGCACGTCCCACCAATTTAAATGTCGTCCCGATGTTGCAGTTGTTGTAGCAGTATTTCTTGTAGTGGTAGATATTTTCCTAGGCATTCTGGGAGTGCGTCTTCCATGTTGCCAAATCCTTGAAAAAGGATTGCCTGCCGCCCTCGGTAATCGAACCTGGGTCCTCCGCCTGCAAAGCAGAGGTTTTACCACTGAACTATGCCACAGCGTTAACAATCCGCTCTACACTTAGGGTTAGTAACCCACGCCCAATGGACGCGCTGTCTAGAAATGCAAATCTGATAACCAAATGCCGGTGTAGCACTGCCAATGCCAAGAGGTCGTGCCTAGAGCCACTCTATATGGCAGCGTAGCTGCCAGAGTAGCGACACGACGCAAAATTATCTAGATACACGAGGTCAGAAGCGTTTGTAGTGGTCTTCATTTTGGGCCTGGGAGGTTTCTACGGAAACCGTACTGCTAGCGACGCTGGGCGGCAACCTCTATCTAGTTGATATCTCCATTCGTTAATTGAAAATTGGTAAAAGACCTAATGGACGATTTGCATGGCGGTACGGCACGGGCCTCTGGAGGAGCGGTGCCTGTTTCTTCTGTGAAATGAGACGATTTGCAGCGTGCACGGACAAGGAGAGTGATTTTTTGCGCCGTCGGGATAGCGGAGGCTTCGTGGGACGAACGTACCGTCCTTGTACTTTCGGACTTCGCTCCTATGGAACAAAATCCGATTACGCCGGCCACGACAGGACGATTGCCTTCGGACATGACTGCTGCTCGACTGCCCCATAGTAAGAGAATGTATGCTTAGCACAATAATGTTTCAAGACCCAATCATTCATTCAAGATGAGATTATTTCACCGACTGGCGGGGAGCGACGTCGACGACGGTATCAACCTCGTTTTGGGCGAGGAACAGTCGACGGGGTTAAACCAAGAAGGACAGCACGGTGGTCTACAGAGGATTGTTAACGCCATCAAAAGAGACGGACGCCGGATATGAGGTGTTCTTGCCGACAGGCCAAGTGATCGTCCGGAAGTTTACCGGCATGCAAAATGTCAATATTTTTATCTGGTGTAGCACGCATACCCGTGTTAAAGGGGCCATGAAATGATTCTTTAACTTCTTCCTCCTTAGCTGTAGTCCTCAACTCGAAAAAGAACAGTGGAATCACGCGGTCGTGACATGCTAGGGCACCGGTGCGATGACCCCAAACTTCCACCGTGCTTTTTAAGCACACCATAGAACTTGTCATTCACAAGTGCACTCTATGCACTCATTGGCCACGAACGCGAATTCAAATATTCATCGACGAATTGATTGTTGACGAGCGCATACGTCCGAGTCACGCAGTTTTCGTTTCAAATGTGTGAGCCGGGGTCGGCTGACGTCATTTTGGCTTTGGTGTGCATTCCAAAGAGGATATTTAGAACCACACACACATGATGATAAAATCATAGCACACGGACATTAATGAGTACAAAAGGGGCCCAGCTACAGAAAATAAATAGTACACTCGTAAAAAATAATTGTCTGTAACTTGTTAATTACAAAGACGAACACACCTCTGAGCATATAAACTTAATAGTGTGTGTGGATGCATTCTTATAGAGCAGGTCATTTCATATACGTCACTTGAGCAAACTACAAGCTTGTCACTTGAAAAAAAAAAAACACTGCGATCAAATGCAAGCTAATGCAACGAAAGGACGTTTATCAAAGTCTTCAGAACTGTCAATTTGTAAAATCGTCGATTAGTACAAAAGGTTAAAGGTCGCAGGCGCTTCCTCGCTTAGATTTGCTGTGATTATTCGGTGACCCAGAGCTGAAACAACTTCCCCTAGGCCCTACACACGACGTATACCTTTCGTTTCGATTCTCAGAAATTCTAACATTCAAAGGGAGCTAAAAAGTGCGAAAATGTTATCCTAAAAGCTACATCGTAAGATCGTTGATTAGTACAAAACGTAAAGATCGCAGGAGCTTCCTCGCTAAAAGTTTGTGATTACGCGGTTACCTGGGGCTGAAACAACTTCCCCAAGGTCCAACATGTGACGCATGCAATTCGCATTGATTCTGAGACATTCGAACGTTCAAACAAGGTTAGGCGTATGCGAAAATTGCATACCAAATGTCTTATCGATCCTCGAACACAACCAGGGATACGAGCACCGCTACGGCGATGTACGCACAGGTGCTAATACCCAGAGCGCTCTTGCACAGGAAAGGTATAAAGTCACATTCTTTTAGATCTTCACGTTATGCCTGCCCCAGAGAGCACGAAGAAGTCCGAAATCGTCGGCAAGCAGCCGGCACATCACTACTACCGCGCACCGAACAAACTCGTATCCACCAGCTCTGGGCGCTGCCACCTAACCGGTGACATCACGGCTCTTGCGAGGTCACGTGACGAGTAGTCACTCGGTTGCTAAGGGAACCCAGCCAGCTCAGCTCGTTGCTATGGTACCGCGTGTGACAAATCGCGGCGGGAGGCGGCACAGGGAAAAGCGTGGCGCTACTCTAGCAGCTACGCTGCCATATCGAGTGGCTCTAGTCGTGCCGAGAGACGCACTTGCACGCGTTCCGCAACAAAAAAGAAACAAAAGCGTTCGGAGTAAAATGATCAGGCTTCTATGTTCTTCGGATCGCTTCTGTTCACGCGCCCTTCGCTGCGTGAACGAGACGCCGATTTCGTACGGCTTCGCCGTGATTTGTCACAGTTATCGCTGTGACTGTAATCTGGATTGGCACAGAACTGTTCAATTTCTCTTAGTACCTCATTCCCAGCGCACGCACTGTTTACAAAATAAAAATAGCCGATAACAAAATGCAGTTGTAGAATTGACAATGCTAAAAGCTCATGCCGAAAAACGCGCTTCCGTGCGCCGCAGACAAAAAAAAAAGAAAAAAAAAGAAAAAGCAGCAAAGGCGTTTTAAATTAAACGACCAGGTCTATATTTTTTTATTAGTACCCGATGCCCACTTTATGCGCTCTCGGGTGAAGACAAACAGCGTATAAGAAAATTCCGTTTTAACACTGTCAGTGGTAAGAGCTCGTGCCGGAAGGAGCGCATTTAGTCGCTCCGCAAAAAAACAAAAACAAAAACGTTCGAAAAAAAAAAAATAGTCAGGCGTCTATTTTTGTGAGAAACGCGTGTGTTAACGCACCCCACGTTGAGTGAAGGCCGCGCCGAGGCCGACCAACTTGGCCACGACATGTCGTAGCTCCCGCTGTGACTGTACTGTGGATTCGCACCGGACTACTCAATTCTAGAGCGCAGCTCTTAGGGGCCCGTTTCCGGCTTGAGCGGCGTCGGCGTAACCGTGAGGTCACGTGACACCCCTAGGTCACGTGACCCCCTGAGGTCACGTGACCCCTGAAGTCGTGAATTCTTTGGGTCACGTGACCTAACGGGGTCACGTGACCCACCCAGGTCACGTGACACCCCTGGTCACGTGACCCCCCTAGGTCTTGTGACTTCTGAAGTCGCGTAACCCCCTTGAGGTCACGTCACCCCCTGAAGTCACGTGACTTCTGGGGGTCACGTTACCTAAGGGGGTCGCGTGACCCAAACAGGTCACGTGACACTCCTATGTCACGTGACACCCCGAGGTCACGTGACCCCCTGAGGTCACGTGACCTCAAGGAGTCACCTATCCCTCAGTACGCTTACATCTTCCTCCTCAGGAGCTGAGCTCTAACCGGCGTTACAGGGAATTCTAAACGGCTTTCATTTTTTAACCAAACTTTTACGAAGCAAACTCGACAGCCTTTCCGGATGCTCAGAGAAAGACCAAAGAAAGTTCAGTATAAAGTTACGTGGGTGTAAAACATAAAAAGTTTTGTGAAGAAGAACGAGACGCCCTCGCTGTTTCGGGGTAGCCACATTGCACACTTGGGCAACACTGCGTAAGCGATTGTCAAGACTTTTTAAGTTTTGAAAATATTCAATATTTGCAATCAAATCGGATAAATGCTGAGAGTCGTGGATAAGTCTTTTTTTTTTTTTAATCTGAATACATGAAGGATTTGAAAGTATCGAGGCACGAATATCGACGCATTCACTATAACCCGGTTACCTAAGAAGGATACAAACAATGACACTTTTTCTTGCCACGTTATGAATGCAGTTTGTTCAGAAGAGCATCTGGTAGGGGATAAGTGATGCAGACACGTGCCAAGACGCACGCGTTTTCCGTTGGGCGGCTCCTCTCGTCGATCATTACCGTGTTTAATTCTTGGGGCAGGTCTGAGATCCCCTAACGACGAGAGCATGTGCAGGAATTCTCTTTCAGGTTGTATTGATAGAGCAGCAGTTGGGTGACGCAATGTGCTCGAATCCAAAAGGCGGCGTGCGTTGTTTATGCGTTTTCAGCGAGCGGTCCAAAAGAACTCCTATACCACTGCTTCGTTCCCGGAGGAGAAGAAACAACTTCATATTGATACGGTTAGTGTGCCGTGACTTCTCAGGGTATGCATGGAGTATATCCAACCGAATCCTTTGAAGACCTTCCCCTCCTTTCCATAGCGGTCTTCAATAAACTGGGATTTTTTCCAGCAGTGTTAGATATGCCTAATTGGTTTAAAAACACATATTCTAGGTAACCAGACTTCGAGACGAATTATTCGGGCAACCACTGCAATTTTAATTCAAAACGGAAATGTACGCACATCACTACCATTCTATGCCGGGATGTTTTTGTTGTTTATTGTGCTGAGTAAACTCCGCAAAAATTAGCGTTGATCACTTTACTCGCTAATTATTGTATCGATATACTATCTATCAAATTTTTAAAAATATTATGCACCAAAATTAAATCAACTCAAAATATTTTCAGTCATTCATTTGTTTGTTTCTGTTTATGGGCCATTAAGGCCTTCGTAACGATTCGAAAACGTGGAGGTTACAAATTAATCCGAAGCAACTGAAAATCTGAAAAAAATTTGGGTGAAGACGTCGATATGCTTTGTACCCGAGATATTGTACAACCATTGTTTGGGAGTAGTTAGGCTAGTTAACATCATTTGATTAACAAAGAAAGTGGGAGGAACTCGCCAATCTCGCCTCAAGCAAGAAATGCATTCATTTGGAGTCGTTCCAAGAAGAACGTCTGCATGTATGCGCTTCGCAACCACCTTATCGAAAACTTCAATGCGATTTTATAACCTCCTGCCAGAGTGACGACAACCGATTATACAAGGGCGTTCCTCGCTTTTCTGTGATTACCTTTGTGTGTACAAGGAAGTGCCATTAAATATTCTCGTCATCTAGGTGGGCCGATATCCGATAACGGGAAAACGGTAAACGTGAAACTTTTGATAAAAATACATTTTCTGTTAACATTAACTCTACGTTTTTTAGCTTTCAGGAAGCCTGCATGCCTCGCCCTAGCGTGACCTGACTTTTCCTAATACGCGCAACGCATTTACAGTGAAGAGCCCTCTAGTATATGTTTGGCGCGATTGTGTGACTTTCCATTTCGTTGGACGAATCTAATAATCAGGAGTTGGCAGCAGAGGTCGGCATTTTAGGTCGCCCTCACTCACCCTCACCCTCACAGCCACACTCACCTAAGCCCCTCACTTACCCTCACCCCCACAACTACACTCACCTTCAGCCCCTCACTCACCCTCACCCTCACAGTCACACTCACCTTCAGCCCTTCACTCACCCTCACTGAACCTCACGCCCCTCACGCACTCACAGCCCTCACGGCCCTCACGCCCATCACGGCCCTCACTCACTCATGGCCCTCACGCCACTCAACGCCCTCACGCCACTCACCGCCGTCACGGCCCTCACCGCCCTCACGGCCCTCACTGCCCTCACCGCCCACACCGCCCTCACGGTCCTCACCACCCTCACGGCCCTCACGCACTCATAGCCCTCACGCCACTCACCACCCTCACCGCCCTCACGGCCCTCACCGCCCTCACGACCCTCACCGCCCTTGCGGCCCTCACCGCCCTTGCGGCCCTCACACCCCTCACGCCCCTCACGCACGCATGGCCCTCACGCCACTCAGGCCAGCTTCAGATGGGGCAATTTCGCCCAGAAACTTTACGTCGCAACACCAGCAACAGGGGCCGCCCGCGATCACACGCAGCAACCAATTGCTGCAATTTGCCATCGTCATCATAAAATTTTATTTTTCTTGCACTATTTAGACACAATTACGCATTATAAACATGTTTTTATGCATTTAAACCTCGTTAAAAATACTAATGCACCTTTCTGAAACAGTTTATTTCCAAAAAAAAAAACGATCGATTTCAAACCAGAACCAAGTCTTTCGGTGTCATCATCACCGGCACGAGGTATTACGTGAAAATGTTGCGTCCCTGACTGGATGCAGCCGCTTCAAACGTATTCGAATTGCTCCGAGTTGCTTGCTTATTTCGAGCCGGACCCGATCTCAGCAATTCGTGTCGGTCTAGGGAAAGCTAGAGAACAACCCGCCATTGACACCAAAATTGCTGAGAAAGGTGCTCGATCTGAAGGGGGCCTCACGCACTCACCGCCCTCACGCACTCATGGCCCTCACACACCTCATGCACTCACCGCCCTCACGGCCCTCACGCCTCTCATGCCACTCACTGCCCTCACGCACTCATGGCCCTCACAGCCTTCACCGCCCTCACACCACTCACGCACTCATGGCCCTCACGCCACTCACCGCCCTCACGCCCCTCACGCACTCATGGCCCTCATACCCCTTACCGCCCTCACCGCCCTCATGGCCCTCACGGCCCTCACGGCCCTCACGGCCCTCACGGCCCTCACGGCCCTCACGGCCCTCACCGCCCTCACGGCCCTCACGGCCCTCACGGCCCTCACCGCCCTCACGGCCCTCTCGGCCCTCACCGCCCTCACGGCCCTCACCGCCCTCACAGCCCTCACGCCCCTCACCGCCCTCACAGCCCTCACGGCCCTCACTCACGCTCACACTCATGAATTTTCCGGGTTCAGAAACTCACTCACCCTCACCTCACCTGTGAAGATGAGGGTGAGTGAGGGTGAGTGAAGGCCCTCATGAGTGAGGTTTGCCGAGGTATGTATATTAGCGACGGCGGTAACCAGTTGTATAATTGCTGCCGTCACTCATAGATGGCGGTGGCTGTCAAGAGCTCGGTTTCATCATTTTTTTGCCGGTGGACACGATCCTGGGAAAACAAGCCCTTAACAGCTTCGCTGTAAAAACTTGAGATTGCTCCACCAGATATCGGCCTATTTACAGCGCACGTTGTAAAATGGTGCATGGTGTAAGAAGTGTCTGAACGGATCGACGACGTATTCAAAAGCAAGCGGCAGAAATGGATCATCTGAAACCAACGGAGCCACTTGGCATGATAGGTGATATTGGAAAACTCTAGGCGCTATTCAATCAGAAGTTAGAGCTGTACCTGACTGTGAACGCGCCAAAGGATAAACCGTTAAATGCCGCAGCAAAAACTGCATTGCTGTTGAGCGTTGCAGGAGAAAATGCGATCGAGCTCTGCAACAATTCGACCTTCAACGGAAGTGTGAGCAGTGAAGATTATGTAACCGTAGTTAAGAAGTTTGACAGCTACTGGGACGCACAAAGGAATGAGGTCTACGAATGGTACATGTTTCAGAAACGGAGCCAAGCCTCAGGAGAATCTTTCGAACAGTTTATTCGAGACGTCAAGCAACAAGCACGGTAATGTAACTTTGGAGGGCTGGCAGAGTCCATGATTCATGACTAAATTGTGATTGGCATCAGAAATGACAGCTTGCGGGTAAAGCTTCTGCGAGACAATCAACGGACGTTGGAGAAAGCCGAACAATTATAGAAGGCGCCGAAGCCGCAGCCTTTCAAAATGAAGCTTGGTCTCAAGAACAGGAACAAGTTCATCACGTGAGTGTAAAGCCAGTGTACAAAAAAAAAAAAAACTACCAAAGAAAATCAAGTGCTCCAAGTGCGCAAAGAACACAAGCCACGCAACTGTCTTGCGCATGGCAAAACCTGTCGGTCGTGTCAGGCGAAAAATCACTTCGCGGCCTGTTGTAGGAAGGTTACGCGAGTCAGCTCGTTGAGAGACGACAAAGATGACTTCGATATACTAAACATTCGCGTCGATAGCGTAAAAAGCCAGCGGGACTGGGTTGTCAAGGCTAAGATTGCCGGTGCAGAAGTCGTGTTGAAAGTGGACACTGAATCTCAAGCGAACCTTCCCACCTATAGGTATACAGGAAGATGCAAGCCAAGTCACCCCTAGAGCGGAGTGGCTCTATCCGGTGATTTTACAAGGGAGGTGAAATCAAGCACGTAGGCGTTCTCAATCAGCAAGAAGCCCTCGACGGTCGACACTGTTGGCTGATGCTCTTTGTGGTCAAGAAAGAACAGCAGGCGCTACTTGGATTCAGGCAAGGGAACGACTGGGCTCGATTTCACGCTAACGTCAACCCTGTGACCGCAAACAGATCGGAGCAAGCAGTGCGAGAATTCGGCGAGCTTTTCGAAGGCACCGAATGCGTCAAACGTCAATATGAAATGGTGCTTCCCGAAGGTCCCATCCCGGTCGTCCACGGGGCGCGAACCCATCCCGGTCGTCCACGCGGCGCGACGTGTGCCTCTTGCACTGTTAAGAACCGTTGCGCGACCAACTGTCTCGAATTGAACGGGCCGGAATCATTGCCAAGGTCAACAGGCCGACAGGCGGGGTGAGCCATCACGTCGTAGTTAAAAGGACCGTCAGAAAACTAATAGTATGCATAAATCCACGAAGAATCCGTGCGTCCATTCATGCGAGCACAGTGAGATGCCGAGGCGTTATGATATAGAAGCAGAGTTATCGGGCGCGACGGTATTCAGCCATCTCGACGCAAAGGCTGGTTTTCATCAAATTACTTTTGGCGAAAAAATATCAAGGATCTGTACGTTAGCCATAACCTTTGCCCGGTACAGATTCTTGAAGCTGCCATTTGGAATATCGTCCGCGTCAGGAATTTTGCGGGTGACTCTGAGCGAGATTTTTGATTTTCTGAAAGGCGTTCACGTGTACGTGGACGACATTTTGGTTTTGGGCAGGGATTGGCAAAATACATGCAAATATGTATCGAAATACAAATACAAACTACTTCGTTAATAATGCATTTAATCACAAATCTAATTACATTTCCAAAAAAGCATTTAAGTACAAGTAACAATCGGCACGGAATGAAACCCGATCGCCGGAACGCGTGGCCGTCGAGACAGGCTGCTCCCCCTGGTGGGCCCCTGAGAACTAATGAAAATGCGCCGGGGTTCGAGGGCGCGGGTCCTACTAAGATGTGCTCGACCCTCGTGCGGCGCGTCTGGGACTTCCGCGTTTCGCCGGTGGCGCGCTGTGAGCGCCGTCACTCAGGGTGTTTTCGTTGCGCCGCACTACCGTCCGGTCGACACCCGCGGCATGGGCGCGGCGCGAGAAGGTCCATGCCGGGAGCAGCAGCAAGCTGCTTGCGCGCGCGCCAGCGGAGCACGCGCATGGAGTCGTCTTCTCCTGGCGTGCGCAGTTTTATTGTTTGTTAAACGTATCGTAATTTTATAATTAGCCGTACTTATAGCAAAACAGCGCGACATACGAGACAGAAGAACAAGTTGGAACACATGACGAGTGCTGACTCCCAACTGAAGGTTGCTACTACAAATATTTAGTATATAATACATGAACACATCCATACGTCCACTCCCAGAGCTCGTCCATTAACTTCCCTTGTTCTTCAGGCTCGTATGCCTCGCTGCGCCATAATGCAGGTCTATTGACTCGCGCACTCAACAAACATTTTCCTTGATTGTAGTGACTTGATACCTCACTCTCTGCAGATTGAGGTTCGAACTGTCCAGCGGACCCATTAATTATCGGTTTTATGTATCAGATGCCCAGTCATATCTGTTCAGGGCTATCATTAAATATTGCTTTGTGTATCGCAAGGGCGAAACGAAAGTTGAAACATTTCGTGCACAGAAGACCCGTAATGCTCAATGACGTGTCATCGGAACTACGCGGAGGCTTCGGTGAAAAACGTAGCATTTGCTGTTTCTGAGGAACAGTGAAACGTCATAGACGTGAAATAAAATTTGTTTATTGGCAGAACCATACTCTTTTCGGAAAAAAAAAATTAAAAATGCTGCAACAAACCGCGACGCGGATGCCTCGGTTTTGATAAGCGATGACCATGTTTTCGTGCGAGGTTATCAGTCGATTCTTATAGTAAAATCGAGGAATTGCTCGCTGAAGCTCTCTTTGGTAACCACCGATATGCCAGGCGTATCAATTCCGGAGCGGAATAAATTCATCACTCTGTCTGAGCAGGGCCTATCGCAAAGAGCCATAGCCAGGTTAAGCGGCCGCCCGGTATCGACTGTCAATAGGATTTTGCAAGCGTTCCGTTACGAACAGCGTATCGAAAAATCTTCCGGGTGGCACAAGACCAAAGGTGACGACGGACGATGAAGACCGAATGATCGTGGCTGCTGCAATAGACGACCGAACCCTGACGGCTCAAGAAATCCGCAATGAACTGAGCTTCAGAGTCAGCGTTTCGACGATACGTGAGCGGCTGCACGAAGCTGGCCTGCGCAGCCGCGTGCCTGCTAAAAAGCCGATGCTTTCGGCTGATAACAGGCACAAGTGGCTGCTCTTCGCTCAAGAACATTCATCGTGGACAGTGGCAGACTGGCAGAAGGTAGTGTTCACCGATGAATCTGCCTTCACGACGCGCTGGGACAAGCGTCAGCGGATCTGGCGAGCCGACCGGACCAGGTAAGTGTTTGGCTAATCATCAAAGAGTTGCACGATTTCGCTGAGTATGCTAGGCGATTGATTTTTCAGTTTACTCTGTCTTAAAAGCGGAAAATCCAGCACGTGCTTTTATTTTAGATGTTTGACAAACACAATTACTACTGAGCACTAGTTTTCCCGAAAGTATTAGCGCTGGGCGCGCTACTTCATGTAACTTATGCCATATAGAACATTCCACTTAGACAAGCGCTGACGAAATAACTTACAAATTTTTCAGGTTCGACCCGGTCAATTTCCAGCGTGTCGCCAGTAGCGGCCGCTGCTCCGTGAGCGTGTGGGGCGCGCTCTCCAAGGACGGACTGGGTCCCCTGGTGTGCCTTGATGGCCGCTTCAACGCCGCCGCTTACATGGACGTCGTCGCGACGTTTCTACTGCCGTACGTTATGGACGGCCCGTTCAGCGACGGCTGCTTCTACCTCCAGCAAGACCGCAGCCCAATCCACATGGCACGGTCTGTGACAGAGCTGTTGGAAGACCGGGGGGTAGTGGTTCTTGAGTAGCCCCCCCCAAGGAGCAGACATGAACATCATTGAAAATGTCTGGGGGCCATGAAGAAGGGCCTTTCCCACCGGCCTCTCGATCGGCGTTCGGCGGACGACTTGTAGGCTGCGGTCGAAGCTGAGTGGGGAGCGGCTGCGCGCTTCGGACCTGGTAGCCAGCCTCTTTGAAAGTATGCCTCGTCCAATGGCTTCCGTCTTAGCTGCTGGAGGCGACTTCACGAAGTACTAGGAGATCCGCTGCTCTTAATGGAACGCCTGCACGATCCTGTTTATTGTGCATAATGGGCGGCCGCTTAAAATGACTATAGCTCTTTGCGATACGTCCTGTTCGGACAGGGTCATTTATTCAGCCGCCTAGGCTGTTGCCGGAGCTGCTGCCGCGGCGCCGGGGCATCCGCGTCGAGGTCAGTTGCAGCATTTGTTTGTTTTTTTTCAGAAAGAGTACGGTTGTGCCAATAAACGAATTTTATTTCGCGTCTATGACGTCTCACTATTTCTCAGAAACCGCGTGTGCCACGTGGTTTCTCGTATGTCGCGGTGTTTTGCTATAAGTACGGCTAACTATAAAATTACGATACGTTTAACAAACAATAAAACTGCGCACGCCAGGAGAAGACGACTCCATGGGAGTGCATCGCTGGCGCGCGCGCAGGCAGCTTGCTGCTGCTCCCGGCATGGACCTTCTCGCGTCGCGCGCAAGCCGCGGGTGTCGACCGGACGACAGTGCGGCGACACGAAAGCACCCCGAGTGACGGCGCTTACAGCGCGCCACCGGCGAAACGCGGAAGTCCCAGACGCGCCGCGCGAGGGTCGAGCACATCTTAGTAAGGCCCGCACCCTCGAACCCCGGGCGCATTTTCATTAGTTCTCAGCGGCCCACCAGGTGGAGCAGCCTGTCTCGATGGCCACGCGTTCCGGCGTTCGGGTTTCATTCCGTGCCGATTGAACAAATACAACCAAATGTATTTGGTCTCCTCCAAATACTTTTCCAAATACATTCCTCAAAATTTGCGTCAGCGACTTCAGGGCACCTGGAACGGGTTTCTGGGCATCTCATTTTAATTTTGCATCGTACACTCGGGAGTTAGTGTGCGAGGCTCTAGAAACGTAATAAAACTATAATCACAAAAAGATGTAATCAGCTTGGACGTAATAGGTGAAAAAGGTACAGAGATTCAAGCAGCTTTTTTTTTTTTTGTCGATTACATTTTGGTATAGACCTACAAAGAACCGAGAGGACCAAGACGCGCAGCACTAGCTAGAAAATTTCTTACGAAAATCTGGACGACCCGCACATTTAGAGTGTTCCGGGCAAAAAATATGGGTGAAAATCAGGCTGGAAAGCATCACAAGTTGTCACAGGCACTTATTTAGCCAGTCTGCCTGTGAACGTCGATTTCGTCACTATTCTTGCCGTGGACTAGCACCGTAATCACAAAGTCACTAAACGCTTCTGCTTGCTTGGGAGACAGTGCATCCGGTGCAGAACGTAGTTTTTTTCCTGCTCTGGACAGTGCCTTTAAAATAGAGCCGGAGGAAAAAAATAAGAAAGCCCCATGGCCGAATAAAGGATGAAGACTATATCTTACAACCACATGCATAAGAACAAGAATTGTTTTGAAAATAAATTTGCCGGATGTATTTTCGCCCACAAAATTGTATTTAATTACAATTCTATTTGAAATACCCTCGTTTTAGTATTTAAATACACACGTCAAATACCTTACCCAATTTGTAATTAAATACAAATGCAAAATAGACAAAGTATTTGAAATACGTATTTCAAACACTTGTATTTGAAATACTGCCCATCCCTGGTTTTAGGTAATATCCAGGGAGCAGCACGACCAGCGCCTGAGATTCGTGTTTGAAGTCGAGAAGCCAACTGTATTAACAATTAATTCAGAAAATTGCAGGGTTGGAGTGCGTGAATTCGAATTTTTGGTCGACTCTATCTCTGAAGACGGTACAAGGCCGAACCGTGAGCTGATACAGAGGTGCAGCGGCTACTTGGCATCGTCAATTATTTTTCTAGGTGTCTGGCGTGTTTGGCCGAAAGAATGCGCTTCATGCGCAGCTTGATCAAGCGAGATACTGTTTCTGAGTGGACGTCTAGCCACACAAAAGAATGGCAAGAAATCTATGAAAGCCTTGGCAAAGAAACCATTTTGACCCGCGCAAAGAAACGAAGGTGACGTCAGATGCCTCCATGAATCGTCTCGGATCAGCGCTTTTGAAGCGTCATGTTGAGAACTGGCGCGCCGTGGCGTACGCATCACCGACGCTGTAACGCCCGTGAATAAGAAGGGCGCGCAATCTTCTCCTTCCTCCTGTGACGCGCACACCTTTTATCTTTTTGTTTTGCTTTTTTTACACCCGCCCATCGACTGCAGTGCAGCCTGAATCGGGCCAAGATAGCAGACGGCCTTCCTATACTTGAGTCAGAGGGCAGTCAAAGGCTGAAAGACTCCCGCTCGCGCGCAAATACATACACACAGTCTAAAAGCGCATTGTCACGGTCTACCAGTCTCGAAGGATAAGCTGAACGTAAGTCGAGGGCCGATATCTTCCTGCGTCTCTTTTGGTTGAGAGATATATTTGGCCAAAACAATTGTCATCTCGCTCTCAAAGTTCGTCAGTGCACAATTATGTTTCAAACAGTAGCTTTGCTGATACCGAGGTCATATATATATATATATATATATATATATATATATATATATATATATAACGGGCATGGTGGCGGGAGGCCGAAGGCGTGGGTATAAAACTGAGAAGAAAAAAACCCTTAGTGAAAAACAGCAACAACGGACGATTTAATCTTCGACGTTTCGGCCGGAGTCCGGCCTTCGTCAGGAAGCTTCCTGACGAAGGCCGGACTCCGGCCGAAACGTCGAAGATTAAATCGTCCGTTGTTGCTGTTTTTCACTAAGGGTTTTTTTCTTCTCAGTTTTATATATATATATATATATATATATATATATATATATATATATCAGGGTGTCGAACCGGAACCGAACCGAACCGAAAACGGGAACCGAACCGGTATTTTTTCCGGAACTGAACCCGAACCCGAACCGTTATATTGTTATCGCGATGAACCCGAACCGGAACTGAACCGGAAAAAAAATAACGGTTACCGGCTCATGTCAAAACGGTTCGGCCACGCGCTGTTGACAATGAATGTGCTATCAATGCCATTTGTTTTTTAAGTGCCGTCAACTGACACACACCTCGCTTACATATTTTTCTTCTCCACTCAGTCTTAGGAATATAAACGCTGCATCCATGAATCTTGACAAACGCTGCATCCATGAATCTTGACATAGGAACCAGTATTGCGCTGGTCGCGGCTTGCACGGAAAAAATATAATTTAAACGCTGTGCAAAAAAAAATAAAAAATCGCGTCACGGGATTTTGTTTTCCTACAATCTCGTAAATCCTAAATGCTGCTGTGTGCTCATTTCATAACACGTTTCTAGAAAGCGCGAGTTCTTGAAGCTTGCTCCCATCGGAATGAGAAAAGAAAAGGCTGTGGAGTTTGATAATGTTTGAGGGAGAGAAAGAAATTTTATTTACAGTTGAAATGAGCATTCATGAATTATATCGGCTCTTCGCTGCCCCAACCACCGGTCAGAGTATATCGAGCCATGAAGTGTCAAGATTTACATGCCGTACTTTTTCGTACCGGAAACTCAATAAATGCGGAAAAAAAAAAAAAAAAAAACAGGGATACAAACCTTAGTCGCTCGCGGAGCTGCGCGCACTTTCGAATTTGACAAAGGATCTGCCGAGCTTCTGTTGCTTCCGTCGCCTGCCCAGCGTAGTCATGGGACTCAAGCGGGCGCGTGCGCTCAAACCAACGCTCAGCAGACGCTGGAGGTAGCGCCCGTGACAGACAGCCCTGTCATCAGACAGTCGTTGTTTGCCGCTTGCATTGGCTACAGGCTTTTATATACGTTATGCACTACTAGTTTCGACTACTTTTCATTTGTTTTCATCGGTGTCCGTATTATACATGAATAAACGCGCCAGAGCGAATCGAATTCTACGTACGTTTGCCGTGACCCGTACACCTTTGGGGTGTGCACCCTCCTCTTTTTTTTTTCTCTTACTAACACGCCGTTTGTCTGTACTTATTTCGCGCTGGCCTTCCGACGATGTTTTATTTGTAATTTATTTTGATGTTGCAACTTGTCATTTATAATTTCCGAACCGGTTCGCGAACCGGTTCAGCGCCCCGAACCGGTTCGCGAACCGGTTCGCGGATCGAATTAATCGAACCGGAACTGGACCGGAACAAAATAAATTTACCTGAACATGAACCGTAACCGAACCCGTATTTTTTTCGGTTCGACACACTGATATATATATATTAAGCCGAGTCTCACCGAGAAACTAGTTGCAGGTTTCCAGCCTCATGCCATTAGTCGGCTCCCCAGATTTGCTTACCTAATAAGCGTTCAAAGAACCTTGGAAGCACCCGAAGGCTAGCACTCGAAGCACCGAGCCCTGTTTGCCTCAGCTTTGTGGCCTCTCTTTTCTCTCGTTCCCTGTAAACAAAACGTTCATGTGACGTTCATGTGACGTTTATGAAAGCTCGCCAATCAGAGTGCCGAAATCGGTTTGTTGACTTCCTCCACCAGCTTTTTCCGAATTTGCTTCCGGTAGGGGGACTTAACAACGAATGCCTGTGACCTCATACTTACTGTTTTATTTGTAGCTTTTACAATACAGACTCAACCGGGAGAGCAAAACAAATCAAAGAACGCGTGCATTCATTCATTCGTTTCTTTATGGTTATTTACGACTATGTGTATCACAGACTATCACAGAAACGCTTGGTCAACTACTTGTTGTAACTTACAGCGGCCTTCTTTACTTACAGGTAGAAAGAATATTATTGAATTTTAATTGTTAGATGAGTGACAAATATATGCTTTGCTTGAGCCACATTATAACAAAGGCAAATGTTTTATATTTATTTTAAGTGTTCAGTGGAAGGTTTCCGGCGGAAACACCTTCGTACAATTTACTCATCGGGTGTCTATTTGCCAACCGGGAATTACATTTTGTGGAGCGTTTTTACAAATTTCCATGCGATTCGTTCTGTAAACGCAAAATAAAGCCCTAATAGAGCTGGTCGGTGCAGCGCCAGAATCTCCTTTGATTAGCTTTGCGGGACAAGCATTTCCTAGCACACTGCTCGCGACTTTGGGGAGTCTGAGTAGACCACTAAGATAACTGCGATGACGATACCCAATATCGCGAAGACGCTTTTGTCATGCATCATATTATGGGGCGTCGTTATCGAAAAAAGCGACCTGCAGTAAAGAGGATTTTTGACTTTTTATTGAAAACATGCTGATTTATTGATCACTCTGATTACTCTCTTTCGATTTTGGCTTTCTGTTGACGTGGTCAACAAAGAGTCTGTTAGGTTTGTGTTCAAAATTTTTAAAGATGTATTTCGCCAGGGTCAAACGAAAAGCTGTCGACTCTCTATTAACTCTACGTTGATTGTTTTCGGCTGACTTCCTGTTGACAGTGTCATTCGACAGACCGGAGACGTTCTGCGTACTTTATGTAGAAATTGTTCAGGTGAATTTTTGCATCCAGTATCAATACAAAAGTTACAGACTTTCTGTTGACTTTTTATTAAACACTGTAAACCCCCTAAAAGTTTCAAGGTTTTTTTTGTTTTGTTTTTTTAAACCACAAATTTAAACTATGTATCTAGGAACATTCAATCTCCGCCCAAATATGGTATTCAAAAGTTATAAGTGATATTCTGAAAACATCAGTGTGAAAATAGGGCACATTTTAGCCTGTCTTCGGTTTCGGGTGCCATAGAGCTCCATGTATTCGAGAGCTCTGTCGGTCACTATTTTCTCATTAACATTTTCAGGAAATCATTTGTAACTTTTGAACAGGGTAACGGTTAGTGCTGAAACTTTGGCACAGGCTCGAACCTTTAGCGCTATATTTGGGTAGAAAATAAACGTTACGCGATGCAAGTTTATTTTTGCGGTGAAAAAAAAAAAACGCTGTAAATATTTTTTTGAGGAGACACCCTTTACATTTGGCTCTATGTTAAAGGTCACTAAGTTCCACTATAGCAAGGTGGCAGCGACAGGGAAGAGCTTCAAAGTTATCTCGCGTACAGCGCGAATTTCGTACCCTTGACGACGGTTCGGCGTCTCGCGCACCTCGAGAGAGCGCGTGCAGTCAAAGCACGGCGGAAGTCAAGGATCGTTTGTTGGAGGCCATGCGTTCAAAGACATGCCCTGCACTTTTCACTGTCAGTGGCTATAGTGACTTGATTGACCTATTAAACTAGTAAGCTAGTAAAGGGAAGGACAAAAGCTCTTTTAACGAAAACAACTGGCATAACTCGTCTCGTAATGAGTGGTGGTATGCGGAGAAACGATAACATTTCCTCTGGAGCCGTTCTTCTGAATGCTGTTTCAACGACAGCGCCGAAATATTACTGGCTCTCCCAATGCTTTCTACTGAGAAATTGAGTCCACAAACTTCGAAACACTATTTGTTGTTCTGGATACTCCTTAGAATGAGATGGGATACTTGGAACCTTAATGAAGGTGGAGGTAGGCACCGGCCAAATGATAACCTTTAACATAAAGGCAATCTAAGGCTCTGGAGCCGTCAACGTGACCATAATTCAAAGGTTGACTGCGTCATGGTGTTTCTTTTTATGTTCGTTTCTCCTGTGTATTTTTGGGAGAAATGCAGTGCGTTGAAATGCTATAACGGCGTTCAAACACTTTAAAGACACTCTAATCTAACTAGCTTAGAGTGTTATATTTGAGTTTACTGTACTTTTCTTTAATTCACACCCCCTTGCTTAATGTCCCACGGACACTCAAGGAAAATAAATGATGATTATATTTTCTTGACAAAAAATATATAGCGTTTTTGTTTTGTTTTTACGTTATCTTGCGGCAGCCAATCTGGAGCAGAGTGAAGAGTCGTAGTGAGAATTCGAAAATTTGTGAATGAAGAGATAGCCGCGTTTACGTGACTGCAAGTTCAGCTCATTGACTCCAATCGTCCTTCGAATGATGCAGACGCAGCAACGTTTAGATGAATGAGCACCAAACCCCACGCGAAGGTGGCGCCACGTCGTGTCAAAACTCAAAGATAACGCTGCGTTTCCGGCACCAGCCGCACCAAGTGACCACCTTTTCCGGTGCTTCGCACGTGGAAGCCCGTCAACGCTTTTGACGAACTTAAATATCGCTCCAGCTCTTTTTGATACTAGGCACAAAGTGACGAGACGGAAGAAACCTCAAAACCCAAGTGTTCCGGGCTCCGTGCCGGGTGGCCGGGCCACTCTGGATCAGAGGCGACGTGCGTGCGCACGCCCTAGTGAGCGAGATCGTTTCCAGCCGCTCGGAGCACGCCACACCGCTTAGACTCGACAAGCCCCGCCAACCACTACCGGACTCCAAGACCGAAAGCGCCGAAAGCTTCCGGCGCAGGCAAACACGGCACCAAAGTGAGCTTCTCGTTCTGCGGTACCATGCAGTGCTCGGAGCTCTCGGTATCGTTCATGCTTGCGCCGGAGTCTCTAGGGGCTGCCTGCGACGCGCAAGTCGTACCTCGCAAGACTTGTACAAGGGCCGCCCTCACCGAGCAGCTCAGCTATATTCCGCTCACTTATGACGCCAATAAAAGCTCGCCTTTCTTTTTAGGAGAAAACTGCGGGCGATCACACGGGGGCGCTCTCCACCGCCGCTGACGAAGATGGCCGCCGCCATCTTCTCAACTGTTCTCTCGCTCCCGCATCTTGTGCCTTCCCATAATCTTCCGCGCTCCAAAATTCCACGTGACGTCCGTTTTCATTGGCTGGATGAATGAGCATTCGCCATCTCGAACCCCCTCCGCCCTGCGACTTGAATGCGAACGCATTATGCCGTTTATATGACAGTATAGAATGCGAAACTGGATTCGATGCTACTAAGTCACAATCATTTCAACGCAGCTGCTTAAATGTATTTCTTTTCTTTTGTTTTTTTGAAGGATGTAGGTTTTTTATTTGAAAAGCTAAAGAAAAAGCATGTAAGCGGTGACAGAAAGTCTGCTTACTTTCTATTGAAAAGTGGGCCAATATTCCATAAAATCAACAGCATAGCTAAACAAAGTAAGATTAAAAGCTGTTGACGTATTATATCCTGTGACGGCGTTTTTCAATACCCTTTTAAAAGAAAAGCAACACACTTTTTGTAAGTGATTAAGACAACTTTTGAAGAATCAATCGCATCAAAAACCTCTACTTCTGGTTTGATTGGGTACATTTGCATCAAACAATTGCGTATCTAGTGCATCATACGGATAATGGGGAACTAACCAGAAGCGCTCGTATTTACATGCAATGTCGAAAAGCTCTTAGCCGAATGCGTCGCACGTATTTCACTCTTGCTCTTCAAATGAAGCTTTTGTTATTTTATTAATGAATCTCATTTTAAGAAAAACTAAGATAGCACTTTTTTTTTTCATATCATGTTTCGCCGCTTGAGCTTGAGTATGTCCATGGCACAAGCAATCTAAAAAAAAAAGATGTTGTTTGATTTGGCTCATTTAATCATATTTTATATGGGCTCTCGCACAAAGGAGGAAATCATATCATACTTACCGACGATTCTCACCGGTGTAAAAGATCATAGAGAGCACTGATCTCAGTGTCTTGTCGAAGCGTAATATGCCTCTCCTAAAACATTCCTACTTGAAAGAAAACTCATGAAAAATGCGAAAAATACAGGCTTTGATTCAGCTAATATAAGTTGTATACCTTGTATCGACTTCGTTCGATTATACTTTGAATGTATCATGAATAGGTGCAGCATCGTAGCATGCTGTCACTGTTTATCTAATTTCAATTGGCTATACTTTTTCAGAAAGCTCAAGATTACCACAATATGAGGGGACAAGCTACACGCAATTTGATGTTGCTCATATGTTCATTATACCCGTGAAACCTTTCTACTACCACTGAGAAAAACTTCGGGTCAACCAAACACCACCACAGCCACCACCGGAGGACGATGCCACTTTCGTCTACGCGCAATGGACATTTTATTTTATTGTGCCCGAGCATCATCAACACTTAATTGGTCCTTAAAATTTTCGTCAAGCTCTCCGCCCTTCAGAAAAAAGAATATATATATATATATATATTCAACTGCAAAAGCAAGGTTTGAAATTTGCCTTTAATACCGTGCCCTTTGAAGTACATCTAGATTTAAAATTAAAACTGCGGCATCCAGCCGTGATTATGCCAAACGCCCGGAAGGCGGAGCTGTGCGCGATCATCATATTTCATTGTTTTGGCTCCGGACGCACGTTGCAAGATAGATTGTACGATAGCCAACACTAACCCGTGGGGCATTTACGTTATTGTTGAGAAGTGCACATGAGTCGCCCGTATGCGATCCGTGGCGGATTTCCCACATACTGACGGGGAATTCGCTGGAATCAGGTGGAAGGGGAAGTGGCTGGAAGTTATTCGGAATTGCAAAACGCAACTTTAACCTAACCATACTTCGTTTGAGCTTCGGCCCGAGCGCGGCCGATGTTTATGTGCCAAAGGGCCAATCAAACTGTGAAAGAGGCACTCATGGCGTGCTCTCTGCTGTTGATAGGACCAGCCGGTATTCGCCGTCTCTCTGTGCGTGCTCCTCCGCCGGCTAGTCGTATCAAGTGCAGAGAGCACGCCATGGCGTTGCGCTTTTTGTACCATTTGATTGGCCCCTCGGCTCATAACATCGGCCGCGCTCAGACCTTAGGTGAAACGAAGTATAAAGGCATGACAACACGCATGAAGAAGGTTCGGGAATAAAAATGACAAGGCGTAATAAATAGACGTATTTTGGCCCCTTATCTCACATCTCTGTACACATATTAGAAGCAACAAATGCGTTTATAAAATATTTACTTTCAGATGGTACCTCAAACCAGGCCTAGCAATAGTGAAAATACATAACCCTAGGGAAAAAAAAAATAATTTAAGTGACCACGAAAGGGAATACCGAAGATGTTGTCATTGAAGCAATAGATTTTCCGGTGTTGACACGAGATAAAATATACACATTAAACATATATCATCTTGACAAAAGCTATTTTCCCAAAAAACTAAACTCTCAATATATTCTAAAACGTCAGCTTAAATATTGTGCAAGTTTTAATAAATTAACACACTCACCTATTAAGGAAAATATTATTAGGAGTAGGCAAACTAAATACGCAAAGCCCTGAAACATTTATTATTCGAAGAACACAAAGATCACACAAATATTTCTACTCAACAAGACTGAGAACGAAACCAATATCGTAATGGCTGCTCCTTCTTCTTATGTCAACTTCATCGAAATTGCACGAAACAAAGTAGTCACAAAATATATCGCGGCGTTCGCCGAAGTTGTTTTCTGTATTATATTCGGGAGAGTATTTCTAAGTATGTTTGAACGATGTCTAAGCCTTAAAAATATTTCATAATCTTTTTATACAAAAGTAACGCATAGGACGATAAGAATTAATTTTATTAGATTTCCTATAGCTTTCCGTCGGGTGTTCTGTATAAATGATTTAATTATTCATCTAGCACCTAGGAAGGACAACTAAATACATAAGAATAGAATCTATCAAGTCAACATATATATTGAACCTCTTGGCCTCACAAATCTCCCGAGATATATCGTTTAAATGAACGTTAACTGTCCTAAGATGCGCCTTTCTTTTAGCTCTTCGTGCACTCCCAGCACGTTCGTTTTCTTCAAAGAACATTTAATATCTGTCAATGAAAAAAAAATAGAGAATACGCACCAACGCGGTGCGCATGCCTGACGCCCGACGGCAGTTAATTAGCTAACTGAAGAATTCGATTAATCTGTTAGGTAATATCGCCTTACAACTAAGATTTAACTTTTTACATTCGAGGGCATAATGTAGTTGAATAATTGACGTCCGATGTCATTTTATTCTAACTTTGACGATACATGTTTATCAAACATTTCTATACAGGCAATGCGTGGCGAGAAATGAAATCCTGTCACACGCATTCAAACCGAAACTAAGCCGCGCAAAACGCCCCGTCACTTAGGGCTTTTGGCCGGCTCTACAGCCTATTTGTACGCGACGCAGACGGCGTCCGCACTACGAAGCAAACGCAGAGCTCAGGGATCGACATCACGGACCCGATTTCCCTCACCAGTTTCGCTTTGCAGTTGTGTGCTAGGATGACGGTACCAACCCTTTAGTGACCACGACAAATTTTTGTAACAGAATTTCCCGTCGCAACTGTAATATATTATCGTCGAAAGTCAATTACCACCGTTAACAAATGAACCTCTCTCTCTTGGCAATCTAGGGCTCAAAACCCGTTTTTCGCTATTGAGAAAACAAGTATGCACGCCATTGAGCTGTTCATAGTTATACTTAGGGTTTGGAGTTTTCAGTTCAAACCGATAAAAACCGACAAAAGTACGCCGAATCCATTTTCGGGAATTCGGTTTTAACCGAAAAAGGTGACTTTGCAGGTTCGGCGTTTACGGTTTAAACCGATAAAAGTACATCTAATCCGTTCACTAAAATTCGGATTTTAACCGAAAAAGGTAAGTTTTTAGGGCCGTGTTGACGCGGGTGGGGGAAGGGACGGGGGGGGGGGGGGGGGGGGGGGGGAGAAGAGAGGGCTTTGCAAGGTTCAACATGCAAGAAAAAAGGTCTTGGATTGGCCTTCGCCGGATATTTGTGTCCTTTCAGTGATCAGACCTAGTTCGTCAAGTTCCTGGTCCTAAAAAAAGTTCGGGTTTTATACACTTCAGAGGACATCGAGGAAAGCCGTCAATACCTTTCTTAACACTCTCTCTCCGAATTCTCTGTGGTTAAAAACAAAAATACAATGGATTTTTTTTTTTTGCCAGTTCGTTGGTTTTTGTACGGTCATCACCTCAGGTAAGTCACGTCGTCAGAATGGGAAGGAAAAAGAAGCGCGCTTAAGATTATGCCTGCGAATTTTGCTATTTGAGGTGTGTCCTGACTGAAGTTGTAGCGAACACCGCGTATGTATATCTGCCGTTATTCTTCGAGTGTTCACAAATATCACTGTTACAAGGATCATCTGATCCGGTGTCCGATAGTGTTTCTATCATATTCACCGAAAAAAAAACGGTAATTTCTGGGGGAATATATATACACCGGAAAAAACCAAAAATTGAGTTAAAAAAACACCGAAAAAAGTACGCTGAATTTCGAAAAAATAAAAACAGAAAACGCTGAACCCTACTTATACTACACGATATTAAAACGCAGTTTTGGTTTAAACCGTGAGGGCTATAGCGCGGCTGTTTGTTCAAATTCCAACCGCAATCTCTCCGTTTTTTTTCTCAAGCTCAAGGCTCATATTATTAGGTCATCTACACCTTAACTTCTTCTACAACTATTTCTGTTCTGTGGGGCACGTTCAGATGTCAGGACCGATATATTTATGCATATAAACATATCGGACTATTACGTACATTGACCTTGGTCAATGTACGTAATAGTTTATGCGCGCCGCAAAATCGCACACGCGATTTTGCGGGTAACATTAAGGTCAATAGACAACGCAGTGTTGCCAGGGAGCGCCTCGCTAGATCTAAATACTACTGCCAAGTCACATTTGCGAGTCAGGTCGTATAAGGTTCAGCCAGACCTGACAACATCTTTACGTAATAATGAAATTTACCGAAACATCCCCATGTAAAAATATGACATCGAGAATATTAAAAACGACATAACATACAGGAGGTTTAAACTGTTTCAATATAAGAAAACAATCCTTGATGCAAGACGAACGTTAAAAAGCCTCTAAGAGAGCGTGAATAGAAAAATAGATTAATGAATATAAGCCAAAAAGAAAAAAAAGAAAACACTTTTCGCGGGATGCACTATGCCATAAAACACGAAGGGGAATACGTTTTACACGGTCACTTTCTTGACTTTTTTTTATTTTTTAGTTCCAGTCACGCCTTTGTTGTGAGAATATTTAATTGCTTATGTTTTAAAACTGATAAAAAATATGCACAGCACTCAATGCTTTCCCGAGGTTTGGGTGGAGATCTCCTTAACGATCAGATCATGTAGCTCTATTTCCCTTTCTCGAATATAAAATAGCCTTTTTTTTTTCGTGTTTAAGTCAGATTTCCTTGTGCACTGCTCCTATAAAAAGGCAGAGAAGTCCAACGTAGTCAGCAGTTGGACGCACTTGCACATTCCATAAGCACCATGACTGGAGTGAGTTTCCTTTCATAAAACTATATTTTTCCACCTGCGTATTTAAAGTGAAGATATTCCTATCTTACCTATTTTCTAGTGTCCCGCGTAATGATCTTCGAAAAGCTGTCACTTTATTTTATCCTGCCTAATCCTTTTATGCACTGATTAGTTTATTATAAAAAAAACTTATAGCACGTGTGTTGCAAAGATAGCCCTGTACCCTTTGAGAACGTATCGAGTAGATTTAACACACTCTATGGTCCGATGTACACTTATCAGCCTAATCATATTCACCTCCTCTTCATTGCGGATATAAGCGCGCCTAGCTGACACGCCATGCGCGCTCTGTACTTTTTTATGCGGATAGTGGATAACGACTGACAGGGAAAGAGACGTTCCCTACTGTCGACTACGTATGCGTGTAATGGGAAGGTTGTTGATTTAAGAACTTTGACAAAGGACAGCTTTTAATGTTAAGATCACCGCTGACCAGCTATACCCAATCGTTGCTTGTCTTCTCCGCTGGAACAAGACTCTTTCAAAAGAACAACGCTTCACGTAACTAGACCTGAATTTTGCTACAGGAGACTGAAGAGCATTACGATGAAATCCGGTTGATGACTGGACCATTTAACACTGTGAGATATGCTATTGATCACATCTGGGTTGTGATGGAGCATCTGTTTGGAGCTCACATACCACCCAGTCGTGATATACAGGAATTTCGAAACCTGTGCTTACAATATGGTACAATCCTATTCAAGGCACTGATCAAGTATTTGTAGAATTCTTGTCAAGCTGAATTTCAAATGTTCTGCGTGTCAAATATGAATCAGCGCGATATCAGATAGGTGATTATAATATTTCAGTCAGTGCATGCTAGAGGCTCTCATATTTTTGCGGTACTGACGTTTGTACACTATATATTTGATAAAGTTTAAATATTTCACGATGTTGATCGCAATAAATCTTAAGTTTCTAGAGATTTTGTTGTGATGAAAATTTTCGTTGTTTCCAGCTCACTGCCTGCCTCCTTTTGGCTTTGGCCAGCAGTGCCTTCGCTGGCAACCTCTACGGAGGTCTTGGCTACGGTGGTCTTGGCTACGGAGGTCTTGGCTACGGAGGTCTTGGCTATGGCGGCCTCGGCTACTCCGGCCTTGGCTACGGATATGGCCTTCACTCCGGCTACGGTCTTGGCTACGGCCTCGGCTACGGCTACGGCCTCGGTTACGGCAGCGGCCTCGGCTATGGTCATGGTCTCGGTATTAGCGGTTATGCCGTCGCTGCCCCAGCTGTCACCAAGGTCTCTACTGTGCACCATGCCCCAGCTGTTGCCTCTTACGCTGTTGCCCCAGTCGCCACCTACGCTGCGGCTCCAGCTGTTGCCAAGGTCTCCACCGTTCACCATGCCCCAGCTGTTGCCTCCTATGCCGTTGCTCCAGTCGCCACCTACGCCGTTGCACCAGCTGTGACTAGGGTGTCTGCTGTCCACCATGCCCCAATTGTTGCCTCCTACGCTGTTGCCCCAGCTGTCGCCAAGGTTGCCACCGCATACCATGCTGCTCCAGCTATCACCACCGTTGCTCACGCTCCAGCCTTCGGCTACGGCTACGGCGTGGGACACCTCGGATACGGTCTCGGACACTTCGGCTACGGACATGGTCTCTCCAGCTACGGCCTGAACTACGGTTATGGTCTTGGCACCTATGGAGACTACGCCACTCTCCTCCGCAAGAAGAAGTGTAAGCTACTCTGTCGCTTTGCTATGTCTTTCTTATGTATACCTTTACTCGATCGCTCTTGAGTAGGAGCAAGATAATTCATAATTTATTTTATTTCTAGTTTTCTAGTTTTCATCAGCATGACCTTTAAAGAACTTTTCGTTATGCTTCGAAGCGTGACATCAGATTTAATTGTAGTGAAGGGATGGTCGCTTACTTACTGGAACTAGCACTTTAAATGTTTGACTACGAGGTGCGAAAAGTGCGATAATTATTTGTGTGTGTCTTTCTACTTACAGAAATTGGAATCTATATCCTGGGATACTCAAAGTTCGAAAAGGAAAAACAGTCCAGGATGCAGACTTCGTTTGTATTTCCATCTGTTGTATGACATTTGAACTTCAAATAAATTATCATGCCTGCCATATGTTACCGTCGGAGTCTAAGTCTAGTTTTATAGAGACAGAAGGCATAGTATGGAACTGGTGTTCGGCTATCCGTTTGTTATATCCTAGCCTCCCCTATACTCACAAAGCCTGGCAGTTAGACAAGGGAGCCATAGAGCACCCGGACGAAGATTTGGAGAGCGAAGATCTTGTAGCACAGAGCATTTCTCGGGGAAGCTGGTAGTGAGCGCACAACTCTTGCAGCGGCGAGGACACGCGAGGAACGCGAGGAGCAGAATTCGACATTCCATCGCTCGGGGGAAGTGTGCTTTGGCGTCTTGCCGCAGCGGGGCGCCCGTTACATGACGCTCCTCTCATCCGTTGTCTGCCGCTCCACCTTTTCACCTTCGGCGGCCGCGTCTCGTGGCGATTTGCCAGGCTTTATCAGTATTCGAGACTACAGCGAAATCAATTCAATTCAATTACTTTTTATTTACTCCCATAATACAAAATGGACAATGGAGGCAGGAGAAAAAGCTGCAGAATTGCAGCGTGACGAAGCCCCTGCCTTCTACAGGTAGATCGGTCAGCGGGATACAATTATACATCATTTGAAACAAAAAAAAGAACATTTATGCTCCACACTGAAACATATGTTATTAGGAGAAATTCAGCTCGACGCCGCGTAGCGGCAGCGCCGAGAAGCTGAGGAGAGGAGGTCGTTTCGACTCTGTCGTCTGCTATCGCTGCTTGGTTCTTATAGGCAGCATAGAAAGAAACATCGTTTCCAGTTAATATTTTTATAATTCCGCCGGTGTCAATCTTACGCACTGATTAGAAGAAGGTTTCTACCGTCGAGAAATTGTTTTGCTTCCAAATGTAACACTGATATTACGCTGCAGCGAAAGGATTTGTGGTGGTTCGCGTGCTGAACGACGAAAACGACCTCCCTTCGGTCGCCATTTTGTCTGAGGAGCGCGCCCTCTATAGTTCGCTGGAGTCTCGAATAGAAAAGGCTATGGTTATGCGCACCTCCTTTCCCCTAACTATGTAATTTTCACGAAAGTTACGTTACTTTTTATGCGAAGCTGTTCATGGCTAGCTTCTCATAGAGTTTTCGCGTGCGGCGGAAAACGGAAAAGACGTCACGGCTTCGTTACGTCATGTGACGTCACGACTTACTCTCAGGTGACGTCAATTTTTACACTAAATTTGGCGGGAAAAGTTTCTCACTAAGTTTAGGGGGAAATTGGCATCACGTGACCAAAACACTAATTCAGTTTCCCCGCTAAATTAGTGGGGAAATCGACGTCACATGACCTCAACACCAATTCAGTTTCCCCGCTAAATTTAACAAGTAAAATGACGTCACGACTTCGTGTCACTTCACGCATGAACAAATTCAGCGGCAGGAGCAGAGGAGGGGGGAGGCGCACCACCCTTTCTTTGTCGTCGTTCCAAGCGCTTGCGTGCCTAGTTTCCATTACTTCCACCGGTCGTCTAATCCTATCCCGTTGGAATCTTTATCCCCCCACCCAGAATGGACCCCAACAAGCCATTCACGAAAGATACACCGCGCCTCGTAGCAGATCGCCTCCCGCGAAACATGCACCCCACATTCCCCGAGGGTCGTCGACCTAGTACAGCCTCCACTCGTCATAAGCTGTTTACTCATCGGTGGGGCGTACTCTATGTGGACGCGGCCGAATAAGGACACCGGCCGGCATTCGCAGCCGCAGCGGTCACCTGCACGGGCCAGGTGAAAACTTGTGCTTCGATCTTTATTACTTCCACGGAGCAGGCGGAAGAGGCCGCCATTGCGCTTTCCCTCACCGCCACGCCATGCCCCAAGGTCATCCTACCCGATTTAAAAGCCACTATCCTGAATTTCGCTAAAAGTTAGACATCTGCCCCGGCCCAAATTATCCTACAAGCCTTTTAGTTCGTTTGAATCAAATGACAGCCTAATCTGGACGCCAGCGAACACGGGACTCTGCGGAAACGAGTCGGCCCACTCCAGTGCACGAAGATACACCGTCCGGGCGGGGTGGACCCAGTTTCGAGATCACGGGGCTCGTTCAGCGCGCGACTGGGTAGTCACCTTCTATGACCTCTCGTCGTCTCGCCCGCCGCCTTTACCCTCCTGCGACCCAACCCCTCTCCTGGGAAGAGAGTGTTATGTGACGCCTGTGCTGTTAGGCTTTGCTGAAGAAGAGGAGAACGACGAGGGTTTTGGACATATAGAATAAACATGGCGTTTAGACAGGAGGCTACCGGGAGCGCTCTGTGTCATTAACAGCCAACAACACATGGTGTCAGAAGTTCAAAATCCCAGGACCCGAGAGGAACGGTGAGCAATGGCAAATGCCAACTCATTCCAGTGCCAACCTCCCGCGGAATTCGATTTCGCCAGCCCCGATGAATGGCCTCTTTGGAAGCGGCGATTCGAACGTTTCCGCGTCATCAGTGGACTATCAGAAAAACCTGAGCCTGAGCAGGTCAACGGTCTTATCTACTTTATGGGCGACAAAGCAGACGATATCCTTCTCTCGTTGAATCTGCCTCCAGCAAAGATGGAGAAGTACGAAGAAGTCCTTTCAGCTTTCGAGCGACACTTCGTAGTCCGACGAAACGTCATCTACGAGAGAGCGAAGTTCCACAAAAGAAGTCAGCGGGAAGGCGAGGGCGTGGAAGAATTTATAACAGAAGAGTAGTAAGTTGGGCGTGTTGGTAAACGTTGAACATGGTTAAAATCGCGCACAAAGAGACGAGGACAAACTAGGAAGGAACACGGAACACAGACAGGCGCGCACTCACAACTCTAGTATATTAAGTGAAGAGAAAGATGAAGCACTAAAAATAGTGCTTCATCTTTCTCTTCTTCACTTAATATACTTGAGTTGTGAGTGCGCGCCTGTCTGTGTTCTGTGTTCCTTCCTCGTTTGTCCTCGTCTCTTTGCGCGCGATTTTAACCATGTTATAACAGAACTTCATAGCCTCGCCAAGAGTTGCGATTTCAGCGTCCTACACGAGGAGATGATTCGAGATCGCATTGTCGTTGGGGTCCTCAACCAAAAACTGTCGGAGAAAATGCAACTAGATCCGCAATTGACACTCGAGAAGGCTACAAATCTCGCTCGACAGTCAGAAGCTGTCAAGAAACAGCAAGTTGCTCTCCACAAGTCCCCAGAAGAAAACGCTAACAGAATCTTCAGAAAAGATGCAAGTCAGCAGGGAGGAAAGGAAAGAAATGGAGAAAAGAAAACTTCTCGATCGAGTTTAGCAACATCCGAGAAAATCTGTTCAAGATGTAACAATGAAAGACATAAAACGAACAAGTGCCCTGCGATAAAAGCAACATGCAACAAATGCAGAAGACAGGGGCACTATGCACGGGTTTGCAGAAGCTCTACCCCCCTGAGGGAGGTAACAACGTCTGAGCCGGCGTTTCTTGGCCCCGTGTTCACGTCAGAGGGACAGTGATGGATAGTCAAGGTTGACGTCCGAGAAGTCTCCATAACATTCAAAGTCGACACGGGGGCCAACGTCACCGTTATTCCTGAGAAGATGTACAAAGAACTCTTCAATGATGTCTCTCTACAGAATCCCAAGAAAGTCCTCAAAGGTCGAAGTAAGAAATCCTTGACAGTTCTTGGTGTCATGAAGGAGACCCTTTACTACAGAGGCAAAACATTCATGACCGACATCTACATCGTAGAAGACCTGGAACAGCCACTTCTCTCAAGAGATGCAAGTGAACGATTAGGCATCGTACAGCGCCTTGATCAAGTTGGGGCCGTGCGAAGCTGCACAGTCGACCCAAAAAGAGAATACCCGAAGTTATTTTCTGGGTTGGGTCACGTCAAGATTCCGTACAAGATCAAACTGCGACCTGACGCTGTACCTTTCGCAATGATGACACCTCGAAGAGTCGCCATTCCTCTTCTCGCCAAGACCAAGACGAAGCTCGAAGAAATGGTAAAGATGGGAATAATCGAGCCAATCGAGGAACCAACTGAATGGTGCTCTGGAATGGTGATCATGAGAAAACCCAACGGGGAGGTCCGAATTTGCGTAGCTCTAACGGACCTCAACAAGTTCGTCGAAAGGGAAGTTCACCCACTACCCGTAGGAGAACACGTTTTCGGGCAGCTCACCGGAGCACGCTATTTTTCAAAGATCGACGCCAATTCTGGGTTTTGGCAATTTGAGCTTGCTGAGGAGTCCCAAGCTCTAACGACTTTCATCACATTCTTCGGAAGGTTCAAATTCAAGAGACTACCGTTTGGAATATCATCGGCTCCAGAATTTTTTCAAAAGAAGATGTCGCAGTTTCTGAACGGTCTCGAAGGTGTTGTATGCAACATGGACGACGTTCTCATTTATGCCAGCTCCCAACAAGAGCATGATGACAGACTCCGTCTGGTTCTGGAACGTCTCCAGGCGAAAGGAATGACTTTGAATCCGGGCAAGTGCGAATTTAACGTACAAAGAGTGAAGTTCCTGGGCCACATCATCGACCCGAAGGAATTCGCCCAGAGAGCGCCAAAATCGAGGCTATCGTTGACATGAAGCCTTCCTCAAGTTTTCATGAACTAAGAAGTTTTCTGGGCATGGCCAGTTATTTGACAAAGTTCATACCGCACATGTCACATATCGCCTACTCACTCAATTCTCTTCTGAGCTCAAAGAACCAATGGGTTTGGGCTACGGAACAGCAAAGAAGCTTCGATCAGCTCAAGCACGCACTCACCACGAGTCCTGTACTGACGCTGTTCGACCCAAAAAAGAAGACAGTGATTTCAGCCGATGCTTCATCATATGGCTTGGGGGCTGTGCTTCGGCAGATTCAAAAAGACAGGTCCTACAAACCTGTGACGTACGCGTCACGGACACTCACAGAGACGGAAAAAGGGTACACACAGGTGGAGAAGGAAGGCCTAGCGGTAGTTTGGGCATGTGAAAGGTTTCAAGATTTCGTCACGGGCCTTCACATTGAAATTGAAACCGACCACAAGCCGCTTGTGCCAATCTTCATGTCTAAAAATCTAGCTGACATCACACCTAGACTTCAAAGAATGAAGATGAGAATGATGAGATTCTCCTATGTGATGAAACCCATTCCAGCAAAGTCTTTAATTGCGGCGGACACATTGTCCCGACAGCCTCTAAGCGAAACTGGTGAAAGAGATCTGGAGCAAGAGGTGGCTGCATATGTCAAGGGGGTGACAGCTGACCTTCCCGCGACTGAAAGGAGGCTACAAGAAATCAAAGATAAGCAGGCCACGGACTCTACATGCAAACAGTTGGCATGGTACAGCGAAAAAGGGTGGCCCATCCGAAAAGAAGTCCCTAACAGCTGCAAAGAGTATTGGCAACATCGATCAGAGATCGCCGTTCAAGATGGACTGCTCATGAGAGGATCAAGACTCATCATACCGCTGTCTATGCGTCCTGATATTCTGCTGAAGATCCACCAGGGTCACCAAGGAATCACCAAGTGCAGAGCTCGAGCCAAAGACTCTGTATGGTGGCCAGGACTTTCAACAGCCATCGAAAGTATGGTACGCAGATGTCCAGAATGCATCGAAGAAGCGTCCAACCGTCATGAACCTTTGATGCCATCCAACTTTCCAGAGCGGCCATGGCAGAAAGTAGCAAT
Source organism: Ixodes scapularis (assembly GCF_016920785.2). Lineage (NCBI taxonomy): Eukaryota > Metazoa > Arthropoda > Arachnida > Ixodida > Ixodidae > Ixodes > Ixodes scapularis. The sequence goes on along the minus strand of NW_024609846.1, from coordinate 72,379,759 downwards.
GGATCTGTTCTACCTGTCAGGAAATAACTATCTTCTAGTAACTGACTATTACTCGAGATATCCAGAAATTGCCCTTCTGAATACGATGACATCAAACGGTGTAATAATACACCTAAAGTCAATTTTCGCAAGACATGGGACGCCTGAAGTTGTGTTCAGTGACAATGGACCACAGTTCCAGCGAATCAGTGGAAGTGCATTTCAGCAGTTCGCCCAGGAATGGGGTTTTGGACACAGGACGTCCAATCCAAGATATCCACAGAGCAATGGATTTGTTGAAGTTGCTGTTAGAATTATCAAGAGAAGCCTCAAGAAGACATCTGACAGCTACATCGCACTGCAATCCTACCGTGCAACACCATTGGGAAATGAATATAGTCCCGCCGAATTACTCATGGGTCGCAAGCTGAGAACGTCCCTTCCATCTGTTTCCTCTTCTTTGGAACCTAGACTTGTGAATACCAAAGAACTCCAACGGTGGGAAAGAAGAAGAACAAACCAACAAAAGTCCAACTATGACAGACGACGGGTTGTAAGACAACGCAAATCATTGAGAAGAGGAGATGTGGTCTGGATTACCGATCAGCGAAAAAAAGGAACAGCAATCTGCAACGGATTACCCAAGGTCATACTTAGTGGACACCGATTCAGATACTCTTCGCCGTAACAGCTTTCATCTTACACCGATGCCTGGGAGTGAAGACACCGATAAAAGTGCAGCACCAGACATCGGATCGACTGCTCTTACACCGGTGCCTGGGAGTGAAGACACCGATAAAAGTGCAGCACCAGACATCGGATCGACTGAGTACACGACACGAAGTGGAAGAGTTGTAAAACCTGTAAATAGACTTCAGTTTTAAAGGGGGGAGATGTGCTGTTAGGCTTTGCTGAAGAAGAGGAGAACGACGAGGGTTTTGGACATATAGAATAAACATGGCGTTTAGACAGGAGGCTACCGGGAGCGCTCTGTGTCATTAACAGCCAACAACATGCCAGCTACAGACACATTTCTTTCTCAGCCCTCTTGTCCTCTCCCATATCTATCCACCCCTCTACAGTCCCACCTGCAATTTCTTTAGCGCCAGGGCCATCCGGCTGTTGTCATTATTTAGCTTGAACGAGCGGATGGATGGATGACGCTGAAACCTTTGAATCGGGTGGCTGCTTGCGCTACTTGGTCCGTTTTTTTTTGTTGTTTTTTTTAACAATTATTAATGTAAAATTTTATTCGGCTAGTTGGAAGTTGAATTGGTGCATACGTTTGTGATGTCCCAAAATGCAACGCACGCTGTGTTACAAAATGATGTGACATATGAGGTTATCTCACATGATGTATATATACACAGAATTCTGTTTACCCGTCAAATTTAAGGCTAATGCTTGCGTGACGTCGCATGATGCCAGTGACCTTTACAAAAATTCAGTTTCGCGGATAGTTTTAGCATGAAGATTGACATCAGGTGACCTCAACACCCCTTAAGTTCCCCCCCCCCTCCCCCAATTTAGCGGGAAGAAATGATGTCAGATAGCTTTCAATCACGTAACCTACACACAAAATCACTTTCCCCGCTTGATTTCGCGGGAAAATTGGCGACACGTGATCTCAGTGCCCATTCGATTTCTTCACTGGATTTCGCTGGGAAAATTATATCATATGACTTCATGTCACGTAGATAGATGTCCCGGATTTCGTGAAGCCAGATTTAGGGAAGTCAGATTAAGTTTCTCCGCTAAATTTAGGGAGAAAAGTGACATCAGATGACCTGAACACCAATTCCGTTCCCGCGTTAGATTTAGCGGGAGAAATGACGTCACTTGACCTACACATAAGTTCAGTTTCCGCGCTAAATTTAGCGGGGAAATTGACATCACGTGACCTGATATCACGTAACCTATACACGAATAGACCGATCTCACTAAGAGTTCGGCACATGCGTGAGGCCGCCATGACTTTAATTCAGAGGAGGCAGGCCGCAGTACACGAGACTGCTCGTGCCGTCCCGTGCTCTACACGCGCACAGCTCCAGCGAGGTCGTTGCACGTGCAGAGAGGCTAAAGTTATCTCGATGCATTGCGCCAGCGGTGGCATAGTCAAACTGGCTGATGAGACCAGCATATTCAGCTTCATGAAACATTTCTTGGGAAATACAGATGCCATGACACTCATTGCAAATCCATGCAGCAACGACGGGACGCTATCGCTAACCGCTTGTGATGCTAGAACTTCACACATCCAACAGAATCGCCTAGCGATTTGCCGTACATTCTTTTTTTTTATTTTTATTTTCCTTTCTAACATCCAAGATTCAGACTTAAATCCTACGCACGGTACGGCGAAGGGGCCTCCATGCAACTGTGTGCACACACATTCCACTTCATGGGTCGCCCGGAAGGAAATAAGAAAACATTCATCCTTCCCTCGACCTACAGCACCAGTCAGATAATCTCTTCTTGGTTATCTCCACCTTCCCCATGTCAATTTGTCCCTCAGTATTCCTAAATCCCAACGCGCTTGTTAAACTAGTCGACTCTTCAAATACTGGATGTTAAAGTCCCTTATATTAAAGTATCGAGTGCTCAGCCGTCTACTCCTTCTCTTCATAAGGTCCTCACACCACATCTACTTCGTGATATTTAGCTCTATAGACCTCCTGCTTTGCGCAGTATTCGGTGCGCAAAAACCGGCTGGCAGCGCCCCCTATGATTTGTTTATCAGTACTGGGTAATACAAACTTGTGCATTTGAATTTGTCCCGCGTAAAAGCGCTAGCCGGCGGTATGAATCCCCCCCTGGCGATTGTCTTACGGCATGGAATCGAGCGAATTTCTAACTTGAAAAGATTCTTACATTCCTCAACACTTCGCAAAAAGCTTAAACTCAGTAATGCAAGCAACTTCTACGGTGTAAAACAAGCCGCAAATTTGGTGTCGGCTCGCTGTCACTCGCAAGAGCAGAGCGCTTCTTATGATGTCGAGGTGTAGGTGGGCATTACAAGATTCGTCAGCGCTCCTGTAAGCAGAAAATGAAAGACGTTTACAACACCCTGTAATGCCGAACTAGAGCGCAGCTGTTGAGGAGGACGAGGGGAGTGTACTGAGGAGCCTATAAGCCCGCCCTGGTATCCGTACCATCTCCTCCTCTTCTCCTCCCCCTCGCCTCCTTTCCCCACCTCCTCCTGCTCCTCTCTTGAGGTATTTTGATTTTGGGATATACCGTAGTAAATAATCTCTCTCTCTCTCTCTATATATATATATTTATTTATTTATTTATTTATTGAGGGATTCTCGAGCACCGCTTGTCCGGAGAAAGGAAATATAGTTCTCAAACATAGAAGCTCTACTCTTTTTAAGTTCTGCAGGGGCCACGAAACAGGACAGCTGGAGCAAGGTGGGAGAACGAGAGTCCGTTAGAGTCAACACTTTGACGAAGCACGTGATACTCTCGAGGTCACCCTACTTGCGGTCGGCTCTGTCAAATGCTTCTCGCCGTTTTTGATTTACTGAGCATTAGTCTCGAGCGTGCTGCCCGAGATGGCACAGCAGAACAGCGAGTCCACGTCCCTTAGGCCCAATGGGATGTTTTCCTGCACGACTGGTGTGAAGTTCTTTATCTTGCACGAAATATTTGGTGAGTGCTGCAGGCAAGAAATACAGAGCTACCACGAGCAAGCCGTTGTCGACCTTGGCGCATTCTCCACTCATCCTCCTCCCTCCTACTGCTCCTTCCTCCTCCTTCTCTCCTCCTCCTCCATCCTTTTTCTCCCCTCTTCTTCCTCATCTCATCCTCCCTTCTACTCCCTCCTCCTATTCTCCTCCTTTCTCCTTCTCCCTCCCCTTCCTCCCTTCTCTTCCACACGACGTCGTCACGTAAGGACGTCATTATGGCAAACGTCTCATAATGCAACACGCGGGCCACACGTAACATCACGTGTGGCGTCATTATGAGAACCCTAGTGAAAGATACACCAGGCCGAGGGCTGGTGTGACTTGATGTTACACCAGACTTTTTCACAGATGTGATTTGGGACATTTTCACACCAGCAATTTGGTGTTCTGGTGGGACATTAGGTCTTGTTGTGGTGTGATACCAGAGCCCCTGTTGACTGGGTGTTTCTTTACTCACAAAAAAGGATACAATGATAAGTTTGACAACAACGCTGCTATCATAATTACTTTATTCATAAATGCAAGAAAAACGCAACAGTAAAGCTTCGGAAGATTTACTGTTGTAGGAAGTTGGGCGTGATCAACTGGGCGGAGTTTGTCCGGAGCCACTGCCCTGCGTCGAAGAACCGGGCACCCTGTCGTTCTGCAATTCTTGGCCATTCAGCTTGCGGTTGATTCGTGTCTTATTTACACTGATCCGTTCCACGTACCCCTCCGCCATACTTCGGTATTAATTAAATTACAGTAATTGAATTACTGTAATTAAAAAAATGTTCCGGTAATTTGTAATTGTAGTTAATTACTTTCGACTAAAATGAATTGTAATTGTAATTTAATTACTCTCTAGTGTCAGTTATTGCAAAATTGCAGGCCCAATTACAATTGCTTTGCAAAATGTTGCGGGCCGTCCTCGTGGTCCCCTGACCACGAGGACGGCTGTAAAGCCAAAGCGACAGGGGAGAGATTATATCCCAACCTGCTCAAAAGGAGGGAAAGGAGGAATGGAAAAGAGGGCTGGGATAGAACGGAATCAATGTTTTTGTAAACTGTAAAACGATTTAATGAAAAATTTGTAAAATAATTTGATAAATGAGGGCTACATTCTCGTCGGTTTTTGTTCGGATCGCAGTTGAAATCTGTCTCTTCGTCGAGTTCGCTTCATGTTGCTCGTGTTCCTAGGGGTCTCTCTTATTTTTCATTCCCATCAGGGTGCATCGGGGTTCGAAGTAGAGCTGGATGGGCTCCGATCACAGTCACATCATTCGGTCGAGGCGGGAAGGTTGAGGTCCTCCTTACGCGTCTTCGTCGCTAGCATATTCGCTTACATATTTCAGTCAAGGTTAAGGATTTTATTGTCCATGAAATTATTATCTTTTCTTTATAAGTTCTTCACGTCCCTCTACTCTAGCTCGTCTGTTGGTTGGTACCACTTACAGTAAGCTGTGCCACTCTAACATCGAGGCGAAGAAGCGGCAGGTCTCGTTAACACGACTCACCCCACCTTACTTCCAACAGTTGTTGCTACACTGCTCTTTCCTCCCCCAATCCTCGTCTACCTTTCTGTAGACATTTTAATTATTCGCAGTTTTCTCCAACCCTTAACCCTCTCAACCGTTTCTCAATCTGATTAGACTAGATTCCAAAACTTCACAAACCGAGGTTTTAGACTGTCAAGAGCTTGTTTTAAAATAAAATCGAAATATAATACAAAATATTTTTATTTGTTGAGAATATAAAAATGCAGGAGTTCATTACTTCTAACTGTTAAGTTCTATAAATAATTTCATACATTTAATAAAAGAAAAGTACAATACGTGACATTTATACAGCGGCCATATAACTCGTTTAAAGTTAATGGCCCAAGGTGGGTAGCTCTCTGAAAAAAGTAATTGTAAAGTAATTGTATTACTTTTTTAAATTAATTTGTAATTGTAATAATTTACTTTCGCGTAGTAGTAATTTTAATTGCAGTTAAACTACTTTCGGCGCAAAATAGTTGTAATTGTAATTAAATTACATTTTGAAAGTAATTTACCCATGTATGCCCTCCGCACCAGAAATCTCATCTTCTAAAGCATCATTAGATCGTGGCTCTCCGGACGCGGGGTTTCGGACAGCCAAGATCGGGGCAGCATCGGAGAGGTCGCCAACACACGTCCTATCTCTTTCGCAGTCACCGGACGGGTCTTTAACGTCTATCACGCAGTAGTGATCACACGAACGCACTGCTTAAGGCTGCGGTACCACGGCGGCCATCTTGAACAAAACATTAGTTGAACCACCAGGGCGGCGTTGGCTGTCCGTATGAGCAAATGCTGCAAAACCTGCGCGCCAATTTCGAAACCCTTTTTCCCGTCGCTTGCGACCTTGAGTTTCCTTCTCCACCCTTACGCCCCTCCTTTCACGTGTTCACCCTCTGGCGCGTCGCGCCCACGTTCATTGTTCGGAGGACAATGTACCGGATAATCCCCAACTTGAGGCCCCCTGCCAAAATTGTCCTGCTGCCAAGTGATTTGAGCGAGATGGGGTTTTGAAGCGGTATGAAAAAGTGGGACCGTCAATTTTGAACTATGCCCTTTCGATACTGCATAACTTGTGTACGGGGCTGGCCAAGGCACGGGCGCGAGGACGTAACTGTATACAATGCTTGGGTTGCAGGAGCACTCGCGCGTAGAAATGGTAGGACGCGCTTTCTGAAATCACACGCCTACATTCCGCAGCGTTGCAATCCTACGAGTAAAACAGAGTACATCTTCGGACAGTGCGTGAGTTGATGCCGGCCGTACGAAAGACACACCTCGCGCTTCCTGTCACTACTGCCTCTGCTTGCACGCGCTGCCGATTGGCGGTCCTTTCTTTATTTTGTTTCGTCGCTCTTTTGAAAATACTGAAACTAATATTTTCTCAGACCCTGCTCATCGTACCTCTGCACTACAGTTGTGTAAACACGTTGTGATGTAATTTGAGATATGGGACGGAGTGTCTACATTCTTATTTCGTGTGTAATGCCGGCATAATATTCCTTTGCTGCCAGAGGGTCAAAACAATGGTAGGGTCGGCAGCAAAAACTATTTCAATGACCGAATTATGATCAAACACCAGTAAGAACATAAAAAAGAAATCACATGGGGACAATAAAAATTTTGCTACAAGAGGATGGTGCGTGGGGCACAAACAATATTCGGAGTGACGTTGAGGGAACGCGACAAGCCAGATCTTTCCTGATGGCAGCCGTAAAAGTTGATCTGGTGCCTCGTTTTTATCGGCTTTGCACGGAAACTCGTAAACTACCGACTATCTTGTCAGTGGTGAACATAGTGAGCATGAACTGGATGATTTTTTTGTTGTTGTTTTTGTTTCTGTAGTTAAATGAGAGTATGGAAATATGAGACGTCCGCTGACGCTTGCGTCGGCTAACGGAACCTCAATCGCCGATCGCGGCCGATGTCATGGGCGTATACAAATACATCAAGTCGTCTGAGCGGGAGCAGTTGAAGCGCCGCACTTTTTTGGCCGGTCAGTAGAGACTCCGCGAATTCTGACTCGAGGCTACTCTGTGCGGAGGGAGCCGCTACTGAGCGCGACCAATCGGAAACCAAGGATGGCTGAAATTTCCTAATTGCCATGAGATTTGCAAATTCGTTCTTCCCGCCGTAGTAAATTCGTCCGAATCGCTATTCGATTTACTAATCGATTATTTGGATGAAAAGATATATTTCAAAATTCGTACGTGGCTCACCAAATGGCAATAAAATTGGTATAGGATTTCAAACCTATATAGTGTCGCCCTAATTTACAAACTTGTTTCACTTGAAATTAGTGTTCACGCGCAAGCGAGCTGGTGGAAGCCTATACTAAAAACGCCAGAAACAAGAGAAACAAAAAATAAATAAATAAGAGCGGGATAAGCGCAACACAGTCTCAAATCACAGCTGAAAATGGTTACTTGGTAAGTGTAAATGTCCAGACATTGTATTAGTAAAATGTATATATATATATATATATATATATATATATATATATATATATATATATATATATATATATATATATATATATATATATATATATATATATATATAAAGTAAAAAATGCGTACTGTCGGAGTTATTAATTCGAAGTTTATTCCGACGTTTCGAGCGGGGACCGTTCTTCATTAGGTGATGAAGGGTGGTCCCCGCTCGAAACGTCGTAGTAAACTTCGAATTAGTAACTCTGACAGTACGCATTTTTGCCTTTGTATATATATATATATATATATATATATATATATATATATAGAGAGAGAGAGAGAGAGAGAGAGAGAGAGATAGGTAGATAGATATTTTTCACTATTTGCTGACGGCCGAAACTAACTATGCAACACAACAAGTAAAACCACAGAGCTGCCCCGCCTCATATCACCCTCAGTTGGAGCTCGACTGACACATTGCGCCGATCAAGCATCACCAACAGCTCAACACCTAAACGCCACGGCGTTCACTATCTTTGTTTGGGTGATTCCACCCACTAATATAACAACTCATACAATGCGCCGTGATAAAGTGCTTTTTGTCTTTGTGTATGTGTTTTCGCGACATCTAACCTCTGTTTGCGCTCTGACTAAGAACGAAACCATGTATACTAAAACATCGATAGTGGTCTCTATTTTTAGCGACGCTCGCACACGTCTTGCCTTTGACGCAGTGGCATTCTCATCTCCCATACACGGACATTTGGACAAAATAGGTTGGTCGGCCTTCACTCATTAGCTGCGGAACGTTTTGACCGTGACGTATGTATAATTCAAAGAAGCACCGACAGGCGGGTGCCCCTTTGAAAACAAATCATGTTCGCGTAGAGATATTTAGCGGCTATAGTATAGTCCGTGGGTATTTATTTCTAGGCCAACTCGTCGGCGTCAGTCGGTACAGGCGCTGGAGGCGTGATGAAAATGCTGGCAGATGTCGGCTTGACGAGCCCCACACTCTCCCCTTACAGCAGATGGCAAATAAACCAACAACAATATTTGTCGACGGGCAATCGATTGAAGAGGCCAATCGGTAGTAGGATGACTCGACAAAGGGTAATTCATCAAAAATTCCAACTCGTTGACAATTGTTTGTGAGGCCATTCAGTTTCCACATTGCACTCATCTTTTGTATTAGAACACATACACATGTTAGACATTTTAATATAAGCAAGTTTCGGGCACCGGATATTTTTTTGAAAAGCTGTTTCACCGAATTTCGCATCTCCCGGTTCGTCGAATTTTGATATGAAATCATAATATAATTATTATACTGGTCACTTCTTCAATTAGAAATGGTTACAGATAATTATAAAATAAAAGTAGGCTTTCGCAAAAATTATGTCGATTATAGGCTATGCCAACGTAGCCGAACAGTAAAAAAAAAAAATGTTATGAGGGTGTTTTTGTTAGGGTTCAAAAAAGACAAAGGCGATTCTTCAAATGAGCACTGGTCACACAGGCCGACTGGTAACATAATTAAAATAAAAGCACCGACTTCACAGAACAGGAAAAAACAATTTCACTAGACGTTTCGCCTCCATGAATAAACGCCTCCATGAATCATGAATAACCAACTCGCCCAAGCTGAAGTTCTGACCAGTTTCGCCTCCCTTGCGGGAGGCATCTTCAGTAGTCACACAACAATGCCTGTGTAAGCTTCGTGGAGAGGGCCGCGTTTTTTGTTACACACGGATGTGTGTGTCCCTGCGAACAAACCACGATTCTAGGATTTTCGGGATCCCCATCTGTCCTCCCTCGCCAAGGTCGTCGCGGCCGGGAAGTCAAAATAATGCCCTATTGTCCACACATAGTACACCAGTTCAGACTTCAGTCGGGTCGCGTGGGATGCGCACGTGACGTCACGCTTGTGTTTACAAAGCAAATGAAAAGTTCAACCTCAAGTCAACGCTATTTATCAAATATGTCCGTACTTCGTGGAGAGGGCCGCGGTTTTTCTTACACACGGATGTGTCTCTGAGAACAAACACGATTTTAGGAGATTTTCGGGACCCCCATTTTTGTCGTAGGGTGACTCGTTTATCGGACTGTTCGTCGCAGCGAGAGTACAGGGAAGGATAATAATTCATACCCTATATCGTGCAGAAGAGAAGAATATAAAAAAAAAGAAAACGAAGCGAAAATTTCGATTTCCTTTCTTGTGGACAGGGCATTGTAGGTGAACGTGGCTTTCTTGTTTGATTCGCCAAAGTAGCAACAAAGCGACATTTTACGATCGAGCGAGCACCGTCGGAAACACTGCCCAAAATAATTTTATAGGGAGTTTCACGGCTTTCCACTGCGACATAAGCACGTGGATAGAAAAACAAATATTGACAACAATAATTGTCGAATATTTTTGGCACGCTCACACCTGGTTTTTCTTCATAATTTGGTGACTCATATGTTGATTTTGTTTGCGGAACCGTACTTTTGACCGGCAATTTTATTGCGTACGCGAAGCTTTTGCGTGCGATCCACTACAGTTAATTATTTTGGGGTGTCCAAGTTGAAGCGGTGCGTGTTATTTTTCGATCTCTCTCCGAATGATACAAAGTTTCACGTTTTCACCCTGTGAGTGAAGTGAGTTGGTCAGTGCCAGCATCGAAGGCTAACTTCGAACGCATCGCGGACAAAGATATATATGCTCTTATCACTGTAGCAAAATAACGTGGCAGTATTTGTGCTCTTGTTATGATCGTGTACCATTGTAGTCGACGTCATCCCAGCACGGCGTATCGTTTTTGTATTCGGTTCAGCCCTGCAAACCACACTTAGGAAAAAAAAGGAAGTTTGCACCTTGTTTGTTCAATTTTTTGTTATACTGCAGAAACATATTGCGCCCCGTGTTTTTGAAGGCACGGTAGACGGTGGTGACGGTGAGGTGACCGACCCCCATGTCAGCCGGCGTCTCGCTCGACCTCCTCGGAGGACAGGTCGTTTTTACTGGTGACTGGTGCATACGTGGAGCAACTCCGCGCGCATTGCGTTCTTCATCTCAGAGAACGCAATACATGACTCAGCTCTATCTCGTCATCGCTCCAAAATGACAAGTGGAATTCGCAACTGTAGTCGGTGACAGGTCAAGAACGAAGTGGGAGCTCCTCCCACCCTGTTCCACTTCAGCGGAGCGAACGGGGGAGAGGAGGTCGCCCCCTCTCCAGCGTTCACAAATGGCAAATATTAGTTTATTAGGCCACTAACTGTCAATTTACGCTCGTTCCTTTACGTCCGCCGCAGCCGATAATGTTATCCCCGGGAATACCAAAAGTATAATTTCTTTCAGTAAAAAAAACAAAACAAAACAAAACAGAATAATAAAACGCCCGGTATATCACAGCTTTGACAACGCTTCACGTGTGTGAGGTTCGATGACCGACAGAGAACCACCGTTGGCCGTGCTCCCGAAGCGGGGAAGTGCAATTTATGGAGACCGATCATATTATCAGAAAGGTGCAGACTAGGGAGCCCTCATGTGCGCGAAGCGCACATGGAGGCACTCTAACCGCTCATTCACACTGGAAGCGGATCCGCGTTCGCAAAGCGGTTGCGAACGCGGTCGCATAAGGGTTCAGTACAATTGCACGCGCACTTGATGTCATCGAGTGCGCGTGCAATTGCACTGGATCTTTATACAACCGCGTTCGCAACCGCTTTGCGAACGCGGATCCGCTTCCAGTGTGAATGAGCGGTTAGGCAGACAATCCAGGAAAAGTATTCTTACAACTATGAGGTTCCAGTTGTACTTACACATGCATTATCGTCAAATTTGACGGAGTTCCTTCCAACACTAAAGAGTTGTCAAGAGTGAAGATTATAAAGGAGAATATCAGCAGGAATCTATTGTCTGTTTACTGAAAACAAAACAAGCATCAGAAAAACGCATTTAGGCGGCCGGGGAGGCCAGAAGCACGGACTGCGCGCACCCAGCGTGGAACCAGCGAATGAGAGGGCACTCCTAGCAATCTGTTTTCAGAGCCACGGTATGCCGGGCTGCCGGCCAAATGTCCACTTTAATTCTATTATGGCTTTCGAAACGTAAATACACGCTCGAGAATTTTCAACAATATCACGCGAGCGCCGACCGGCCTGTAGATCAGCGCATCGTCACGGCGCGAAGTAGCGATATCAATGACAGTACGCGCGTGCGCAGAAGAAACGCGCCGAAGTCGGCGTCGGCTGCTAAGCTGTTTCCCCAATCACGACCCACCCCTGGCGCGACGCCCACCGCTTGCTCCACCCCATAAGCAGGGGACCTAGTAATCAAAGCGACACACACGGTACGCAAACACGAACAGCAGCCAGTAGGAAGGACACCGACACGAGCTTAGTCAGCGAACGAAAATACAGACACAAACTTCACTCTAGGCAAACAGAGCAGGGGTAGTTACAAGGATGAGATGCGTGCGCAGACGGAGGTAAGCAGTGCACAATAAATACGCGAAAACTCGAAGCAACCGAAGAACTACGCAGCAAACACGTACGTGCACACGCACCAGAAGCACGTGCGTCACGCTGCGTATCTACGCAGAACTGGCGATTTTGGCATTTCGGTAATTTGAAACTTCGATATCGATTCCGTGAACAATTTATTCAGCAAACTGAACCGGTGGAGCCTCGCATAAAAAAAAAATCGTTTAACAATATGAAAGCGACTGAAATTCTTCCTAAAAGCTATATTAGCAGAAAGTACCGTGTTATAAAGGACCTCACGAGTTTCGACCAAGTTTTCCAGCACGTTATTTTGCAAGAAACGGAAGAAGCCAAGTGTACAACCAGTTTCCAAAGCTGGCAACCACAGCTGGAATCAGCGCCATCCTCGGCAGTTTCCTGAACCTGGCGTAGTCACATTTCAGCCACCGCCACATAGAGGGCGCAACCAGACATCCAATTTGTGTTTTCTGTGTGTTTTATGATTCTTTTTAATAAATAGGCTCGATTAGTGCAAATGTGGGCTAATAATCAGGACCTGGAACAGTAATCTCCATTTAATACTAAAAATATCGGCCTAAATGTCTGCCAAAAGGGGTCAAAATACTCGTTTTTGACTATCAACAAATACGTGATTTCACCTATATTCAAACTTTTTTTATGGAAAATCAAAAGTGAAATTTAGAAAAAGGGCCTCGCTTTGCAAAGCAGAATATGTTTTTCTTTGCGGGCCTACAATTTTATTCATGTGTGCCAATCCCTAAGCGCTGTACCACTGTACTACCAAATGAAGTTTGCCAAAATTAACTGTTTTTGTCACTTTTCACGTGAGCATTCCGAAAAAAGTTTAAGCCATATTACAATGAAATTTAGCGTAACTCTTTCGACCATAATTACAAACTGATTTAAAAAGTTTCAAATAAAATGACCGAGTAGGCGCCCAAAACTTCGCGACTGAAGTGCTTCCGCAAAGTCAACTTTTCTAAAGTAAATATCTGTCAAAATAAAATAAAAAACGAAAAAAGGGCCTCCGTTGACAATGAACGCACTCTTCTTCTATAACATTCTAAAATTAGAAAAAAATTGCTCCAATAGTGCACCCTGTACCACTGTACTACGAAACCATGTTTTGCCGAAAAGGTCAATGTTCGCGGGTGCCCTCTGAATTAGCTTTTTGCACTAGGAAAACAAATCCTGCATCAGATAAAAGATAATGTTGTACACTACAAGATGATATATAACACATAATTTTAGCAAGCTTGAACACGCCACGATCGCATTTCGAAAACGTGCTGAAAGCGTCATATGTCATGGCCGCCGTGGGACCGCAGCTCTCATCTAGCTCAAAACAGCCAGGGACTCGCAGGTGGTTGAGGCTCTGAAAAGAGTTGAAGCTATCTGGCAAACTGCCTCCCTACCCCCTTGCACGCTGGTAGTAATCCGATCGAACGCCGCCCGAGTGACGCTGGCATATAGAAAGTTTAGTTTGTACACGATGCAAAATCCCGAGACTGGGAATATAATTTGAAAGAAAAAGTGTAAGACTGAAAAAAGGGACAGGGCAACGTCTCAAACACAGCTCAGGACAACGTCTCAAACTCAACTCAGCTGAAAAATCAGCTCAGTACAATGTCTCAAACTCAACCGAGCTAATTTTAATACGTTGTCCTGTACCCTTTTTGCTGTCTTCTTACACTTTTTCTTTCGAATTTCATTCCCAGACTCAGGATTTGGCACCATGATCAACATCCACCAGCTCGCCTGCATCTTGACAATATTTTTAGTTTGTAATTGTTCCGGACGTTTTTTTTTTTCCGGGACGGAAGAAACGCCGAGAAAAAAGCACAGAAGCCGACACAAAACAACTCGAAGTCGAGGAGCGTTCTACGATACCTGTGGCGTCGGAAGAGAAAAAACGGGGGGGGGGGGGGGGGGGGGGGAGGAGAGGGGGGTGCTCCAGTTCCCCCCCCCCCCCCCCCCCAAGATATTTCGGACTGTTAAAGGAAACAATGCGGGGAAAGAGGGTGTGGTTTACCTTGTTTTAATTTAACATTGATTATTCATATGTATGGCTACTGTCGCTCCTCACTGCATAAAAGATCGCGTAGATGGTCATTGTTAGAAACTCATTGTCAGAAGGCACTACACGTCAGATGGTTAGTGGTTCGGAAGTTCAAAGCTATGTCTTTTCAACCTAAATAATTGTGCCATTGGTAAAAAAAAAGAAACATAACAATAAATGTTAAAATAAAAAGCTGGAGACAAAAAAAAATCTATCAAGAACCCACCGGAAATGTTGTATTCTTGCATATTCAGAGGCCCAGAACTCTGAAACAAATTTCTTTTACCAAAACGTGTACAGGCTGAAAAATATACGTCCCAGAAACGTAAAATGAGAAATACAAATTGCTTTGTTTTTTAATGACGAGTTGAACTTCAACAATATTAGACATCTTTCCCCATAAGTTAATTCATTCCTCAGCGTGAAAAAATACAATGAATAGATTATTTGGTATTCCGCGGATGGCAATGATATGTACTGTCTGTGGTGTTAATTGAAATGCAGTAACTCAAAGAATTAAAAAAAAAATTACCAAGTTTAGGCCAGAATTGCTCGTAGATACATGTTTGGACATTTGTTTGAAACTCATCTTGAACAACAATAATCATATCGTAGGATGAGAATTACCTAGGCTATACATAGATCATTCTCAAAAAGTTTAACATCTCTACCACAAACAGCTTCGGCTATAGCGCGCTTCAAATATGGCACAAACGGGAATTGTCAAAAACCCATCGTCCTTCCTCGCTCCTTCGGGAATTAATTTATTTAACACTAAGCATGCCATAACATTAAACTAAACGCATTATCTTTAGCAAGGAATGCGGCACCGCATGTAAAAATTAAAAAAAAAATGTTAGGAATGTATTTCACTGCTTGAATCTTAATGGTACCACCCGCCGGACTTTCGAAGTTCGACGAACTTTGAACTTTTACCCTAGAAGTTCGATATTCATCAAACTTTTGACTTCTCAGGATTCGAAAGTACGAAATTTCTTGATTTATTTAGATAAATAACTTTGAAAGTTCGAAAACTCTCGCATTTCTCAGCGTAAGATGTTCGAATGTTCGAAGAGCTTCGAACTTTTTAGTGCAAAGAAATTCGAAAGTTAAAAAATCATTGAAATTTTTAGTGTTTTAAGTTCCAAAGTTCAACAAGCACCAAATTTTGCAGCGTAATAAGTTCGAAAGTTCGAAAAGGATCGAACTTTTTAGTGTAATAAGGTCGAAGGTTCGAAAAACATTGAATTTCTGGACGTCCGAAGCTTCAAATTTCGAAAAGTGTCGAAATTCAAGTTTTACAAGTTCGAAAATTCGACTTTAGTCGAATTTATCTATATAGAAAGATGGAAAATTCGAAATTTTTTGAACCTTTTGAACCGCTTCATTCGAACATCAAACCTTCCGTTCGAGAAAAGTTCGCGGCATCCTTAGTTGTCAGTTTAAAGATACGTACTCGTCTGTAGTCGTGTCCACTTTGTGTTTATTCTTGTTGTGTTTTTAGGTCTCTACCAACACGCTGCTTACGTTTTAATACATCACTCGGCTATTGGGCAATTGTGAACTGTGACGTGGAAACTCCATTCGCCGAATGCGCAGCAAATATTACGCACTCGCAACTCATATAAAGCATATGTTGCCATTTTTATTTAGTTTCAAGTTAAAAAAAAATAATGTTTTAACTTATTGAAATGCATTTGTCTAATATTAAAAAAAGTACAAATATTCGTGTGAAGCGTAGAATGATTTATTCTTATTCATAAAACGAGGCGCTGCTTAGAAGCGTTATTTCAAAGACGCAAGCAATCTTTCAAAAATGTCCTCTGCCGTTCTGTAACCTGATTAATATTTGTATCTGGGCTCTCCTACAGAATAGTAAACGACATAACTTTTAGCGACGATTCTCGCCCGTGTAAAATCTGATAGATAGCAGTGATTTCAGTGTGTTGTCGAATGTCTCTGCTGGAACATTCTTACTTGAAAGCGGCAATAATAAAAGATTCGAAAAAAGTCTGGTTGTGATTCAGCTGATATAAGTTGTGTACCTCGATTCAACTTCGATCATTATTGGTTTTTAGATACAAGCTTAATAGGTACAGCATCGCAACAAGCTTACTTTATTTTCTCTCTTTTATTCTGGTTATATTATTTTGCAGACAACTGGAAATTACGACAATATGTGAGGTACAAAAAAAAAGACAACTGAATGTCGCTCATATGTTTATCAAACCCGGAGAACAATACCATGTTTGTTTAAATGCGATGGACATTTTGTATAATTGTGCGCAAGCATTATCGAAACTAAATCAGTACTTGCAATTTCGTCGGCCGTCAGCCCTTCGAAAAAAAGTAAAATAATCTCACTTTCAAACTGAAGGCTTGAAATTCGCCTATCCATACCGTGACCCTTAAGATACCTCTAGAGTTAGACTTAAATCTGTGGCATCCAGTCGTGTTTCTGACAAACGCCCGGAAGGAAGAGGTGCGCGCGATCATCAAATCTCATTGTTTCCGCTCCGGACGCACGTTGCCAGCTGGATGGCGCGATAGCCAACACGAACCCAAGGGGCATTGACGTCCTCACAAAGAAGTGCCCATGAGCCGTCCGAATACGAACCGTGACGTATCTTCTTGACACTGAAGGGGAATTCGCTGGAAGTTATACTGAACTGCAAAACGCAACTTTAAAATAACTAAAAACATAACCACCAGCATTAGGGATGTTTCGGACTAAAATTGACAAGGCATAATAAATAGACGTATTTTGGCCCCTTAAACACAGCTGAATACGCATTTGAAGGCCACAAATGCGTTTACAAAATATTTACCCTCGGAGTGTACACCAAACCAGGGGCGAATTTATGAGTTAGGCCTGGGAGGGGCTGCAGGCATTCGGCTGGGTGAGGGGAGAGTTTGCTGAGATATCTATTTTTTGTAATCAATATTTGCTGTCATTGAAAACTAAAACTTTTGGCTGGTGTATATCAATGATTTTATAGTGTTCGCACGGTAGACGGACTGTCAGAAGCGTCCAGTCAATGACAGAGCAGCTAGCGCGAACGTCATGATGACGTGCGGGGTATGGCGGGACGAACAAGAGAACATGACTGACCTAAGCGACGGGAAGCCGGACGCATTAATCCCGCTGACCCAATCGAGGAAGATAACCTCTGCAATGAATGCAGGCGCTTGCGAGAACGAGTTCCTAATTTCGCTCATGCGAGCTGAACCGTCAATCTGGGACCAGATATTTTATCTGTACAGAAGCGCGAACCTTCGCTGAAGCGCTTGGATCTCTTGGGTGGAGCCAAACGGATCGTCGTGTCGCATGCGAGGTCGGAAGCGTGTGTCTCTAGCTGTCGCGTGCGGCAATTCGGAACGACGTTCGGACTGTCAGATCGGTAGTCAGATCGGACGATTCTGCCGTACATGTGTCTCGCACTTTAGGGTTAGTACCCGACCGCCACTTGGCGCGCTCTCTAGGAATAAAAAGCCGATAACAAAATGCCGTTGTAGCACTGCCAATGCCAAGAGCTGGAGCCGGGAGACGCACTTTCTCGCGCTTCGCAACAAAAAAGAAACAGAAGCGTTCGGAGCAATATAGTCGATGTCTATTTTCTTCCGATCGCTTCTGTTGACACCCCACGGTGTGTAAACGACACGCCGATTTCCAACGGCTTCGCCGTGGTTTGTCGCAGTTATCGTTGTGACTGCAATTTGCATTCACACAGGGCTGTTCACTTTTTAGTACCTGAATCCCAACGCACGCACTGTTAATAAAATAAAAATGGCCGGTAACAAAATGCAGTTGTAGCACGGTTAACAAAAGCTCATGCCGAAAAAAATGCTCCCGCGCGCCGCGCAAAAAAAAAAAAAAAAAAAAGAATAGCAAGAACCTTCTGAACCGAACGACCAGGTGTCTATTTTATTTTAGTACCCGATGCCCACTTCTCGCGCTCTGGGGTGGAAACAAATAGCGGATAAAGTATTCCATTTTAACATTGTCAATGTCAAGAAATCGTGCCGGAAGAAGCGCATTCGCT
The DNA here is from genome assembly GCF_016920785.2 of Ixodes scapularis. Lineage (NCBI taxonomy): Eukaryota > Metazoa > Arthropoda > Arachnida > Ixodida > Ixodidae > Ixodes > Ixodes scapularis. The sequence goes on along the minus strand of NW_024609846.1, from coordinate 72,361,546 downwards.
CGCTTCGGAACAAAGAAGAAACAAAAGCGTTGAGGTAAAAATAGTCAGACGTCTATTTATGTTAGAAACGAGTTTGTTAACGCACCCCACGGTGAGTGAACGCCACGCCGAGGCCGAACGACTTCGCCACGACGTGTCGCAGCTACAGCTGTGATTGTACTGTGGATTGACACCGGACTACCCAGTTTTTTTAACCATAACATTATGAGGCAAACTCGACAGCCTTTCCGGATGCTCAATGTTAGTATAAAGTTAAGTGTGTGTAAGACATGAAACGTTTCATGGAGAACGAGACACCCTCGCTTTTTTTTTTTGGGTAGCCATATTGCACACTTGGAAAACACTGTGTAAGCGATTGTCAGGAGTTTCTAAGTTCTAAAAATGTTGAATATTTGGAATCAAATTGGATGAATGCTTAGAGTAGTAGTTAAATTTGTTTAATCTGAATACACGAAGAATTTGAAAACATCTGGATCGGTTAATAGTTATGTTCTAATACTTGTGCACGAATATCGACGCATTCACTATAACCAGGTTACTTAATAAGGACACAAACAATGCCACTTTCTTTGTGCCAGGTTATGAATGCGTTTTATTCAGAAGAGCGTCTGGTAGGAGAGAAGAAATGCAGACGCGTGCCAAGACGCACGCGTTTGCCGTTGGGCGGCTCCTCTCGTCGTGCGTTACTGTGTTTACTTCTTGGGGCAGGACTGAGATACACTAACGATGACAGCATGTACAGAAATTGAATCCAAATGGTGGGAGGCGTGGTTTACGCGTTTTCAGCGAGCGGGCAAGAAGAACTCCTGTACCACTGCTTCGTTCCAGGAAGAGAAGAAACAACTTCATATCGATATGGTTAGTGTGCCATGATTTCTCAAAGTATGCATGCATGGATTATATCCAGCCGAGTCCTTTCAAGACCTTGCCACCGTATCTACAGCGGTCTTCAGTAAACTAAAATTTTATTAAAGCATTATTAGATATGTCTAAATGGCTAATATACACAAATTCTAGGCAACGAGAATTCGAGCCGAATCATTCGAATTATTGTATCGATATACTGTCGTATCAACTGGTTAAAGAAAGTATGCACCCAAATTAAATCAACTTAAATTATTTTTAGTCATTCATTTGGTTGTTTCTTTTCATGGGTAACGATTCGAAAACAAAGAGATTATAAACTAGTCCGAAAAAACTCAAAATCTAAAAAAATCTGGGTTAAGACGTCAGAGTGCTTTGCACCCGAGATTTTATACAAACATTGGTTTGCGAGTACTTAGGCTAATTGAGATCATTTGATTAACAACGAAAGTTGGAGGGACTCGTAAATCTCGCCTCAAGCAAAAAATGCGTTTATTTGGAGTAGTTTTGAAAAGAACGCTTGCATTTATGCGGCTCGCAACCAGCTTATCAAAAATTTCAATGAGATTTTATATCCTCCTGCCAGAGTGAAGACAACCGATTATACAAAGGCCGTTCCTCGCTAGTGTGTGATTCCCTTAGTGAGTACAGGGAAGTACCTTATAATATTCTGGTCATCTAGGTGGGCCGATATCCGATAACAGAAGAACGGTAAACGTGAAGCTTTTAATAAAAATATATTTTCTTTTAACATTGACTCCACGTTTTTTTAGCTCTCAGTAAGCCTACATGCCTCGCCCGCGCGTGACCTGACTTTTTCTAATACGCGCAGCGCATTCATATTGAAGAGCCCTCTAATATATGTTTGGCGTGATCGTCTGACTTTACATTTCGCTGGATAAATCTAATCATAAATTATCTGTAATTAGGAGCTGGCAGCGAAACAAAACCAAAAGACGTAAACTGATTCCGTCATTGATATTCTAGGCCAACTGGTTCGCTAGCAGAATCGCTCTGCAGCAGACGGCTCTACAACATTTCTACAACAAGTGAAAAACACCCCGCGTCAACCAAACACCACCACCACCATCGGAAGACGATACCGCGTTTGTCAACACGCGATAGACATTTTATTTTATTGTGCCCGAGCACTATGTAGACTTAATCGGTCCTCAAAAGTTCCGTCAACTAACAGCACTTAAAGAAAATCAATATTCTAATTTTTAAAAGCAAAGCTTGAAATTCGAGAATAATTCCGTAGCCCTTGAAATACATCTAGATTAATACTACCGTATTCAGTAGTTATTCTGCCAAATGCCCGGCAGGCAGAGCGTCGCGCAATCATCATATTTCATCGTTTTTGCTCCGGACGCATGTTGCAAGATAGTTTGCGCGATAGCCAACACTTACCCGTGGGGCATTTACGTCCTGGTTGAGAAGTGCACATGAGTCGCCCGTATGCAAACCATGATGTATCTTCCTGACAATAAGGGGAAATTCGCTGGAATTCGCTGAAAGAGGAATCCGCTGGAAGTTATACGGTATTGGCAAACACAACTTTAAAATTATTAAAAGCATGACAACACGCATTATGGACGTTAGGGACTAAAAATGACAAGTAATAATAATATAGAGGTATCTTGGCCCCTTTAACACACCTCAGTACGCATTTAAAGGCAGCAACTGCATTGATAAAATATTTCTCCTTAAAAGTGTACATATATCAAACCAGCGCGTAGATATAATTAAGATACATACCCTCTACTAAGAAGAAAATGTTAGTCAACAAGAAATAAAAGATAATACCGAAATAGATTGTCATAGCAGCAATAGTTTTCCCGGAGTTCACATAAGATAAAAGATATACATTAAAAATGTATCATGTTAACAAAGCTGTTTTCTCAACAACAGTAAACTCAAGATCACTAAATCGACAGCTTAAAAATTGTGCAGGTTCCCATAAAATAATAAACTCATCTATTTCTTTATAGTAATTGCTAAGGAGTACGTAAACTAAAAAGTCTAGAAAAGTTCCACAAAGACCTGAAACATTTTTGTTCTCGTAGAACACAAAGATCACTCAAATAGTTCTGCTCAACGAGACAGGGAACAAAGCAATACAATATCATATTATAACTCAGTTTTCGCTTAAACATTGAGGACTATAGCACGGCTGTTTGTACGAAGCCAAACCCAAACTTTCCGCCTTTTCGTCAACCTCAAGGTTAATATTATTAGGCCCTCTATTCCTTAACTTCTGTTGCCACTATTGCTGTCCGTTAAGGCACGCTCAAATGTAGGGACCGATACATCTACACTGTGAAGACCACCTTATACGTAATCGCGCAGTGCGCGCTCCGAAATCGCACACGCAGGTAGCATTAGTGTCGGGAGGCAACACAATGTTGCCCGGGAGCGAATCGCTGGAATGAAATACTACTGCCAAGCAGACTTGGAAAATAATCCGCGGCAAGTAACGGTTTTCTTGTAATTCGTTACTTTTTCAATAAATTTTGTAATATCCGCATTACTTGTTTTCGGAGTTAATTTGTCATGTAATTTTGTTACAAAATATTGGTAACGAATAACTTTAATTACTTGCTACTTTTTAGAAATATTAGCATAATACAGTAACTGAAGCAATACGAGCAGAACATTCAGAATGTTCAACAAGATAGAAAACATCAGGAAGTGGAGAATTGCCAAAAAAAAAAACACGACTATTCCCAGGATCGGTCACTAGAACCACTTAAAAAACGGGCAGGGCATGTACAAATATACGAAAGAGAAGACTCAAGTAACACAACGTCGAGTAGGCTCTCTGTCGCCTTCCATTGTGTTTTTATTCTTCTCCCGGGCAAGAGAAAGCTCTTCGTGTTTATTTGTTTTTGTCTTTTACACAGTCTCACCCTTCCAACTTCTTCGACGCCTCCCGCGACCTCCACAGACATCAAACGCGGTTCCATACCCCCCGAATCGCGGCTTCAAAGCTCGGGTAACAGACGGCGTAGCCTCTCGCAAGGGGGTCGAATTCTCTTTGTTTTTGATGCGTGCCACTTTATTCTAGCACGTCTTTGAGGCACGGTTGTCAGGGATAGACACGTATCCTATTGTCGACTACGTATGCGTCTAATGAGAAGGTTGCTGATTTAATTAACTTTGACAAAGGGTAGCTCCTTTAGTCAAGATAAATGCTGACTAGGTCAAATTATTCGTTGCTAGTCTTCACCACTGGAATAATACTCTTTCGAAAGTACAACGCTTCATGTCACTATGCCAGCATTGTCCTACAGTGGATTGAAGAGCATCATGATGAATTCATGTTGATGACTTGACCATTTAACCCTTCGGATAACCCGTGAAAAGGCTTGACCATTTAACCGGTCGGATATCTCGTGAAAAGGCTGGAGCCTCCCCCCCCCCCCCCCCCCCTCCCCTCTAGATATTTCGGACTGTTAAAAGAACGATACGGGAAAAGAGGGCGTGGTCGAGCTTATTTTCATTTGAAATTATTTATGGATATATATTGCTACTATCGCTCTTTACTGCATAAAAGATCGCTTCGAAGGTCACTGTTGGAAACTCGTTGTCAAGAGGCACTACTCGTCGCATGCTTAGTGGTTCAGAGTTCGACGCGTTGTCGTTTCGATTGAAATAACTGGGCGATTGAGACAAAAAAACGAATTTAAACAAAACAATAAAGGCGGAGATGAAAAGCTGCTGTATTCTCGCATGTTCAGAGGCTCAGAACTGTGAAACAAGTTCCTCCCACCAAAATGTGTACAGGCAAAAAGAAACACGTACCAGGAACGTGAAGCGAGAAAATAAAAACAAAGTAAAAATGGCTTTTTCTTTTAATGACGTGCTGAACTTGAAGAAGTTAGATATCTTCCCTTATGAGTTCATTTATTCCTCAAAGTGCAAAAACAATAATTACATTATTTTGTATTCTGCAGATGGCAATGATTAATAGTGACTGTGGTGTTAATTTGAATGCGATACCTCAAACGATTTAGACGAAAGAAATTACTAAGTTTAGGGCATCATTTCCCGTAGATACATGTTTGAACATTTTTTGGAAACTCATCTTGAATAACAATAATCATATCCTAAAACGACACTTACCTAGGCTATGCATAGATCATTCTTAGAAAGTGTTACATGTCTAACCTAACTAGCTTCGGTTATAGCGCGCTTCAAATATGGCACGAACGACAATCATCAAAAACTTGTCTCTTTTCGCTCTTTCGGGAATTATTCCTTTAAAACTAAGCATGCCAGAACATTGAAATTAACGGCATTGTCTTTCGCAAGGAAGGCAGCACCCCATGTAAAAATTCGACAAAAAAAATAAATACGAATGTACGTACCTCACTGCTTGAATCGAAATGAAACCGCCCGCCGGTCTTTCGAAATTAAACAAACTTCAAACTTTTACCCTAAAAGTACGAAGTTCGTCGAACTCTCGACTTTTCAGCATTCGAAAGTTCGAAACTGTTCAAATTCTCCAGATAAATAAGTTCGAAAGTTCGAAAATTATTGACTTCTTAGCGGTGGGAGTTCGAAGGTTCGAAAATCTTCGACCTTTTTAGTGCAAGAAGTTTGAAAGTTCAAAAATCATTGAATATTTTAGTCTATCAAGTTTGAAAGTTAGACAAGCATCGAATTTTGCAGCGTAAAAAGGTCGAAAGTTTGAAAAGGATCGAATTTTCTAGCATAATAAGTTCAAAGTTTCAAACAGCATTGCATTTCTGAACGTACGAAGTTAGGAATTTCGAAAAGCGTCGAACTTCTTAGTTTCATAAGTTATAAAAATCGACTTCCGTCGAATGTTTCTATATGAAAAGTCGAGAATTCGTAATCTTTTGAACTTACGACCGCTTGGTTCGATCATCGAAACTGTGGTCGATCATCGAAACTTTGGTTCGATCATCGAACTTCGGTTCGAAAAAAGTTCGACGCATCCCTAGATTATCAAAACACATGTATTGTGCTTCTGTTCTAAGATCTTAGTTTACCACCCAAAGAGCTCAGATTAATAAGTGTGCCCTATAAAAGGAGAACGTGTAAAGAAGATGATAAATTGACCCCGCTGTTCGCCGCGGGAGGAACAAAGGCCCTCAAATCAAGTACACACTTCAGATAGTTGATATCGCTGGAACATTTCGTGATAACCTCTCGCTTACAAAAAGATATATAATCAATTTTGCCAACACGCGTTTGCTGCTCCGCCGATTCTGTTCACCCCAAGATAGGGAACGTACCACTATTTAATTCTATCAGATTTTTGGTATATCTGATGGCAAGCTATTATGTCGAGAAATGTGTTTTTATTGGAACCTCGTTCTGCATTTAATTTCAGTCAATCACATTTAATTAGTCTTGATTTTCCGGTGTTTATAAGCAAAATTGGCGGGCGATTTCGGTGTTGATTCATTTTGAAATATCGGAATATTTGATTATTTCTTATAGACATATGCTAAACACAGTGGTACTTAGTCAAACAATCCAATAAAAAAACTAAAAGTTCAAACAAAAGATAGGAGGATTTTGAGAAAAGAAGCAGTAGCTAAATAATACTCTTCGATAATCGGTGATTTTTTAACAAATTTTGTGTATTTTGTGCAAACGACTGTTTATCGCTGGTTTCGGTTTTGTCTGGATGTGTATGTGTGACGAACTTGCCAATGTCTTTAGGAGATCGTGATTAGAATGGTAAATTAAGGGATATAGCCAAATTAAAAAAAAATACAACACTCTACGCGGGATGCACAATGCTGTAAAAGACGAAGAGGCATTTGTGTTAATAAATCACAATCTGGATCTTTTCTATTTTTTAGTGCCAGTCACGTCTCTGTTCTTAGGATCTTTAATTGCTTGAGCACTAAAACTGATAATGAATATTCGCAGCACACAATGCTTCGTCAAGGTTTGGGTGGAGATCTACTTAACCCTCAGATCATGTAGCTCTATTTCCCTTTCGGACAATATAAAATAGCGTTAGTTTTTTTTCTTGTTTTTCGTATTGAAGTCACCTTTTACAGTGCACTTTTCCTATAAAAAGGCACAGAAGTCAAACGTAGTCAGCAGTTGGACGGACAAGCAAGCTCCATACGCACCATGACTGGAGTGAGTTGCTTTTCAAATGTCTCACCTTTACAGCTAGGTATTCAAAGCTAAAACATTTCGATTTTATCTTTTTTCTAGTGTCTCGCTTCATGATCACGTAAGAGGGTGCTGCCTTATACTGTCCAAGCCTTGTGTGCACTGAATGCCTCATTTAACAAACATACGGTCTTTGCGTTACAACAATAGCCCGGCAACCTTAGAGAACGTAGCAGCCACAATTTATCACCAATATACGGTCCGATATAAACTGATCAGCAAAATCATTATGGCCATATCTACTATGCGGGAATCAGCGCTCCTAGCTGATGCACTATCCGTGTTATCTATTATATTCCAATGCGGATGGTGAATAACTGCTACCAGAGATAAAGACGTATGGCATTCTCGATTACGTATGCGTGTAATGGGAAAAGCTGCCGATTTAAGAGACTTTAACGAAAGGCAGATCCTGATGTTAGATCACTGCTGACCAGTTCCACACATTCGTTGCTTGTCTTTTTACTGGAACCATAACCTTTCAGCAGGACAACCCCACACGTCACTAGGCCATAATTGTACTACAATGAGTTGAAGAGCAAGCTAATGAATTCCAGTTGATGACCTGGATGACTTAACTCGTCGGACCTTAGTGATATTGAGCATAAATGGGATGTGATGGGGCGTCAGTTCCTAGCTTGCAAACCTCCTTGTCGTTACCTACACGAACTGCGCGAAATGTGTATAGAAACATGGTATAATCTTATTCAACGCACTGATATAATATTTTTAGAATTCATTCCAAGATGAATGGCAAATATTCTGCGCGGCAAATATGAATGAGCGTTGTATTACTTTGTTTATAATAACGTGCTGGCTTAGTGTTTGCTGGAGATCCCCACATTTTCGCACTCGTGTCGTTTGTAATATACATATATATTTTATAAAGTCGAAATTTTCCACGATTTCGATATATTTTGAACTAATTTCAAGATTTCATTGCTTACAGCTCAGAGCCTGCCTTCTTCTGGCTTTGGCCAGCAGTGCCTTTGCTGGCAACGTCCTCGGAGGCCTTGGCTACGGAGGACTTGGCTATGGAGGCCTTGGCTACGCAGGCCTCGGTTACGGAGGCCTCGGCTACTCCGGCCTCGGCTACGGATACGGCCTGGGCTCCGGCTACGGTCTTGGCTACGGTCTCGGCTACGGCTACGGCCTCGGCTACGGCCATGGTCTCGGCTTTGGACACTCTGGCCTGAGTGGTTATGCCGTCGCTGCTCCAGCTGTGACCAAGGTTTCTACCGTGCACCATGCCCCAGCTGTTGCCTCTTACGCCGTTGCCCCAGTCGCCACCTATGCTGCTGCCCCAGCTGTGACCAGGGTGTCTACTGTCCACCACGCCCCAGCTGTTGCCTCCTACGCCGTCGCCCCAGTCGCCACCTATGCTGCTGCCCCAGCTGTGACCAGGGTGTCTACGGTCCACCATGCCCCAGCTGTTGCGTCCTACGCCGTTGCCCCAGTCGCCTCCTACGCTGTTGCCCCAGCTGTCGCCAAGGTTGCCACTGCCTACCACGCTGCTCCTGCCATCACCACCGTTGCTCATGCTCCAGCCTTCGGATACGGCTACGGCGTTGGACACCTTGGATACGGTCTCGGACACTTCGGCTATGGACATGGTCTCTCCAGCTACGGCCTGAACTACGGTTATGGTCTTGGCACCTATGGAGACTACGCCACCCTCCTCCGCAAGAAGAAGTGTAAGCTACAATATCACTTTGCTGTATTTTTTCCTTAAGTATACATTTACTCGCTCTTGAGTGGGAGGGAGTTAATTCATAATATAATTTATCTATAGTTTTGATGACCACGGGGGCCTTTAAAGAAATTTTTATTGTGCTCCAAAGCGTGACATCAGACGTGATTCTGGAGAAAGGATGGTCATATACTTATTACAGCTAGTGCCTTAAATTTATGTTTACGCGCGACGAAGAGTGCAGTAATCACTTGTTGGTGTCTTTTCACTTACAGAATTGGGAAGCTACGTCCTGGGTTTCCCAAAGGTCGAAGAGGAGGAACACCCAAGAATGCAGTCTTTGTTTGCATTCCCATCTTTTGTATGAAATGTGAACTCCAAATAAACTATTTTAACTGCGATATATTAATGTCCGAGCTTTAACTTTTTTATGAAGATGGAATATACATCCTAGGACTGGGCCTGGGTTCAATGATTGTTATACGCACCTCCTCATTATTAAATATTTAATTATCGCTAAACTTCCCTTAATGTTTTTCATGGCGAACAGGTGGGATTTCGGTTTCTTTGAGTCACATATCACAATATCGGTGACGTTTAAAAATAGGCTTTAAGATTGAATCGATAGTTAGTTCTTTTTTTTTTAGTTGATTTTTGTCTGTGCTTGGACCACTGCAGAGTTGACATATGATTGTAAACTTAATACATGTCAAGGTTTTGTCTCCAAGAAGACAGGCTCGACCGTTTCCAGCAGTCATTCGTACACGACGATTCCTTGGGTTCGAAATATCGCGGCCATTTCCTGCTTTTCCTGCCTGGGTGGGAAATTAATTTTTTAAAATATTCTGCTAGCTTGTGTAATGGCATGGCATTGAATTTACATGATCAAAATATACGTCTATGGTATCTTCGAAATACGATGAAGATACATTTCTATCCCGGCTCTGTAATATATTTTTATTGCGGTATAGAGATATATTTGTAAAATGGAGTGGCACCACAGCTGAAAATACATTTACGACGTATCTATCGCATTGTAATACTCCTCCAGGATTACCCAACGCATTACATTTGCCGTAGAAAACTAACTGCCGTGTTTTCACCATAGAATTGAAACAATCCCGAAATTAGTAATATGAACCCGCTGCATAATCTCCGCTACAGGTGGAATCCTGGTAGCTGGTATATCGGAAGTCACAAAATTTGATGGAAATTAAAGCGAAATAAAATAGGTAAGAACTCAGGACCCTTGCAATATCGAGCACTATAACTGCCTCTCGTTTCCTGTAAGTTCCGTGCAGACTAGGGTCATTTAATGCAGACATGTCCTTCGGCGCTCTCCAAGTTCAAGTCCAGGGTCCAAGAATTGTAGAGGACAAGGCCGCGGCTTCATAACAAGTAATTAGTGTTTTCGGAGTAAGTGTTTCTTCTAATCTTAATTGTTTTTAACAGATATGTGTGGTTCTCAGGTATCAACTGGAAGTGGTAGGGGAAAAAGTTGGAATTTATCGGCGCTTATTTTAAGAAAGGTAGTGCACGGGCATGGTACTCCCCAACTTCTAAGAGGCACATGCATGACCTCTATACTTAGAGAGTGTCACGGAACAGATGACAATTTAAAGCAAAAAAAAAGAAAAAGGTAGTTGGTCTTTTCTTCCTTCTCCCCTCCCCATTTTAAGAAAAAAAAATGAAGCAGCCTGCTTTCACAAGCAGCCGTCGGCCTCCAGCACTCGGTCGTTAAGTGGAAGGGATACTATATTATAGGCATGCGACATTGTAGTCATGGATGGATGAAAAGTTCGTGGGAAAAGATGATGCTTAAAATCACAAAAGAAAAAAAAAAGCGAGCACATCGTTTCGTCTTTTCCATAAACTGTGCCCTTCTCACCAACCACAATTTTCAAAGTTTGCACTTCATATGTATCTCTTTTTATATTGTAGGATACCCTTCTACCGCCTATGCAAAAGTATCTAATGAACAACCCGTCACACCAAAGCCAAATACCTATATCCGTATCTGTCATTTGAGTCTAGAATGCATCTATCTCAGCATTTGTATTTTGAAATATTTTTAACTATCTTAGTGCCGTCCTTCGAGATTTCATTTTATTTATTTATTTATTTATTTATTTATTTATTTCCATACCTTAAGGACCCCTTGCGGGGTATTACATAAGGGGTGGACATGGTGGTCGTGTGATATATAATAAACAAATGCAAGTAGATAATACAAAATAAACAGTGTAACAAATAGACACTCAAATAAGGACTTGCAAATTATACAATACAAATAAAAATTAAGCAATAAACGCGCACAAAAAATAATGAGAGGTTCAAAAAATGCTAGAAAAATGCTAGAAAAATTCTAAGTATGATACTGGTGTTTAGTTAGACTGGTGTACTGATGATAGCAATACTGGCTGTATGGACAACGTAAACATAGGCACAAGTTAGAAAAATGAGAGGAGAGCTGTTTTAAATTTCAAGGGGTCAGCAAGTGAAGTGATTTCACGGGGAAGATCGTTCCAGTCATTAGCAGTTTTGACAAAAAATGAATTCATGAAGGTAGTTGTTTTACAGTTTGCAGGTATGACTTGGTGAGGATGGTAATTGCGGAGATGGCGTTCAGCAGCTACTTGAATGTATGACTCACACTTAGTAGCGTCATTAAATAGTTTATGAAAGAGCAGAAGACGGGCTACTTTGCGGCGTATGCTGAGATCTTGTAAGTTATCTTGTTTCTTCAACGCTGTGACACTAGTGTTATACGAATAATTTGAATGAATGAACCTGACTGCGCGATTTTGAATTGCCTCGATGTCGGAAGAGAGATATGACTGATGAGGGTCCCACACAGATGAAGCAAATTCTAGTTTAGGGCGAACAAGTGTTTTAAAGGCGAGAAGTTGGAGGTGATGTGGGGCTGACTTTAAGTTACGCTTGAGGAAACCTAAAGAGCGGTTAGTAGATTTAATTAGATGCTCAATGTGAGTTGCCCACGAGAGGTTTGGGGTGAGATATACACCAAGGTACTTATACGATGTGCAGGATGTTAGGGCGAAACTATTTAAGCGATACACAAATGACATTGTGTTAGTGCGGCGGTGGAAGGAAAGGAGCATGCATTTATCAGTGTTGAGTGACATTTGCCAGTCTGTGCACCACTTTTCGATGGTTATTAGGTCGTTCTGCAAGATAATATTATCAGCGGGAGAAATAATGCTACGATATATTACGCAATCATCGGCAAAAAGACGAATGTTAGAAGCTACTGATATTGGAAGGTCATTAATGTATATTAAAAACAAAAGAGGACCTAAAACAGACCCCTGAGGTACTCCAGACGTGACGGGAGAAGGATAAGAAGAGTGGTTGTTAGCGAGTACAAACTGGGTTCTACCGGTAAGGAAACAGTTAATCCAAGAAATGACGTTAGCATCTAAGTTAAGCTGGGAAACTTTAAGCATCAGTCGGTTATGGGGAACCCTATCGAAGGCCTTGGAAAAATCCAGAAAAACTGCGTCAGTTTGTATGTTATTGTCAAGATTACAATGTAGATTATGAATGAAAGCGGAAAGTTGCGACTCGCATGAAAACCCTTTGCGAAAACCATGTTGATAAGGATAAAAGAACTTATTCATTTCAAGAAAAGATACTAGCTTTGAGAAGATTACATGTTCCATGATTTTGCAGGATATGCATGTTAACGAGATGGGCCTATAATTCGAAGGAGAGAACTTGTTGCCTTTTTTTGAGATAGGAACGATCTTCCCCACTTTCCAATCGTCAGGAATACAGCCAGTAGTTAGTGATTGGGTGAAAATGAGGGTTAATATTTTACTAGTAAGAGTATTTGTGTTTTTAAGAACTTTCGAATTAAGCTCATCGACACCAGCTGAAGATGATAATTTCAGATTCTTGATTATATGGTAGATGCCTTCTTCATCGAACTCGATGGCTGACAGACGTGGAAAGTTATAGGCAGAAGTTACAGGATGATTACCAACAATTTCTTTTGTAAAAACCGAATTGAACACTTCATTAAGAATATTAGCACAATTTTCAACGTCGATGCTTATTCCCTCCTTATCAATTAAAGAAATTAATGTTGTTGGAGATGGATTAATAACTTTCCAGAACTGTTTAGGGGTGTTTATTAGCATATTAGGCAGACGTTGGTAATAAAATGATCGCTTGGTGGATTCTAAAGCAGACCTGTATGCTTCATCGGCAGAGTAGTATTTATTCCATGCAGCGGGGGTGTTATATTTACTTGCCGACCTAAATAACCTTTTCTTTTTATTATTAAGACGCTTTAGTGACGAGTTAAACCATGGTGCCTGCGGATTTGACTTAATTAGACGCTTTGGTATATATATATTAATGAGATCCCGCATAGTATCCTTAAATAAAAGCCAATTATCATTAACATCCCGCGTTGGAAAACCGACCTCGTAGGCATCGTAAAACTTTTGTAGTTCAGCGTTAATAGCTTCATAATTTCCCTTGTCATAAAGTGTTATTAGTTTTTGCTGAGTAGGACTTTTTTTAAATGAGAGCTTGATGTTAGCCAGTATTACTTGATGATCGCTAATACCGGGAAGGTGGAATATACTATCCAACGTTTCAGGAGCAGTTGTAAGTATTAAGTCTAGTATATTGGATGATTGGGAGGACACACGCGTTGCATCTTTTATTACTTGAGAAAGGGTTAAGTTAAGACACATATCATAAAAATCACGCTCGACTGCATTAGTGTGTATTCCAGTAGACCAATTAATACCAGGAAAGTTGAAATCGCCAAATAAGAACATTTTGGCGTTACGATATTTACGCTTCAACAAAACAATGTGGTCATTAAGGATGGGTACGAATGACGGGTCATTTCCCGGTGGGCGATAACATACTCCGATCAAAACAGGGGACGAGAAAACGCGGCAACAAATCCACAACATTTCAAGCGAAGAGGCCACGTTAATCAGAGAACATTTTAAATTATCTTTGGCGGCGATTAGGACACCGCCACCTCGCCTATCACTTCTGTCGGCGCGAAATAAAGTAAAGTTATTCATAAAAGGAAATACTTCGCTATCATCGACAGCTGATGATAACCATGTCTCGGTTAAGATGACGAAGTCGCAGTTAGTTGCGGATATGAGTGCAGAAATCTCGTCACGTTTCGGAATGACACTGCGAATATTAGTGAACAAAAACGATGTTTTCTCGTTTTTTGGCAATACACTTTTGGCCATCAAGTCAATGGGTGGTCGGGGGACTAGTTATGGGGAACATTCTTTTACCTCAGCAACAGAACTATCATAAAAATACCGCTTATCTTGAATAAAAAGTTTAATTAAACGCAAACTAAACGAGCATGATTTTGAGCGTGCAAAAGCAAGAAGGTGATTACGGGCTGTGCGAACGGCTGGCGAAAAATCCTCTCCTACACTTATCTGCGTTCCATTTCATAATATCAAAGATGCAAGTAAGCCCGACTATCACTTCAATGGAATTTATTCGAACACAACGACGTGTTGTAACGATAAATAAAAACTGAACAGTACGCCTTCTAAATGAAAACAGCCACCAAATTTCACGTCTAATTATTAACACCAAGAGTAAATATTTTTCTTACCGCAGCTATTGAAGTAAAATACAACTCATGCAAATCCGTGTTTGTTTTCAGAAAGGTTTGTAGGCATGAGGCTATTGTGGTCAGCTGAACTTCCAGTATCCTCTTCCAGTATGAATAGAGTCGCAAACAATTAATCGAATTTATTTCCAACTTGTGATATGTTACAGTGAATTAAGGGATACTAGCTACTCCATACAGGTGACAAGCCATAACTTAGATTTGCACTACTGTTGTAAAAAAAATATTACGCTCACTTTTTACCTTTTTTCCCAGTAGGATATTACAAAAAACTAAGAATTATTTCCTAGGAAAAACAGTACCAAATCGTTTCTTATATTATGAAGTGTACGGAAAAGAAGCACACTTTGGACTGAATTCATGTGATTTATATCGAGATCATTAAAGGCAGTGTGAAGGTCTGGGATGACCGATCACCGTGAAATGGGAAAGAAGTGGCGTGAGGCCCTCACCTATACATACTTTAGTCAACCCCAAGAATTCGGGACATGCCGCCGCTCTCAACTTACGCCATCTCTCGGCAGTCACGTCAGCGCCCCAGCGTAACTCAATGGGCAAAAAAGTTTTATTTTTGTAATTCAGTTAAAACTCCACAAATTTAATTGAACTCGGGGGGCCATAATATGGATCTAATAGCCCGCTTATTTGAAGAATTTCAGTGCCTCACGACCATTACATTTCCTTCCCGAATCAACAAACCGAATCCCATAGACTCCCATTGAAAACGAGGCCATGACATTCAGCTCCCAGGAAGAAAAGCTTGTAGCCACAGGAGCTTGAGGTCAAATGCGATCGCTTTATTAATCTTAGCTTTGATTGATTCCAGGAGAGCATTTTGAAATTCACGCTCAATTTTGAGTTATCTAGGTCTAAAGCTCTCTAATAACCGAGGGCTGGCAATAGCGTTAAAACATGGTTGGGTCAGCAGAGATCTCACGCCCAAAATATTTCGCAAATCTTTACTATTTTAAAGAATGAAATATATATTTCGGATGATTGCACCATGGAAGCAAGATCCTTTTTTTTCGAAGGACAAATGAATTCATTTTAGCGCCACACATGTCGATAGCAATTATGGACCAATAAGAGATTTTGCGGTTCCTGTACCATGCCCAAATCCTAGTAAAGAAATCGACGACTTTACACAATTTCTGACTCACACACTTCTGGGAGCTCTAGGTGCTTCCTCTGTACTTTTCGGGTGGTGGTGGGGGGGGGGGGGGGGGTCCGTTGGCCGCCCACCAAGAAGAACCACGCTCGCCCGTGATCGGCAAAATGTTGGCTGTCATCTTGGACAATTGGACAACCTGTGAGGCTTAAATGCGATATCATTTCCCGCGTGGAGACCTGGCGGAGAGGAACCCCCCGCCCCGCGCGTTATGTTCCCGTTACTCCACGGACCGTGTTCTTCTGACCCCACGGATCATGGTCACATGACCTTGTGGCTTCCGTTGGCCCACTCTTTCACTGTGGTTACGTGGTTAATGTGGCGCAACGGATGATGGTCACGTGACCCCCGTAAATTATCGTCACGTGACCATGTCACCAACAATGGTGCAATATTTCTCATACGGGCGCTGTGCTTTTTATTCTTTGGTAGGAGCGCGCTTTACTTGTGCTACGGCACCATTTTTTTTTTTCAAGGTATTTCTTGGTATTCTCGTTGTGAGCACGTGCTGTCGGCATCGGGTACTACAAAAGATGTCATCACCCCGATTAAAGCGGAGATGAAGGCACCCTAGTTCGCATTTATAATCTCAAGGAAGCTTCTGGAGTGTTAAAAGGCAAAGCAGTAGGCAAAAAGTGCGAGTTAGGCTACTTGTCGCCTTTTTGCCGACTAAATAATACAGTGCTTTTTTCATAAGGTCAGGAAATTAGAAGAAATTGCATGAGGAGGTAAAATTTCCACGTGGCATGTAGCTGGGCATGTCTACTATCATTCTCCGGCAAAAAAAGTTTAATATTCAAAAATATTATTTTCCTGCAATTTTTTATATCTCGCCCCTCCCACAAAAAAATCGCATCTGTCGCTCTGGGAACTATGCCAGATCATTTTTCCGCCCAGTTGCCCCTGGCTGAGGAAGCCACAAAAATTGATAAGGAGATTTAATTTACATCTTTCACGTATCTCGGTATGTCTAGTATCATATTCCAGGAGGGTATTTTGATAATAGTAATAATTATTTTTTAGTTTTTTTTATCTGATCACATGCACAAAAAAGCGCGTCTCATCGCTGTGGAAAGTATGTCTGAACGTTTTTTGGCTATTTCGCCTGGCTCAGGAAGCCACAGAAAACGCCTGAGAATATTGAATTTTCGTTTAGAATGTAGCTGGTTACGCCTAGTATCATGATCTAGGCGAGCATTTCAATATTTATAATATTTAGTTTTCTGTATGTTTTTAAATTCTCGTCCCTGGCACCGAAAGCCGCGTCTCTTCGCCCTGGAGACTAAGTCCCAACTTTTTTTTGGCAGTTCCGCCCGGCTCAGGAAGCCACAAACATCGCCAGAAAATATCGAATTTTCGTTTAGAATGTAGGTGGGTATGTCTAGTATCATATTCGTGGAAAACATTTTGATATTTATACTAATTATTTTTCTGTATGTTTCTAAATTCCCGTCCCTGGCACCGAAAACCGCGTCTTTTCAATCTCGAGACTAAGTCCCAACGTTTTTCTTGGCAGTTCCGCCCGGCTCAGGAAGCCACAAACATCGCCTGAGAATATCGAATTTTCGTTTAGAATGTAGCTGGGTATGTCTAGTATCATATTCGAGAAGAGCATTTTGATATTTATACTAATAATTTTTCTGTATGTTTCTAAATTCCCGTCCCTGGCACCGAAAACCGCGTCTTTTCGCTCCAGAAAAAAAGTCCCAACGTTTTTCTTGGCAGTTCCGCCCGGCTCAGGAAGCCACAAACATCGCCTGAGAATATCGAATCTTCGTTTAGAATGTAGCTGGGTATGTCTAGTATCATATCCGAGGAAAGCATTTTGATATTTATACTAATTATTTTTCTGTATTTTTCTAGATTCCCGACCCTGGCACCGAAAACCGCGTCTTTTCGCTCCGGAGACAAAGTCCCAACGTTTTTCTTGGCAGTTCCGCCCGGCTCAGGAAGCCACAAACATCGCCTGAGAATATCGAATTTTCGTTTAGAATGTAGCTGGGTATGTCTAGTATCATATTCGAGGAGGGCATTTTGATATTTATACTAATTATGTTTCTGTATTTTTCTAGATTCCCGTCCCTGGCACCGAAAACCGCGTCTTTTCGCTCCGGAGTCAAAATCCCAACGTTTTTCTTGGCAGTTCCGCCCGGCTCAGGAAGCCACAAACATCGCCTGAGAACATCGAATTTTCGTTTAGAATGTAGCTGGGTATGTCTAGTATCTTATCCGAGGAGGGCATTTTGATTTTTATACTAATTATTTTTCTGTATTTTCTAAATTCCCGTCCCTGGCAACCGAAAACCGCGTCTTTTCGCTCCGGAGATAAAGTCCCAACGTTTTTCTTGGCAGTTCCGCCCGGCTCAGGAAGCCACAAACATCGCCTGAGAACATGGAATTTTCGTTTAGAATGTAGCTGGGTATGTCTAGTATCATATTCGAGGAGGGCATTTTGATATTTATACTAATTATTTTTCTGTATTTTCTAAATTCCCGTCCCTGGCACCGAAAACCGCGTCTTTTCGCTCCGGAGATAAAGTCCCAACGTTTTTCTTGGCAGTTCCGCCCGGCTCAGGAAGCCACAAACATCGCCTGAGAACATGGAATTTTCGTTTAGAATGTAGCTGGGTATGTCTAGTGTCATATTCGAGGAGGGCATTTTGATTTTTATACTAATTATTTTTCTGTATTTTCTAAATTCCCGTCCCTGGCACCGAAAACCGCGTCTTTTCGCTCCGGAGATAAAGTCCCAACGTTTTTCTTGGCAGTTCCGCCCGGCTCAGGAAGCCACAAACATCGCCTGAGAACATGGAATTTTCGTTTAGAATGTAGCTGGGTATGTCTAGTATCATATTCGAGGAGGGCATTTTGATTTTTATACTAATTATTTTTCTGTATTTTCTAAATTCCCGTCCCTGGCACCGAAAACCGCGTCTTTTCGCTCCGGAGATAAAGTCCCAACGTTTTTCTTGGCAGTTCCGCCCGGCTCAGGAAGCCACAAACATCGCCTGAGAACATGGAATTTTCGTTTAGAATGTAGCTGGTTATGTCTAGTATCATATTCGAGGAGGGCATTTTGATATTTATACTAATTATTTTTCTGTATTTTCTAAATTCCCGTCCCTGGCACCGAAAACCGCGTCTTTTTGCTCCGGAGATAAAGTCCCAACGTTTTTCTTGGCAGTTCCGCCCGGCTCAGGAAGCCACAAACATCGCCTGAGAACATGGAATTTTCGTTTAGAATGTAGCTGGGTATGTCTAGTATCATATTCGAGGAGGGCATTTTGATATTTATACTAATTATTTTTCTGTATTTTCTAAATTCCCGTCCCTGGCACCGAAAACCGCGTCTTTTCGCTCCAGAAACAAAGTCCCAACGTTTTTCTTGGCAGTTCCGCCCGGCTCAGGAAGCCACAAACATCGCCTGAGAACATCGAATTTTCGTTTAGAATGTAGCTGGGTATGTCTAGTATCTTATCCGAGAAGAGCATTTTGATATTTATACTAATTATTTTTCTGTATTTTCTAAATTCCCGTCCCTGGCACCGAAAACCGCGGCTTTTCGCTCCAGAAACAAAGTCCCAACGTTTTTCTTGGCAGTTCCGCCCGGCTCAGGAAGCCACAAACATCGCCTGAGAATATCGAATTTTCGTTTAGAATGTAGCTGGGTATGTCTAGTATCTTATCCGAGGAGAGCATTTTGATATTTATACTAATTATTTTTCTGTATTTTCTAAATTCCCGTCCCTGGCACCGAAAACCGCGTCTTTTCCCACCGGAGACAAAGTCCCAACGTTTTTCTTGGCAGTTCCGCCCGGCTCAGGAAGCCACAAACATCGCCTGAGAATATCGAATTTTCGTTTAGAATGTAGCTGGGTATGTCTATTATCATATTCGAGGAGGGCATTTTGATATTTATACTAATTATTTTTCTGTATTTTCTAAATTCCCGTCCCTGGCACCGAAAACCGCGTCTTTTCGCTCCAGAAACAAAGTCCCAACGTTTTTCTTGGCAGTTCCGCCCGGCTCAGGAAGCCACAAACATCGCCTGAGAACATCGAATTTTCGTTTAGAATGTAGCTGGGTATGTCTAGTATCTTATCCGAGGAGAGCATTTTGATATTTATACTAATTATTTTTCTGTATTTTCTAAATTCCCGTCCCTGGCACCGAAACCGCGTCTTTTCGCTCCGGAGACAAAGTCCCAACGTTTCTCTTGGCAGTTCCGCCCGGCTCAGGAAGCCACAAACATCGCCTGAGAACATCGAATTTTCGTTTAGAATGTAGCTGGGTATGTCTAGTATCATATTCGAGGAGGGCATTTTGATATTTATACTAATTATTTTTCTGTATTCTCTAAATTCCCGTCCCTGGCACCGAAAACCGCGTCTTTTCGCTCCAGAAACAAAGTCCCAACGTTTTTGGCAGTTCCGCCCGGCTCAGGAAGCCACAAACATCGCCTGAGAACATCGAATTTTCGTTTAGAATGTAGCTGGGTATGTCTAGTATCTTTTCCGAGGAGAGCATTTTGATATTTATACTAATTATTTTTCTGTATTTTCTAAATTCCCGTCCCTGGCACCGAAAACCGCGTCTTTTCGCTCCGGAGACAAAGTCCCAACGTTTTTCTTGGCAGTTCCGCCCGGCTCAGGAAGCCACAAACATCGCCTGAGAACATCAAATTTTCGTTTAGAATGTAGCTGGGTATGTCTAGTATCATATTCGAGGAGGGCATTTTGATATTTATACTAATTATTTTTCTGTATTTTCTAAATTCCCGTCCCTGGCACCGAAAACCGCGTCTTTTCGCTCCGGAGTCAAAATCCCAACGTTTTTCTTGGCAGTTCCGCCCGGCTCAGGAAGCCACAAACATCGCCTGAGAACATCGAATTTTCGTTTAGAATGTAGCTGGGTATGTCTAGTATCTTATCCGAGGAGGGCATTTTGATTTTTATACTAATTATTTTTCTGTATTTTCTAAATTCCCGTCCCTGGCAACCGAAAACCGCGTCTTTTCGCTCCGGAGATAAAGTCCCAACGTTTTTCTTGGCAGTTCCGCCCGGCTCAGGAAGCCACAAACATCGCCTGAGAACATGGAATTTTCGTTTAGAATGTAGCTGGGTATGTCTAGTATCATATTCGAGGAGGGCATTTTGATATTTATACTAATTATTTTTCTGTATTTTCTAAATTCCCGTCCCTGGCACCGAAAACCGCGTCTTTTCGCTCCGGAGATAAAGTCCCAACGTTTTTCTTGGCAGTTCCGCCCGGCTCAGGAAGCCACAAACATCGCCTGAGAACATGGAATTTTCGTTTAGAATGTAGCTGGGTATGTCTAGTGTCATATTCGAGGAGGGCATTTTGATTTTTATACTAATTATTTTTCTGTATTTTCTAAATTCCCGTCCCTGGCACCGAAAACCGCGTCTTTTCGCTCCGGAGATAAAGTCCCAACGTTTTTCTTGGCAGTTCCGCCCGGCTCAGGAAGCCACAAACATCGCCTGAGAACATGGAATTTTCGTTTAGAATGTAGCTGGGTATGTCTAGTATCATATTCGAGGAGGGCATTTTGATTTTTATACTAATTATTTTTCTGTATTTTCTAAATTCCCGTCCCTGGCACCGAAAACCGCGTCTTTTCGCTCCGGAGATAAAGTCCCAACGTTTTTCTTGGCAGTTCCGCCCGGCTCAGGAAGCCACAAACATCGCCTGAGAACATGGAATTTTCGTTTAGAATGTAGCTGGGTATGTCTAGTATCATATTCGAGGAGGGCATTTTGATATTTATACTAATTATTTTTCTGTATTTTCTAAATTCCCGTCCCTGGCACCGAAAACCGCGTCTTTTTGCTCCGGAGATAAAGTCCCAACGTTTTTCTTGGCAGTTCCGCCCGGCTCAGGAAGCCACAAACATCGCCTGAGAACATGGAATTTTCGTTTAGAATGTAGCTGGGTATGTCTAGTATCATATTCGAGGAGGGCATTTTGATATTTATACTAATTATTTTTCTGTATTTTCTAAATTCCCGTCCCTGGCACCGAAAACCGCGTCTTTTCGCTCCAGAAACAAAGTCCCAACGTTTTTCTTGGCAGTTCCGCCCGGCTCAGGAAGCCACAAACATCGCCTGAGAACATCGAATTTTCGTTTAGAATGTAGCTGGGTATGTCTAGTATCTTATCCGAGAAGAGCATTTTGATATTTATACTAATTATTTTTCTGTATTTTCTAAATTCCCGTCCCTGGCACCGAAAACCGCGGCTTTTCGCTCCAGAAACAAAGTCCCAACGTTTTTCTTGGCAGTTCCGCCCGGCTCAGGAAGCCACAAACATCGCCTGAGAATATCGAATTTTCGTTTAGAATGTAGCTGGGTATGTCTAGTATCTTATCCGAGGAGAGCATTTTGATATTTATACTAATTATTTTTCTGTATTTTCTAAATTCCCGTCCCTGGCACCGAAAACCGCGTCTTTTCCCACCGGAGACAAAGTCCCAACGTTTTTCTTGGCAGTTCCGCCCGGCTCAGGAAGCCACAAACATCGCCTGAGAATATCGAATTTTCGTTTAGAATGTAGCTGGGTATGTCTATTATCATATTCGAGGAGGGCATTTTGATATTTATACTAATTATTTTTCTGTATTTTCTAAATTCCCGTCCCTGGCACCGAAAACCGCGTCTTTTCGCTCCAGAAACAAAGTCCCAACGTTTTTCTTGGCAGTTCCGCCCGGCTCAGGAAGCCACAAACATCGCCTGAGAACATCGAATTTTCGTTTAGAATGTAGCTGGGTATGTCTAGTATCTTATCCGAGGAGAGCATTTTGATATTTATACTAATTATTTTTCTGTATTTTCTAAATTCCCGTCCCTGGCACCGAAACCGCGTCTTTTCGCTCCGGAGACAAAGTCCCAACGTTTCTCTTGGCAGTTCCGCCCGGCTCAGGAAGCCACAAACATCGCCTGAGAACATCGAATTTTCGTTTAGAATGTAGCTGGGTATGTCTAGTATCATATTCGAGGAGGGCATTTTGATATTTATACTAATTATTTTTCTGTATTCTCTAAATTCCCGTCCCTGGCACCGAAAACCGCGTCTTTTCGCTCCAGAAACAAAGTCCCAACGTTTTTCTTGGCAGTTCCGCCCGGCTCAGGAAGCCACAAACATCGCCTGAGAACATCGAATTTTCGTTTAGAATGTAGCTGGGTATGTCTAGTATCTTTTCCGAGGAGAGCATTTTGATATTTATACTAATTATTTTTCTGTATTTTCTAAATTCCCGTCCCTGGCACCGAAAACCGCGTCTTTTCGCTCCGGAGACAAAGTCCCAACGTTTTTCTTGGCAGTTCCGCCCGGCTCAGGAAGCCACAAACATCGCCTGAGAACATCAAATTTTCGTTTAGAATGTAGCTGGGTATGTCTAGTATCATATTCGAGGAGGGCATTTTGATATTTATACTAATTATTTTTCTGTATTTTCTAAATTCCCGTCCCTGGCACCGAAAACCGCGTCTTTTCGCTCCAGAAACAAAGTCCCAACGTTTTTCTTGGCAGTTCCGCCCGGCTCAGGAAGCCACAAACATCGCCCGAGAATATCGAATTTTCGTTTAGAATGTAGCTGGGTATGTCTAGTATCTTATCCGAGGAGAGCATTTTGATATTTATACTAATTATTTTTCTGTATTTTCTAAATTCCCGTCCCTGGCACCGAAACCGCGTCTTTTCCCACCGGAGACAAAGTCCCAACGTTTTTCTTGGCAGTTCCGCCCGGCTCAGGAAGCCACAAACATCGCCTGAGAATATCGAATTTTCGTTTAGAATGTAGCTGGGTATGTCTAGTATCATATTCGAGGAGGGCATTTTGATATTTATACTAATTATTTTTCTGTATTTTCTAAATTCCCGTCCCTGGCACCGAAACCGCGTCTTTTCCCACCGGAGACAAAGTCCCAACGTTTTTCTTGGCAGTTCCGCCCGGCTCAGGAAGCCACAAACATCGCCTGAGAACATCGAATTTTCGTTTAGAATGTAGCTGGGTATGTCTAGTATCTTATCCGAGGAGAGCATTTTGATATTTATACTAATTATTTTTCTGTATTTTCTAAATTCCCGTCCCTGGCACCGAAACCGCGTCTTTTCCCACCGGAGACAAAGTCCCAACGTTTTTCTTGGCAGTTCCGCCCGGCTCAGGAAGCCACAAACATCGCCTGAGAATATCGAATTTTCGTTTAGAATGTAGCTGGGTATGTCTAGTATCTTATCCGAGGAGAGCATTTTGATATTTATACTAATTATTTTTCTGTATTTTCTAAATTCCCGTCCCTGGCACCGAAACCGCGTCTTTTCCCACCGGAGACAAAGTCCGAACGTTTTTCTTGGCAGTTCCGCCCGGCTCAGGAAGCCACAAACATCGCCTGAGAACATCGAATTTTCGTTTAGAATGTAGCTGGGTATGTCTAGTATCTTATCCGAGGAGAGCATTTTGATATTTATACTAATTATTTTTCTGTATTTTCTAAATTCTCGTCCCTGGCACCGAAACCGCGTCTTTTCGCTCCAGAAACAAAGTCCCAACGTTTTTCTTGGCAGTTCCGCCCGGCTCAAGAAGCCACAAACATCGCCTGAGAACATCGAATTTTCGTTTAGAATGTAGCTGGGTATGTCTAGTATCTTATCCGAGGAGAGCATTTTGATATTTATACTAATTATTTTTCTGTATTTTCTAAATTCCCGTCCCTGGCACCGAAAACCGCGTCTTTTCCCACCGGAGACAAAGTCCGAACGTTTTTCTTGGCAGTTCCGCCCGGCTCAAGAAGCCACAAACATCGCCTGAGAACATCGAATTTTCGTTTAGAATGTAGCTGGGTATGTCTAGTATCTTATCCGAGGAGAGCATTTTGATATTTATACTAATTATTTTTCTGTATTTTCTAAATTCCCGTCCCTGGCACCGAAACCGCGTCTTTTCCCACCGGAGACAAAGTCCGAACGTTTTTCTTGGCAGTTCCGCCCGGCTCAGGAAGCCACAAACATCGCCTGAGAACATCGAATTTTCGTTTAGAATGTAGCTGGGTATGTCTAGTATCTTATCCGAGGAGAGCATTTTGATATTTATACTAATTATTTTTCTGTATTTTCTAAATTCCCGTCCCTGGCACCGAAAACCGCGTCTTTTCCCACCGGAGACAAAGTCCCAACGTTTTTCTTGGCAGTTCCGCCCGGCTCAAGAAGCCACAAACATCGCCTGAGAACATCGAATTTTCGTTTAGAATGTAGCTGGGTATGTCTAGTATCTTATCCGAGGAGAGCATTTTGATATTTATACTAATTATTTTTCTGTATTTTCTAAATTCCCGTCCCTGGCACCGAAACCGCGTCTTTTCCCACCGGAGACAAAGTCCGAACGTTTTTCTTGGCAGTTCCGCCCGGCTCAGGAAGCCACAAACATCGCCTGAGAACATCGAATTTTCGTTTAGAATGTAGCTGGGTATGTCTAGTATCATATTCGAGGAGGGCATTTTGATATTTATACTAATTATTTTTCTGTATTCTCTAAATTCCCGTCCCTGGCACCGAAAACCGCGTCTTTTCGCTCCAGAAACAAAGTCCCAACGTTTTTCTTGGCAGTTCCGCCCGGCTCAGGAAGCCACAAACATCGCCTGAGAACATCGAATTTTCGTTTAGAATGTAGCTGGGTATGTCTAGTATCATATTCGAGGAGGGCATTTTGATATTTATACTAATTATTTTTCTGTATTCTCTAAATTCCCGTCCCTGGCACCGAAAACCGCGTCTTTTCGCTCCAGAAACAAAGTCCCAACGTTTTTCTTGGCAGTTCCGCCCGGCTCAGGAAGCCACAAACATCGCCTGAGAACATCGAATTTTCGTTTAGAATGTAGCTGGGTATGTCTAGTATCATATTCGAGGAGGGCATTTTGATATTTATACTAATTATTTTTCTGTATTCTCTAAATTCCCGTCCCTGGCACCGAAACCGCGTCTTTTCGCTCCGGAGACAAAGTCCCAACGTTTCTCTTGGCAGTTCCGCCCGGCTCAGGAAGCCACAAACATCGCCTGAGAACATCGAATTTTCGTTTAGAATGTAGCTGGGTATGTCTAGTATCATATTCGAGGAGGGCATTTTGATATTTATACTAATTATTTTTCTGTATTCTCTAAATTCCCGTCCCTGGCACCGAAAACCGCGTCTTTTCGCTCCAGAAACAAAGTCCCAACGTTTTTCTTGGCAGTTCCGCCCGGCTCAGGAAGCCACAAACATCGCCTGAGAACATCGAATTTTCGTTTAGAATGTAGCTGGGTATGTCTAGTATCATATTCGAGGAGGGCATTTTGATATTTATACTAATTATTTTTCTGTATTCTCTAAATTCCCGTCCCTGGCACCGAAAACCGCGTCTTTTCGCTCCAGAAACAAAGTCCCAACGTTTTTCTTGGCAGTTCCGCCCGGCTCAGGAAGCCACAAACATCGCCTGAGAACATCGAATTTTCGTTTAGAATGTAGCTGGGTAGGTCTAGTATCATATTCGAGGAGGGCATTTTGATATTTATACTAATTATTTTTCTGTATTCTCTAAATTCCCGTCCCTGGCACCGAAAACCGCGTCTTTTCGCTCCAGAAACAAAGTCCCAACGTTTTTCTTGGCAGTTCCGCCCGGCTCAGGAAGCCACAAACATCGCCTGAGAACATCGAATTTTCGTTTAGAATGTAGCTGGGTATGTCTAGTATCATATTCGAGGAGGGCATTTTGATATTTATACTAATTATTTTTCTGTATTCTCTAAATTCCCGTCCCTGGCACCGAAACCGCGTCTTTTCGCTCCAGAAACAAAGTCCCAACGTTTTTCTTGGCAGTTCCGCCCGGCTCAGGAAGCCACAAACATCGCCTGAGAACATCGAATTTTCGTTTAGAATGTAGCTGGGTATGTCTAGTATCTTATCCGAGGAGAGCATTTTGATATTTATACTAATTATTTTTCTGTATTTTCTAAATTCCCGTCCCTGGCACCGAAAACCGCGTCTTTTCGCTCCGGAGACAAAGTCCCAACGTTTTTCTTGGCAGTTCCGCCCGGCTCAGGAAGCCACAAACATCGCCTGAGAACATCGAATTTTCGTTTAGAATGTAGCTGGGTATGTCTAGTATCTTATCCGAGGAGGGCATTTTGATTTTTATACTAATTATTTTTCTGTATTTTCTAAATTCCCGTCCCTGGCAACCGAAAACCGCGTTTTTTCGCTCCGGAGATAAAGTCCCAACGTTTTTCTTGGCAGTTCCGCCCGGCTCAGGAAGCCACAAACATCGCCTGAGAACATGGAATTTTCGTTTAGAATGTAGCTGGGTATGTCTAGTATCATATTCGAGGAGGGCATTTTGATATTTATACTAATTATTTTTCTGTATTTTCTAAATTCCCGTCCCTGGCACCGAAAACCGCGTCTTTTCGCTCCGGAGATAAAGTCCCAACGTTTTTCTTGGCAGTTCCGCCCGGCTCAGGAAGCCACAAACATCGCCTGAGAACATGGAATTTTCGTTTAGAATGTAGCTGGGTATGTCTAGTGTCATATTCGAGGAGGGCATTTTGATTTTTATACTAATTATTTTTCTGTATTTTCTAAATTCCCGTCCCTGGCACCGAAAACCGCGTCTTTTCGCTCCGGAGATAAAGTCCCAACGTTTTTCTTGGCAGTTCCGCCCGGCTCAGGAAGCCACAAACATCGCCTGAGAACATGGAATTTTCGTTTAGAATGTAGCTGGGTATGTCTAGTATCATATTCGAGGAGGGCATTTTGATTTTTATACTAATTATTTTTCTGTATTTTCTAAATTCCCGTCCCTGGCACCGAAAACCGCGTCTTTTCGCTCCGGAGATAAAGTCCCAACGTTTTTCTTGGCAGTTCCGCCCGGCTCAGGAAGCCACAAACATCGCCTGAGAACATGGAATTTTCGTTTAGAATGTAGCTGGGTATGTCTAGTATCATATTCGAGGAGGGCATTTTGATATTTATACTAATTATTTTTCTGTATTTTCTAAATTCCCGTCCCTGGCACCGAAAACCGCGTCTTTTTGCTCCGGAGATAAAGTCCCAACGTTTTTCTTGGCAGTTCCGCCCGGCTCAGGAAGCCACAAACATCGCCTGAGAACATGGAATTTTCGTTTAGAATGTAGCTGGGTATGTCTAGTATCATATTCGAGGAGGGCATTTTGATATTTATACTAATTATTTTTCTGTATTTTCTAAATTCCCGTCCCTGGCACCGAAAACCGCGTCTTTTCGCTCCAGAAACAAAGTCCCAACGTTTTTCTTGGCAGTTCCGCCCGGCTCAGGAAGCCACAAACATCGCCTGAGAACATCGAATTTTCGTTTAGAATGTAGCTGGGTATGTCTAGTATCTTATCCGAGAAGAGCATTTTGATATTTATACTAATTATTTTTCTGTATTTTCTAAATTCCCGTCCCTGGCACCGAAAACCGCGGCTTTTCGCTCCAGAAACAAAGTCCCAACGTTTTTCTTGGCAGTTCCGCCCGGCTCAGGAAGCCACAAACATCGCCTGAGAATATCGAATTTTCGTTTAGAATGTAGCTGGGTATGTCTAGTATCTTATCCGAGGAGAGCATTTTGATATTTATACTAATTATTTTTCTGTATTTTCTAAATTCCCGTCCCTGGCACCGAAAACCG
The DNA here is from genome assembly GCF_016920785.2 of Ixodes scapularis. NCBI lineage: Eukaryota > Metazoa > Arthropoda > Arachnida > Ixodida > Ixodidae > Ixodes > Ixodes scapularis. Next base: position 72,333,311 of record NW_024609846.1, on the reverse strand, counting down.
CGTCTTTTCCCACCGGAGACAAAGTCCCAACGTTTTTCTTGGCAGTTCCGCCCGGCTCAGGAAGCCACAAACATCGCCTGAGAATATCGAATTTTCGTTTAGAATGTAGCTGGGTATGTCTATTATCATATTCGAGGAGGGCATTTTGATATTTATACTAATTATTTTTCTGTATTTTCTAAATTCCCGTCCCTGGCACCGAAAACCGCGTCTTTTCGCTCCAGAAACAAAGTCCCAACGTTTTTCTTGGCAGTTCCGCCCGGCTCAGGAAGCCACAAACATCGCCTGAGAACATCGAATTTTCGTTTAGAATGTAGCTGGGTATGTCTAGTATCTTATCCGAGGAGAGCATTTTGATATTTATACTAATTATTTTTCTGTATTTTCTAAATTCCCGTCCCTGGCACCGAAACCGCGTCTTTTCGCTCCGGAGACAAAGTCCCAACGTTTCTCTTGGCAGTTCCGCCCGGCTCAGGAAGCCACAAACATCGCCTGAGAACATCGAATTTTCGTTTAGAATGTAGCTGGGTATGTCTAGTATCATATTCGAGGAGGGCATTTTGATATTTATACTAATTATTTTTCTGTATTCTCTAAATTCCCGTCCCTGGCACCGAAAACCGCGTCTTTTCGCTCCAGAAACAAAGTCCCAACGTTTTTCTTGGCAGTTCCGCCCGGCTCAGGAAGCCACAAACATCGCCTGAGAACATCGAATTTTCGTTTAGAATGTAGCTGGGTATGTCTAGTATCTTTTCCGAGGAGAGCATTTTGATATTTATACTAATTATTTTTCTGTATTTTCTAAATTCCCGTCCCTGGCACCGAAAACCGCGTCTTTTCGCTCCGGAGACAAAGTCCCAACGTTTTTCTTGGCAGTTCCGCCCGGCTCAGGAAGCCACAAACATCGCCTGAGAACATCAAATTTTCGTTTAGAATGTAGCTGGGTATGTCTAGTATCATATTCGAGGAGGGCATTTTGATATTTATACTAATTATTTTTCTGTATTTTCTAAATTCCCGTCCCTGGCACCGAAAACCGCGTCTTTTCGCTCCAGAAACAAAGTCCCAACGTTTTTCTTGGCAGTTCCGCCCGGCTCAGGAAGCCACAAACATCGCCCGAGAATATCGAATTTTCGTTTAGAATGTAGCTGGGTATGTCTAGTATCTTATCCGAGGAGAGCATTTTGATATTTATACTAATTATTTTTCTGTATTTTCTAAATTCCCGTCCCTGGCACCGAAACCGCGTCTTTTCCCACCGGAGACAAAGTCCCAACGTTTTTCTTGGCAGTTCCGCCCGGCTCAGGAAGCCACAAACATCGCCTGAGAATATCGAATTTTCGTTTAGAATGTAGCTGGGTATGTCTAGTATCATATTCGAGGAGGGCATTTTGATATTTATACTAATTATTTTTCTGTATTTTCTAAATTCCCGTCCCTGGCACCGAAACCGCGTCTTTTCCCACCGGAGACAAAGTCCCAACGTTTTTCTTGGCAGTTCCGCCCGGCTCAGGAAGCCACAAACATCGCCTGAGAACATCGAATTTTCGTTTAGAATGTAGCTGGGTATGTCTAGTATCTTATCCGAGGAGAGCATTTTGATATTTATACTAATTATTTTTCTGTATTTTCTAAATTCCCGTCCCTGGCACCGAAACCGCGTCTTTTCCCACCGGAGACAAAGTCCCAACGTTTTTCTTGGCAGTTCCGCCCGGCTCAGGAAGCCACAAACATCGCCTGAGAATATCGAATTTTCGTTTAGAATGTAGCTGGGTATGTCTAGTATCTTATCCGAGGAGAGCATTTTGATATTTATACTAATTATTTTTCTGTATTTTCTAAATTCCCGTCCCTGGCACCGAAACCGCGTCTTTTCCCACCGGAGACAAAGTCCGAACGTTTTTCTTGGCAGTTCCGCCCGGCTCAGGAAGCCACAAACATCGCCTGAGAACATCGAATTTTCGTTTAGAATGTAGCTGGGTATGTCTAGTATCTTATCCGAGGAGAGCATTTTGATATTTATACTAATTATTTTTCTGTATTTTCTAAATTCTCGTCCCTGGCACCGAAACCGCGTCTTTTCGCTCCAGAAACAAAGTCCCAACGTTTTTCTTGGCAGTTCCGCCCGGCTCAAGAAGCCACAAACATCGCCTGAGAACATCGAATTTTCGTTTAGAATGTAGCTGGGTATGTCTAGTATCTTATCCGAGGAGAGCATTTTGATATTTATACTAATTATTTTTCTGTATTTTCTAAATTCCCGTCCCTGGCACCGAAACCGCGTCTTTTCGCTCCGGAGACAAAGTCCCAACGTTTCTCTTGGCAGTTCCGCCCGGCTCAGGAAGCCACAAACATCGCCTGAGAACATCGAATTTTCGTTTAGAATGTAGCTGGGTATGTCTAGTATCATATTCGAGGAGGGCATTTTGATATTTATACTAATTATTTTTCTGTATTCTCTAAATTCCCGTCCCTGGCACCGAAAACCGCGTCTTTTCGCTCCAGAAACAAAGTCCCAACGTTTTTCTTGGCAGTTCCGCCCGGCTCAGGAAGCCACAAACATCGCCTGAGAACATCGAATTTTCGTTTAGAATGTAGCTGGGTATGTCTAGTATCATATTCGAGGAGGGCATTTTGATATTTATACTAATTATTTTTCTGTATTCTCTAAATTCCCGTCCCTGGCACCGAAAACCGCGTCTTTTCGCTCCAGAAACAAAGTCCCAACGTTTTTCTTGGCAGTTCCGCCCGGCTCAGGAAGCCACAAACATCGCCTGAGAACATCGAATTTTCGTTTAGAATGTAGCTGGGTATGTCTAGTATCATATTCGAGGAGGGCATTTTGATATTTATACTAATTATTTTTCTGTATTCTCTAAATTCCCGTCCCTGGCACCGAAACCGCGTCTTTTCGCTCCGGAGACAAAGTCCCAACGTTTTTCTTGGCAGTTCCGCCCGGCTCAGGAAGCCACAAACATCGCCTGAGAACATCGAATTTTCGTTTAGAATGTAGCTGGGTAGGTCTAGTATCATATTCGAGGAGGGCATTTTGATATTTATACTAATTATTTTTCTGTATTCTCTAAATTCCCGTCCCTGGCACCGAAAACCGCGTCTTTTCGCTCCAGAAACAAAGTCCCAACGTTTTTCTTGGCAGTTCCGCCCGGCTCAGGAAGCCACAAACATCGCCTGAGAACATCGAATTTTCGTTTAGAATGTAGCTGGGTATGTCTAGTATCATATTCGAGGAGGGCATTTTGATATTTATACTAATTATTTTTCTGTATTCTCTAAATTCCCGTCCCTGGCACCGAAACCGCGTCTTTTCGCTCCAGAAACAAAGTCCCAACGTTTTTCTTGGCAGTTCCGCCCGGCTCAGGAAGCCACAAACATCGCCTGAGAACATCGAATTTTCGTTTAGAATGTAGCTGGGTATGTCTAGTATCTTATCCGAGGAGAGCATTTTGATATTTATACTAATTATTTTTCTGTATTTTCTAAATTCCCGTCCCTGGCACCGAAAACCGCGTCTTTTCGCTCCGGAGACAAAGTCCCAACGTTTTTCTTGGCAGTTCCGCCCGGCTCAGGAAGCCACAAACATCGCCTGAGAACATCGAATTTTCGTTTAGAATGTAGCTGGGTATGTCTAGTATCATATTCGAGGAGGGCATTTTGATATTTATACTAATTATTTTTCTGTATTTTCTAAATTCCCGTCCCTGGCACCGAAAACCGCGTCTTTTCGCTCCAGAAACAAAGTCCCAACGTTTTTCTTGGCAGTTCCGCCCGGCTCAGGAAGCCACAAACATCGCCCGAGAATATCGAATTTTCGTTTAGAATGTAGCTGGGTATGTCTAGTATCTTATCCGAGGAGAGCATTTTGATATTTATACTAATTATTTTTCTGTATTTTCTAAATTCCCGTCCCTGGCACCGAAAACCGCGTCTTTTCCCACCGGAGACAAAGTCCCAACGTTTTTCTTGGCAGTTCCGCCCGGCTCAGGAAGCCACAAACATCGCCTGAGAATATCGAATTTTCGTTTAGAATGTAGCTGGGTATGTCTAATATCATATTCGAGGAGGGCATTTTGATATTTATACTAATTATTTTTCTGTATTTTCTAAATTCCCGTCCCTGGCACCGAAAACCGCGGCTTTTCGCTCCAGAAACAAAGTCCCAACGTTTTTCTTGGCAGTTCCGCCCGGCTCAGGAAGCCACAAACATCGCCTGAGAATATCGAATTTTCGTTTAGAATGTAGCTGGGTATGTCTAGTATCATATTCGAGGAGGGCATTTTGATATTTATACTAATTATTTTTCTGTATTTTCTAAATTCCCGTCCCTGGCACCGAAAACCGCGTCTTTTCGCTCCGGAGACAAAGTCCCAACGTTTTTCTTGGCAGTTCCGCCCGGCTCAGGAAGCCACAAACATCGCCTGAGAACATCGAATTTTCGTTTAGAATGTAGCTGGGTATGTCTAGTATCATACTCGAGGAGGGCATTTTGATATTTATACTAATTATTTTTCTGTATTTTCTAAATTCCCGTCCCTGGCACCGAAAACCGCGTCTTTTCGCTCCAGAAACAAAGTCCCAACGTTTTTCTTGCAGTTCCGCCCGGCTCAGGAAGCCACAAACATCGCCTGAGAATATCGAATTTTCGTTTAGAATGTAGCTGGGTATGTCTAGTATCATATTCGAGGAGGGCATTTTGATATTTATACTAATTATTTTTCTGTATTTTCTAAATTCCCGTCCCTGGCACCGAAACCGCGGCTTTTCGCTCCAGAAACAAAGTCCCAACGTTTTTCTTGGCAGTTCCGCCCGGCTCAGGAAGCCACAAACATCGCCTGAGAATATCGAATTTTCGTTTAGAATGTAGCTGGGTATGTCTAGTATCATATTCGAGGAGGGCATTTTGATATTTATACTAATTATTTTCTGTATTTTCTAAATTCCCGTCCCTGGCACCGAAAACCGCGTCTTTTCGCTCCGGAGACAAAGTCCCAACGTTTTTCTTGGCAGTTCCGCCCGGCTCAGGAAGCCACAAACATCGCCTGAGAACATCGAATTTTCGTTTAGAATGTAGCTGGGTATGTCTAGTATCATATTCGAGGAGGGCATTTTGATATTTATACTAATTATTTTTCTGTATTTTCTAAATTCCCGTCCCTGGCACCGAAAACCGCGTCTTTTCGCTCCAGAAACAAAGTCCCAACGTTTTTCTTGGCAGTTCCGCCCGGCTCAGGAAGCCACAAACATCGCCTGAGAATATCGAATTTTCGTTTAGAATGTAGCTGGGTATGTCTAGTATCATATTCGAGGAGGGCATTTTGATATTTATACTAATTATTTTTCTGTATTTTCTAAATTCCCGTCCCTGGCACCGAAAACCGCGGCTTTTCGCTCCAGAAACAAAGTCCCAACGTTTCTCTTGGCAGTTCCGCCCGGCTCAGGAAGCCACAAACATCGCCTGAGAACATCGAATTTTCGTTTAGAATGTAGCTGGGTATGTCTAGTATCTTATCCGAGGAGAGCATTTTGATATTTATACTAATTATTTTTCTGTATTTTCTAAATTCCCGTCCCTGGCACCGAAACCGCGTCTTTTCCCACCGGAGACAAAGTCCCAACGTTTTTCTTGGCAGTTCCGCCCGGCTCAGGAAGCCACAAACATCGCCTGAGAACATCGAATTTTCGTTTAGAATGTAGCTGGGTATGTCTAGTATCTTATCCGAGGAGAGCATTTTGATATTTATACTAATTATTTTTCTGTATTTTCTAAATTCCCGTCCCTGGCACCGAAACCGCGTCTTTTCCCACCGGAGACAAAGTCCCAACGTTTCTCTTGGCAGTTCCGCCCGGCTCAGGAAGCCACAAACATCGCCTGAGAACATCGAATTTTCGTTTAGAATGTAGCTGGGTATGTCTAGTATCTTATCCGAGGAGAGCATTTTGATATTTATACTAATTATTTTTCTGTATTTTCTAAATTCCCGTCCCTGGCACCGAAAACCGCGTCTTTTCCCACCGTAGACAAAGTCCCAACGTTTTTCTTGGCAGTTCCGCCCGGCTCAGGAAGCCACAAACATCGCCTGAGAATATGGAATTTTCGTTTAGAATGTAGCTGGGTATGTCTAGTATCATATTCGAGGAGGGCATTTTGATATTTATACTAATTATTTTTCTGTATTTTCTAAATTCCCGTCCCTGGCACCGAAAACCGCGGCTTTTCGCTCCAGAAACAAAGTCCCAACGTTTTTCTTGGCAGTTCCGCCCGGCTCAGGAAGCCACAAACATCGCCTGAGAACATCGAATTTTCGTTTAGAATGTAGCTGGGTATGTCTAGTATCTTATCCGAGGAGAGCATTTTGATATTTATACTAATTATTTTTCTGTATTTTCTAAATTCCCGTCCCTGGCACCGAAACCGCGTCTTTTCGCTCCGGAGACAAAGTCCCAACGTTTCTCTTGGCAGTTCCGCCCGGCTCAGGAAGCCACAAACATCGCCTGAGAACATCGAATTTTCGTTTAGAATGTAGCTGGGTATGTCTAGTATCATATTCGAGGAGGGCATTTTGATATTTGTACTAATTATTTTTCTGTATTTTCTAAATTCCCGTCCCTGGCACCGAAAACCGCGTCTTTTCGCTCCAGAAACAAAGTCCCAACGTTTTTCTTGGCAGTTCCGCCCGGCTCAGGAAGCCACAAACATCGCCTGAGAACATCGAATTTTCGTTTAGAATGTAGCTGGGTATGTCTAGTATCATATTCGAGGAGAGCATTTTGATATTTATACTAATTATTTTTCTGTATTTTCTAAATTCCCGTCCCTGGCACCGAAACCGCGTCTTTTCCCACCGGAGACAAAGTCCCAACGTTTCTCTTGGCAGTTCCGCCCGGCTCAGGAAGCCACAAACATCGCCTGAGAACATCGAATTTTCGTTTAGAATGTAGCTGGGTATGTCTAGTATCATATTCGAGGAGGGCATTTTGATATTTGTACTAATTATTTTTCTGTATTTTCTAAATTCCCGTCCCTGGCACCGAAAACCGCGTCTTTTCGCTCCGGAGATAAAGTCCCAACGTTTTTCTTGGCAGTTCCGCCCGGCTCAGGAAGCCACAAACATCGCCTGAGAATATGGAATTTTCGTTTAGAATGTAGCTGGGTATGTCTAGTATCATATTCGAGGAGAGCATTTTGATATTTATACTAATTATTTTTCTGTATTTTCTAAATTCCCCTCCCTGGCACCGAAAACAGCGTCTTTTCGCTCCGGAGACAAAGTCCCAACGTTTTTCTTGGCAGTTCCGCCCGGCTCAGGAAGCCACAAACATCGCCTGAGAACATCGAATTTTCGTTTAGAATGTAGCTGGGTATGTCTAGTATCATATTCGAGGAGGGCATTTTGATATTTATACTAATTATTTTTCTGTATTTTCTAAATTCCCGTCCCTGGCACCGAAAACCGCGTCTTTTCGCTCCAGAAACAAAGTCCCAACGTTTTTCTTGGCAGTTCCGCCCGGCTCAGGAAGCCACAAACATCGCCTGAGAATATCGAATTTTCGTTTAGAATGTAGCTGGGTATGTCTAGTATCTTATCCGAGGAGAGCATTTTGATATTTATACTAATTATTTTTCTTTATTTTCTAAATTCCCGTCCCTGGCACCGAAAACCGCGTCTTTTCGCTCCGGAGACAAAGTCCCAACGTTTTTCTTGGCAGTTCCGCCCGGCTCAGGAAGCCACAAACATCGCCTGAGAACATCCAATTACGTTTAGAAGCCCGAATGTCCCTGGGGCAGCTGCGCCTGGTTCAGGAAAGCACAAAATTGCCTGAGGAGGTCCAGTCTCCACTATGGATACATGACGCTAGTCTGGGAGAGTATTTTTATATGTCATCTAATGCTGTTTTAGTGAGCAATTATTTCGCTCATTATAAATCTGAAATTCTGGCGTGAACTAACTGCATGACCTAAAATAGTTCCATGCCAAATTATGCAATTTTCAGTATCTCTTATTACACAAGGCCCGGGAAACTCGACTACCATCAAAAATCCCGGGCCCTCAGGCAATGATATACTTCAGGATTCTCGGGAGTTCGCACCCAGTTTTTTTTTTTCTAAGGTTCCACCGAGACTCAAACATTATTATGGACATCTCATTTTATCTACCTGAGTTTTTTTTTGCATTCGGTGGCGGTTGTGTATCACAATGCCTAATCATTTATCTGTAGAAGGTGAGGAAGAACCCGGGTGGGGAGATGATGTTTCATGTTTTATAAAGTAAAGACTGTGTCACAGGATTGGCTGATATCTCCACCGGACGACTATACATATGCCGCCAAATGAGCTAGTCCAGACCCCATCGAAGAACCGACGGAGCGCGACATTTCTCATGTCGAGCTGCTCCCTAGGCCGTACACCCGCGCTAAGTGCGTGTACAGTCACTCGCAATATGAAGGACCCATTCGCCGATGCAATTTATGGGGCGGCGCTTATTCCACTTCGGCCAGGCGCACTTTATTTTGAACGACAAGAAAGATAAATGTTTATTTCATTCTTTCACGTCAAGAAATATGGTCCAGGCATAGGCAAATCCAAAACAGCCTCAAACTGCCTGGTCGAATGGGTCCTTCATATTGCGGGAGACTGTACACCCAGCTACAAGAACTGTAAGGAGGCAAAGTACGCGAGCGAGCTGGCTAGGAAACATCATTGAAAGAAAACCTGAGACTAGGACAAATGAAAATTGGGGGGACACTTAGGCTCCGCCTTAAGTGTATGACGCGATAGCGCAAGGCCGGGTCGTCAGCGCAGGGGTGGAGGAGGGCGGAAGGGCAGGGGGGGCGGAGGAAGGACGGGAAGGGGGTGGGGGTTGGGGGAATGGAGGGCTTGGAGGGGGTGGATGAGGGGAGGGGAGCTGGGGAGGGGGCCCTCCCACGGGGTCACGCCGCCGCCGACTGCTACTAAGGGAGGGCAAGGGGTGGAGGGCAGGGGAAAGGAGTGGGGGTCAGATAGGAGTTGTGGAGGAGGGGATGGGAGGTGTGGGGGGTAAGGGGAGGGAATCCCATTCAACACCCGGGTCACGTGACCCGAGTGTTCAGGGAAGGGGAGGGGCCCGCCCACGAGGTCACGCCGGACGCCGTGACCCGGGTAACTTGACACGGGTCACGTGGCCTACGAAGTCACGCCGGACGCCGACTACTACTACGCCGGCTTTTCCGCTGAACGGGAGCCTTACGCTATAGCGTGAAATAACTTCCAGTCTCAGGTTTTCTTACAAGAACTTGCCTAGACCGATGATACTTGAGTCATTTTACCGCCAAGCATTAGTATGCTGCGTTTTTTTTTTTTTCGAAGTGCACTCGCGTGGGCTTTTCTCCTGGCTTATGCGCTTCTCGTGTATGCCTTTTCTTTTTTGCTGGTAACGTACGGAACAAAACAAATTTCCATCGATCTGTGATAATCCATAATGAAGGGTGTACACTTTTCCGACTGTTCTGACAAAGACGAAAACTGCCGAGTCACTGGGCTGTGGACGCGAATGCGACGTACACCCGTCGTCGATATAAATGTGAACGCTGGACCGCCGACTGCTCCGTACTATCCGCGCCATGATGCTGCGGCCCGTGGCGGTTTGCGCACCTTATCGCGCGCTACGCCGAGATTCAGCGTGTGAATCAGCTCAGCTCTGCTGCTGCTCCCTGAAGAAAGTGCGAGAATTGGGTAGGAGCCTTTCGGACGTTATCAGGAGGCACTGTGGCGACTTGATAAAGTAACTATTTGTTTTTTTCTTGAATGCGGTCGGCATTTCTTTCGGCTCATTCGGCCACGCTCATTTTTGAAAAGTCGAAGTGGCTTCTGTCATGATACACTCGAAATATTTTCTTTTGTAAAAATATTTATCGCTATTAGCGTTTACTGAATAAAAATTAAAGAAAGAATCTGAGTTTTGATGAACTATACCGAGCAACGTCGGCGCTTTTCCACGGGCAAAATGCAAACTATTTGCCGTCAATGACGTGTGCACAGCGCCCACAAAAAGTCGCGAAATAGAAATCCACTTTCACGCTCTCTGCAGAGCGGAGCAGTAAAAGCGAAGACAGTGTTCGATCCAAGCGCTTAATTTCGGTGAGGCGCCAAGCGCCGATAAGGCTCGATAGCCGCCACGCCCGCCGCGTCATGACGCGAATTGTACGGAGCGGTCGACGGACCGGCCTCTACCTTCATATTAACGACGGGTGTACGATATTTCGCAGAGGGTTATTTTTCATACGAAAGAGTTCCACAGCCCAGCAAACAAAGATGGTATCTCGCAGAAGGCTCTAATTTGAATGGCCCTATATGCATTGGGGCCAATGTGCATGGTGTAGACCTTCGATCTTCTGTTAGTTGCCATCTTTATTTGGATGTGGAGTGCATTTTGATCATGCGCAGTAGCTCTTCTCTGCGAAATATCGTACTCCGCACCTGCGTTTACAGTTCAGTCGCTCGGAATTTTTCGCACCAGAGATAAGCGTTTGGAAGGTGTATAACACGAAACAAGTAGCAGGTTCGAGGAACAGTGAAGATGTAGACGATAGGATCTTTCTTTCTACGGACCTATTGTTCGTTGTTGCAGATCTAATATCCCGAGGTATGATGGCACAGCAGCTGTTAGCTGAGTAAGAATGAGAGAGAGATGTTTGTTTCCCCCTTTTTTTTTTTAGAAAATTGACTTAGTTGCTTGCCCGCTCAGTGCGCACACTGTCGATAGGGAAGGGGTGGGGAGAAAACGATGGAAAACACAGAAAGGTTGGGAGGTTTATAGTTTAGGTTGGGAAGGATGTCCCAGCCGTGGTTCGCCCGTCGAGTCGCGTTCGATTCGTGTTCACCCCTAAGTTGGCAGTGCGGTGGAAGCTGTGTGCTTGTTGGACTAGTCAACTGTCGGCCTTGCACCGCGTGACCACCCTGATCTCCACATACCACGTGCCGAGAGCGAGTTCAGGCGATAAGAGGCAGGCCACTGATTGGTCTGGCAAAACGCAGCTTCCACCGCACTGTCAGCTTAGGGGCGAACGGAGTATAGTACGATCCAACGTTCAGAACGCACGGCCCCTCGAAGTTAGTAGATATGGAGCAACCTTAGAGCGAATAATAAGTATTTTGCAACTGGGGTGGGCGGCAGTTGTGCTACGGAGTTAATGAAGAGCTTTAGCAGTTCGCTTTTTCGCCCTGATAACGGTACGTTGCATGCCCAAGGCCGCCGGAGGGGAGAGGAGGTATCGTTATCGGGGATAAAAACAATCTGCTGAAACTCTCTGATATTGGCAAAAGGCTTCCATTGAACGGATGGCTTTTTAGCGGGAAGCGCTTAGTGCCGCTTCCCGCTAAACTTCACGTTTTTCGGTGAGACAGCTAGTGTACAATACAACTCCTTCGGTCTCGGGTATTGGCGACGTGCGCGACCAAAAGCGTCGCTGTGGTCGGCCTTCCACGATTGGCCGAAAGCTGACTATGACGTCAGGAAAGGATATACCATCGACGGAAATAAGAGGAATGAAAGAACTTTAATTTCGACGGTGCTGGCAGTGTTGCTTTGAGAGCGCAATGATTTTAGGCTTCTAACACGCTATTTACAAACACCATCGAACTTGTTGTTCGCAAGGTAATGACGTCACAAGGGGGAACCATAGGAGGGCGCCACCTAAACATCTGGCCGCTAATTATATTTTGTTCCTTGCTCCTTCTTCGTATTTGCCCATGAGTGCGCGCTGTAGGCATCGGGTACCACAAAAATGAACTATGATGCATTGAAACATTTTCGCCCCATAGCTCGGTCTGTATATAGCATCGGGCTACGGATCATTAGTTCCCAAGTTCAATCCCACCCGATCGCTTCTGCTGTTTTCTTTTTTTATATAACATTGTAACAATGTAACGGTAAAACATAAGGGCTTAACCTGACGGTTTTTCACAGAAACTGGCGTACAAACATATTTCGTGTTAATAAACTGGGTTAAGGACTGAGACAGCATGCAGCAATTACTAGAGCTCGGCGGGGGAGCAGGAAGAGCATACGCCGGTTTCCGTGATGAATTTGCGAAGCCTCTAAACCCCTTCTTGCATCTGTATGTTGAATAAAGCAAATGCTTCTTTCAACGCTCCCAGACACGTGACTTTTGTGAGTCCTTAAGGTGGAGTCGCACTTCTTATCATTTTGCTGTTTCACGCACTACCATTGCAAAGATAGTGGTAAGACAGACTGCATGATTTGGGGCACCTTTCGTTAGCTTGTTGGAAACAGCGCCTTCGATCAAAGGAAACAAAACCCAGCCGAAAGTAACGCGTGAGCGTAAGTGGAAGGCATACGTCGCGTCTCTTGTGGTAGCACAGTTGTTTCACACCAGCATATTGCGTCTGTTGGTTTTCTTCGAAGCATGTGAGCGTAATCCTTGTCCTGGCCTCCAACACTTTCACTTATGATATGAGCGCGATCGTGCCCCCTGCCCGCTGACACAAGGCGAGATTTCAAGCTCGCAATCCCGCATTCAATTTTAGCTAAGTGCAACAAGCAAAAATAGCTGAGTATTTTTAATGTCGGAAGCACAATCGGAGGCACGCAGTATCCAAACCGAGTGTCGGAGCGTCTACGCTTTCTCCAGTACTCTTTATTTTTTCGGACTCCTGCAAGACGTATATACCTTCCTTACCGAATGTTTGCAAGAAAATCTCGGGTCCAGCACATTTTATGTTAAAGTATTTAGGATTCAAGTGGACATAATCATAAAATGATCTGAAGGCGCCCAGGCGCTGTTCTCGGGAACCACCCTTTCTGGGACCGCCGTGTCACCGTGTTGTCCTCCTTTTCTGGTCTTCCTGGTTCTACCAAGTCGGCCCAACATCTTGCCTGCTTTGTTTTCATAAATAAAGGATCGAATGGTCGCACCGCAGGGCCTATGGATTCAAGGGTTCAATCCCCACCCCTGTCCGTTTCGATGTGGATGGACATTGTACCGAGGCGCGACCGTCTATTGCCACTGCGTGGTGCACGTTAAAAACCCCAGGCTAGCGGTCATATTCCACTTGGCAAATTTCTCATTTACAGCGTCCTCAACATCGCCACACAACTACAGACTGAAATCATGCTCGCTAAACGCTCGATAAACATTTGTTTGTTTCTCTCTCATAGAATCGTGGTGCTTTTAGAATCTCTCGGAAAAGCACATTGTTTATGGTGTTTGATAGACACAAGAGTCCGTTCGAACTTGTTTAACTTTGAGAATGCAGAGTGCTGAACCAAAAGGAAAATAACAAGTAAAATATAAAATTCAAAATACTATATAAAAGTGCACACATGACAGCCCACCATATCAAGGTGGATGGAAAACAGGAGACACTGTAGAATTGTTTAATCATAGAACATCGCCCGCTGTCGCCAATTGCGCTTCTTTTAACCACATACTTCAAAAGAGCCATGTTTAGCAAATATGTGGCCTCGCAGCTTTCCAAAAGATTAAACCAGGCAACTACATTCGTCGTGAGCGTTTCCGCATGAGCTAGATCTGCACAGTAAAAATTTTAACACCCATAATTGTGTAAACAGGGCGTAAGAATGGTGTGAGTTAGAAAACACACCCATCTTACACCATTTTTACACAATTTTCAATTATTGATGGGTGTAACAAGGGTGTACGGACAATTCACACCCATTCTACACCGTTCACACACCCTACAGGTACATATCGTTCGTAAATTGTGTTAAAAGAGTGTTCGTCTTTCTCTTTACACCCATATCTACAGGGTGTGAGAGGGGTGTGTCGGTGAAATGTCGGATTAACCCAAGGCATCAGTTAATCGAACTTTGTTACGACAAACAATGGCGATAAAGGCATCTCGACTGATCGTCACAATCAGGTATAGTTTGAAAGTCCTAATGAACCGCACGGGGTGGTCCGACCGATTCAATTTCGGTACGTTGATGCGACCAAACGTGGTAATGTCCATTTGTGTGTAGGACGATACAGCCAAATAGAAAAGCGCCTCCACGCGCGAAAGCCGGATGTAGAGGTTGGAAAGTGCACGTGATCGAGCCGCGATCGCGTATACTTCAAAAGGGGCGTATAAGTAGTCCTAGGGATGCTCGTGAAAATTTGAAATTAACGAAAATAAAAAAAATACAACACTCGAAGTCTAAATGTGCTTGGAAAACTTAAGCAGCAGGAGTAAAACACAAAATCTGCATCTTGAGGGTGGTGTAGTGGGTTGAACGCTTGAGCTGTTATCGAGGGGTTGTCAGTTCAACTCCACCTGACGGAAGCTTTTTTTTTTTTTCATTAGTCCGTTTTTGTATGATAAGAACATGAAGCCCACACGCTATTGCGTCGTATGCTGTCACTGACGCCCGCAACCGCGCATTTAATCGGCCGCTTTCGCTACTCGCGTACTTGTCCAAACACCCTTATTTGAGGGTGTGAGACAAAACACCCCTTTTTTAGGGTGTTTTCTTACACGAATAAGGGTGCTCCCTATAGGACAGGCCATTTACACAAATAAGGGTATAAAAATTTTATGTGTGTGCCGTTTGAGAGGTGGTGATACTGGCTCACGCTGTACCTGAGAAATTCAGCCTGTGCAACTCAAACACGTGCCGGTACGATGCTCATCCTGATTCGTGGGGGCGAACCCAGGATTTCCGGGTTTTTGTATTCTGATCTTTCTGCTCTCCACATGCCCCAAGCTACCAGGCGCTAGCACACTCGGTTAGGGACTCTCAGAAAACCAGGACTCAAACAGGAAATGTTGCGGGTCCCTCGCCTTCGCTGAAGGTGTAAAATATATGGGCGAACTAGCATATAATTATTTATTTATTTGCACCATATAGTATCTCTCTTTCTCTCCCTTGTACAATATTACCAACTGCGGAACTTACAGATGTTTCTGTGACTGTCAGACAACTTAATCAAATTTCGACACGGGCTTAAAATCATGTGGGTTACCACAATTTTAAGGCTGCTTGCAGAGTTTTTGCTGAACCTGGAAACACGACTTGCAGAAACTTGCATATTATATAGTTTGTTACAATATATGGTCAGCAGGGGAAGCTTCAACTCCGGCTCGAGCTCTCTAAGTTTGGTAACGCTTCAACTTACGAAGAATGACAAGCGCGAGGGGGAGACGGAGCTTCTCCTGCTGACTTTCTCGGTGTGGTCCAACCCTTTGTAGGTACCATCTCTATCTGTACCACATCGCGCTCGGCGTGAGTTGATACTACAAGGGCGCCAGGGTGGTTCGTGCCCCAGTAGACTTCTGGTAAAGCGCTTATTTGTCCATCTCTAATGCAAAGCGTGCTTTGTGTTCCGAGTTATACCTTTATATGAACGTGCATACAAGGGTCGTTTGATGAGTTTGGTAAAAAAAGCTGGTTAAACGCTTTGCTAGAAGAAAAAATTGATGTCGTTTCTCAACATAGTCCCCATTTAGGACTATCCACTTGGTCCAGCGAGTTTCTAAATTTTCTTTCTCTCAGAAAAAGAGGTTTTCTTAAAGGCTAGAAAATATGAACTGACGGGAGTAATGACATTCTCATTTGATGAGAACTTTTTCCGACAGAGTCAGATTTCTCAAGTTCGGGAACACGGATAAAACACACGACGCCATATCAGAAGAATGGGGTGGATGAAGAATCAACTCGAAGCCCAATTCTTCCAATTTTGCCATTGTCACGGTCAATTCGTGGGAGAGCGTGTTGTCTTGGTGAATGAAGTCTGGTACCAACACCTCCTAGATCACAAGGCGGTAGTGCTGATAATTTTTCGTCACAGAAGAAGGCCGATCGCGGGCGGTGATTGGATACGAGCGCTGCGTCCGTCTCTCTGATTAGACACGAGACGCTGACGCAGCTCTCGCGTCCAATCACGGCCCGTATCGGCCTTCTACTGTGGCGAAAAATTATCAGCATTACGGCCTTGTTATCTAGGAGGTGGTGCTGGTACCCATCGCGCACATAACTTTTTGTAGAGGGTTTTGTGCATACGTTATTTTGAGATGCCTATGGTCTCAGCAGTCTCGTGCGTATTGACTCGACTGTCCTCCAATTAATATATTATAAATTTATTCAACAATATCCGTCGTGGTGACCTCAACTCGGCGTCCGGAGCGCGCTTCATCTTCAGAGAACGTTCTGCCACGTTTAATCCAATGAACCCAGAGCTAAACAGCCTTCAACGTTGAATAAGGGTCCCCATGAACTTAATGCAACTCGGTTTCGATGCGCGGACGTTAACATTTTTAAAACAAACGCGCTTGATCATTGCACAGGGCTGGGTTTTTTTTTTTTTTTTTTTTTGTTTCCAGTGTTGTGGCAAGCGCTACATACAGTGTTTGCTTCAGCCGTCTGTCAAACATGAACAGCGCTTCGCTCCCGTCTGGAAGCTAGCCTGGGTTAGTTTGAAGAATGACACTTGCCAGCCAGGGCGTCATCCATTGAATTGTTCATCGTATAAATTTACCAAACTTATCAAAAGACCCTTGTACTTGCGAGCTGTACAGGAAGCAAAATTACGTGGAAAACGGAAAGAAGTTCGAATCCGGAAGCGCGCAGGGGTTCGCCAATAAAGGACTCTATAGTTTGTGACAGCTCAAGAGTGCAGTGGAAGCTCCGCTTCAAGCACGAGCTTTGTGGCCTTGATAGCACAAGTGTGCACGCGCAGCCAAAGCGCGGCGGAAAGCAAGGAGCGCGCGCTGAAGGCGGAGCTTCCACTGCACTCTTGAGCTGTCACCCTCCATAGTGAGCTTGTTTACAAACAGACAAATAAATAGCTGACGTGCATATTCCACCGTATCACGGCCAAAGCTATATTTGTATCTTTTTAGCAACCACGCGCAATAAAAGCCCGGGGTAATTGCTTTGCGTGACGCCTCGGCAGCTGCGCGAGCACTCGTGCTGCGAGGATGCCTATCTACGCAGTCAGGGCTGCCATCTCACGCTAGTGCAGCCTCCGTGGTTAGTCCATATTAGCGTGAGACTGCAAAGTACTACCGAAAAGGTTGTGCAAGCGCGAGCGGCTAGCCTTGACAAACTGGACTGGAGTACTCTCTGCCCGAGCGCTCGCGCAGCCACCGAGGAGTGATTCAAAGGAAACGGCTCGCACCCTTAGCATGCATGGCTAACAATAGTCCATGCTGAGGTGAGACAAAGTTTAGCCTGAGCCAACGCGCCCTAAGCCAGAAGACCCTCTCTAACAGGCTCCAGTAATAAGAGAAAGCCTAGCCTGAAACAGAGCACTTTTAGCATCGTTTTGCCTTATGTCAGATGCACTACCGCCGGTGCGAGGTAGGAAAACGCAGCGGATTCGGCTCGCGCTTCAATACTTCGTCTAACCTTAGCATGGGCTATCGTTGGTCGCGTGCTAAAAGCGCGAGCTATTTGCCTTCGACGACACCTCGGCGGCTGCACGAGGGCTCGTGTGGCGCGAACGCCAATGAAGGCTACCGTCTCGCGCTGGAGCAGCCTCCGGGGCCAGTCCATGCTAAGGTGAGACGAAGTATAGCTTTAACTTTGCTCGGTTTAAATTTGGCTTTTTAGCGAGGGAGCAATAGTCTTGAGTGTGAGCTTACCACTTTAAAATGCACATTGGCTGCGGGAGAAGCAATTACACGTTGCACGTCTGCGCTAGGCGCGCCCAGCTGTGACCTTGAGAGGTTCCGAGGTTCGGAGCTGGCTTGAGCGTGTTATCAGTGCTACGCCCTTACTGCATCACGATGTCTCCTCTCCGGATTCGAAGATAAGATTGGCGGTGCGGGCGGAAACAGAGGGCACATTGGAAATTGGAAAAGTGATTTCGCTCGGGGCTTAGGCGCCACATGTCGTCGCGGAATGGAATTAAACCGAATGTCTCGGATTCTTGACCATGGAAGAGCGTGCAAGATGTGTGATTGTTTTATTTGTATTCATTTTCACAAGAAACCTGTTTACAACGAACAAGACCCTACGTGAGCAGCTCCTGAGAAAATATCTTGAGTTTGAACTTCTGTTGGGATCAAAACCTTAGAAAAATATGGTCTAATAAATTATTTAGTTTACTGAAAAAAAATACTATTTGTTTAATCTAAAAATGTTGGAGCCCTTTATCTATCGAGTTGCCGACCAAGATAGCAATATCAACAATGGTAACCATTTTAGTCGTAAAAATAACGTTCTTGGGTTCTGTGTCAAATATTATTTTGTCTGAAACTGCACTCAGGAATATGCTATTGTAGTACAAACTGCAATTAGAAATGTGCTTTAAATCTCGCTTTCACAAAAAGAGGTTATTAAACTTACAAGTAAATACCGCTTTACTAGATACATACGTATCTGAGTCTTTAGTAGTTTTTCTATCATATGTATGCGCTTGGAAAAGGTTAACATTGCGATATATACCCCGTTTACAACCCGTGGCGTGAAACTGTGACAAAGCAAACGGGAGACGTAAAACACAATTAATGTCAGTTAATATTTGCGCGGATATTGTTCTAGGGATATGCAGGTGTCGTATATAAACTGCTCAACCCTTAATGCACATAGAAATATAGCTATTGCAAATTATTCCTACAGCAAAATAAAGATACAACTAAAGTCTGCTTTTGTTGTTAAAATTTACATTCGAGAGGGGTCTTAAGGTGCAACCTGAAGATATGGGAGAAACACTAATTTCCCTTGATGAAACAATTCGTTCATTGCTGGAGGAGCTCATATTGTAAAGGACTATAGCTGACTTTTATATCTTGAAATCAATGGCTCCCAACATCCCGAAATGGAGACCTTAGAAATAATTTGAACGACCTGACAGCTAAACTTGAGATATATTCTGAAAGTGCGGTTATATTCTTGCAATCTAGCACCTTCGTAGCAAGCCCGGGTTGATCCCACTAGCCTCGACTGAACTCACTTCAGATGCACTAAAGTATCCGTGGCACAACGTTCACCCAAGCCCATATGGCGTAAAGAGCCTACAGAGATGCCTTGGAACGAGTGCGTTCTACAGAGATTTCTCGGTGAATGAATAGATTGTGGCAAGCCAGAATATTTTATCCTGCTCGAGGATAACATTTCGTGATTATCCTATGGTGATCAGATAAGGATTATAAGAAATCACCAAGGAAAACAGTAGGTGAAATACCCCGCGAAGGAAACTGAGAAAAATAAGATGTCCTGCATTTTAAATAAGCAGTGCTTGGGGAATCAAATTCGCGACTTGACGCTAAGGCTTTCCTCGCTGTACCCATTTAATAAAGTTTCTTCTAACCAGATCCGACAGTCCGTGCTACATATATGCAACAGGTCCCTTTTGTTCATGATTTGCACAGCGGCCACGCGTGCCACGACTGTATGCCAGGAAAGGCGAGCACCGTCAGCCACTCCCATTTTTTTGTTGACGATATTAAACAACGTAATTTTCGTCCATATGCACAAGATGCACTCAGTTTCGGGTATAGAACGCTCACCATTGTCCTGTTCGTCTGAGTTGCGTTTATTGAACGTTTTCTCGGGTTGTTCAGCGTGGCCTGGTGCTTCACAGTCAGCCAACTGCGTCGCAGGCATTTTCCCATGACCAAATGCAGAAAATAACCACTGGGCTTGTGGGCAATCGTTCTGTGCAAACTGGTGAAGCTGGTAGCGATAAAATGACTGGCGGCCCCGTAACTTACGTACGTCTCGTGCGAGTATATCGCAACGTTGTCTTCAACCCACTCCTTCACCTTTTCTAGAGCCAAGCAGGTGTGAGCGGCATCATCACACAGGTCCTCACTGATGATGGCAAAGCGATTTATGGATTTTCTTGTCGTCACTACGGAAGTAAATATCGTAACTTTTTTTTTCCAGTGGTATGCTTGAACTTTGTCAGGAAGCATAATGGTTCAGTTTTCAGCAAGGCCAAAATGAAAGACACTGCTCCCGCGTTGCGTGCACTGTTTTTCATCGTAAATCGCTTTACCTTGCGTTTGTCTGATATGGTTGTGAAAAATCCAACTTTCAACCGTTACTTGAATGACTTTTAGGAAAGTCTCAGAGTCTAATGTTTCTTCTTCACAAGGTCGCCGGACTTCCATGTTGTAAGGACAATCTCTTCATCCTCTGGGATATGTAGTTCATCGAGTGTAAAAGACTGGCTGTTTGGGCAGTAATCATAGTCTCTTTAAAGACAGACCTGTTAGTGGATGGCATAGAAATGCTGAGCTCATTTCACCAGTGTTGAATGTTGAGCCTGTAACACTCTCTAGAACGGCAATACAAAGGTAATAACTGGCGCAGCGCACACAAACGCACACTTTCTGGTAGGAATACATTTGACCCATCTAGGGCGCAAGGAATAAAATTTTGTTAGCCCAAAGCCGGAATCAGGATGCTTTTCTTGGTATATACGGAAGGCCTCTCGGATTGAGCGTGTCAGGAAGCGCTTTGTTACGAACGTTTTCTCCCTGTCGAGCATGACAGAGATCACGTCCTTTTGGTTGGTATCTTGGCTCGAACTTTATAGCTCGCCTTTCGTTAAGTACTCTAGGGCAGCAGACACGTTCTTAGGGCTCACCTTGCACCTCGTGTAAGGATCCGTCTCATACCACACGCCATGCGTTTCCTTACCTAAATCGTAAACACTGTCGCCATGTTAACGTTTCCTAGGTTAACATGACGACAGTGTTTGAGCTTTATTGTATATAGGCGGGGCTCGAGTATTTGTGGATTCTGCTGTCGGTCGGTGTGCCCCTTTGAGACTGATATAATGGCTCGGGACGCGAGCGAGCGGGATGGTGACAGGCACGACCGCTAATAGCGAGTTCGTTTCACACGCACTGGCACCGTTCGAGTTCTCTCCCAGAATGCATCGCACTCACAGAGTGTTGCACGGAAAACTGGACTCAAACGAACTCGCCAAATGCACCGAGTGCAGAAGACTGACGCTGCCGCCATCTATGTTGTAGAAAAGGTATACCGACTTCAAACCGAAACTAGCGCCTTTCTGTTCGGAGTGATGCGTGGGAATGCGAGAATGCCAGTCGCTACCAACGTTAATCTACAAACGTTGGTCGCTGCAACCTGTAGTTTATAGTTTCGATGACTTCAAGCAGCTAGGCTGCCGCAGAGATAATTACAGACGGCGTAAATTTCCGCAACCAGCTGTCTACAAAGCAGCTGGGTGCGATCTTTCAATTCTTATAACCGTTTACACTGAAGAAAACTGATGATGCTGTCCGAGCAGAAGCTTGATCCGTTTGAGCATGGTATTATTTGTGAACCACTGAAAGGGTACGGCTTAAAACTAGCCTGTTGGAATATCCAGCAAAACTGGAAGTTCGATTTCGATCGTCAGGATTAGATATTAGCCTTGGTGAGGGCGTCGAGAACGAGAGCTTTTTCGAACAAAATACGACGGGGCAAGTTAGCTGACGTAGGTAAATGTTAAACATGATGATGTTGCCCCACCCTCGGGTAAAGTCTCTATCTTTAGCTTTCTCTGATGCTTATTCTGCAGTCAGAGGTTTCTGCTGGGGGAGTTTTTTTTGACAAATGTTAAATTTTTCACCCGCACGCGGATGGTGATAGACATCTCGGTGGCCGCTGTTGCGTTTGTTCTGAGCATTTCTTTACACACTGGTATATTTCAGCGTTTGGACGGCAACAGAGCGATTTAAAACCTGCAAATAAATCACGGGTTGTCAATTGCTTCCTTCGTGAAATACCAGACGCTCACAATTCAAGCCCGTGTTTGATTCCGTTGCCCGCGGGATGCGATTTCTATCAGAAAATCCACCTTTTTTTCCTTTCGGTTCCGCGACACATCGTAGCAGACGAACCCTCGTCGTCTGCTCCCGCTCCTCGCCGGCCCCGCCGGAGCGAGGCATGACGGGATTGCATTTTGGCGCACTCCCGATTTTCTCGGTGCAGCGAGTGCATGCACGCGTGGGTTGTCAGCGCTGAAACGAACTCGGAGAGTGCAACCACTCGTGGAGTGCCGGCCGAAACGAACCCGTTCCACGCTGCGAGTGGGCACGCGTGGGCACGAGTGCCGTGAAACGAACTCGCTATAAGTAAACAAGCATCGGCGGCCATATTTTGCTGGTTGAAGCGAACCCCCTTATCCTTGAGAGCAAGCGGGGAAATGCGGAAAAGGTTGCATCGGCCGTTTCGCCAGAGCTAGCGAGGAGTTTGTCTGCTATTTCAGTCATCAATTGCGACATAATAGTGATCTTCGCGACGAAACGATTCTTGCTACCCACAGAACACTATCACGCAGAAAGGGAATGCTTCAATATGTTTTTATTCTAGATATAAATCAGGGATATTCTAATAGAGAGAGAGAGAGAGAGATGGCGATAGCGGGGAAAAGAGAGGAGTATAAAGTGACGGAGGACAATAAAGTAAACAAAGCTCCCAGTGGTCGATGACTGCTGGATCTCTTCTCGGATCCCTAGTCCGTAATATGATAACGCTTTGTACACGGTACTTTTTCTACACTTTTACTGCGTGAACGATTGCTATAGTTATCAATGGCCTCCTTTAAATAAAAATATATAAAAGATGTGTGTTTGTTTCATGAAACTGGAGCTCAGAGTCACTTCTCGTATAGGGTACTGCTATGTGTAGGTTTTGAATAAGGACCCTACTTCGGGGGGAGTTAAGTATTCTTTCTCGATGAAATAATGCAACATGTTTTTAATAGAAATTAATGCCGGAACAGAGTAGGACAGGGTACCAAAATTTTAAAAGAGGCAAAGATTTTTTTATTTGCATGGGAATATTTTGTTTTTTGGTTTTGGCCCCAGTTTGGCCTAAATCTATCACGACTATCGTATCACTCAGATACCTAATATATATTTTACAAAATTATGTATATATAAGTAAAATACTATCTGAAAATTATATAATGGCAATTATATTGTTTCATGAGATATAGGCCTCCATATTTGGCCATTTCACGTTCGATCGGGCATGTTTGTCAATTTTTTGAAAAAATAAAGGTATTTTAAACGAACATTATTACTAGACATAACAAGAACGCTTCACCCATATTTTGTTTCTAGAAAGTATTAAAATTCTTTTAATTTTATACTTTTTGTTAATCACGTTCAAACGTGCTCCCTACATCAGTGCGCGTTAATGCAACTGTCCACCACTTCATGCCTTACAAATTTTCCTGTCCCGAACTTTTTTTTTCTCGTCAAAAATAAGTGTGAATTGGTTTATACCAGACACTAGATAATGGCATATAAAACATCAGATAATTTAAAAATGTCGACCAGCCACCCTTTGGTTGATCTCACCGGAAATCTCAATTAGCATTTCCTGACACATCTCTAATATATGCAGTTCGAGCGCCAATTACCACCATTAACAATATACCTCTTTGTCTCTTGGCTACCTAGGGTTCGAAGCCCGTCCTTTCTCTTCAGACAACAGTAATGCCAAGCCAAATGTACAACACCTTCGAGCTGTTTATCGTTATATTAAATCATATTATAACTCAGTTTTCGCTCAAACATTGAGGGCTACAGCACGGCTGTTTGTTCAAAGTCAACCCCAAACTTTTCGACTTTTCTTCAACCTCAAGGTTAATATTATTATGCCCACCTCTCCTTAACTTCTGCTAGCACTATTGCTCTCTGTTAAGGCACGCTCAAATGTCAGGACCGCTACATTTATACTGTGAAGGCCACCTTAGTCAAGGTACGTAATAGTGCAGTGCGCGCTCCGAAATCGGACACGCAGGTAGCATTAGTGTCGGGAGGCAACACAATTTTGCCAGAAAGCGAATCACTAGAATGAAATACTACTGCCAAGCAGACTTGGGAACTAATCCGTGACTAGTAACACAACGTCGAGTTATTTTTCAATAAAATATTGGAAAATATTTTCCAATATTTTCCGATAACGGATAACTTTAATTACTTGCTACCTTTTTAAATATATTAGCATAACTGGAGCAATACGAGCAAAACATTCAAAATTGTCACAGGTTCGGATGTTAAAGATCCCATTTAAACAAACAAATTTGGAATTTGACTTAGACCGCTGTCCAGGTGTTAGGACCAGAGCTGGCCAAATTACTCATATTTTGTAATTAAATTACATTACTAATTACTTTGATGAAAATTGCTGAAATGTAATTAAATTACATTACAAATTACCACAGCCAGAAAGTAATTAATTACCATTACAAATTACTTTTAAAAGTAATGCCATTACTTTCGCATTACTTTTGTATAATATTAAATATAAAGGAGCTACTGATAACTTCCTTTTACAGATAACTTTATTTACATTATTTACACAGTTCATGGCACACAGCTAGAACTCTCTGTTGCATGTTTACCGATGGACAGAGGAACGCACGCGACTGATCCGTTTGCCACCCCAACCCGGACAACTATTTTTGGAGATGACTGAGGACCCTACGCGGATTATCTCTGGTTGGGGGAAGAACAATTGTCATTGTTCGCAAAATCGTGTCGAGGGCCGTTCCACCAGGGGCCTTAGTTCGACCTACTTCCCCTCCTTCGTTTCCCGAGAATGTCGAGCAGAAAAGCTCGAATGGCAGGCACTCACCAGCCCTATTTCTCACAGTGGAAGATAACACAGAGAGGGTACGCAGCATGCATCAGAAAAAGTAAGCAGAAACTTTCAAGAGGGGCCAGAAAACGTCGAATGCAAAACCGCAAAACATAGGTAGAGAATCGCGCTGAGCGGGTTTTCACAGTTCAAGGGAGTGGCAGAAAATGTCTAGCTGATGGCGGGCGCGAGAGTCGTACCAGCCGCATGAGCATCAGCAACGTAGCGGCGGCCGAAGAGCGTTTTTTGGAAAGGTGTAGAGGAAAAAGAAAAAGTAAAATAAAAAGAAAAGCGCTCGTGTGTATTGTGGACACAAAAATATGCCTGGTGCGAAAAAGTAATTAGGTAATTTAATTACAATTACCGTCGCTTTAGTAATTCATTACATTACTAAATTACCTGCTACAAAAAGTAATGAATTACATTACTAATTACTGGAAAAAGTAATTAAATTACTGTAATTTCATTACAGTAATTACATTACTGCCAGCTCTGGTTAGGACCACACCTTGGCGATAGACATCCTGAGAGGCGGGAGGAATTGAGGGCAAAGCATGCCGACGTTACGAACAGTATTTTATATAAAATAATTCAAAAGTAAGGGAAAAGCGCACAGGACGTACACACAGTCGAAAGAAGGAATGAAAAAAAAAATATATATCAAAAGTCAAATCCAGGTTGTCATACAGTTTTGGAGGGGGAGAGCCGAGTCAGGGTCCCAAGGTGCCGGTGGGAATGCAGTTCGTTGCGCCGCCATTCGGGGTCGAGAAGTCGTGGTGGCTTGGGTGTTGTCGTGACGCACAGCACTCACTCACAAGCACTCACACCCCTCTCCGTCGAATGCTTTCTCGGTGGTCGAAGAACCATACCGCCGCGGACCTGCTCAGCGCCGACCATCCACACCGTCGCAACCTTGCTCCGCGGTTTGTTCCACAACCCTCGCGCGCCCGGGATCCCCGTATTTTTTTTTTCTCTTCCTCCGATCTCGCACGAAAAAAAAAAAAAAAAAACATCCTAAGCCCGCGCTCCTGTCCTCGGCGCTCGCGCACCCCACTCACAAACACGGGAACGGACAACACCATAACCATTGAGGGACACAAGTAGTTATTTAATTCTGTGACGTTTTATCACTGCTATTCCCCAAGCACGTCCTGAAACGGTGCGATCAGTAAGAGTAATTCACCCAACCATTCAAAATATATTCATAGTCCACATAAAAAGAAACAGTTTGAATTCTGCTAGAGAACTAACCCACTCTACAGTTTTCTCAATACACACTAATTCTAGACTAAACAGAAGACACTTCATTTGGGTACACACAGATTCGAATGTATCAAAAATAACTTCGTGACCCAGCTATCGAGAAACTTCGATTCGCTTTTCAAATATCTTTGCGTAACACATCAGCAATCCGAAAGTTTGACAAGCAACGATAACACTCAGTTTTGCAATACCATAACAAAAATTCACGAAGTTCGAAAGCAAAAACAAAAAATATTTTCCGAATAATTAGCATAACCGGTTACGAGAAAACCCAGTATTAATCTTTCGATGAGATATGCAATTCACTGATTACTCATCTAACCTCCAAGCCTTGGCCTTCTGTCTTCCCAGCTTACTGTGACTCTCAACCAGATCTCAGAATGAAAGGTAAACTTCGCATGATCTCTCCCATTCCAGATGATCCAGATTTTCACGTTAGCATAGCACGTGCTCTGTCTTTTGGATGAACTTTCCACTGCATGACGGTCTCTGACCGGCGAGCGGTCTCGTCGCCTGATGACCTTTCCCCTGCGCTGCGTGAGAAACATTCTTGCGCGTTTGACTTGCATTTCAAACCAAGCTCGCGTTTAATTTTTTCACCCATATATTCATGCTTCCCTCTCTTAGCAGTCGTTGTGCTTTTCATAGGATCTCCACCTAACACCACGGGGTGCACCTCAGTTTCCCCTGGTTTCGTCAGGCCTGAAGCTTCAGCTTCCGTAGTCGATCTGGGATAGAGTTCTGAATCTTCAAAGGACGCATCCGCGCCTCTCATCTGGATTGAAAGCGTTGACACTTGTCGGCTCCAAAGCTTCCCTCCTTTGGAAGCTTTCACTTTGTGCTGTGAAATCCTGAAATGCCTTATCAGCACTTTTTTCTAGGTCCTCCTCAGCTTCCAGAAGTGCTATTATTTCTTCCAGGCGATTGCACTCCGCCTGAAGACGAGCCGATTCCATCGCACTCTCCTCCCTCCACTGATGTGCCGATGCAGATGCAAGAAATAACTGCTCGTTGTCTTGGCGCTTGTCACAAGATCTGAGAAATCGTTTGACGTCCGCCTGGAGTCCGGGCCAGTAAAACTCGCTGACGATACGCAGTGCGGTTTTCTCTGCCCCTTTTTGTCCAGCCAAAATGCCGTCATGAGCCATACGAAGCACTCCGTCCCGTAAGTTCCTAGGGAGCACCAACTGGTAGGATTCCCGCCCTGATGTCCGAAAAACTCGGTGCAACGGTCCCCGGTGCATGACAAACTCTTCTGTGTCCTCCGAGTTCCTGCAGTTGGCTATCTTTCCGACACGGTCGAAGAGCCCCTTTAGACTGCTGTCTTCTTTTTGTAGTGTCGCAAGTTCCTCGGGCTTCGCAGGTGCACCTTGAATTATGGGCACTCTCAGCGGGGTGGCGATCTTTGCCGCCTGTCTCTGAGACCTTGTTTCCATGGCTGCGGTGACACAAATCTCCAGATCTTGCTTCTCATCGTGAGGCAAACCCACTCCAGTTTTCTCCGGTCTATTCCAGCCAGCTTCCGGTTCGCTTGGAGCGCGCACTTTAGGGAGGTTACCCAAAATCAGGTCATATAAAGAGGTCTCCATAAACTTAGCCAGGACGTTCCCACTGTAAAAAAGAGTCTCAACATGCACCCTGGCCTCAGGCAAGACCCTCGCAGTCCCGTCCACCAAGTACACGAGACTCGACGTTCTGGTCAGTTTGTCGTCTGGTACGAGGCTACGGCGCACTACGACAGTGTTGCAGCCTGTGTCACGCAACACAGTGACAGCTGTGTTGCGTCTGCAGGAGCGCTTTCTTTACGTTATCGTATTCGACAGAATCCTCCGGGGTTAGCCTAGAAAAGACTCCAAGTGCCTCCCTGCCAAGCATACGCTAAGCGCAGTTGCCCAGTGTTCGCGGGGCCACATCTGCCCGCTCGCTAGTCTCTCAAAGCGCATCAGGTAGGCATCAAGGTCGCCTTTCTTCTCGTAAAAGGTGGGCAGCCAACGCTGATGACTCTCCCATAGCATTGTCCCGGTCCCGTTTTTGGCGGAACAAGTGGTAACAGGGATCTGCGACGCGTTCTGCAATTCTCGCAGCCTGATCCTCAGCTCTAGGGTACGGTACTCCGCTTCGACAACCCTCTCTTGCTCCTGCGCTCTCGCGGCTCTCGTATTCTCCCTCTCTTGGTCCACCCATTCCTTCAGGGCCGAACCCTTGAGCCCGAGCTCTTTTCCGCAGGCCATAAGCTAGTGGAGTTCCAGGGCTAAAGTCGCGCGGACCCTTTGCTGAACAGTCTGACTCTAGAGCCTCTCCCCTGCTCCCGATTGGTAAGCCGTGTTGTGTGCTCCCGCAACGGCGTCAGCCACACAACGCGCTCCCTACGGCGTGGCAAACTCACTCGCTCACCCTCCTCCTCTCAGGATAGATCGTCACAGTAGACAGCAGGTCCTGTCGCGGACGCCAGTTTGTCACACGTTCGGATGTTAAAGATCCCATTTAAACAAACAAATTTGGAACTTGAACCGCTGTCCAGGTGTTAGGACCACACCTTGGCGATGGACATCCTGAGAGGCGGAAGGAATTGAGAGCAAAGCATGCCGACGTTACGAACAGTATTTTATATAAAATAATTCAAAAGTAGGGGAAAGGCGCGCAGGACGTACACACAGTCGAGAGAAGGAATGAAAAAAAAAATATCAAAAGTCAAAACGAGGTTGTCATACAGCTTTCGAGGGGGAGAGCCGAGTCAGGGTCTCAAGGTGCCGGTGGGGGTCCGGTTCGTTGCGCCGCCAGTCGGAGTGGAGAAGTCGTGGTGGCTTGGGTGTTGTCGTGACGCACAGCACTCACTCACAAGCACTCACACCCCTCTCCGTCGAATACTTTCTCAGTGGTCGAAGAACCATACCGCCGCGGACCTGCTCAGCGCCGACCATCCACACCGTCGCAACTTTGCTCCGCGGTTTGTTCCACAACCCTCGCGCGCCCGGGATCCCCGTCTTTATTTTTTTTTCTTCCTCCGGTCTCGCACGAAAAAAAAAACATCCTAAGCCCGCGCTCCTGTCCTCGGCGCTCGCGCACCCCACTCACAAACACGGGAACGGACAACACCATAACCATAGAGGGACACAAGTAGTTATTGAATTATGTGACAAGAATGTTCAACAAGATAGAAAACATCAAAAAGGGGAGAATTGCCGAAACAAAAACACGACTGTTTCCAAGACCGGTCACTGGAACCACTTAAAAAAAACGGGCAGGGCATGTACGAATATACGAAGGACAAGAATCAAGTAACACAACGTCGAGTAGGCTCTTCGTCGCCTTCCATTTTGTTTTTATTCTTTTCACGGGCAGGAGAAAGCTCTTCGTGTTTATTTGTTTTTGTTCTTTACACCGTCTCACCCTTTCAACTTCTTCGACGTCTCCCGCTGCCTGCACAGACATCAAACGCGGTTCCATACCCGCTCGACTCGCGGCTTCAAAAGTCTGGTAACAGACGCCGTAGCCTCTCGCAAGGGGGTCGAATTCTCTTTGTTTTTGATGTGTGCTACTTTATTCTAGCACGTCTTTGAGGCACGGCTGAAAAGCGCCCACCGCCAGGTTAAGCCCATCGTCTTGAGGGTACGGGCGATACTTCTTTTGGTTTACATTTTTGGGTAGACTGGTCGAGTCTACTCCTCACTTTACAGTCAACGGTCAACGTAAAAGGGGATGGGGGATTAGGCCATCTAAAGAGTGCTGACAAAGGGAGAGAGAGAGACTGAACGCATAAAACTGGTGTGATCCTCTATTGTTTTGTGAGACCGATGGCCACGGCCTCTCTCGCTCTCTATGCCCTCCCCTCCCCTGGCCTCTACAAATATTGGTATGAGAGTGAGAGCTGATGAACAATCGATGACCCGTAACCGCCACTTTTTCTCTGACTGGTCGAGTTTTCGGTCATAGAGTGTCCTATTTTCCTATGGCCATCTCTTAATGAGATGTTCAAAGTTCCGGGCAAGGGAAACATAAAGTTTCAGTGCACACTTTGCTTACGAAAAAACAGACACATTGTAGCCAGCAAGAACCACAAACTCTAATCTACGGAAACACATCTAGCTAAGCCGGGCAACTGCATTCTGCATTGGCTAGAACGAGTTATTTTTTTTTCTCCGTTTCTTGTGAATAAGAGGCTAGAAACGAGTTTTTTTTTTTCTCCGTTTCTTGTGAATAAGAGGCGAAACACCCGAGTCCAAAGGGAGCTTTCGTAGATCTCTTCTTTAGCTCCGAATATCGTAGTGGAGGGATACGCTGCTACTGAGCATGCGCACCCCTATACTTTCGTGTGCACAATTCCACGGATCATTTGCGGAGGCCAAAAGCTAGCGGGAGGGTGGATGTGGCTGCAGGTTTCAATGACTTGTCAGCTTACAAGTGAACGTAGCGCACCTACATCCTTTATCTTAACTACGATATTTTATTTTCAAAAGGAGCAGCGTAATACGGGCATTTGAGAAATTACAAGTAGTGTTTCAGAACATTTTTGAAACATACCAAAATTCATTCTATTCTTTTCTGGATAAGTGTACGGATAAAAGGTAACGTGAAAGTATACTGTAACGTAACAAATAAAGTATTCCGCTACTTTTAAGCGAAGGTAATTTTTAAAGATAATTCATTACATTTGAGGCTCGGCTATTTCTAATTGCAATGCATTACATTTTTCAAGTAACAAGCACAAATCTGCTGCCTGGTCACTTTTGCGAGTCTGCTCGTATTTTGTTGAGCAAGACCTGACAGCATCATTAAATTTTAATGACACGTTACCAAAATATCCGGATGTAAAATAATTTCGTCGACACTTTTAAACATGACACAACGTACAGGACGCTTCAAAATTACAAAATAAAAAAAAAACGATGCACATTAAGAAAAAATATTAACACTTTCCGCGGGACGCATAATGTCATAAATAACGAAGAGGGATACGTTTTATAGAAAAACATTCTGGAGTTTTTTTTTTTTAGTTTCAGTCACATTTTTGTTGTAAAACTTCATTGCTCAGCCACTAAACCTGATCAAGAATGTGCGCAGCGCACAATGCTTCGCCTAGTTTTGGGTGAAGATCTCCTTAATCCTCAGATCATGTAACTCTATTCCGCTTTCTCGAATTTAAGTAGAACCCCCCCTAGGTCAGGTGAACCCCCCCCCCCCCACCCCCTCAGTACCCTTTTATCCTCCTCCTCAAGAGCTGTGATCTAATTCAGCGTTACAAGGTGTTGTAAACGGCTTCCACATTTTTATGCTCAAGCTCCCCCTTGCCCCGTTCACTTTTCCTATAAAAAGGCACAAAATTCGAACGTAGGTAGCAGTTGGACCCGCTTCAACGTTCCATAGGCACCATGACTGGAGTGAGTTTGTTTTCAGATTACTATGCTTTTCCAGCTGCGTATTTAAAACGAAGTTACTACAGTTTTAAGCAGTTTCTTGCGTCTCACTTCAGGATTGTCTGTGTGTCGCGATATCTTGTCTAATCCTAGTGTGCACTGATTGGCTCATTTAACAAACCTATAGTATTTGCTAAAAAAGATAACCCTACATCCTTTGAAAAAAGTAGCAAGCAGATGTAACACACTACATGATCCGATTTAAAATCATCATCAAATCCTTATGACCACCTCTACATTGCGAGAATGACCACGTAGCTGACACGCCATCCGCGTTATGCACCTTCTTCTTAAGCTGATGGTGGTTAATAGTTGCCTGGGATAGACCCGTATCCTATTGTCGACTACGTATGCGTGTAATGAGAAAGTTGCGGATTTAATCAACTCTGACAAAGGGCAGCTCCTTTAGTCAAGATCACTGCTGACCAGGTCAAATTATTCGTTGCTAGTCTTCTCTACTAGAATAATACTCTTCCGAAAGTACAACGCTCCATGTGCCAGCATTGTGCTACAGTGGATTGAAGAGCATCATGATTATTTCATGTTGATGACTTGACCATTTAACCCGTCGGATAGCCCGTTAAAAGGCTTGACTATTTAACCGGTCGGATATCCCGTGAAAAGGCTGGAGCCTTCCCCCCCCCCCCCCCCCCCCAGTCCGGGGGGGGGGGGGGGGAAAGAAGCGGGGGGGGGGGGGTCACAAGCCTTTTCACCCTCCCCTCTAGATATATCGGACTGTTAAAGAAAACAATACGGAAAAAGAAGCGTGGTCGAGCTTATTTTAATTTGAAATTATTTATGGATATGTATTGCTACTGTCGCTCTTCCCTGCAAAAAAGATCGTGTAGAAGGTCATTGTTGGAAACTCGTTGACAGGAGGCACTACTCGTGGCATGCTTAGTGGTTCGGAAGTTCGAAGCTTTGTCTTTTCGATTGAAATAACTGGGCGATTGAGACAAAAAAAGGAATTAAACAAAACAATAAATGCGGAGATCAAAAGCTGCTGTAGTTTCGCATGTTCAGAGGCTCAGAACTGTGAAACAAGTTCCTCCCACCAAAATGTGTACAGGCAAAAAGAAACACGTCCCACGAACGTGAAGCGAGAAAATAAAAACAAAGTAAAAATTGCTTTTTCTTTTAATGACGTGCTGAACTTGAACAAGTTAGAAATCTTCCCTTTTCAGTTCATTTATTCCTCAACGTGCAAAAACAATAAACACATTAATTTGTATTCTGCAGATGGCAATGATTAATAGTGACTGTGGTGTTAATTTGAATGTGATATCTCAAGCAATTAAGACGAAAAAAATTACCAAGTTTAGGGCATAATTGCCCGTAGATACATCTTTGAACAGTTCTTCGAAACTCATCTTGAATAACAATAACCATATCCTAAGACGACACTTACCTAGGCTATGCACAAATCATTCTTAGAAAGTGTTACATCTCTACCCTAACTAGCTTCGGCTATAGCGCCCTTCAAAAATGGCACGAACGACAATCATCAAAAACTTGTCATCTCTTTTCGCACGTTCGGGAATTATTCCTTTAAAACTAAGCATGCCGGAACATTGAAATTAACGGCATTGTCTTTCGCAAGGAAGTCAGCACCGAATGTGAAAATTCAACAAAAAGAAATATTACGAATGTACGTACCTCACTGCTTGAATCCAAATGAAACCGCCCGCCGGTCTACGAAATTAAACGAACTTCGAACTTTTACCTTAAAAGTACGAAGTTCGTCGAACTGTCGACTTTTCAGGATTCGAAAGTTCGAAAATGTTCAAATTCTCCAGATAAATAAGTTCGAAAGTTCGAAAATTATTGAGTTCTTAGCAGTGGGGGTTCGAAAGTTCGAAAAGCTTCGACTTTTTAGTGCAAGAAGCTTGAAAGTTCAAAAATCACAGAATATTCTAGTCTATTAAGTTTGAAAGTTAGACAAGCATCAAATTTCGCTGCGTAAAAAGGTCGAAAGTTTGAAATTATCGACTTTCTAGCGTAATAAGTTCAAAGGTTCGTACAGCATTGCATTTCTGAACGTACGAAGTTCGGAATTTCGAAAAGCGTCGAACTTCTTAGTTTAACAAGTTATAAAAATCGACTTCCTTCAAATTTTTCGATATAGAAAGCTCGAGAATTCATAAGCTTTCGAAACTTTCGCCCGCTTGATGCGATCATCGAAACTTTGGTTCGAAAAAAGTTCGACGCATCCCTAGACTATCAAGCACACATGTATTGTGCTTCTGTTCTAAGATGTCAGTTTACCACCCAAAGAGCTCACATCAATAAGTGTGCTAAAAAAAAGAGACCGTGTAAGGAAGATAATAATTTGACCCCGTCTTCGCCGCGGGAGGTACTAAGGCACTCAAATCAAGTACACACTTCAGATAGTTGATATCGCTGGAACCATTTCGTGGTAACCTCTCACTTACAAACGGATATATAAGCAATCTTGTCAACACACGTTTACTGCCCCGCCGATTGTGTTCGACCCAATATAGGGGCAGGTACCACTATTTAATTTTATCACATTTTTGGAATTTCTGTTGGCAAGCATTATGTCAAGAAATGTGTTTTAATTAGAACCTCGTTCTGCATTTAATTTCAGTCGATCACTTATAATTAGACTGTTGATTTTCAGATGTTTATTTATAAGCGAAATCGGCGGACGATTTCGGTGTTGATTCATTTTGGAATATCGGCGTATTTTGATAATGTTTTAGACACATGCCAAAAACAGTGATACTTAGTCAAACAATCCAATAAAAAGCTAAATGTTCAAGCATAAGATGTGAGGATTTTGACAAAATAATCGGTGATTTTTTAACAAATTTTGTACATTTTGTGCAAACGAATGTTTTTAGGTGGTTTTGTCTGAATGTGTATGCCTGACGAAGTTGAAAATGTCTCTAGGAGATCGTGATTAGAATGGTAAATTAAGGGATATAGCCAAATTAAAAAAAAAATACAACACCCTACGCGGGATGCACTAAGCCGTAAAAGACGAAGAGGCATTTGTTTTATTCAATCACAATCTGGATCGCTTAAACTTTTTAGTGCCAGTCACGTCTCGGTTCTTAGAATATTTAATTGCTTGAGCACTAAAACTGATGAGGAATATTCGCAGCACACAATGCTTCGCCAAGGTTCGGGTGGAGATCTAGTTAACCCTCAGATCATGCAGCTCTATTTCCCTTTCGGAGAATATAAAATAGCGTTACTTTTTTTTTATGTTTTTCGTATTGAAGTCTCCTTTTACAGTACACTTTTCCTATAAAAAGGCATAGAAGTCAAGCGTAGTCAGCAGTTGGACGGACGAGCAAGCTCCATACGCACCATGACTGGAGTGAGTTTCTTCTTAAATGTCTCTCCTTTACAGCTACGTATTCAAAGCGAAAATATTCCGATTTTACCTTTTTTTAGTGTCTCGCTTCATGATCACCTTAGAGTGTGCTGCCTTATCCTGTCCAAGCCTTGTGTGCACTGAATGCCTCATTTAACAAACATACGGTATTTGCTTTACAAAAATATCCCGGCAACCTTTGAGAACGTAGTAACCACAATTTGTCACAATCTACGGTTCAATATAAACTGATCAGCAAATTCATTATGGCCATATCTACTATGCAGGAATGAGCGCTCCTAGCTGACGCGCTATCCGTGTTATCTACTATCTTCTGATGCAGATGGTGGATACCTCCTACCAGGGAGAAAGACGTATGGTATTGTCGACTACGTATGCGTGTAATGGGAAAAGCTGCCGATTTAAGAGCCTTTGACGAAAGGCAGATCCTGATGTTAGATCACAGCTGAGCAGTTCCACACATTCGTTGCTTGTCTTCTTTACTGGAACCATAACATTTCAACAGGACAACCCCACACGTCACTAGGCCATAAGTGTACCAAAATGGGTTGAAGAGCAAGTTGATGAATTCCAGTGATGACCCGCACGATTTAACTCGTCAGACATTAGTGATATTGAGCACAAATGGGATGTGATGGGGCGTCAGCTCCTAGCTTGCGAACCTCCTTGTCGTTACCTACACGAACTGCGCGAAATGTGTATAGAAACATGGTATAATCTTATTCAACGCACCGATAAAATATTTGTAGAGTTCATTCCAAGATGAATGGCAAATGTTCTGCGCTGCAGATATGAATGAGCGTTGTATTAGTTTGTTTATAATAACGTTCTGGCTTAGTGTTTGCTGGAGATTTCCACATTTGTGCGGTCGTGTCGTTTGTAAAATATATACTTTATAAAGTTTAAATTTTCCACGATTTCGATATATTTCAAACTAATTTCAAGATTTCGTTGTTTACAGCTCACAGCCTGCCTTCTTCTGGCTTTGGCCAGCAGTGCCTTTGCTGGCAACGTCCTCGGAGGCCTTGGCTATGGAGGACTTGGCTATGGAGGCCTTGGCTACGCAGGCCTCGGCTACGGAGGCCTCGGCTACTCCGGCCTTGGATACGGATACGGCCTTGGCTCCGGCTACGGTCTCGGCTACGGCTACGGCCTCGGCTACGGTCATGGTCTCGGCTTTGGACACTCTGGCCTGAGTGGTTATGCCGTCGCTGCTCCAGCTGTGACCAAGGTTTCTACCGTGCACCACGCCCCAGCTGTTGCCTCTTACGCCGTTGCCCCAGTCGCCACCTATGCTGCTGCCCCAGCTGTGACCAGGGTGTCTACTGTCCACCACGCCCCAGCAGTTGCCTCCTACGCCGTCGCCCCAGTCGCCACCTACGCTGCTGCCCCAGCTGTGACCAGGGTGTCTACTGTCCACCATGCCTCAGCTGTTGCCTCCTACGCCGTTGCCCCAGTCGCCTCCTACGCTGTTGCCCCAGCTGTCGCCAAGGTTGCCACTGCCTACCACGCTGCTCCTGCCATCACCACCGTTGCTCATGCTCCAGCCTTCGGTTACGGCTACGGCGTTGGACACCTCGGATACGGTCTCGGACACTTCGGCTATGGACATGGTCTCTCCAGCTACGGCCTGAACTACGGTTATGGTCTTGGCACCTATGGAGACTACGCCACCCTCCTCCGCAAGAAGAAGTGTAAGCTACA
This sequence comes from Ixodes scapularis, assembly GCF_016920785.2. Taxonomy (NCBI): domain Eukaryota; kingdom Metazoa; phylum Arthropoda; class Arachnida; order Ixodida; family Ixodidae; genus Ixodes; species Ixodes scapularis. The sequence goes on along the minus strand of NW_024609846.1, from coordinate 72,296,997 downwards.
ATATCACTTTGCTGTATTTCTTCCTTAAGTATACATTTACTCGCTCTTGAGTGGGAGGGAGTTAATTCATAATATAATTTATCTATAGTTTTGATGACCACGGGGGCCTTTAAAGAAATTTTTATTGTGCTCCAAAGCGTGACATCAGACGTGATTCTGGAGAAAGGATGGTCATATACTTATTATAACTGGTTCTTTAAATTTATGTTTACGCGCGATGAAGAGTACAGTAATTACTTGTTGGTGTATTTTTACTTACAGAAATAGGAAGCTACATCCTGGGTTTCCCAAAGGCCGAGGAGGAGGAACACCCAAGAATGCAGTCTTTGTTTATATTCCCATCTTCTGTACGGAATGTGAACTCCAAATAAATTATTTTATCTACGATATATAAATGTCCGAGTCCTAACTTTTTTTGTGAATATAGAATATACATCCAAGGACTCGTCCTGCGGTATATTATTGTTATACGCACCTCCTCTATACTAAATATTTAATTATCTCTAAACATCCGTTAATGTTCTTCACGGCGGACAGGTGGGATTGCGGTGAAGTCTAAAAATAGACTTTAACATTAAATAGGTAGTTAGTTCTTTTCTTTTTAGTTCATTTTTGTCTGTGCTTTGACCACTGCAGAGTTGACATATAATTGTAGACTTAATACATGTCAAGGTTACGTCTCCAAAGAAGACAGGCTCGACCGTTTCCAGCAGCCATTCGTACACGATCGACGATTCCTTAGGTTCGAAATATCGCGGTCATTTCCTGCTTTTCCTGCCCGGGGTGGAAAATATAATTTTTTAAATATTTCGTTAGCTTAAGTAATGACATGGCTTTGAATTTACCCCATCATAATATACGTCTATGATATCTTCCAAATACGATGAAGATACATTACTATCCCGGTACTGTAATATATTTCTATTGCGGTATTTGGATATAGTTGTAAAATGGAGTTGTACCACAGCTGCAAAATACATTTACGACGTATCTATCCCATTGTAATACTCTTCCAGGTTTACGCAACGCTCTACATTTGGCGTAAAAAACTAACTGCCGTGCTTTCACGATAGAATTCAAACGATCCCGAAATTAGTAATAAGAACCCGCTGCATATTCTCCACTACAGGTGGAATCCTGGTAGCTGGTATGTCAGAAGTCGCAACATTTGATGGAAATTAAAGCAAAATAAAATAGGTAAGAACTCAGGACCCTTGCAATACCGAGCACTATAGCTGCCTCTCGTTTCCTGTAAGTTCCGTGGAGACTAAGGTCACTTAATGCAGACATGTCTTTCGGCGCTCTCTAATTCCAAGTCCAGGGTCCAAGAATCGTAGAGGACACGGCTGCGGCTTCATAAAAGGGTTCTGTGTTTTCGGGGTAAGTGTTTCTTCTAATGTTAATTTCTTTTTTTACCAGATATGTGTGGTTTTCAGGTATAAACTGTAAGTGGCAGGCAAAACAAGTCAGGATTTATCAGCGCTTATTTTAAGAAAGATAGAGCACGGGCATAGGTACTTCCCAACCTCTAAGGGACGCATGCATGACCTGTATACTTAGAGTTTGTCACGGAACAGATGACAGTTGGAAGCAAAAAAAGAAAAAGTAGTAGGCCGTTTCTTCCCTCCCCTCCCCCTTTGAAGGAAAAAATGAAGCAGCCTGCTTTCACAAGCAGCCGTCGGCCTCCAGCACTCGGTCGTTAAGTGGAAGGGATACTATATTATAGGCATGCGACATTGTAGTCATGGATGGATGAAAAGTTCGTGGGAAAAGATGATGCATAAAATCACAAAAGAAAAAAAAAGCGAGCACTTCGTTTCGTCTTTTCCATAAACTGCGCCCTTCTCACCAACCACAACTTTCAAAGTTTGCACTTCCTATGTATCTCTTTTTATTTTGTAGGATACCCTTCTACCGCCTATGCAAAAATATGTAATGAACAGCCCGTCACACCAAAGCCAAATGTATCTACCTATATCCGTATCTGTCATTTGAGTCTAGAATGCATCTATCTCAGCATTTGTATTTTGAAGTATTTTTAAGTATCTTTGTGCCGTCCTTCGAGATTTCATAATATAAAAGATGCAAGTAAGCCCGACTATCACTTCAATGGAGTTAATTCGCACACAATGACGTGTTGTAACGATAAAAAAAAACTGAACAGTACGCCTTCTAAATGAAAACAGCCACCAAATTTCACATCTAATTATTAACACCAAGAGTAAATATTTTTCTTACCACAGCTATTGCAGTAAAATACAGCTCATGCAAATGCGTGTTTGTTTTCAGAAAGGTTTGTAGGCATGAGGCTATGGTGGCCAGCTAAACTTCCAGTATCCTCTTCCAGTATGAATAGAGTCGCAAACAATTAATCGAATTTATTTCCAACTTGTGATATGTTACAGTGAATTAAGGGATACTAGCTACTCCATACAGGTGACAAGCCATAACTTAGATTTGCACTACGGTTGTAAAAAAAAAAATCACACTCACTTTTTACCTTTTTTCTCAGTAGGATATTACATAAAACTAAGAATTCTTTCCTAGGAAAAACAGTACCAAATCGTTTCTTATATTATGAAGTGTATGGAAACGAAGCACACTTTGGACTGAATACATGTGATATATTTTGAGATCATTAAAGGTAGCGTGAAGGTCTGGGATGCCCGATCACCGTGAAATGGGAAAGAAGTGGCCTGAGGCACTCACCTATACATACTTTAGTAAAGAGCGTGCAAAATGTGTGATTGTTTTATTTTTATTCATTTTCACAAGAAACCTGATTAAAACGAACAAGACCCTACGTGAGCAGCTTCTGAGAAAATATCTTTAGTTTGAACTCCAGTTGGAATGAAAACCTTAGAAAAATTATCGTCTAATAAATTATTTAGTTTACTGAAAAAAAACTATTTGTTTAATCTAAAAATGTTGGAGCCCTTTATCTATCGAGTTGCCGGCCAAGATAGCAATATCAATACTCGTTACCATTTCAGTCGTAAAAATAACGTTCTTGGGTTCTGTGTCAAATATTATTTTGTCTGCAACTGCACTCAGGAATATGCTATTGTAGTACAAACTATAATTAGAAATGTGCTTTAAATCTCGCTTTCACAAAAACGGGTTGTTAAACTTACAAGTAAATACCGCTTTACTAGATACATACGTATCTAAGTCTTTAGTAGTCTTTCTGTCATATATATGCGCATGGAAAAGGTTAATATAGCGATATATACCCCGTTTACAACCCGTGGCATGAAACTGTGACAAAGAAAAGGGGAGGCGTAAAACACAATTAATGTCAGTTAGTATTTGTGCAGATATTGTTCTAGGCATATGCAGGTCTCGTATATAAACTGCTCAACCCTTAATGCACATAGAAACATAGCGATTGCAAATTATTCCTACAGCAAAATGAAGATACAACTAAAGTCTGCTTTTGTTGTTAAAATTTACATTCGAGAGGGGTCTTAAGGTACCACCCGAAGATATGCGAGAAACACTAATTGCCCTTGATGAAACAATTCGTTCATTGCTGGAGGAGCTCATATTTGAAAGGACTATAGCTGACTACTATAGCTTGAAATCAATGGCTGCCAACATCGCGAAATGGAGACCTTAGAAATAATTTGACCGACCTGACAGCTAAACTTGAGATATATTCTGAAAGTGCGGATATACTTTTGCAATCTAGCGCCTACGTAGCAAGCCCGGGTTGATCCCACTAGCCTCGACTGAACTCATCTCAGATGCACTAAATTATCCGTGGCGCAATGTTCACCCAAGCCCATATGGCGTAAAGAGAGATGCCTTGGAATGATTGCGTTCTGCAGGGATTTCTCGGTGTATGAATAGATTGTGGCAAGCCGAAATATTTTATCCTGCTCGAGGATAACATTTCGTGATTATCGTATGGTGATCAGATAAGGATTATAACAAATCACCAAGGAAAACAGTAAGTGAAATACCCCGCGAAGGAAACTGCGAAAAATAAGATGTCCCTGCATTCAAAATCAGCAGTGCTTGGGGAATCAAATTCGTCACTTGACGCTAAGGCTTTCCTCGGTGTACCCATTTAATAAAGTTTCTTCTAACCAGATCCGACAGTCCGTGCTACATATATGCAACAGGTGCCTTTTTGTTCATGATTTGCATAGCGGCCACGCGTGCCACGACTGTATGCCAGGAAAGGCGAGCACCGTCAGCCACTCCCATTTTTTTGTTGACGATATTGAACAACGTAATTTTCGTCCATATGCACAATATGCACTCAGTTTCGGGTATAGAACGCTCACCATTGTCCTGTTCGTCTGAGTTGCGTTTATTGAACGTTTTCTCGGGTTGTTCAGCGTGGCCTGGTGCTTCACAGTCAGCCAACTGCGTCGCAGGCATTTTCCCATGACCAAATGCAGAAAATAACTACTGGGCTTATGGGCAATCGTTCTGTGCAAACTGGTGAAGCTGGTAGCGATAAAATGACTGGCGGCCCCGTAACTTACGTACGTCTCGTGCGAGTATATCGCAACGTTGACTTCAACCCACTCTTTCACCTTTTCTAGAGCCAAGCAGGTGTGAGCGGCATCATCACACAGGTCCCCACTGATGATGGCAAAGCGGTTTACGGATTTTCTTGTCGTCACTACGCAAGTAAATATCGTAACTTTTTTTTTCCAGTGGTATGCTTGAACTTTGTCAGGAAGCATAATGGTTCAGTTTTCAGCAAGGCCAAAATGAAAGACAATGCTCCCGCGTTGCGTGCACTGTTTTTCATCGTAAATCCCTTTACCTTGCGTTTGTCTGATATGGTTGTGAAAAATCCAACTTTCAACCGTTACTTGAACGACTTTTAGGAAAGTCTAAGAGTCTAATGTTTCTTCTTCACAAGGTCGCCGGACTGCCATGTTGTAAGGACAATCTCTTCATCCTCTGGGATATGTAGTTCACCGAGTGTAAAAGACTGGCTGTTTGGGCAGTAATCATAGTCTCCTTAAAGACACAGACCTGTTAGTGGATGGCATAGAAATGCTGAGCTCATTTCACCAGTGTTGAATGTTGAGCCTGTAACACTCTCTAGAGCGGCAATACAAAGGTAATAACTGGCGCAGCGCACACAAACGCACAATTTCTGGTAGGAATACATTTGACCCATCTAGGGCGCAAGGAATAAAATTTCGTTAGCCCAAAGCCGGAATCAGGGTGCTTGTCTTGGTATATACGGAAGGCCTCTCGGATTGAGCGTGTCAGGAAGCGCTTTGTTACGAACATTTTCTCCCCGTCGAGCATGACAGAGATCACGTCCTTTTGGTTGCTATCTTGGCTCGAACTTTATAGCTCGTCTTTCGTTAAGTACTCAAGGGCAGCAGACACGTTGTTTGGGCTCACCTTGCACCTCGTGTAAGGATCCGTCTCATACCACACGCCATGCGTTTCCTTACCTAAATCGTAAACACTGTGGCCATGTTAACGTTTCCTAGGTTAACATGACGACAGTGTTTGAGCTTTATTGTATATAGGCGGGGCTCGAGTATTTGTGGATTCTGCTGTCGGTCGGTGTGCCCCTTTGAGCCTGATATAATGGCCCGGGACGCGAGCGAGCGGGATGGCGACAGGCACGACTGCTAAGTAAACAAGCATCGGCGGCCATATTTTGCTGGTTAAAGCGAACCTCCTTGTCCTTGAGAGCAAGCGGGGAAATGCGGAAAAGGTTGCATCGGCCGTTCCGCCTGAGCTAGTGAGGAGTTTTGTCTGCTATTTCCGTCATCAATTGCGACATAATAGTGAACTTCGCGAGGAAATGATCCTTGCTAGCCACAGAACATTATCACGCAGAAAGGGAATGCTTGAATATGTTTTTATTCTAGATTAAAATCAGGGATATTCTAATAGAGACAGAGAGATGGAGATAGCGGGGAAAAGAGAGGAATATAAAGTGTCGGGGGACAATAAAGTAAACAAAGCTCGCAGTGGTTGATGACTGCTGGATCTCTTCTCGGATCCCTAGTCCGTAATATGATACCACTTTGTGCACAGTACTTTCTCTACACTTTTACTGCGTGAACGATTGCTATAGTTATCAATGGCCTCCTTTAAATAAAAATATATAAAAGAAGTGTGTTTGTTTCATGAAACTGGAGCTCAGAGTCACTTCTTGTATAGGGTACTGCTAGGTGTAGGTTTTGAAAAAGGACCCTACTTCGGGGGGAGTTAAGTATTCTTTGTCGATGAAATAATGCAACATCTTTTTAATAGAAATAAATGCCGGAATAGAGTAGGACAGGGTACCAAAAATTTAAGAGGCAAAGATTTTTTTTTTATTTGCATTGGAACATTTCATTGTTTGATTTTGGCCCCAGTTTGCCTATATCTATCACGATTATCGTATCACTAAGATACCTAATATATATTTTTAAAATTAGCTATATATAAGTAAAATACTATCTGAAAATTATATGATGGCAATTATATTATTTCATGAGACACAGGCCTCCACATTTGGCCATTTCACGTTCGATCAGACATGTTTGTCAATTTTTTGAAAAAAAAAATAGATATTTTAAATGAACATTATTACTAGACATAACAAGAAAGCTTCACCCATATTTTGTTTCCAGAAAGTATTAAAATTCTTTTAATTTTATACTTTTAGTTAATCACGTTCAAACCTGCTCCCTACATCAGTCCGCGTTAATGCAACTGTCCACCACTTCATGCCTTACAAATTTTCCTGTCCCGAATTTTTTTTTTGTGGTCAAAAATAAGTGTGAATTGGTTTATACCAGATACTAGATAATGGCATATAAAACATTCGATAATTTAAAAATGTCGACCAGCCACCCTTTGGTCGATCTCATCTGAAATCACCAAATAGCATTTCCTGACACATCTCTAATATATGCAATTCGAGCGCCAATTACCACCGTTAACAATATACCTCTTTGTCTCTTGGCTACCTAGGGTTCGAAACCCGTCCTTGCTTTTCAGACAACAGTAATGCCAAGCCAAAGGCACAACACCTTCAAGCTGTTTATCGTGATACTAAATAATATTATTACTCAGTTTTCGCTTAAACATTGTGGGCTACAGCACGGCTGTTTGTTCAAAGTCAGCCCCAAACTTTTCGCCTTTTCTTCAACCTCAAGGTTACTATTAATAGGCCCTCTACTCCTTGATTTCTGCTAGCACTACTGCTGTTCGTTAAGGCACGCTCAAATGTCAGGACTGATACATTTATACTGTCAAGGCCACCTTAGTCAAGGTACGTAGTAGTGCAGTGCGCGCTCCGAAATCGCACACGCAGGTAGCATTAGTGTCGGGAGGCAACACAATGTTGCCAGAAAGCGAATCGCTAGAATGAAATACTACTGCCAAGCAGACTTGGGAACTAATCCGTGACAAGTAACACAACGTCGAGTTATTTTCCAATAAAATTTTGGAAAATATTTTTCAATATTTTCCGATAACGGATAACTTTATTTAATTGCTACCTTTTTAAATATATTAGCATAACTGGAGCAATACGATACGATCAGAACATTCAAAATGTTCAACAAGATAGAAAACATCAAAAAGGGGAGAATCGCCGAAAAAAAAACGACTATTTCCTGGACCGGTCACTGAAACCACTCAATAAAACGGGCAGGGCATGTACAAACATACGAAGGACAAGAATCAAGTAACACAACGTCGAGTAGGCTCTCCGTCGCCTTCCATTTTGTTTTTATTCTTTTCACGGGCAGGAGAAAGCTCTTCGTGTTTATTTGTTTTTGTTCTTTACACCGTCTCACCCTTCCAACTTCTTCGACGTCTCCCGCGGCCTACACAGACATCAAACGCGGTTCCATAACACCTCGACTCGCGGCTTCAAAACTCTGGTAACAGACGGCGTAGCCTCTCGCAAGGGGGTCGAATTCTCTATGTTTTTGATATGTGCTACTTTATTCTAGCACGCCTTTGAGGCACGGCTGAAAAGCGCCCACCGCGAGGTTAAGCGCATCGTCTTGAGGGTACGGGCGATACTTCTTTTGGTTTACATTTTTGGGTAGACTGGTGGAGTCTACTCCTCACTTTACAGTCAAAGGTCAACATAAAAGGGGGGGGGGGGGATTAGGCCATCTAAAGAGTGCTGACAAAAAGAGAGAGAAAGAGTGAACGCATAAAACTGGTGTGATCCTCTATTGTTTTGTGAGACCGATGGCCACGGCTTCTCTCGCTCTTTATGCCCTCCCCTCCCCTGGCCTCTACAAATATTGGTATGAGAGTGAGAGCTGATGAACGATTGATGACCCGTAACCGACACTTTTTCTCTGACTGATCGAGTTTTCGGTCATAGAGTGTCCGTCGTTCCCATGGCCGTCTCTTAATGAGATGTTCAAAGTTCCGGGCAACGGAAACATAGAGTTTCAGTGCTCACTTTGCTTGCAAAAAAACAGACACATTGTAGCAAACAAGAACCACAAACTCTAATCTACGGAAACACTTCTAGCTAAACCGGAAAACTGCATTCTGCATTGGCTATACATTGTAACACTAGAAACGAGTTATTTTTTTTTCTCCGTTTCTTGCGAATAAGAGGCGAAAACATCCGAGTCCAAAGGGAGGTTTCGTAGATCGCTTCTTTAGCTCCGAATCTCGTAGTGGAGGGAGACGCTGCTACTGAGCATGCGCACCCCTAGCTTCGTCTGCACAATTCCGCGGATCATTTGCAGACGCCGTAAGCTAGCGGGAGGGTGGATGTGGTTGCAGGTTTCAGTGAATTGTTAGCTTAGAAGTGAACGGAGCGCACCTACAGTTTTTATCTTAAATACAATATTTTATTTTCAAAAGTAGCAGCATAATACGGGCATTTGAGAAATTAGAGGTAGTGTTTCAGAACATTTTTGAAAAATATCAAAATTTATTGTATTGTTTTCTGGATAAGTGTACGGATAAAAAGTAACGTGGAAGTATATTGTAACGTAACAAGTAAAGTACTCCGTTACTTTTAAGCGAAAGTGATTTTTAAAGATAATTCATTACATTTGAGGCTCGGTTATTTCTAATTGCAATGCATTACATTTTTCAAGTAACGAGCACAAGTCTGCTGCCTGGTCACTTTTGCGAGTCAGCTCGTATTATGTTGAGCAAGACCTGACAGCATCATTAAATTTTAATGCGACGTTACCAAAATATTCGGATGTAAAATAATTTCGTCGACACTTTGAAACATGACACAACGTACAGGACGCTTCAAAATTACAAAATAAAAAACGAGGCAAATTAAGAAAAAAAATTAACACTTTCCGTGGGACGCACAATGGCATAAATAACGAAGAGGGATAGGTTTTATAGGGAAACATTCTGGATTTTTTTTTTCTTTAGATCCAGTCACATCTTTGTTGTAAAACGACTTCATTCCTCAGCCGCTAAACCTGATCAAGAATGTGCGCAGCGCTCAATACTTCGCCTAGTTTTGGGTGAAGATCTCCTTAATCCTCAGATCATGTAACTCTATTTCCCTTTCTCGCATTTAAGTAGCTTTAATTTTTTACAGCGCAGCTTTTAGGCGACCGTTTCCGGTTTGAGTGGCGTCGCCGTCGGTGTCGGCGTAACCACGAGCCCCCCTTCCCCCCATAAGACATCGGGGAGGCCTCGGGTGCCTTCGAGAGGACCTCGGCAGGACCTCGGGTTCCTTTGGGAGGAAATCGGGCACCTTCGGTGCCCTCGGGGAGGGGAGTGACGTGACCCCCCCTTGCCGAGGTCACGTGACGCCCCCCCCCCCCCCCCTCAGTACCCTTTTATCCTCCTCCTCAAGAGCTGTGATCTAATTCAGCGTTACAGGGAGTTGTAAACGGCTTCCACATTGTTATGCTCAAGTTCCCTTGCCCCGTGCACTTTTCCTATAAAAAGGCACATAATTCGAACGTAGGCAGCAGTTGGACCCGCTTGAACGTTCCATAGGCACCATGACTGGAGTGAGTTTGTTTTCAGATTACTATGCTTTTCCAGCTGCGTATTTAAAACGAAGTTAAAACAGTTTTACGCAATTTCTTGCGTCTCACTTTAAGATATTCTAACTGCGTGTCACGATATCTTGTCTAACCCTCGTGTGCACGGATTGGCTCATTTAACAAACCTATAGTATTTGCTAAAAAAGATAACAAAGGGCAGCTCCTTTGAAAAAAGTAGCAAGCAGATGTAACACAATATGTGATCCGATTTACACTCATCATCAAATCCTTATGACCACCTCTACATTGCGAGAATCAGCGCGCGTAGCTGACACGCCATCCGCGTAACGAACCTTCTTCTTAAGCTGATGGTGGATAACAGGTGCCAGGGATAGACCCGTATCCTATTGTCGACTACGTATGCGTGTAATGAGAAAGTTGCGGATTTAATCAACTCTGACAAAGGGCAGCTCCTTTAGTCAAGATCACTGCTGACCAGGTCAAATTATTCGTTGCTAGTCTTCTCTACTAGAATAACACTCTTCCGAAAGTACAACGCTCCATGTGCCAGCATTGTGCTACAGTGGATTGAAGAGCATCATGACGAATTCATGTTGATGACTTGACCATTTAACCCGTCGGATAACCCGTAAGAAGACTAAAGCCCCCCCCTCCCCCCCCCCCTCTAGCCTTTTTTCACCCTCCGCTCTAGATATTTCAGACTGTTAAAGAAAACAATCCGCAAAAAGAGGGCGTGGTCTAGCTTATTTTAATTTGAAATTATTTATGGATATGTATTGCTACTGTCGCTCTTCCCTGCAAAAAAGATCGCGTAGAAGGTCATTGTTGGAAACTCGTTGTCAGCAGGCACTACTCGTGGCATGCTTAGTGGTTCGGAAGTTCGAAGCTTTGTCTTTTCGATTGAAATAACTGTGGCATTAAGAAAAAAAAAAGAAATTAAACAAAACAATAAATGCGGAGGTGAAAATCTGCTGTATTCTCGCATGTTCAGAGGCTCAAAACTTTGAAACAAGTTCCTCCCACCAAAATGTGTACACGCAGAAAGAAACACGTTCCAGGAACGTAAAGCGAGAAAATAAAAACAAAGTAAAAATTGCTTTTTTTTTTAATGACGTGCTGAACTTGAACAAGTTAAAAATCTTCCCTTATGAGTTCATTTATTCCTAAACGTGCAAAAACAATAAACACATTAATTTGTATTATGCTGATGGCAATGATTAATAGGGACTGGATGTTAATTTCAATGCGATATCTCAAACAATTAAGACGAAAAAAATTACCAAGTTTAGGGCATAATTTCCCGTAGATACATGTTTGAACATTTCTTCGAAATTCATCTTGAATAACAGTAATCATATCCTAAGACGACACTCACCTAGGCTATGCATAGATCATTCTTAGAAAGTTTTACATCTTTACCCTAACTAGCTTCGGTTATAGCGCGCTTCAAATATGGCACGAACGACAATCATCAAAAACTTGTCGTCTCTTTTCGCTCTTTCGGGAATTATTCCTTTAAAACTAAGCATGCCAGAACATTGAAATTAACGGCATTGTCTTTCGCAAGGAAGGCAGCATGGCATGTGAAAATTCGACAAAAAAAATTACGAATGTACGTACCTCACTGCTTGAATTCAAATGAAACCGCCCGCCGGTCTTTCGAAATTAAACGAACTTCGAACTTTTACCCTAAAAGTACGAAGTTCGTCGAACTGTCGACTTTTCAGGAGTCGAAAGTTCGAAACTGTTCAAATTCTCCAGATAAATAAGTTCGAAAGTTCGAAAATTATTGACTTCTTAGCAGTGGGAGTTCGAAAGTACGAAAAGCTTCGACTTTTTTGTGCAAGAAGTTTGAAAGTTTAAAAATCATAGAATATTTTAGTCTATCAAGTTTGAAAGCTAGACAAGCATCGAATTTCGCAGTGTAAAAAGGTCGAAAGTTTGAAAAGAATCGATATTCTAGCGTAATAAGTTCAAAGGTTCGAACAGCATTGCATTTCTGAACGTACAAAGTTCGGAATTTCGAAAAGCGTCGAACTTCTTAGTTTAACAAGTTATAAAAATCGACTTCCGTCGAATTTTTCGATATAGAAAGTTCGAAAATTCATAAGCTTTCAAAACTTTTGACCTCTTGATGCGATTATCGAAACTTCGGTTCGAAAAAAGCTCGACGCATCCCTAGACTATCAAACACACATGTATTGTGCTTCTGTTCTAAGATGTTAGTTTACCACCCAAAGAGCTCACGTTAATAAGTGTGCCCCAAAAAAAGAAAACGTGTAAAGAAGATAATAAATTGACCCCGTATTCGCCGCGGGAGGTACTAAGGTACTCAAATCAAGTATACACTTTAGAAAGTTGATATAGCAGGAACATTTCGTGATAATCTCTCACTTACAAACGGATATATAAGCAATCTTGTCAACACACGTTTACTGCCCCGCCGATTGTGTTCACCCCAAGATAGGGGCAGTACCACTATTTAATTTCATCACATTTTTGTAATTTCTGTTCGCAAGCTAATATGTCAAGAAATGTGTTTTAATTAGAACCTCGTTCTGCATTTAATTTCAATCAATCACTTATAATTAGACTTGATTTTCAGGTGTTTATAAGCAAAATCGGCGGACGATTTCGGTGTTGATTCATTTTGAAATATCGGCGTATTTTGATTATTTTTATACATATGCTAAACACAGTGATACTCAGTCAAACAATCCAATAAAAAACTAAAAGTTCAAACATACGATACGAGGATTTTGACAAAAGAATCGGTGATTTTTTAACAAATTTTGTGTATTTTGTGCAAACGAATGTTTTTCGGTGCTTTTGGTTTTGTCTGAATGTGTATGTGTGACGAACTTGAAAATGTCTCTAGGAGATCGTAATTGGAATGGTAAATTAAGGGATATAGCTAAATAAAAAAATACAAAACTCTACGCGGGATGCACTATGCCGTAAAAGACGAACAGGCATTTATTTTATTCAATCATAATCTGGATCGTTTATATTTTTTAGTGCCAGTCACGTCTCGGTTCTTAGAATATTTAATTCTTTGAGCACTAAAACTCATGAGGAATATTCGCAGCACACAATGCTTCGCAAAGGTTTGGGTGGAGATCTACTTAACCCTCAGATCATGCAGCTCTATTTTCCTTTCGGGGAATATAAAATAGCGTTAGCTTTTTTCTTGTTTTTCGTATTGAAGTCACCTTTTACAGTTCACTTCTACTATAAAAAGGCATAGAAGTCAAACGTAGTCAGCAGTTGGACGGACTAGCAAGCTCCATACGCACCATGACTGGAGTGAGTTTCTTTTTAAATGTCTCTCCTTTACAGCTACGTATTCAAAGCAAACATATTCCAATTTTACCGTTTTTCTAGTGTCTCGCTTCATGATCACCTATGAGTGTGCTGCCTTATCCTGTCCAAGCCTTGTGTGCACTGAATGCCTCATTTAACAAACATACGGTATTTGCGTTACAAAAATAGCCCAGAAACCTTTGAGAACGTAGTAACCACAATTTATCACAACATAAGGTCCGATATAAACTGATCAGCAAAATCATTATGGCCATATCTACTATGCGGGAATGAGCGCTCCTAGGTGACACGCTATCCGTGTTATCTACTATCTTCTGATGCAGATGGTGGATAACTGCTACCAGGGACAATGACGTATGGTATTGTCGATTACGTATGCGTGTAATAGGAAGAGCTGCCGATTTAAGAGACTTTGACGAAAGGCAGATCCTGCCTTTCGTCAAACCTGAAGCTGACCAGTTCCACACATTCGTTGCTTGTCTTCTTTACTGGAACCATAGCATTTCAACAGGACAACCGCACACGTCACTAGGCCGTAATTGTACCACAATGGGCTGAAGAGTAAGTTGATGAATTCCAGTTGATGATCCGCACGATTTAACTCGTCAGACATTAGTCATAATGAGCACAAATGGGAAGTGATGGGGCGTCAGCTCCTGGCTTGCAAACCACCTTGTCGTTATCTACAGGAACTGCGCGAAATATATATATATACATGGTATAATCTCATTAAACGCACTGATAAAATATTTGTAGAATTCATTCCAAGATGAATGGCAAATGTTCTGCGCGGCAGATATGAATGAGCGTTGTAGTTGTTTATAATAACGTTCTGGATTAGTGTTTGCTGGAGATTCCCACATTTGTGCGGTCGTGTCGTTTGTATAATATATACTTTATAAAGTTGAAATTTTCCACGCTTTCAATATATTTGAAACTAATTTCAAGATTTCGTTGCTTACAGCTCACAGCCTGCCTCCTTCTGGCTTTGGCCAGCAGTGCCTTCGCTGGCAACGTCCTCGGAGGCCTTGGCTACGGAGGACTTGGCTATGGAGGCCTTGGCTACGCAGGCCTCGGCTACGGAGGCCTCGGCTACTCCGGCCTTGGCTACGGATACGGCCTTGGCTCCGGCTACGGTCTCGGCTACGGTTACGGCCTCGGCTACGGTCATGGTCTCGGCTTTGGACACTCTGGCCTGAGTGGTTATGCCGTCGCTGCTCCAGCTGTGACCAAGGTTTCTACTGTGCACCATGCCCCAGCTGTTGCCTCTTACGCCGTTGCCCCAGTCGCCACCTATGCTGCTGCCCCAGCTGTGACCAGGGTGTCTACTGTCCACCACGCCCCAGCTGTTGCCTCCTACGCCGTCGCCCCAGTCGCCACCTATGCTGCTGCCCCAGCTGTGACTAGGGTGTCTACTGTCCACCATGCCCCAGCTGTTGCGTCCTACGCCGTTGCCCCAGTCGCCTCCTACGCTGTTGCCCCAGCTGTCGCCAAGGTTGCCACTGCCTACCACGCTGCTCCTGCCATCACCACCGTTGCTCATGCTCCAGCCTTCGGTTACGGCTACGGCGTTGGACACCTCGGATACGGTCTCGGACACTTCGGCTACGGACATGGTCTCTCCAGCTACGGCCTGAACTACGGTTATGGTCTTGGCACCTATGGAGACTACGCCACCCTCCTCCGCAAGAAGAAGTGTAAGCTACAATATCACTTTGCTGTATTTCTTCCTTAAGTATACATTTACTCGCTCTTGAGTGGGAGGGAGTTAATTCATAATATAATTTATTTATAGTTTTGATGAGCACGGGCTTTAAAGAAATTTTTATTGTGCTCCAAAGCGTGACTTCAGACGTGATTCTGGAGAAACGATGGTCATATACTTATTATAACTAGTGCTTTAAATTTAAGTTTACGCGCGATGAAGAGTGCAGTAATTACTTGTTTGTGTCTTCTTACTTACAGAAATAAGAAGCTACATCCTGGGTTTCCCAACGGTCGAAGAGGAGGAACACCCAAGAATGCAGTCTTTGTTTGCATTCCCATCTTCCGTTCGGAATGTGAACTCCAAATAAACTATTTTAACTGCGATATATTAATGTCCGAGTTTTCACTTTTTAGATGAAGATGGAATATACATCCTAGGACTGGTCCTGCGTTATATGATTGTTATACGCACCTCCTCTATATTAAATATTTAATTATCTCTAAACATCCGTCAATGTTCTTCATGGCAGAGAGGTGGGATTTCGGTTTCCTTGAGTCAAACGGTCACAATATTGGTGAGGTTTAAAAATAGGCTTTAACATTAAATCGATAGTTAGTTCTTTTCTTTTTAGTTTATTTTTGTTTGTGCTTTGACTACTGCAGAGTTGATATATGATTGTAGACTTAATACATGTCAAGGGTTCGTCTCCAAGAAGACAGGCTCGACCGTTTCCAGCAGTCATTCGTACACGACGATTCCTCAGGTTCGAAATATCACGGCCATTTCATGCTTTTCCTGCCTGGGTGAAAAATATAAGTTTTTAATATTTCGTTAGGTTGAGTAATGACATGGCTTTGAATTTACACGATCAAAATGTAGGTCTATGGTATCTTCGAAATACGATCAAGATACATTTCTATCCTGGTACTGTAGTATATTTCTATTGCGGTATAGATATATATTTGTAAAATGGAGTAGTACCACGTAGGTACCCCACGTAGGTATATACCTACATCATTACCAACGCGCTCACTAACAAGAGTTGTACCACAGCTGCAAAATACATTTACGACGTATATATCGCATTTTAATACTCTTCCAGGTTTACGCAACGCTTTAAATTTGCCGTAAAAAACTAACTGCCTTGTTTTCACGATAGAATTGAAACGATCGTTTAATTGCGAGGGGTCCCAAAACAAGTAATATGAACCCGCTGCATAATCTCCGCTACAGGTGGAATCCTGGTAGCTGGTATATCAGAAGTCACAAAATTTTATGGAAATTAAAGCGAAATAAAATAGGTAAGAACTCAGGACAATTGCAATATCCATCACTATAGCTGCGTCTCGTTTACTGTAACGTTCCGTGCAGACTAGGGTCATTTAATGCAGACATGTCCTTCGGCGCTCTCCAAGTTCAAGTCCAGGGTCCAAGAATCGTAGAGGACAAGGCCACAGCTTCATAACAAGTAATTAGTGTTTTCGGAGTGAGTGTTTCTCCTCCTCTTAAAATGTATTTTTTTTTTTTTTAAGAGATATGTGTGGTTCTGAGGTATCAACTGTAAGTGGCAGGCCAAAAAAGTTGGGATCTATCGGTGCTTATTAAAGAAAGATAGAGCACGGGGATGGTACTCCCCAACCTCTAAGAGGCACATGCATGACCTCTATACTTAAAGTGTGTCACGAAACAGATGACAGTTTGAAGCAAAAAAAAAAGAAAGCTAGTTGGCTTTTTTTTCTCCCTCCCCTCCCCCTTTGAAGAAAAAAATGAAGCAGCCTGCTTTAACAAGCAGCCGTCGGCCTCCAGCACTCGGTCGTTAAGTGGAAGGGATACTACATTATAGGCATCCGACATTATAGTCATGGATGGATGAAAAGTTCGTGGGAAAAGATGATGCATAAAATCACCAATGAAAAAAAAAACAAGCGCTTAGTTTTGCCTTATTCATAAACTGCGCCCTTCTCCCCAACCACAATTTTCAAAGTTTACACTTCATATGTATCTGTACCCATTTAATAAAGTTTCTTCTAACCAGATCCGACAGTCCGTGCTACATAAATGCAACAGGTGCCTTTTTGTTCATGATTTGCATAGCGGCCACGCGTGCCACGACTGTATGCCAGGAAAGGCGAGCACCGTCAGCCAGTCTCATTTTTTTTTTTGTTGACGATATGGTACAACGTAATTTTTGTCGAGATGCACAAGATGCAATCAGTTTCTGGGATAGAACGCTCACCATTGTTCTGTCCGTCTGAGTTGTGTTTATTGAACGTTTTCTCGGGTTGTTCAGCGTGGCCTGGTGCTTCACGAGTCAGCCAACTGCGTCGCAGGCGTTTTCCCATTTCCAGATGCAGAAAATAACCACTGGGCTTGTGGGCAATCGTTCTGTGCAAACTGGTGAAGCTGGTAGCGATTCTTAAAATGACTGGCGGCCCCGTAACTTACGTACGTCTCCTGCGAGCATATCGCAACGTTGTCTTCAACCCATTCCTTCACCTTTTCTAGAGCCAAGCAGGTGTGAGCGACATCATCACACAGGTCCTCACTGATGATGGCAAAGCGGTTTGTAGATTTTCTTGTCGTCACTACGCAAGTAAATATCGTAACTTGTTTTTTTTTCCAGTGGTATGTTTGAACTTTGTCAGGAAGCATAATGGTTCAGTTTTCAGCAAGGCCAAAATGAAAGACAATGCTCCCGCGTTGCGTGCACTGTTTTTCATCGTAAATCGCTTTACCTTGCCTTTGTCTGATATGGTTGTGAAAAATCCAACTTTCAACAGTTATTTGAACGACTTTTAGGAAAGTCTCAGAATCTAATGTTTCATTTTCACAAGGTCGCTGGACTGCCATGTTGTAAGCACAATCTCTTCATCCTCTGGGATATGAAGTTCCTCGAGTGTAAAAGACTGGCTTTTTGGGCAGTAATCAGTCTCCTTAAAGACACAGACCTGTTAGTGGATGGCATAGAAATGCTGAGCTCATTTCACCAGTGTTGAATGTTGAGCCTGTAACGTTCTCTAGAGCGGCAATACAAAGGTAATAATTGGCGCAGCGCACACAAACGCGCACTCTTTGGTAGGAGTACATTTGACCCACCTAGGGCGCAAGGAATAAAATTTCGTTAGCCCAAAGCCGGAATCAGGATGCTTGTCTTTGTATATGCGGAAGGCCTCTCGGATTGAGCGCGTCAATCCGAGGGGCCTTCCGCAAGCGGTTTGGCACGAACGTTTTCTCCCCGTCGAGCCTGACAGAGATCACGCCCTTTTGGTTGGTATCTTGGCTCGAACATTGTAGCTCGTCTTTCTTTAAGTACTCTAGAGCAGCAGACACGTTCTCAGGGCTCACCTTGCACCTCTTGTAAGGCTCCGTCTCATACCACACGCCATGCGTTTCCTTACCTAAAACGTAAACACTGTCGTCTTGTTAACATTTCCTAGGTTAACATGACGACAGTGTTTGAGCTTTATTGTATATAGGCGGGGCTCGAGTATTTGTGGATTCTGCTGTCGGTCGGTGTGCCCCTTTGAGCCTGATATAATGGCCCGGGACGCGAGCGAGCGGGATGGCCACAGGCACGACTGCTAAGTAAACAAGCATGGGCGGCCATATTTTCCTGGTTGAAGCGAACCCCCTTATCCTTGAGAGCAAGTGGGGAAATGCGGAAAAGGTTGCATCGGCCGTTTCGCCAGAGCTAGCGAGGAGTTTTGTCTGCAATTTCAGTCATCAATTGCGACATAATAGTGATCTTCGCGAGGAAATGATTCTTGCTACCCACAGAACACTATCACGCAGAAAGGGAATGCTTGAATATGTTTTTATTCTAGATTAAAATCAGGGATATTCTAATAGAGACAGAGAGATGGAGATAGCGGGGAAAAGAGAGGAGTATAAAGTGACGGAGGACAATAAAGTAAACAAAGCTCCCAGTGGTCGATGACTGCTGGATCTCTTCTCGCATCCCTAGTCCGTAATATGATACCGCTTTGTACACGGTACTTTCTCCTCACTTTTACTGCGTGAACGATTGCTATAGTTATCACTGGCCTCCTTTAAATAAAGATATATAAAAGATGTGTGTTTGTTTCATGAAACTGGAGCTCAGAGTCACTTCTTGTATAGGGTACTGCTAGGTGTAGGTTTTGAAAAAGGACCGTACTTCGAGGGGAGTTAAGTATTCTTTCTCGATGAAATAATGCAACATGTATTTAATAGAAATTAATGCCGGAATAGAATAGGACAGGGTACCAAAATTTTAAAAGAGGCAAAGATTTTTTTTATTTGCATGGGAATATTTTTTTTTTATTTTGGCCCCAGTTTGGCCTAAATCTATCACGACTATTGTATCACTCACATACCTAATATATATTTTACAAAATTATCTATATATAAGTAAAATACTATCTGAAAATTATATGATGGCAATTATATTGTTTCATGAGATATAGGCCTCCACATTTGGCCATTTCACGTTCGATCAGGCATGTTTGTCGATTTTTTGAAAAAAAAAAATAAAGATATTTTAAACGAACATTATTACTAGACATAACAAGAACGCTTCACCCATATTTTGTTTCTAAAATGTATTAAAATTCTTCTAATTTTATACTTTTAGTTAATCACGTTCAAACGTGCTCCCTACATCAGTGCGCGTTAATGCAACTGTCCACCACTTCATGCCTTACAAATTTTCCTGTCCCGAACCTTTTTTTTCTCGTCAAAAATAAGTGTGAATTGCTTTATACCAGACACTAGATAATGGCATATAAAACGTCAGATAATTTAAAAATGTCGACCAGCCACCCTTTGGTTGATCTCATCGGAAATCACAAATAGAATTTCCTGACACATCTCTAATATATGCAGTTCGAGCGCTAATTACCACTATTAACAATATACCTCTTTGTCTCTTGGCTACCTAGGGTTCGAAACCCGTCCTTGCTCTTCAGACAACAGTAATGCCAAGCCAAATGTACAACACCTTCGAGCTGTTTATCGTTATACTAAATCATATTATAACTTATTTTTCGCTTAAACATTGAGGGCTACAGCACGGCTGTTTGTTCAAAGTCAACCCCAAACTTTTCGACTTTTCTTCAACCTCAAGGTTAATATTATTAGCCGGGTCAGGGTCCCAAGGTGCCGGTGGGGGTCCGGTTCGTTGCGCCGCCAGTCGGGGTAGAGAAGTCGTGGTGGCTTGGGTGTTGTCGTGACGCACAGCACTCACACCCCTCTCCGTCGAATACTTTCTCGGTGGTCGAAGAACCACACCGCCGCGGACCTGCTCAGCGCCGACCATCCACACCGTCGCAACCTTGCTCCGCGGTTTGTTCCACAACCCTCGCGCGCCCGGGATCCCCGTCTTTATTTTTTTCTCTTCCTCCGATCTTGCACGAAAAAAAAAAAAAACATCCTAAGCCCGCGTTCCTGTCCTCGGCGCTCGTGCACCCCACTCACAAACACGGGAACGGACAACACCAGGGACACAAGTAGTTATGGAATTCTGTGACACTACCCCTTATTTCAAAAAAAATAGTCACGCAGCAATATTTAAAAAAAAAACATCTCAAAATTCAATGCGCACTATCTCTTCACGTTTTATCACTGCTATTCCCCAAGCACGTCCTGAAACGGCGCGATCAGTAAGAGTAATTCACCCAACCATTCAAAATATATTCATAGTCCACATAAAAAGAAACAGTTTGAATTCTGATAGAGAACTAACCCACTCTACAGTTTTCTCAATACACACTAATTCTAGACCAAACAGAAGACACTTGACTTAGGTACACACAGATTCGAATGTATCAAAAATCACTTCGTGACCCAGCTATCGAGAAACTTCGATTCGCTTTTCAAATATCTTTGCGTAACACATCAGCAATCCGAAAGTTTGACAAGCAACGATAACACTCAGTTTTGCAACACCATAACAAAATTCACGAACTTTGAAAGCGAAAATAAAAAATATTTTTCGAATAATTAGCATAACCGGTTACGAGAGGACCCAGTCTTAATCTTTCGATGAGATATGCAATTCACTGATTACTCATCTAGCCTCCAAGCCTTGGCCTTCTGTCTTCCCAGCTTACTGTGACTCTGAAACAGATCTCAGAATTAAAGGTAAACTTCGCATGATCTCTCCCATTCCAGATGATCCAGATTTTCACGTTAGCTTAGCACGTGCTCTGTCTTTTGGATGAACTTTCCACTGCATGGCGGTCTCTGACCGGCGAGCGGTCTCGTCGCCTGATGACCTTTCCCTTGGGCTGCCTGAGCAACATTCTTTGCGCGTTTGACTTGCATTTCAAACCAAGCTCGCGTTTAATTTCTTCACTCATATATTCATGCTTCCCTCTCTTAGCAGTCGTTGTGCTTTTCTTAGGATCTCTACCTAAAACCACGGGGTGCACCTCAGTGTCCCCTGGTTTCGTCAGGCCTGATGCTTCAGCTTCCGTAGTCGATCTGGGATAGAGTTCTGAATCTCCAAAGGACGCATCCGCGCCTCTCATCTGGCCACCAATCTTTACCATTGAATTGAAAGCGTTGACACTTGTCGGCTCCAAAGCTTCCCTCCTTTGGAAGCTTTCACTTTGTGCTGTGAAATCCTGAAATGCCTTATCAACACTTTTTTGTAGGTCCTCCTCAGCTTCCAAAAGTGCTATCATTTCTTCCAGGCGATTGCACTCCGCCTGAAGACTAGCCGATTCCATCGCACTCTCCTCCCTCCACTGATGTGCCGATGCAGATGCAAGAAATAACTGCTCGTTGTCTTGGCGCTTGTCACAGGATCTGACAAATCGTTTGACGACCGCCTGGAGTCCGGGCCAGTAAAACTCGCTGACGATACGCAGTGCGGTTTTCTCTGCCCCTTGGTGTCCAGCCAACATGCCGTCATGAGCTATACGAAGCACTCCGTCCCGTAAGTTTCTAGGGAGCACCAACTGGTAGGATTCCCGCCCTGATGTCCGAAAAACTCGGTGCAACAGTCCCCGGTGCATGACAAACTCTTCTGTGTCCTCCGAGTTTCTGCAGTTGGCTATCTTTCCGACACGGTCGAAGAGCCCCTTTAGACTGCTGTCTTCTTTTCGTAGTGTCGCAAGTTCCTCGGGCTTCGCATGGTGCACCTTCAATTATGGGCACTCTCAGCGGGGTGGCGTTCTTTGCCGCCTGTCTCTGGGACCTTGTTTCCATGGCTGCGGTGGCACAAATCTCCAGATCTTGCTTCTCATCGTGAGGCAAACCCACTTCAGTTTTCTCAGGTCTATTCCAGCCAGCTTCCGGTTCGCTTGGAGCGCGCACTTTAGGGAGGTTACCCAAAATCAGGTCATATAAAGAGGTCTCCATACACTTAGCCAGGACGTTCCCACTGTAGAAAGGAGCCTCAACATGCACCCTGGCCTCAGGCAAGACCCTCGCAGTCCCGTCCACCAAGTACACGAGACTCGACGTTCTGGTCAGTTTGTCGTCTGGTACGAGGCTTCGGCGCCCTATGACAGTGTTGAAGCCTGTATCACGCAACACAGTGACAGCTTGTCAGTGTAGCTTTCCGGCAGCTACAGGCATGTCCCCCACCAGGCGAGAAGTCCCGAACACTGCGTTTACCACTTGCACCTTGGTGCCGTCCCTTAGCTCGACATAGCCACCTTTCACACGACCGGATACTGCGTCCAGCTCCTCCCTGCTTGCTTCAACACCGGAAACTTGCGATCCTCCGTCCCGGTTCCAACATTGACTGGACGTGTGACCGAACTTTCCGCAATTTCGGCAGGTCCCAGCTTGGCTTCTCGGTTTCTGACCGCTTTTGCACTGTGCCGCTAGGTGTCCACTTCTGCCGCAAAGAAAACATTTCATAAGAAGTTTACTGGCCTTGTACTGTTGACCGTTCGATGTCGGTCGAGATCCACTTGCCCCAGAGTCTGGTGTAGCCTCCTCTCTCCTGGCCGGCTCCTGTTCTTGGGCCTCCAGATAGCGGTCTGCGAAGTCAGCCATTTCGCCTAGCAGTTTGCTCTTTCGTTCTCTTAACAAACGCGACATTTTTTTATGGAACGCTCCAAACGAACTGCTCTGTGAGCAGCAAATTCCGTAAGGCGCCAAAATCCTTCGCCGTCCCGGACAGGTCGACCCAACGGTCAAACAGGATAGACAACCTCGCCGCATATTGTGTACCGGTTTCCCCCTTTTCCGGCTTAGCACTTCTAAACTTGTCTCGGAAGCCGTCCGCAGTTAACCGAAACCTCTCCAGGAGCGCTTTCTTTACGTTATCGTATTCGACAGAATCCTCCGGGGTTAGCCTAGAAAAGACTCCAAGTGCCTCCCTGCCAAGCATACGCTAAGCGCAGTTGCCCAGTGTTCGCGGGGCCACATCTGCCCGCTCGCTAGTCTCTCAAAGCGCATCCGGTAGGCATCAAGGTCGCCTTTCTTCTCGTAAAAGGTGGGCAGCCAACGCTGAGGACTCTTCCATAGCGTTGTCCCGGTCCCGTTTTTGGCGGAACAAGTGGTAACAGGGATCTGCGACGCGTTCTGCAATTCTTGCAGCCTGATCCTCAGCTCTAGGGTTCGGTGCTCCGCTTCGACACTCCTCTCTTGCTCCTGCGCTCTCGCGGCTCTCGTGTTCTCCCTCTCTTGGTCCACCCATTCCTTCAGGGCCGAACCCTTGAGCCCGAGCTCTTTACCGCAGGCCATTAGCTCGTGGAGTTCCATGGCTAAAGTCGCGCGGACCCTTTGCTGAATAGTCTGACTCTAGAACCTCTCCTCTGCTCCCGATAGGTAAGCCGTGTTGTGTGCTCCCACAACGGCGTCAGCCTCACAACGCGCTCCCTACGGCGTGACAAACTCACTCGCTCACCCTCCTCCTCTCAGGATAGATCGTCACAGTAGACAGCAGGTCCTGTCGCGGACGCCAGTTTGTCACAGGTTCGGATGTTAAAGATCCCATTTAAACAAACAAATTTGGAACTTGACTTGAACCGCTGTCCAGGTGTTAGGACCACACCTTGGCGATAGACATCCTGAGAGGCGGAAGGAATTGAGAGCAAAGCATGCCGACGTTACGAACAGTATTTTATATAAAATAATTCAAAAGTAAGCGAAAGGCGCACAGGACGTACACACAGTCGAAAGAAGGAATGAAAAAAAAATATCATAAGTCAAATCGAGGTTGTCATACAGTTTTCAAGGGGGAGAGCCGAGTCATGGTCCCAAGGTGCCGGTGGGGGTCCGGTTCGTTGCGCCGCCAGTGGGGTAGAGAAGTCGTGGTGGCTTGGGTGTTGTCGTGACGCACAGCACTCACAAGCACTCACACCCCTCTCCGTCGAATACTTTCTCGGTGGTCGAAGAACCACCCCGCCGTGGACGTGCTCAGTGCCGACCATCCACACCGTCGCAACCTTGCTCCGCGGTTTGTTCCACAACCCTCGCGCGCCCGGGATCCCCGTATTTTTTTTTTCTCTTCCTCCGATCTCGCACGAAAAAAAAAAAAAAAAAAACATCCTAAGCCCGCGCTCCTTTCCTCGGCGCTCGCGCACCCCACTCACAAACACGGGAACGGACAACACCATAACCATAGAGGGACACAAGTAGTTATTGAATTCTGTGAGAAGAATGTTCAACTAGATAGAAAACATCAAAAAGGGGAGAATTGCCGAAACAAAAATACGACTATTTCCAGGACCGGTCACTGGAACCAGTTAAAAAAACGGGCAGGGCATGTACGAATATACGAAGGACAAGAATCAAGTAACACAACGTCGAGTAGGCTCTTTGTCGCCTTCCATTTTGTTTTTATTCTTTTCACGGGCAGGAGAAAGCTCTTCGTGTTTATTTGTTTTTGTTCTTTACACCGTCTCACCCTTCCAACTTCTTCGACGTCTCCCGCGGCCTGCACAGACATCAAACGCGGTTCCATACCCGCTCGACTCGCGGCTTCAAAAGTCTAGTAACAGACGGCGTAGCCTCTCGCAAGGGGGTCGAATTCTCTTTGTTTTTGATGTGTGCTACTTTATTCTAGCACGTCTTTGAGGCACGGCTAAAAAACGCCCACCGCGAGGTTAAGCGCATCGTCTTGAGGGTTCGGGCGATACTTCTTTTGGTTTACATTTTTGGGTAGACTGGTCGAGTCTACTCCTCACTTTACAGTCAACGGCCAACGCAAAAGGGTATGGGGGATTAGGCCATCTAAAGAGTGCTGACAAAAAGAGAGAGAGAGAGTGAACGCATAAAACTGGTGTGATCCTCTATTGTTTTGTGAGACCGATGGCCACGGCTTCTCTCGCTCTCTATGCCCTCCCCTCCCCTGGCCTCCACAAATATTGGTATGAGAGTGAGAGCTGATGAACGATCGATGACCCCGTAACCGCCACTTTTTCTCTGAATGGTCGAGTTTTCGGTCATAGAGTGTCCGTCGTTCCCGTGGCCATCTCTTAATGAGATGTTCAAAGTTCCGGGCAACGGAAACATTGAGTTTCAGTGCACACTTTGCTAGCAAAAAAACAGACACATTGTAGCCAGCAAGAACCACAAACTCTAATCTACGGAAACCCATCTGGCTAAGCCGGCAACTGCATTCTGCATTGGCCATACATTGTAACGCTAGAAACGTTTTTTTTTTCTTTCTCGGTTTGTTGTGAATAAGAGGCGAAACACCCGAGTCCAAAGGAAGCTCTCGTATATCGCTTCTTTAGCTCCGAATCTCGTAGTAGGGGGAGACGCTGCTACTGAGCATGCGCACCCTTAGCTTCTTCTGCACAATTCCGCGGATCATTTGCAGAGGCCGTAAGCTAGAGGGAGGGTGGATGTGGTTGCAGGTTTCAGTGAATTGTCAGCTTACAAGTGAACGGAGCGCACCTACATTCTTTATCTTAAATACAATATTTTATTTTCAAAAGTAGCAGCATAATACGGGCATTTGAGACATTATAGGTAGTGTTTCAGAACATTTTTGAAAAATATCAAAATGTATTGTATTGTTTTCTGGATAAGTGTACGGATATAAAGTAACGTGGAAGTATATTGTAACGTAACAAGTAAAGTACTCCGTTACTTTTAAGCGAAAGTGATTTTTAAAGATAATTCATTACATTTGAGGCTTGGTTATTTCTAATTGCAATGCATTACATTTTTCAAGTAACGAGCACAAGTCTGCTGCCTGGTCACTTTTGAGAGTCAGCTCGTATTATGTTGAGCAAGACCTGACAGCATCATTAAATTATAATGACACGTTACCAAAATATCCGGATGTAAAATAACTTCGTCGACACTATTAAACACGACGCAACGTACAGGACGCTTCAAAAATACAAAATAGAAACAAAAACCGAGACAAATTAAGAAAAAAAATTCACACCTTCCGCGGGACGCACAATGGCATAAATAACGAAGAGGGATACGTTTTATAGAAAAATATTCTGGAGGTTTTTTTTTTTTTTTTTTTTTTTGGTTCCAGTCACATCTTTGTTGTAAAACGACTTAATTGCTCGGCCACTAAACCTGATCAAGAATTTGCGCAGCGCACAATGCTTCGCCTAGTTTTGGGTGAATTTCTGCTTAACCCTCAGATCATGTAACTCTATTTCGCTTTCTCGCATTTATGTAGCTTTGATTTTTTAGAGCGCAGCTCTTAGGTGCCCGTTTCCGGCTTGAGTGGCGTCGCCGTCGCCGTCGGCGACGCGTAACCGCGATCACCCCCCCTCCCCCCCGCCCCCCAAGGACCACGGGAAGGCCTTGGGTTCCTTCGGGAATACCTCGGCAGGACCTCGGGTTCCTTCGGGAGGAAATCGGGCACATTTCCTATAAAACGGCAAAGAATTCGAATGTAGGCAGCAGTTGGTCCCGCTTGAACGTTCCATAGGCACCATGACTGGAGTGAGCTTGTTTTTAGATTACTATACTTTTCCAGTTGCGTATTTAAAACGAAGCTAATACAGTTTTACGCAATTTCTTGCGTTTCACTTTAGGATTTTCTAACAGTGTACGCGATATATTGTCTAAGCTTCGTGTGCACTGATTGGCTCGTTTAACAAACCTATAGTATTTGCTAAAAAAGATAACCCGACATCCTTTGAAAAAAATGAAAGCCGTTTACAACTCCCTGTAACACCGAATTGGAGCGCAGCTCTTGAGGAGGAGGAGGGAAGGGTACTGAGGGTTACCTGTTCTCGGGGGGGGGGGGGGGGGGGGGGGCATGTGACCTTGGGGGGTCACGTGACCCCCCAGAAAAATTGTTCCGCTAGACTTAGCGGGGAAATTTTTCCGCTAGATTTAGCGCGGAATTTTTTCTGCTAGATTTAGCGGGGAAATTTTTCCGCTAGATTTAGCGGGTGAATTTTTCCTCTAGATTTAGCGGAGAAATTTTTCCGCTTGATTTAGCGGGGAAATTTTTCCGCTAAATCTAGCGGGGAAAAATGTTCCGCTAGATTTAGCAGGGAAATTTTGCCGCTAAATCTAGCGGGGAAAATTTCTCCCCGCTAAATCTAGGGGGGGACGTCGCCGTAGGCGGCGTCGGCGCCGACGGCGACGCCGACGCCGCTCAAGCCGGAAACGGACCCCTAAGAGCTGCGCTCTAAAAAGTAGCAAGCAGATGTAACACAATATATGATCCGATTTACACTCATCATCAAATCCTTATGACCACCTCTACATTGCGAGAATGAGCGCGCGTAGCTGACACGCCATCCGCGTTATGTACCTCCTTCTTAAGCTGATGGTGGATAACGGTTACTAGGGATAGAGACGTATCCAATTGTCGACTACGTATGCGTGTAATGAGAAAATTGCTGATTTAATCAACTTTGACAAAGGGCAGCTCCTTATGTCAAGATCACTGTTGACCAGGTCAAATTATTCGTTGCTAGTCTTCTCCACTGGAATAATACTCTTACGAAAGTACAACGCTCCATGTCACTATGCCAGCATTGTGCTACAGTGGATTGAAGAGCATCATGATGAATTCAAGTTGATGACTTGACCATTTAACCCGTCGGATAACCCGTAAAAAGGCTTGACCATTTGACCCGTCGGATAACCCCTTAAAGGCTGCAGCCCCCCACTCCCCCCCCCCCCCCACCCCCGAATCGGGGGGGGGGGGGGGGCTTTTGCTTTTTCACTTTCACCTGTAGATAATTCGGACTGTTAAAGAAAACAATACGGAAAAAGAGGGCGTGGTCGAGCTCATTTTAATTCGAAATTATTTATGGATATGTATTGCTACTGTCGCTCTTCCCTGCATAAAACATCGCGTAGAAGGCTATTGTTGGAAACTCGTTTTCAGAAGGCACTACTCGTCGCATGCTTAGTGGTTCGGAAGTTCGAAGCTTGTCTTTTCAATTGAAATAACTGTGCCATTGATACAAAAAAATGAAACATAGCAATAAATGCGGAGATGAAAGGCTGCTGTATTCTCGCATATTCAGAGGCTCAGAACTGTGAAACAAGTTGCTCCCACCAAAATGTGTACAGGCAAAAAGAAACACGTCCCATGAACTGTGAAGCGAGAAAATAAAAACAAAGTAAAAAATGGCTTTTTATTTTAATGACGTGCTGAACTTGAACAAGTTAGAAATCTTCCCTTATGAGTTCATTTATTCCTCAACGTGCAAAAACAATAAACGCATTAATTTGTATTCTGCAGATGGCAATGATAAATAGGGACAGTGGTGTTAATTTGAATGCGATATCTCAAACAATTAAGACGAAAAAAAGTACCAAGTTTAGGGCATAATTGCCCGTAGATGCATGTTTGATCATTTCTTCGAATCTCATCTTTAATAACAATAATCATATCCTAAGACGACACTTACCTAGGCAATACATAGATCATTCTTAGAAAGTGTAACTTCTCTACCCTAACTAGCTTCGGCTATAGCGCGCTTCAGATATGGCACAAACGACAATCACCAAAAACCTGTCGTGTTTTTTCGCTTCTTCGGGAATTATTCCTTTAAAACTAAGCATGCCAGAACATTGAAATTAACGGCATTGTCTTTCGCAAGGAAGGCAGCACGGCATGTGAAATTTCGAAAAAAAATTACGAATGTACGTACCTCACTGCTTGAATCCAAATGAAACTGCCCGCCGGTCTTTCGAAATCAAACGACCTTCGAACTTTTATCCTAAAAGTACGAAGTTCGTCGGACTGTCGACTTTTCAGGATTCAAAAGTTTGAGAATATTCAAATTCTCTAGATAAATAAGTTCGATAATTATTGACTTCTTAGCGGTGGAAGGTCGAAAGTTCGAAAAGGTTCGAACTTTTTAGTGCAAGAACATTGAAATTCAAAAAATCATAGAATATTTTAGTCTATCAAGTTTGAAAATTAGAGAAGCATCGAATTTTGCAGCGTAAAAAGGTCGAAAGTTTGAAAAGGATCGATTTTCCAGCGTAATAAGTTCGAAGGTTCGAACAGCATTGCATTTCTGAACGTACGAAGTTCGGAATTTCGAAAAGCGTCGAACTTCTTAGTTTAACAAGTTATAAAAATCGACTTCCGTCGAATTTTTCGATATAGAATGTTCGAAAAGTCATAAGCTCTCGAAACTTTCGACCGCTTGATTCGATCATCGAAACTTCGGTACGAAAAAAGTTCGACGTATCCCTAGACTATCAAACACACACGCATTGTGCTTTTGTTCTAAGATGTTAGTTTACCACCCAAAGAGCTAGCTCACGTTAATAAGTGTGCACCATAAAAAGAGAACGTCTAAAGAAGATAATAAATTGACCCCGTGTTCGCCGCGGGAGGTACTAAGGCACTCAAATCAAGTATACACTTTAGAAAGTTGATATAGCAGGAACATTTCGTGATAATCTCTTACTCTCTAACGGATATATAACCAATCTTGTCAACACGATTTACTACTCCGCCGACTGTCTTCACCCAGAGATAGGGGCAGGTACCACTATTTAATTTGATCACATTTTTGAAATTTCTGTTGGCAAGCTATTATGTCAAGAAATGTCTTTTAATTAGAACCTCGTTCTGCATTTAATTTCAATCAATCACTTTTAATTAGACTGTTGGTTTTCCGGTGCTTATTTATAAGCAAAATCGGCGGACGATTTCGGTGTTGATTTATTTTGAAATATCGGCGTATTTTGATTATTGTTTTAGACATATGCTAAACACAGTGATACTTAGTTAAACAATGCAATAAGAAACTAAAAGTTAAAACATAAGATACGAGGATTTTGACAAAAGAAGAAGTAGCTAAATAAAACTCTTCGAAAATCGGTGATTTTTTAACAAATTTTGTGTATTATGTGCAAACGAATGTTTTTCGGTGGTTTTCGTTTTGTCTGAATGTGTATGTGTGACGAACTTGAAAATGTCTCTAGGAGATCGTGATTAGAATGGTAAAATAGGGGATATAGCCTAATTAAAAAAAAAGAATACAACACTCTACGTGGGATGCACTATGCCACAAAAGACGAAGAGGCATTTGTTTTATTCAATCACAATCTGGATCTTTTATATCTTTTAGTGCCAGTCACGTCTCGGTTCTTAGAATATTTAATTGCTTGAGCACTAAAACTAATGAGGAATATTCGCAGCACACAATGCTTCGCCAAGGTTTGGGTGGAGATCTACTTAACGCTCAGATCATGCAGCTCTATTTCCCTTTCGGAGAATATAAAATAGCATTAGTTCTTTTTCTTGTTCTTCGTATTGAAGTCAGTCACCTGCACTTTTCCTATAAAAAGGCACAGAAGTCAAACGTAGTCAGCAGTTGGACGGACTAGCAAGCTCCATACGCACCATGACTGGAGTGAGTTTCTTTTGAAATGTCTCTCCTTTACAGCTACGCATTCAAACCGAAAATATTCCGATTTTACCTTTTTTCTAGTGTCTCGCGTCATGATCACCTAAGAGTGTGTCGCCTTATCCTGTCCAAGCCTTGTACGCACTGAATGCCTCATTTAACAAACATACGGTATTTGCGTTACAAAAATAGCCCGGCAACCTTTGAGAACGTAGTAACCACAATTTATCACAACATAAGGTCCGATATAAACTGATCAGCAAAATCATTATGGCCATATCTACTATGCGGGAATGAGCGCTCCTAGGTGACACGCTATCCGTGTTATCTACTATCTTCTGATGCGGATGGTGGATAACTGCTACCAGGGACAAAGACGTATGGTATTGTCGATTACGTATGCGTGTAATGGGAAAAGCTGCTGATTTAAGAGACTTTGACGAAAGGCAGAACCTGATGTTAGATCACTGCTGACCAGTTCCACACAATCCTTGCTTATCTTCTTTACTGGAACCATAACCTTTCAAAGGACAACCCCACACGTCACTAGGCCATAATTGTACTACAATGGGTTGAAAAGCAAGTTGATGAATTCCAGTTGATGACCCGCACGATTTAACTCGTCAGACATTAGTCATATTGAGCACAAATGGGATGTGATGTGGCGTTAGCTCCTAGCTTGCAAACCTCCTTGTCGTTATCTACAGGAACTGCGCGAAATGTGTATACAAACATGATATTATCTTATTCAACGCACTGATAAAATATTTGTAGAATTCATTCCAAGATGAATGGCAAATGTTCTGCGCGGCAGCTATGGATGAGCGTTGTATTAGTTTGTTTATTATAACGTTCTGGCTTAGTGTTTGCTGGAGATTTCCAGATTTGTGCGGTCGTGTCGTTTGTAAAATATATACTTTATAATGTTGAAATTTTCCTCGATTTCGATATATTTCAAACTAATTTAAAGATTTCGTTGTTTACAGCTCACAGCCTGCCTTCTTCTGGCTTTGGCCAGCAGTGCCTTTGCTGGCAACGTCCTCGGAGGTCTTGGCTACGGTGGACTTGGTTATGGAGGCCTTGGCTACGCAGGCCTCGGCTACGGAGGCCTCGGCTACTCCGGCCTTGGCTACGGATACGGCCTTGGCTCCGGCTACGGTCTTGGCTACGGTCTCGGCTACGGCTACGGCCTCGGCTACGGTCATGGTCTCGGCTTTGGACACTCTGGCCTGAGCGGTTATGCCGTCGCTGCTCCAGCTGTGACCAAGGTTTCTACTGTGCACCATGCCCCAGCTGTTGCCTCTTACGCCGTTGCCCCAGTCGCCACCTATGCTGCTGCCCCAGCTGTGACCAGGGTGTCTACTGTCCACCACGCCCCAGCTGTTGCCTCCTACGCCGTCGCCCCAGTCGCCACCTATGCTGCTGCCCCAGCTGTGACCAGGGTGTCTACTGTCCACCATGCCCCAGCTGTTGCCTCCTACGCCGTTGCCCCAGTCGCCTCCTACGCTGTTGCCCCAGCTGTCGCCAAGGTTGCCACTGCCTACCACGCTGCTCCTGCCATCACCACCGTTGCTCATGCTCCAGCCTTCGGTTACGGCTACGGCGTTGGACACCTCGGATACGGTCTCGGACACTTCGGGTATGGACATGGCCTCTCCAGCTACGGCCTGAACTACGGTTATGGTCTTGGCACTTATGGAGACTACGCCACCCTCCTCCGCAAGAAGTGTAAGTTACAATATCACTTTGCTATATTTATTCCTTAAGTATACTTTCACTCGCTCTTGAGTCGGAGTGAGTTAATTGATAATATAATTTATTTATAGTGTTGATCAGCACGGCCTTTAAAGAAATATTTATTTTGCTCCAAAGCGTGACATCAGATTTGATTGTGGAGAAGGAATGGTCATAGACTTATTATAACTAGTGCTTTAAATTTATGTTTACGCGCGGCGAAGAGTACAATAATTACTTCTTTCTGTCTTTTTACTTACAGAAATAGGAAGCTACATCCTGGGTTTCCCAAAGGTCGAAAAGGAGAAACACCCAAGAATGCAGTCTTTGTTTGCATTCCCATCTTCTGTTCGGAATGTGAATTACAAATAAATTATTTTAACTGCGATATATTGATGTCAGAGTCTTAACCTTTTTTATGAAGATAGAATATACATCCTAGGACTGCCCTATTATCCAGCATCCGAGCTTCATGCTGGGTTATTGCCCCAGCATGTCCAGCTTGACGTGCTGGTCCCAGCACAAGCTGGTCCCAGCATCCCAGCCTCATACTGGACCCAGCATTCAGCTTCATGCTGGGTTATTGCCCCAGCATCCCCACCTTGCCGTGCTGGTCCCAGCATCCCAGTCTCATGCTGGTCCCAGCATCCCAGCTTCATGCTGGGTTATTGCTCCAGCGTGCCCAGCTTGCCGTGCTGGTCGGTTATATTATTATTAGACGCACCTCCTCTCTACTAAGTATTTAATTATCCCTAAACTTCCGTTCATGTCTTTCATGGCGGAGAGGCGGGATTGCGTTTTCTTTGAATCAAGTATCACAATACCGGTGAGGTTTAAAATAGGCTTTAACATTAAATTGATAGTTAGTTCTTTTCTTTTTAGTTCATTTTTGTCTGTGCTTTGACCACTGCAGAGTTGTCATATGACTGTAGACTTAATGCATGTCAAGGTTTCGTCTCCAAGAAGACAGGCTCGACCGTTTCCAGCAGCCATTTGTACACGACGATTCCTTAGGTTCGAAATATCGCGGCCATTTCCTGCTTTTCCTGCCTGGGTGGGAACTATAATTTTTTTTTTAATATTTCGTTAGCTTGACTAATGACATGGCTTTGAATTTAGACGATCTACGTCTATGGTATCTTCGAAATACGATCAAGAGACATTTCTATCCCGGCACTGTAATATATTTCTATCGCGGTATAGAGATATGGTTGTAAACTGGAGTTGTACCACAGCTGCAAAATACATTTACGACGTATCTATCGCATTGTAATACTCTTCCAGGATTACGCAATGCTTTACATTTGCCGTTGAAAACTAACTGCCATGTTTGAACGATAGAATTGAAACGATCGTTTAATTGCGAGGGGTCCGAAATTTAGTAATATGAACCCGCTGCATAATCTCCACAACAGGTGGAATCCTGTTAGCTCGTATATCGGAAGTCACAAAAATTGATGGAAATTAAAGCCATGGACCTTGCATGGAAGAAGCCATGGACCTTGCAATATCGAGCACTATAGCTGCCTCTCGTTTCCTCTAAGTTCCATGCAGACTAGGGTCACTTAATGCAGGCATGTCCTTCGGCGCTCTCCAAGTTCAAGTCCAGGGTCCAAGAATCGTAGAGGACAAGGCCGCTGCTTCATAACAAGGGATTAGTGTTTTCGGAGTAAGTGTTTCTTCTAATCTTAAAATGTCTATTTGTTTTTTACCATATGTGTGTGGTTTTTAGGTATTAACTGTAAGTGGCTGGCCAAAAAAGTCGGGATTTATCGGTGCGTATTTTAAGAAAGATAGAGCACGGGCATGGTACTCCCCAACCTCTAAGAGGCAAATGCATGACCTGAATACTTAGAGTGTGTCACAAAACAGATGACAGTTTGAAGCAAAAAAAAAAAAAAAATATAGGTAGTTGGCCCTTTCTCCCCCTCCCCCCCCCCCCCCCCCTTTGAAGAAAAGAAAAATAAAGCTTTGACAAAGAGTCGTCGGCCTCCAGCACTCGGTCCTTAAGTGGAAGTGATACTACATTATAGGCATCCGACATTGTAGTCATGGAGGGATCAAAAGTTCGTGAAAAAAGATGATGCACAAAATCACAAAAAAAAAACAAGCACTTAGTTTTGCCTTATCCATAAACTGCGCCCTTCTCACCAACCACAATTTTCAAAGTTTGCACTTCATATGTATCTCTTTTTATTTTGTAGGATACCCTTCTACCGCTTATGCAAAAGTATCTAATGAACAACCCATCACACCAAAGCCAAATGTATCTACCTATATCCATATCTGTCATTTGAGTCTAGAATGCATCTATCTCAGCATTTGTATTTTGAAATATTTTAAACTATCTTTGTGCCGTCCTTCGAGATTTCATAATATCAAAGATGCAAGTAAGCCGGACTATCACTTCAGTGGAATTAATTCGCACGCAATGAGGCGTTGTAACGATTAATGAAAACTGTACAGTACGCCTCCTAAATGAAAACAGCCACCAAATTTGACGTCTAATTAACACCAAGAGTAAATATTTTTCTTACCGCAACTATTCAAGTAAAATACAGCTCATGCAAATGCGTGTTTGTTTTCAGAAAGGTTTGTAGGCATGAGGCTATTGTGGTCAGCTAAACTTCCAGTATCCTCTTCCAGTATGAATAGAGTCGCAAACAATTAATCGAATTTATTTCCAACTTGTGATATGTTACAGTGAATTACAGGGATACTAGCTACTCCTTACAGGTAACAATTCATAACTTAGATTTACACTACGTCGTAAAAAATTGTTACGCTCACTTTTTACCTTTTTTCCCAGTAGGATATTACATAAAACTAAAAATTCGTTCCTAGGAAAGACAGTTCCAAATCGTTTTTTATATTATGAAGTGTATGGAAAACGAAATACACTTTGGACTGAAAACATGTGATATATTCCGAGATTATTAAAGGTAGTCTAAATGTTTGGAATGCCCGATCACCATGAAATGGGAAAGATGTGGCGTGAGGCCCTCACCTATACATACTTTCGTGAAGAGCGTGCAACATGTGTGATTGTTTTATTTGTATTCATTTTCACAAGAAACCTGATTACAACGAACAAGACCCTACGTGAGCAGCTCCTGAGAAAATATCTTGAGTTTGAACTTCTGTTGGGATCAAAACCTTAGAAGAATTATCGTCTAATAAATTATTTAGTTTACTAAAAAAATACTATTTGTTTAATCTAAAAACGTTGGAGCCCTTTATCTATCGAGTTTGCCGGCCAAGATAGCAATATCAACAATGGTAACCATTTTAGTCGTAAAAATAACGTTCTTGGGGTCTGTGTCAAATTTTATTTTGTCTTCAACTGCACTCAGTAATATGCTATTGTAGTACAAACTGTAATTAGAAATGTTCTTCAAATCTCGCTTGCACAAAAACGGGTTATTAAACTTACAAGTAAATACCGCTTTACTAGATACATACGTATCTAAGTCTTTAGTAGTTTTTCTGTCATATGTATGCGCTTGAAAAAGGTTAATATAGCGAAATATACCCCGTTTACAGCCCGTGGCATGAAACTGACAAAGCAAACGGGAGACGTAAAATACAATTAATGTCAGTGAATATCTGTGCAGGTATTGTGCCAGACATATGCAGGGCTCGTATATAAACTGCTCAAGCCTTAATGCACATAGAAATATAGCTATTGCAAATTATTCCTATAGCAAAATAAGGGTACATCTAAAGTCTGCTTTTGTTGTTAAAATTTACATTCGAGAGGGGTCTTAAGGTACAGCCCGAAGATATGCAAGAAACACTAATTGCCCTTGATGAAACAATTCGTTCATTGCTGGAGGAGCTCATATTGGAAAGGACTATAGCTGACTTTTATATCTTGAAATTAATGGCTGCCAACATCCCCAAATGGAGACCTTAGAAATATGTTTACCGACCTGACAGCTAAACTTGAGATATGTTCAGAAAGTGCGGATATATTCTTGCAATCCAGCGCCTTCGTAGCAAGCCCGGGTTGATCCCACTAGCCTCGACTGAACTCACCTCAGATGCACTAAGTTATCCGTGGCGCAACGTTCACCCAAGCCCATATGGCGTAAAGAGCCTACAAAGATGCCTCGGAATGATTGCGTTCTACAGGGATTTCTCGGTGAATGAATAGATTGTGGCAAGCCGAAATATTTTATCCTGCGCGAGGATAATATTTCGTGATTATCGTATGGTGATCAGATAAGGATTCTAAAAAATCAACTAGGAAAACAGTAGGTGAAATACCCCGCGAAAGAAACTGAGAAAAATAAGATGTCCCTGCATTCAAAATAAGCAGTGCTTGGGGAATCAAATTCGTCACTTGACGCTAAGGCTTTCCTCGCTGTACCCATTTAATAAAGTTTCTTCTAACCAGATCCGACAGTCCGTGCTACATATATGCAACAGGTCCCTTTTGGTCATGACTTGCACAGCGGCCACGCGTACCACGACTGTATGCCAGGAAAGGCGAGCACCGTCAGCCATTCTCATTTTTTCGTTGACGATATTGATCAACGTAATTTTCGTCCAGATGCACAAGATGCACCCAGTTTCTCGGATAGAACGCTCACCATTTTCCTGTCCGTCTGAGTGGAATTTATTGAACGTTTTCTCAGGTTGTTCAGCGTGGCCTGGTGCTTTACGAGTCAGCCAACTGCGTCGCAGGCATTTTCCCATGTCCAGATGCAGGAAATAACCACTGGGCTTGTGGGCAATCGTTCTGTGCAAACTGGTGAAGATGGTAGCGATTCTTAAAATGACTGACGGCCCCGTAACTTACGTACGTCTCGTGCGAGTAAATCGCAACGTTGTCTTCAACCCACTCCTTCACCTCTTCTAGAGCAAAGCAGGTGTGAGCGGCATCATCACACAGGTCCTCACTGATGATGGCAAAGCGGTTTGTAGATTTTCTTGCCGTCACTAGGCAAGTAAATATCGTAACTTTCTTTTTTTTCCAGTGGTATGCTTGCACTTTGTCAGGAAGCGTAGCACTGTTTTTCATCGTAAATCGCATTACCTTGCGTTTGTCTTATATGGTTGTGAAAAATCCAACTTTCAACCGTTACTTCAACGACTTTTAGGAAAGTCTCAGAATCTAATGTTTTTTTGGTTTTTTTCACAAGGTCGCCGGACTGCCATGTTGTAAGCACAATCTCTTCATCCTCTGGGATATGAAGTTCCACGAGTGTAAAAGACTGGCTTTTTGGGCAGTAATCATAGTCTCCTTAAAGACACAGACCTGTTAGTGGATGGCACAGAAATGCTGAGCTCATTTCACCAGTGTTGAATGTTGAGCCTGTAACACTCTTTAGAGCGGAAATACAAAGGTAATAATTGGCGCTGCGCACACAAACGCACACTTTCTGGTAGGAATACATTTGACCCATCTAGGGCGCAAGGAATAAAGTTTCGTTAGCCCTAAGCCGGAATTAGGATGCTTGTTTTTTTATATACGGAAGGCCTCTCGAATTGAGCGTGTCAGGAAGCGCTTTGTTACGAACGTTTTTTCCCCGTCGAGCATGACAGAGATCACGACCTTTTGGTTGGTATCTTGGCTCGAACATTGTAGCTCGTCTTTCGTTAAGTACTCTAGGGCAGCAGACACGTTCTCAGGGCTCACCTTGCACCTTGTGTAAGGATCCGTCTCATACCACACGCCATGCGTTTCCTTACCTAAAACGTAAACACTGTCGCCATGTTAACATTCCCGAGGTTAACATGACGACAGTGTTTGAGCTTTATTGTATATAGGCGGGGCTCGAGTATTTGTGGATTCTGCTGTCGGTCGGTGTGCCCCTTTGAGCCTGATATAATCACCCGGGACGCGAGCTAGCGGGGTGACGACAGGCATGACTGCTAAGTAAACAGGCATCGGCGGCCATATTTTGCGCGTTGAAGCGAACCCCCTTATCCTTGAGAGCAAGCGGGGAAACGCGGAAAAGGTTGCATCGGCCGTTTCGCCACAGCTAGCGAGGAGTTTTTTCTGCTATTTCCGTCATCAATTGCGACATAATAGTGATCTTCGCGAGGAAATGATTCTTGCTAGCCACAGAACACTATCACACAGAAAGGGAATGCTGAATATGTTTTTATTATAGATATAAATCAGGGATATTCTGATAGATAGAGAGAGAGAGATGGACATAGCGGGGATAAAGTGTCGGAGGACAATAAAGTAAACAAAGCTCCCAGTGGTCGATGACTGCAGGATCTCTTCTCGGATCCCTTGTCCGTAATATGATATCACTTTGTACACGGTACTTTCACCCCACTTTTACTGCGTGGACAATTGCTATAGTTATCAATGGCCTCCTTTAAATAAAAATATATAAAAGATGTGTGTTTGTTTCATGAAACTGGAGCTCACAGTCACTACTCTATAGGGTACCGCTAAGTGTAGGTTTTGAAAAAGGACCCTACTTCGAGGGGAGTTATGTATTCTTTCTCGATGAAATATTGCAACATGTTTTTAATAGAAATTAATGCCGGAATAGAGTAGGACAGGGTACCAAAATTTCAAAAGAGGCAAAGATTTTTTTTTTTATTTCCATTGGAATATTTCGTTGTTTGATTTTGGCCCCAGTTCGCCTAAATCTATAACGACTATCGTATCGCTCAGGTACCTAATACATATTTTTAAAATTAGATATATATAAGTAGAATACTATCTAAAAATTATATGGTGGCAATTATATTATTTCATGAGATACAGGCCTCCACATTTGGCCATTTCACGTTCGATCAGGCATGTTTGTCAATTTTTTGAAAAAAAAAAAATAAAGATATTTTAAACGAACATTTTTACTAGACATAACAAGAACGCTTCACCCATTTTTTGTTTCTAAAAAGTATTAAAATTCTTATAATTTTATACTTTTAGTTAATCACGTTCAAACGTGCTCCCTACATCAGTGCGCGTTAATCCAAGTGTCCACCACTCCATGCCTTACGAATTTTCCTGTCCCGATTTTTTTTTCTGATCAAAAATAAGTGTGGATTCGTTTATACCAGACACTACACAACGGCATATAAAACATCAGATAATTTAAAAATGTCGACAAGCCACCCTTTGGTCGATCTAATATACCTCTTTGTCTCTTGGCTACCTAGGGTTCGAGACCCGTCGTTGCTCTTCAGACAACAGTAATGCCATGCCAAATGTGTAACACCTTCGATCTGTTTATCGTTATACTAGATAATATTATAACTCAGTTTTTGCGTAAACTTTGAGGGCTACAGCACTGCAGTTTGCTCAAAGTCAGCCCCAAACTTTTCGCCTTTTCGTGAACCTCAAGGTTAATATTATTAGGCCATCTACTCCTTTCTTTCTGCTACCACTATTGCTGTCCGTTAAGGCACGCTCAAATCTCAGGACCGATACATTTATACTGTGACGGCCAACTTAGTCAAGGTACGTAATAGTGCAGTGCGCGCTCCGAAATCGCACACGCAGGTAGCATTAGTGTCGGGAGGCAACACAATGTTGCAAGAAAGCGAATCGCCAGAATGAAATACCACTGGGAACTAATCCGCGACAAGTAACACAACGTAGGGTTATTTTCCAATATTTTCCAATAACAGATAACTTTAATTACTTGCTACCTTTTTAAATATATTAGCATCACTGGAGCAATACGAGCAGAACATTCAGAATGTTCAACAAGATAGAAAACATCAGGAAGGAGAGAATTGCCGAAAAAAAAAACGACTATTTCAAAGACCGGTCACTGGAACCACTTAAAAAAACGCGCAGGGCATGTACAAATATACGACGGACAAGAATCAAGTAACACAACGTCGAGTAGGCTCTCCGTCGCCTTCCATTTTGTTTTTATTCATCTCCCGGACAGGAGACAGCTCTTCGTGTTTATTTGTTTTCTGTCTTTTACACCGTCTCACCCTTCCAAATTCTTCGACGTCTCCCGCGACCTGCACAGACATCAAACACGGTTCCATACCCCCTCGACTCGCGGCTTCAAAACTCTGGTAGCTGACGGCGTAGCCTCTCGCAAGGGGGTCGAATTCTCTTTTTTTTTTTATCTACGCTACTTTATTCTAGCACGCCCTTGAGGCACGGCTGAAAAGCGCCCACCGCGAGGTTAAGAGCATCGTCTTGAGGGTACGGGCGGTACTTCTTTTGGTTTACATTTTTGGGTAGACTGGTAAGTCTACTCCTCACTTTACAGTCAACGGTCAACATAAAAGGGGAGGGGGGATTAGGCCATCTAGAGAGTGCTGACAAAGAGAGAGAGAGAGAGAGTGAACAGATAAAACTGGTGTGATCCTCTATTGTTTTGTGAGACCGATGGCCACGGCTTCTCTCGCTCTTTATGCCCTCCCCTCCCCTGGCCTCTACAAATATTGGTATGAGAGTGAGAGCTGATGAACGATTGATGACCCGTAACCGACACTTTTTTTCTGACTGGTCGAGATTTCGGTCATGGAGTGTCCGCCGTTCCCATGGCCGTCTCTTAATGAGATGTTCAAAATTACGGGCAACGGAAACCTAGAGTTTCAGTGCACACTTTGCTTGCAAAAAAACACACACATTGTGATCAGAAAGAATCACAAACTCTATCTACGGAAACACATCTAGGTAATCCGCGACAACTGCATTCTGTATTGGCTACACATTGTAACGTTAGAACCGAGTTTTTTCGTTTCTTGTGAATAAGAGGCGAAACACCCGAGTCCAAAGGGAGCTTTCGTAGATCTCTTCTTTAGCTCCGAGTCTCGTAGTGGAGGGAGACGCCGATACTGAGCATGCGCACCGCTAGCTTCGTCTGCACAATTCCAGGGATCATTTGCGGAGGCCGTGAGCTAGCGGGAGTGTGTGTGTGGTTGCAGGTTTCAGAGCCTTGTCAGTTTACAAGTGAACGGAGTGCCCCTACGCTCCTTATCTTAAATACAATATTTTATTTCCAAAAGGACTAGCATAATACGGGCATTTGAGAAATTATAGGTGGTGTTCCTGAACTTTTTTGAAAAATATCAAAATTCATTGTATTGTTTTCTGGGTAAGTGTACGGATAAAAAAGTAACGTGAAGGTATTCTGTAACGTAACGAGTAATGTATTCCGTTACTTTTAAGCGAAAGTGATTAGTAAAAATAATTCATTACATTTGAGGCTCGGTTATTTATAATTGCAACTCATTCCATTTTTGAAGTAAGGAGGACAAGTCTGCTGCTAGGTCACGTTTGCAAGTCAGCTCGTATTGTGTTGACCACATCATTCAATTATAATGACACGTTACCTAAAACCTAAAAACGTTACCTGACCACATCATTCAATTATAATGACACGTTACCTAAAAATCCGGATGTAAAATAATTTCGTCGACACTATTAAACATGACACAACGTACAGGACGCTTCAAAATTACAAAGTAAAAAAGAAAACGAGGCAAATTTAGAAAAGAAATTAACATTTTCCACGGGACGCACAATGGCATAAATAACGAAGAGGGATACGTTTTATAGGGAAGCATTCTGTAGGTATTTTTTTTATTCTTTAGTTCCAGTCACGTCTTTGTTGTAAAACGACTTAAATGCTCAGCCACTGAACCTGATCAAGAACATGCGCAGCGCACAATGCTTCGCCTAGTTTTGGTTGAGGATCTCCTTAACCCTCAGATCATGTAACTCTATTTCACTTTCTCGAATTTAAGTAGCTTTAATTTTTTAGATCGCAGCTTTCAGGCGCCCGTTTCCGGTGTGAGTTGCGTCGCCGTCGGCGTCGCCCTCACCGTCGGCGTCGGCGTCGGCGTAACCGCGAGCCCCCCTCCCCCTCCCCTACTCCACCCCCCCGCCCCCCCCCCCCCCCCCGACCCCCCGAGGACCTCGCGTTCCTTTGGGAGGAAATCGGGCACCTTCGGTGACCTCGGGGAGGTG
The DNA here is from genome assembly GCF_016920785.2 of Ixodes scapularis. Lineage (NCBI taxonomy): Eukaryota > Metazoa > Arthropoda > Arachnida > Ixodida > Ixodidae > Ixodes > Ixodes scapularis. Next base: position 72,254,619 of record NW_024609846.1, on the reverse strand, counting down.
GGTCACGTGACCCCCCCCCCCCCTTCCCTCCTCGAGGTCACGTGACCCCCCCCCCCCTCAGTACCCTTTCACCATAATCCTCAAGAGCTGCGATCTCATTCGGCGTTACAGGGAGTTGTAAACGGCTTCCACATTTTTTATGCTCAAGTCCCCTTGCCCCGTGCACTTTTCTTGTAAAAAGGCACAGAATTCGAACGTTGAACGCGCTTGAACGTTCCATAGGCACCATGACTGCAGTGAGTTTGTTTTCAGATTACCATACTTTTCCAGCATCGTATTTAAAACGAAGTTACTACAGTTTTAAGCAGTTTCTTGCGTCTCACTTTACGATTGTCTAACTGTGTGTCGCGACATCTTGTCTAAGCCTCGTGTGCACTGATTGGCTCATTTAACAAACCTATAGTATTTGCGTGAAAAAGATAACCCGGCATCCTTTGAAAAAATTAGCAAGCAGATGTAACACAATATATTATCCGATTTACACTCATCATCAGATCCTTATGACCACCTCTACATTGCGAGAATGAGCACGCGTAGCTGACAGGCCATCCGCGTTATGTGCCATCTTCTGAAGATGATGGTGGATAACGGTTGCCAGGGATAGAGGCGTATCGTATTGTCGACTACGTATGCGTGTAATGAGAAGGTTGCTGAATTAATCAACTCTGACAAAGGGCAGCTCCGCATGTCAAGATCACTGTTGACCAGGTCAAATTCGTTGCTAGTCTTCTCCACTGGAATAATACTCTTTCGAAAGTACAACGCTCCATGTCACTATGCCAGCATTGTGCCACAGTGGATCGAATAGCATCATGATGAATTCATGTTAATGATTTGAACATTTAACCCGTCGGATAACCCGTGAAAAGGCTTGGCCATTTAACCGGTTGGATATCCCGTGAAAAGGCTGAAGCCTTTTCACCCTCCCCTCTAGATATTTCGGACTAGTAAAGAAAATCAGTACCGGAAAAGAGGGCGTGGTCGAGCTTATTTTAATTTGAAATTATATATGGATATGTATTGCTACTGTCGTTCTTCCCTGCATAAAAGATCGCGTAGAAGGTCATTATTGGAAACTCGTTGTCACGAGGCACTACTCGTCGCATGCTTAGGGGTTCGGAAGTTCGAAGCTTTCTCTTTTTGATTGAAATAACAGTGCCATTGATAAAAAATAAAATTAAACAGAACAATAAATGCGGAGATGAAAAGCTGCTGTATTCTCGCATATTAAGAGGCTCAGAACTGTGAAACATGTTCCTCCCACCAAAATGTGTACAGGCAAAAAGAAACACGTCCCAGGAACGTGAAGCGAGAAAATAAAAAAAAGTAAAAAAATTGATTTTTTTTTTAATGGCGTGCTGAACTTGAACAAGTCAGAAATCTTCCCTTATGAGTTCATTTATTCCTCAACGTGCAAAAGCAATAAACACATTATTTTGTATTCTGCAGATGGCAATCATTAATAGTGACTGTGGTGTTAATTTGAATGCGATACCTCAAACAATCTAGACGGAAAAAAATTACCAAGTTTAGAACATAATTGCCCTTAGATACATGTTTGAACATTCTTCGAAACTCATCTTGAATAACAATAATCATATCCTAAGATAACACTTACCTAGGCTATGCATAGATCCTTCTTAGAAAGTGCAAGATCTCTTCCATAACTAGCTTCGGCTATAGCGCACTTCAAATATGGCAGAAACGACAATCGTCAAAAACCTGTCGTTCCTTTTCGCTCCTTCAAGAATTATTCCTTTAAAATGAATCATGCCAGAACATTGAAATAAAGGAAGTTGTCTTGCGCAAGGAAGGCAGCACCGCATGTAAAAATTCAAAACGAAAAATTAGGAATATACGTACCTCACTGCTTGAATCCAAATGGAACCGCCCGCCGGTCTTTCGAAGTTAAACGAACTTCGAACACTTACCCTAAAAAGTACGAGGTTCGTCGAACTGTCGACTTTTCAGGATTCGAAGGTTCGAAAACGTTCAAATTCTCTAGACAAATAAGTTCGAAAGTTCGACAATTATTGACTTCTCAGCGGTAGGAGTTCGAAAAGCTTCGACTTTTTAGTGCAAGAAGTTTAAAAGTTAAAAAATCATCGAATATTTTAGTCTGTCAAGTTTGAAAGATAGACAAGCATCGAACTTTGCAGCGTAAAAAGGTCGAAAGTTCGAAAAAGATTGAATTTTCTAGCGTAATAAGTTCAAAAGTTTAAAGAGCATTGCATTTCTGAATGTGCGAAGTTCGGAATTTCAAAAAGCGTCGAACTTCTTAGTTTATCAAGTTATAAAACTCGACTTCCGTCGAATTTTTCGATATAGCAAGGTCGAAAATTCGTAATCTTTCGAAACTTTCGACCGCTTGGTTCGATCATCAAAACTTCGGTTCGAAAAAAAGTTAGCGGCATCCCTTAGACTATGAAACACACATGTGTTATTGTGCTTCCGTTCTCAGATGTTAGTTTACCACCCAAAGAGCTCACGTTAATACGTGTGCCCCATCAAAAGAGAACGTATAAAAAATATAATCAAATAACTTTGTGTTCGCCGCGGGAGGTACTAAGTAACTCAAATCAAGTATACACCTCAGATAGTTGATATCGCTGGAACATTTCGTGATAATCTCTCACTTACAAAGGTATATATAATCAATCTTGTCAACCCGCGTTTACGGCTCCGCCGATTGCGTTCACCCCAAGATAGGGGCAGATACCACTATTTAATTCTATCACATTTTTGGTATCAATCAATCAATCAATCAATCAATGTTTATTTTTCTCTTGTACTAACCAACTGCTCGAAAGCCTACTTGGTTACCTGTTGGCAACCTATAATGTCAAGACATGTGTTTTTATTAGAACCTCGTTCTGCATTTAATTTCAATCAATCACTTATAATTAGACTGTTGATTTTCCGGTGTATATTTCTAAGCAAAATTGTCGAACGATTTTGGTGTTGATTCATTTTGAAATATCGGTGTATTTTGATTAATTGTTTTAGGCGTATGCTAAACACAGTGGTACCTAGTCAAGCAATCCAAGATAAAACTAAAAGTTTAAACATAAGACAGGAGGATTTTGACAAAAGGAGCAGTAGCTAAATATTACTCTTCGATAATCAATGATTTTTTAAACAAATTTTGTGTATTTTGTGCAAACAAATGTTTATTGGTGGTTTCGGTTTTGTCTGGATGTATATGTGTCACGAACTTGCAATTGTCTCTAGGAGATCGTGATTCAAATGGTAAATTAAGAGATATAGCCAAATTAAAAAAAAAAAACAATACAACACTCTACGCGGGATGCACTACGCCGTAAAAGACGAAGAGGCATTTGTTTTATTCAATCACAATCTGGATCTTTTCTATTTTTAGTGCCAGTCACGTCTTTGTTCTTAGAATATTTAATTGCTTAAGCACTAAAACTGATGAGGAATATTCACAACACACAATGATTCGCCAAGGTTTCGGTGGAGATCTACTTAACCCTCAGATCATGCAGCTCTATTTCCCTTTCGGAGAATATAAAACAGCGTTAGTTTTTTTTTTGTTTATTGTTTTTCATATTGAAGTCACCTTTTACAGTGCACTTTTCCTATAAAAAGGCACAGAAGTCAAACGTAGTCAGCAGTTGGACGGACTAGCAAGCTCCATACGCACCATGACTGGAGTGAGTATCTTTTCCAATGTCTCTCTACAGCTACGTATTCAAAGCAAAACTATTCCGATTTTACCTTTTTTCTTTTGTCTCGCTTCATGATCACCTAAGAGTGTGGCGCCTTATCCTGTCCAAGCCTCGTGTGCACTGAATTCCTTATTTAAGAAACATACGGTATTTGCGTTAGAAAAATAGCCCGGCAACCTTCGAGAACGTAGCAACCACAATTTATCACATTATTAACAGTCCGATATAAGCTGTTCAGCAAAATCATTATGACCATATCTACTATGCGGGAATGAGCGCTCAGAGCTGACGCGCTATCCGAGTTATCTACTATCTTTTGATGCGGATAGTGGATAACTGCTACAAGAGATAAGGACGTATGGTATTGTCGATTACTTATGCGTGTAATGGGAAAAGCTGCTGACTTAAGGACTTTGACGAAAGGCAGATCCTGATGTTAGATCACTGCTGACCAGTTCCACACATTCGTTGCTTGTCTTGTTTACTGGAACCATAACCTTTCAACAGGACAACCCCACACGTCACTAGGCCACAATTGTACTATAATGGGTTGAAGAGCAAGTTGAAAAATTCCAGTTGATGACCTGCACCATTTAACTGGTCAGACATTAGTAATATTGAGCACATATGGTATGTGATGAGGCGTCAGCTGCTAGCTTTTCAAACCTCCTTGTCGTTATCTACAGGAACTGCGCGAAAGGCGCATACAAACATGGTATAATCTTATTCAACGCACTGATAAAATATTTGTAGAATTCATGCCAAAATGATTGGCAAATGTTCTGCACGGCAAATATGAATGAACGTTCTATTAATTTGTTTATAATAAAGTTCTGGCTTCGTGTTTACTGGAGATTCCCACATTTGTGGCGTCGTCTCGTTTGTAAAATATATATTTTATAGAGTTGAAATTTTCCACGATTTCGATATATTTCGAACTAGTTTCAAGGTTTCGTTATTTACAGCTCACAGCCTGCTTTCTTCTGGCTTTGGCCAGCAGTGCCATTGCTGGCAACGTCCTCGGAGGCCTTGGCTACGGAGGACTTGGCTATGGAGGTCTTGGCTACGCAGGCCTCGGCTACGGAGGCCTCGGCTACTCCGGCCTTGGCTACGGATACGGCCTTGGCTCCGGCTACGGTCTTGGGTACGGTCTCGGCTACGGCTACGGCCTCGGCTACGGTCATGGTCTCGGCTTTGGACACTCTGGCCTGAGTGGTTATGCCGTCGCTGCTCCAGCTGTGACCAAGGTTTCTACTGTGCACCATGCCCCAGCTGTTGCCTCTTACGCCGTTGCCCCAGTCGCCACCTATGCTGCTGCCCCAGCTGTGACAAGGGTGTCTACTGTCCACCACGCCCCAGCTGTTGCCTCCTACGCCGTCGCCCCAGTCGCCACCTATGCTGCTGCCCCAGCTGTGACCAGGGTGTCTACTGTCCACCATGCCCCAGCTGTTGCCTCCTACGCCGTTGCCCCAGTCGCCTCCTACGCTGTAGCCCCAGCTGTCACCAAGGTTGCCACCGCCTACCACGCTGCTCCAGCCATCACCACCGTTGCTCACGCTCCATCCTTCGGCTACGGCTACGGCGTTGGACACCTCGGATACGGCCTTGGACACTTCGGCTACGGACATGGTCTCTCCAGCTACGGCCTGAACTACGGTTATGGTCTCGGCACCTATGGAGACTACGCCACCCTCCTCCGCAAGAAGAAGTGTAAGCTACAATATCACTTTGCTATATCTCTTCCTTAAGTATACATTCACTCACTCTTGAGTCGGACTGAGTTAATTCACATTATAATTTATTTATAGTTTTGATGAGCACGGCCTTTAAAGAAAATTTTTTTGTGCTCCAAAGCGCGACATCAGATTTGATTGTGGAGAAAGGATGGTCATAGACTTATTATAACTAGTGCTTTAAATTTATGTTTACGCGTGACGAAGAGTGCAGTAATTACTTGTTTGTGTCTTCTTTCTTACAGAAAGAGGAAGCTACCTCCTGGGTTTCCCAAAGGTCGAAGAGAAGAAACACTCAAGGATGCAGTCTTTGTTTGCATTCCCATCTTCTGTACGGAATGTGAACTCCAAATAAATTATTTTAACTACGATATATTAATGTCCGAGTCTTAACTTTTTTTTTTTTTTATGAATATGGAACATACATCCAAGGGCTGGTCCTGCATTATATTATTGTTATACGAACCTCCTCTCTACGAAGTATTTAAATATCCCTAAACTTCCGTTAATGCGTTTCATGGCGGAGAGGTGGAAGCACGACTATCACTTCAGTGAAATTAATTCGCACACGATGAGGTGTTGTAACGATAAATGAACACTGAACAGCACGCCTCCTAAATGCAAACAGTCACTAAATTTGAGGTCTTATTACCACCAAAAGTAAATATTTTTCTTACCGCAGCTATTGAAGTAAAATACCGCTCATGCAAATGCGTGTTTGTTTTCAGAAAGGTTTGTAGACATGAGGCTATTATGGTTAGCTAAACTTCCAGTATCCTCTTCCAGTACTAATAGAGTCGCTAACAATAAGTCGAATTTATTTCCAACTTGTGATATATTAAAGTGCATTACAGAGATACTAGCTACTCCATACAGGTAACAAGCCATAACTTAGATTTTCACAACGGTTGTAAAAAAAATTGTGCTCACTTTTTAGTTTTTTCACAGTAGGATATTACATAAAACTAAGAATTATTTCCTAACAAGGACAGTACCAAATCGTTTCTTATATTATAAAGTGTATGGAAACAAAACACACTTTGGACTGAATACATGTGATATATTTCTACATAATTAAAGGTCGTGTAAAGGTCTGGGATGCCCGATCACCATGAAATGGGAAAGATGTGGCGTCAGGCCCTCACCTATACATACTTTCGCGAAGAGCGTGCAACATGTTTGATTGCTTTATTTGTAGTTATTTTCACAAGAAACCTGATAACAACGAACAAGACCCTACGTGAGCAGCTCCTGAGAAAATATCTTGGGTTTGAACTTCTGTTGGGATCAAAACCTTAGAAGAATTATCGTCTAATGAATTATTTAGTTATTTATAAATAATTTACTGATCAAAAATACTATTAGTTTGATCTAAAAACGTTCGAGCCCTTTATCTATCGAGTTGCCTGCCCCGACAGCAATATCAACAATCGTAACCATTTTAGTCATAAAAATAACGTTCTTCGGTCCTGTGTCAAATATAATTTTGTCTGCAACCGCACTCAGGAATATGCTATTGTAGTACAAACTGTAATTAGAAATGTGCTTCAAGTATTGCTTTCGCAAAAACGGGTTATGAAACCTACAAGTTAATACCGCTTTACTAGATACATAAGTATCTAAGTCCTTAGTAGTTATTCTGGCATATGTATGCGGTTGGAAAAAGTTAATTTAGCGATATATACGCCGTTTAGAACCCGTTGCACGAAACTGTGACAAAGCAAACGGGAGACGTAAAAGACAATTAATGTGAGTGAATTTTGGTGCAGATATTGTTCTAGACAGGTCTCGTTTAGAATCTACGCAAGCCATAATGCACATAAAATATAGCTATTTCAAATTATTCCTACAGCAAAATGTGGACACAATTAAAGTCTGCTTTTGTTGTTAAAATTTACATTCGAGAGGTTAAAAGTCCACAATGCCTTTGGGCCCTGAGGGTACTTTCGATAAATAAATAAATAAATAAATAAATAAATATTGTTCTAAAACATTTTATGTGTGTAAAATTTATTTTTTGACACGCGTGTCCTAACCAGACTGTTTGAAAATGCTCAGAGCCCGAAGCAATAAAAATGATCAGAGCCCAAAGCAAACACAACTATCAAATGACAAAAAGCATAAAAAAACATTAAACGAAGTTTACAAGAGCAGCTTTGAGCAATACAAAGCACATTTCGAAGCCACGAGCACAAGATAAGTTACACATGGCGAAACCAAACTCCGAAGTGAGGATCTCAAAAGAAGAAGTATTACAAGACAAAACACCTCCACGCTGGGCTCTATAAACAAGTGTATCGTTACAGCGTTCAAGTTTAATTTCATTTTAGCAATTCCCGACCATGGTTGAAACTTTAAACCGTGCCGCCGAGCCAACCAGCATCCGCCGAAAATAGAGGACCGAAAGACACTCGGAAACCCGCAGAGGAAGTAAAAACATAAAGTAATGCATAACTAAAGTGGGTGAGCGCGACTTCGCGCACCACTCAATTTCGTGGACAAGCGCTCCTACAACGTTTCGTCGACCTTTTGTTTCTTCTTCTTTCTACCACGGGGATCGCATTATTGGTTCAACTTCGTTGGCCGCAAGTCTGCCTCAACTAAAGCGGACTTGCCCAGGCGACTCTGATTTTCTCTGATACGCCACAAATGAATTCGCGATCACCGCTTTCAAAACAGTCCGCACTGCGCGCTGAAACCCTTCGCTCCGCTTGGGGAAACTCGAATATTGATTGAGAACATGTTTATTTATGTATACCGGATACGACCCTACCTTTCGCCTAAGAGCGTAGGGGCGAACTTTACTCTCGAAGCGCGAACTCGCACCAGGCCTCATACAAACCGCCATGGTTTCGTCAAGATCGCATCGCCTCGGTCGCCGGTACCTTCACGCCGACGACCGAGGCAATATGTGCGGAAAAACGCTTTCGGTGAAGCGTCGCCAGGTGGGTCGATGAAACGGACACGGGAACTTTTCGATGAACCTAAGTCCCATTAAAACGCTGCTGCGTCGACGAAACGATCTGCCGGTGTAACATCGTTTATTTGATGAACTGATTGCCGCCCGGCATAGATTTCATATGCTAGGCCTCGTTTCCATGCTAACATGGGTGAGTACGCGCCCGACCGCGTCAGAGAGCGAACGCGTATCGTACAGGGCAATCCTGCGGCTTTATGAAGTACGTTCTGAAATGCCTATAATATTCTGCTACTCTACAAGTAGCCAAACCATTCAAAACTCACCGTTCAATCGGTCGCCACTCCGACTGCATTCAATGAGGTATCCACCGCACCGCCGCAGGTCAACCCTCACCGCTAGTTCTAACTCGGACGCGGGAGCGGCGGTTGGAGAATAGTAGCCTCGTTACCGGCGCCTCCGCGTCGCTCGGGTTCCGTTCTCATGTTTTTCGCGGACGGAGACATTGACTAAATATGCGCGGGTAGTCACAATTTCTAAATCCCGGGGCCAAAATCTTGTTTTGCGAATGCTTCTTTCTGAAACAGCAACACGAGTGATGCTTCGTCAACTTCATCGAAGGCTTGCGGCAGCCATTATTGACGAGGGTACTAAAGTATTTATTAGGGGAGCAACTCCAATGGGAGCAACGAAATGCCCGCGGGACGAACTGCTCAAGTTACCGCTTCTGAATAGAGGACGCTGGGGTCGTGGGGATGAAAGATGGTAATTGGTCTCCTTACGCACCCTTCTTTTTGAGAGTGTAGGGACATGAAGGATCACATTTATGTTAAAATAGGTTAAACACTACGTGTTCACTTCATCTTGTGATATGGGACCATTTCGTAAAATGCCTCAAGAGTCAATGCAAAGTTAATGGCAGCAAATATCGAAATCATTACGTGACATGAAAAGAAAACTTATGCTCTCACACAGCATACAGAAGCAGGCGATTTCTGATTATTATATCTAAACATGAAAAATAATGAAAAGTATAATCAACCTATGTTTGCATATTTAGAGTAGTTTATTATATTGCAGGTTCAGAAAGATAAACTCATCCGACAGTCCTGTTCTCTACAGAGGACGTCTTCTCATCTGCCGCTCTCTAAGTTCAGGTGGAGGACCTGTTGGTGGATGTTCGCGACGTCATCCATGGCGTCAGCCTCATGATCGCGATGTATTGGACTTTTAATATTTATTATGCAACGGGGATCAAGTCTACCTTGGCTCTCTTTGAGCGCACGTTCGGGCTAAAAGAAACTCCACTGGAAAGGGTTACCCTGAAGCGTCTTGGAAGGCTACAAGCCAGGCACGTAGCCAGGGGGGGCATGGGGGATGCCCCCCTCCTCCAAAATTTTAATTTTGCTGGGACCTCCTCTCCCCCCTCCCCCTAGTACTGCATTTTGTCATTGGCGCCCCCCCCCCCCCCCCTTCCCCCCAAAACAAAATCCTAGGTACGTGCCTGCTACAAGCTTTTACTAAATAATATTTTTTTATAATTTCGACCTTGTTTAAGTTTTTGATTTTACAATAAAAACGTGGTTGACATTATAGTTGGCTGACATGACTGGCAAAACTTTTTTATATGCCTGAATTGTTTTTCTCTTAAAGTTTTCAGTTAACTTCTGATGCCGGCACATTGCTAGTGAGTATTATTCTCTTATCTCAGGAACCTCCTCGAAGTGCATCCTTAAGGAACTTGACACGCAAAGAATTCAGAAATCTCTCATGTGACACCTGACCTCAGGAATCAACCCTCCAGCACACCTGAACAAGCCAGTTAGCTGAGTCTCGGGGTCTGAAAAAGTGCCCTCACAATTTCGAGCTACGCGAGGCCTATGGTGTAGAAAAGCGACCCCAAAAGTGGGGAGTCGCGAAAACCCTCGGGGGCTGTGTATAGTGCCCGACAGCAATCGCAATTATGGGGATCGCGCGAGTCTCTAGGTGTAAAAAAGGGAATAAAAAAAGCACCTAATTTAGGGGAGATCAGGTGATTCCCTGAGAGTTATAAGCGGTAGTAAATAATGCCTGAACTTATGAGTGTCACATCAGTACCTGGGTGTAACAATAGGCGTCGAAAAGTACACTATTCAGAAGGGATCTGTTGACTCCCTGAGAGTTGAAAATGCTTCCATACAATTCCTCTAATTAGGTTTATTACCTAAGTTCTGTGGTTCTCCTTAGGGCCACTGCCTTTGGGAGTACCACGTTCGCGGCGAGACGCTCTACCGCGAAGCGGGTTCGTACTCGCGTGGCATGCTGCTCGTTGAGCGCAAACAGACACCAGTCACGTTGGTAACGGTGATAAACTGTTTATTTACAATGAAACAAATAACAACAACACAGCGGCTATAAGCTGGTGAACGCCGTCGGTGTGGAGATCGCCCACGGCCGAACGGTCGTTCACAAATGTACAAAGGACGGGGTAAACGCTCACCGGTGCGCCGGAAGGTTCCCCGTTGTCGCCGCCGCCGAATCCCAGGAAGAAAGACCCAAGCGAGACTGCTGTCCGCTGGTTTTAAGATAACGGCGGGGGCGAAGTGGCCAATCAAAGAGCGACACGTCGATCTCCTTTGTGCGGGGGTCCGTTACGGAAATCGCCCCAAGGGGGGAGAGGAGGAAGCCGCTCACAGTGGTAAGCAGCGCCACCTCTCGCTACGTCGGCGCGGCCGCCACGGCGTGCCAAAACGCTGACGCGACAGAATGTTGAGGGATCACAATCCCCACACTCCCCCCTCCTTAGCCAATAGTTACCCGCAAACGGGTGGACCAACACAAACACACAAGACTAAAATAATAAAAAAAAAGAAAAAAGGCCGCCAGCTGCTACAACTACACGGGAAACAGCCCGGCTAGCTCAGTCGGTAGAGCACGAGACTCTTAATCTCGGGGTCGTGGGTTCGGGCCCCACGTTGGGCGCCAATTTGTGGTTCTCCTTAGGGCCACTGCCTTTGGGAGTACCACGTTCGCGGCGAGACGCTCTACCGCGAAGCGGGTTCGTACTCGCGTGGCATGCTGCTCGTTGAGCGCAAACAGACACCAGTCACGTTGGTAACGGTGATAAACTGTTTATTTACAATGAAACAAATAACAACAACACAGCGGCTATAAGCTGGTGAACGCCGTCGGTGTGGAGATCGCCCACGGCCGAACGGTCGTTCACAAATGTACAAAGGACGGGGTAAACGCTCACCGGTGCGCCGGAAGGTTCCCCGTTGTCGCCGCCGCCGAATCCCAGGAAGAAAGACCCAAGCGAGACTGCTGTCCGCTGGTTTTAAGATAACGGCGGGGGCGAAGTGGCCAATCAAAGAGCGACACGTCGATCTCCTTTGTGCGGGGGTCCGTTACGGAAATCGCCCCAAGGGGGGAGAGGAGGAAGCCGCTCACAGTGGTAAGCAGCGCCACCTCTCGCTACGTCGGCGCGGCCGCCACGGCGTGCCAAAACGCTGACGCGACAGAATGTTGAGGGATCACAATCCCCACAGTTCCTAAATATAACAGAGGGCGCCAAACAGCCCCCGAAGTAAAGCGCGAGACACATGGCCGGCAGAATCGTCCGATTCGACGTCCGATCCGAGAGTCCGAACACCGCTCCGAATTGGGAAACACGCTTCCGACCTTGCATGCCACACGACGATCCGTTCGGCTCCGCCCAGGAGCTCCAACTTCCAAGTACTCCAGCAGAAGTCCGCGTTCGTAGATCTCTGGTCCCAGATTGACGGTTTAGCTCGCACGAGCGAAGCTAGGAGCTTGTTCTCGCCAGCGCGTGCATTCTTTGCCGGGGCCATCTTTTTTCGAATGGGTCAGCAGGATTCACGCGTCCGGCTTCCCATCGCCCGTCCCGTTTTCTTATTCGTCCCGCCAGACCCAGTACGTCATCATGACGTTCGCGCTAGCTGTGCCGTCATTGGCTGGACGCTTCCGACAATCCGTCCGCCGTTCGAAATTATTTGGCTCGTTGGACGCACGCCGGACCGCCGATCCGACGTCCGAAGCGACCAAATTTTTCAAATCAGGCAGTCGTACTGCCGGATCGGACGTCGGATCGGATGGATTTTTCGCGCATGTGTCTCGCGCTTGAGGGTGTCGGTTGAGGATGGTGGACCTTGAGGGGGGTGCTAAGTGATCCCGTATATTTCATCATCATCATCATTATCATCATTTATTAAACCTTGAAGGCCCTTACGGGCATTACACAACAGGGGAATACTCGCTAAAAAAAAATTATATAAAAGAACAAAGAAAAAGTGGGTTACATGCTGGACAACATTTCTAAAGCAACAAAAACAGGGGGAAAAATGAACACTTAAAACATCTTTAGAAAAAGCATCTGATTAAACAGAAAAATACACAAATGAAACATTTCTATAAACACGAAATGACTTTGCTATTAGTGCAACTACAGATGGATGATCAGTTGGAATATGAATATGTTATGATCTTCCTGGGTCAAGATGCTGTTGGGCCGGCTATTCCAGTCTGTTATTGTTAATGGCAAGGGGGGGGGGGGGGGGGGTAAGGAACGAAACGGAAGAGGCGAAAATTGGACGAACTTTACAGACGCTATCAATGCGAGGAAATGTGCGAGTGGCTAGAAATAATAGTGAAGTTCTGATGTCATGGTTATGATAGTAAATCTTGTGAAAAAGAGAAAGGCGTGATAATTTTCTTCTAGATGAGAGCAGATCAAGGTTAGCTTTCATTCGAAAAAAAGTCAATCTGGTGTCTCGTGAGTAATAAAAATATTAATCTGATTGGCGCGATTTTGAAGTGCCTCTATGTTTTTTATCAATGAAGGTTGCGAAGGGGACCAGATGGATGACACGTATTCAAGTTGCGACTTTACAAGTGTAGTGGAGCCTAGTTGTTACACTGATGGTGGTGCTAGTTTTAGATTCCGTCAAAGATAACCAAGAGAGCGGTTAGCGCTAGACAGTAGGTGTGTTATATGCGTGTTCTATGAGAGATCATCAAATAATTGAACGCCACGATATTCGTACGATGGACGCTTGGTATTTACCTGACTGCACATGGTGTAAGTAAAAGAGAGAGGCATACGGAAAGTACTTGAAACTCCCAAGTTGAGGGGATACCATAAACACCCCTGGGGAGTCACTTATGGGACACGGTCTAACTCCCCCGAGGTGATTACACGTGTACAGCCTTTTTTCTTAGGGCGCATAGTTACTAAACTGTATAGACTGCGTGCCACGCTTGACGAAGGTCGTCCGCAAGAAAGGAACCCTGTTTTGCTGAGAGGGCGCACTTTGAACATTGGAAACTCAGCCGCATCGTTTCTCCACTCAACTCCTTTACAGCGTTCGCTCTGCTAAATTGGTAAGAGTGGAGGGCTTTGGGGGATGTGCTTAAACTGTTATCCTTGAATAAAGCTTATTTAAAGTTTAAACCACTGTTCTTTTTTTTTTGTTATTTCACGTTGGTGACTGCAATATATTATAGGGCGGGTTCATGTTATAAGTTCTGAAGCACCTTGAACCAAGCAGGTGTTTTTATTCATTGAAGTAATCGTAAAAACTGCAACAAATGTGATGTGATACCTACATCCGGTAAAATATCGCGATACAAGCGATACATTGTAAATTTATTTCATTGCTGAGATAGAAATACATTTTTCAAATGTATCTTGATACAGACATGCAGATACTGGAAAGTATCTCTAAGATATTATCGTGATACATTGTATCGCGAAACTGCCCGGACCTGCTCTGCCTTGGCAGGACACAGCAGTGGGAGCAAAACTTACGAAAGGTTATCCCAAATCACTATCTGGCCAGCCACAAGGCTGAACGTGCTCCGATACACTCGTAGCTGCTCAGTGTGCCAGAAGGCAAAACCACGTGGTGGTCAGCTTCTCGGTCCCATGCAACCAATCGTGAGCCGGAGCCCTTTGCAGATTGGTTGCTGTGACGTCATAAGCCCCTTCCTACGTAGTCGCTGCGGCAATCAGTACTTGTTCGTGGTAACCGGTCACTTCACGATGTTAGTTGAGTTATTTCCTTTGCGAAAGCTAGACTCGCAGAAAATGTGGGACTGCCTGTTGAAACATTAGCCAGGTTCGACTTTCCAGCACAGCTTGTGAGCGATAATGCGTCATACCTAACGATTAAGGTGTTCGTGGACGCATGCGCGGTGCTGGGAATTAAACACAAAATAACTTCCCCTTACAACCCACAAGCAAACGTCACGGAAAGGGTAAATCGGAACCTTAAGGTGATGTTTGTGCCTCCACCGAGAGCCACAAGGACCGAGATTCGAAACTGCCGGAGCTCGCATTCGCAACCCGTACGACCACTAATCCGCCAATGGGTCTCACTCCTACTTAACTGAATTTCGGCAAGGAGCTCGCCTTTCCACTTTTTAACAGCCTCCTCTTTACAGAGTCTGGGGCAAGGCTTCGCTCCCTACGTGAAGTACGCAGAGGACCAACAAAGCGTTTCTCTAACAACCTTCGAGAGGCCCGAGAAAATCTCGACGTCGCCCGAATGAAGAAGACGGAAAAGTACAACCAGGGACGACGAGAATGCAGTTCGAGGTAGAAGATTTTGTCCTCCGGCTTACTCACCCACTGAGTGACGCCGCTCGAGGCTTCGCGCCTCCCTCGCAAATAGGTGGGAAGGTCCGTTTCGAGCGCGTGAAAATTGGTCACCATTCACTTACAAACTAGTTCACTGTGAGTGCAGTGAAAAAACCGGACCTGTTCGTGTCACCCACCTTAAGCGATTTTTTCAAGCAAAATAGGATTCCTCGCAGGACCGTAACGACACTGACGTTCCTGAAACCCCATCGTCTCCACCACGGCGGCGGTGAAGTGTGGGCACCCCGGCGGCTCTCCAGCCCAGTTGCCCATCTATGGTGCATAAGCGGCGGACTTTCCCTCGAGGCGGCGCAGTCCAGCCGGACACGCACACATCCCGCGCGCCGCATTGTTAAGGCGGATCAGAGGCGGCGCGCAAGCATTCGCTGGCTGGCCTGAAGCACCGCTTGTAACGATGTTAAATGTATCGTTCGTCTCGTCCATGTTCAATTTATTATAGTTTCATGTTGTTGAAACCATTGCCTTTGTGTTATTCCTTCGGGGCGGGGGTGCAGCAAGGCTAACCGTCCCTAATTTTAACGATGTTTTTTTGCATTTTATGCAAACGAAATTTTATCGGTGTTTTTGGTCTTATCCAATTTTTTATGTGTGACACCGACAGATTTTGTTCATTGGTACCTTTTAGAACCAAAAAGTGTATCGCTTTCTAGTAATACGACTACCTTTTTTTAGTGATCTACACTCAACCCAATTTTTACAATATCCAAAACGTTAAGCATCATTTTTTTTTAAAATCAAGATGAAAATGCAGGCTGCTTGTCGTTCTCCTAACAGGACTTCTAAGTATACCTACACACTGTGGTGGGGAAGAGAGAACCTGTATACTAAAAGGACCGAGGGGTTCCTATCAGTCTCATGAAATATTTTGGGCGAATTGAAATAAAACCCTTTAAACGCTTGCCAGTTTAAGTAGGTAAAACAAACAAAAATATTGGACTATAGATTGGTCAACTTAGACTTGTATTTGATCCCATGCATTCTGCATGAACGAAGCTCGAACAGGAATTGAAATAAGTTCCTGATATGATTAAAAAAAATCAACGAAACGCATTCACATTTTCTAAATACGCCGTGCGCAATTGCCTGCTTTCTTACCAAGCATCCGGTGTAGCGCCACACACCTTCATTTGCGAGAAAACCACTGTATTACTTTTGCGAGTATCTCTGCCTGTCCTGGCGTGACTCAAGCCTGAGAAGAGACACTCGGGGATGTATTCTATAATACAAATACTAAGATACCTGTATTCCGATGTCAAAGCAAAGGTACGGAGATATGTTTGTGCTTTGTGTGATAGGACATCCCCGAATTACATCTGCACATAAACGGCAAAAGGATATTGTACGACAAAAATATATACATACTAAAATAAAATAAAAAATATAATATAGTGAAAGGTTGGAAGGGTGAAGTTTGTGGCATGTGCAAACGATAGGGCTAGTATTCCTACTTTTGTGTTAGTTTATGCGTCTCTTCTCGCCTCGGACTTTGATTTATTCGCAGTAATACAGAGCACCGCTAAAATTCTTATCGTCAGTAGTGACCCACATAGGTACTGGAGCCCAACGACTGCCTGCACTTGCTTGAAAGAAGGCGTCTCTTTTAAATGAACCCTGTTTTACCATGAGGATGCGTATCAAACTGCTGTCGAAGGGCTTCTGATCTACACAGACAGGAGAGGTTGAAGAGAGCAGAAAATTTCTGCGCTAAGCCATTCTAGTCTGCACGAAACCTATTGCAAAATAAGAACCAAAATAAATAAAAACTCTACGAGTGCCCATGATTGCTTGTTCCTGTTTCACCTCTCGCCTCCTTTCCTGCAATTGGTGCACTGTAGTACAAAGAGTGGAGGGGTTCGTTAAGAGGGCGCCGTACCTCTATTTATTCGTCCGTTTCAGCCACCAGATGGCGCGCGGATCGTAACGTGGTTGAACGAGCAACTTCTGGATGGCGCCAGTATCGAAGTGTGAACTTATCATCGCACATTTGTTTGTAGCGTTATTTCATGTTTAAACTTAGCCCCTTTAAAGGGTATAATGCGGCAGGTTCTGCAAACACGGGGATTACAATTTATCTTAAAAATCAGACAGTTCATTATTTGCACCAAATATAAGATTATGCATAAGCCAGCAGAGTGATTCAACGCAATTGTTATGTGGGAAATATATTTAACTAATGAGATACGTATACATTATTCAAATGTATTTTCATACAGAGATTCATATACTCAAAATTATATCTAATAGCCTATCGTGATACCTTTGTATCGCAATACCGTGCCCCGTCCAGAACGCATATCTTCAGTTCACGCTTAGTACAGTTTGAAATACACAAAATGAAGGGAGCGCAAATAATTCTGTGTTAACCAGTACATGAAAGGACTCGCCACCTTTGTAGGGCATCAGAGCTTGGTACTGAACAAAAAGAAGAAAAAAAAACTGGTATACCCAGTTTGGAACGCAGGATTAACATTCATTCGTGGACAACGTTCTGTGACATTTCAAATATAAAAAGCGTTCGTGCACTGCTTTGATCGGTGCTCAAGGTACTCGAATGCTCGGGTCATCATAGCGAAAGAAAGTGGTTCATATGCATAAGCACATACTTAAATGAACGGAACAAAACGTATTATATACACAGCATAAAATCAAAGCAACTCATATGATATTTTGTTTCTCAGCATTGAACAGACCGAAACATTGGAGAACCCCCATCTACATTACGGAATATTTTCAAAGTGCTAAGACCAAACAATTCAAATTACCACATAAGAATGAAATCAATCACTTTGGAAAACATATATGTTAACATGGTCACCTTTGTTTATTCTTAGCTAAGCAATATAAAAAAGTAATTCGTTCCAATTGCTTAGGATCTCTGGTGAGTCTCAAATGCAATAATGCCTAAAATGGGTGGTGTGCATTCTGCAAGGAAGCACAATCAAGATTTCGGCGCAATTATAACATGTTCCGATAACATGTTCCTGAACAGGGGCTAAGTTTTATGATTTAAATATTTGCTCAGGGTGAGCGCGTGTAATCGTAACAGCAATTCTTCTGACAAAAGTTCTCTTGCGGGAGAAAAATAAAATAAAAAAAACTGCCAATCGCTTTTTTCTGCTAAGCGCGTTGTGCTCTGAAAATCTTCCGCAGCTCTGCGTGTTTGTAGTGAAGTCGGCTCTGAGCCAAATCAAGTCCTCACGCGGATAATGCGAACAAGGCAATGGCCGTAAAGGTATTCACCTCACTGTATTGCTTCGGCGCTGCTAGGAAACCCACTTTGAAGAAAAATTCTTCAGGCCTTTTCATCAAAAGAAATAACTTATAGCTCGCAAATCTTTCCCGCTTTAAATTTTCCGTCGAAGAAACCCCCAGTTTTACGTTGCATTTGTTTGAATTTTTTTAAATGTCATGATGAAACACTGCTGCTTGTGTGCACACCCAGACGACCCCAAGCTATCTTTGAGAGCTTTTTGCACATGACTCCAACTCCTCGTTGGAAAATAAACGATTTGAATGGAATGGAGTTGAGTTGATTGTTGACTTTCTTCAACCGGTCGACACAAAAACCATTTCGCTTTTTTAACAAACACGGCGAATAATTGGACTGAAATAAAGAGCACAAATCAAACAGATTTTCTTCTTTCTTTATTTATTAATCGCTCGATAATAATCAAAGACACCACGCTTAATCCCTTCAGAGGCACAGTGATATCCTGTTAATATATTGTTTTAGTGGGAATCGCCATGTTGAACAACCAAGCCCTTCCTGGCGTGCCTCGGGTTGTACAGCCATGCTGGGTTATTAGGCCGAAAGCAGACGTTGGGGTGCCGCAGAAGGTTCTCCGGCTGAGATGGGTTGAGGGAGTCTGTGCTTGGGTGGTCGTTTGCGCCTATTTGTAGTTGTGTGCCGTAATTCACGTGTTGAAGCCTCTTGTATCAATATTTACGATAACAGGTACTGGGGAACATTGTTTGGCCGGGATTATGACATTCGCCGCGATTTTAGTAGCGGAAATTGCAAAGTAACCAATAAGAAAACATTGATTTGAAGCTTCACTTGAAGGTTTCATGGTTGTTGATACGGACGCAGGTGCACCAAAGTGGTCTTCTTGTTCCGTAGGTGGCACAAATATATATATATATATATATATATATATATATATATATAATGTGCATAACACAAGAATGTTGTAAATAGAGAAGGAGTCGTGGCGCCGAAGCTCTTCATGGCGTGGGTTACACGCCTCCCAGTCTTGCGGTGGCTCTTTTTAATTTTAATAAATATTGTCATTACTACCGCTGTGACACTGAAGGGAACAAATTAGGACAGCTCCTGCTTGTTGGCGCGTATCTTTGGTGGCTTCATTTCATTTAACCTTTTTTTTTATTTTTTGTTGAAAATCGCAAGCCTACGGGTCTGCCGCCTATGGATAATTGAAAGCAATTGCTTTGAAGTGAGCCAGTTGCGAACTCAAGTCGATCACTGGTTTTGTTGTCTACAATCTATGAATAAGGTTTCTACGGTATGGGAAATTTAGGTCCTGCTTATAATTAAATGTAATTTTGTGGAAATTAGCATTTCAGCTGCAATGCCATATTCTATGTTGTATACTTATTAACATTACAAAAGGAGTCTATTTGGTTTATGACCGTTCAGTTTCTTCAGTCATTCGCCGCCTCATCACTTGCCATTCGTATCAATAGCATTTGCCGTCCCATCTCTAATGTACCAAGGTGGAGCATCAATTACCATCGTGAACTAATATCCCTTTGTCTCTAAGCGGTCAAGGGCCCGAATCACGTACTTTCTCTTCAAAAAACGGTCCCGCCACGCAAAATAAACATTATCGAGCTGTTTATAGTTATAATAGATCATATTAAAACTCAGTTTTGGCTTACATTGAGAATTCCAGCGCGGCTATTATTTTAAATTCAACCGCAAAGTTACCGCTTCTTCGTCAAGCTCAAGGTTGATATTAATATCTCCTCTACTCTCGAACGTCTGCTACCACTATTGCTGTTCGTTAGGGCACGCTCAGATGTCAAGACCGATACATTTACACTGATAATATCACCTTGGTCATGGTGCGTAATAGTGGCGTGGTCGCCGCGCAATCGCACACGCAAGTTGCATTAAGGACGATAGGCAACGCAAAGTTGCCAGAGAGCGACTCGCTAGAAAGAAATACTACTGCCAAGTTACTTCTGCGAGTCAGGTACTATTATGTTAAGCCAGAGCTGACACTATAATTAAATAATAATGACACTTTACGAAAACATCTCTAAGTAAAATAATTTCGTCGAGATTATCAAGCATGACAAAACATATAGACAGTTTAAACAATTTCAAAATTATAAAATAATCTTTGTCAAGACGAACTTTAATATGCCTCTAGGAGACCGTGGTTAAAATAGTAGATAAGGGGACATAGCCAAGTAAAAAGAAAAATTAACACTTTCCGGTGGATGCGCCATGCCATAAAAGACAAAGAGGCACACGTCTTATACGGTCACATTCTGGGGGTGTTTTTATTCTTTTGTTTCAGTCACGTCTTTGTTGTGAGAAGATTTAATTACCTGGGCACCAACACTGAATAATAATATGCGCAGCGCACAATGCTTCGTCTAGGTTTGGTTGAATATCTCATTAATCCTCAGATCATGTAGCTCTATTTCGAATTCTTGAATTTAAATGGCGTTACTTTTTTATGCTGAAGCTCTCTTACGGGTCTACATTTCCTATAAAAAGGCACGTAAGTCGAACGCAGGCAGCAGTTGGACGCACTTGCGCACTCCATAAGAACCATGACTGGAGTGAGTATCTCTCCATAGGACTATACTTCTCCAGCTGCGTATTTAAAGCGAAGATATTACTGTTTTACCTATTTTCTGGTTTCTCCATCATGATATTCTACCGCGCATTTCACTTTATCTTGTCTTAGCCTTGTGTGAACTGATTACCTTTTTAAACAAACGTATATTCTTTGTGTTACAATGGTAGCCCGGCAACCTTTGAGAGCATAGCAAGCAGATTTAACACAATATATGGTTCGATGTACAGCTGATCAGATAAATCATTATGACCACCTCAACGTTGCAGGAATGAGACCATCAAACTGGCACGCCATGAGCGTTATATACCATATTCTGACGTGGATGCTGGATACCGGCTGCCAGTGATAGACACGTATCCTAATGTTGACTACGCATGCGTATAATTGGAAGGTTACCGATCAAAGCAACTTTGAAAGAGGGCAGCACCTGATGTCAAGATCACTGCTGATCAGCTACACCCATTCGTTGCTTGCCCTGTCCACTGGAACGGGAACCTTTAAAAAGGACTAAGCTTTACGTCATTAGGCCAGAATTGTGCTACGTTGGATTGAGGATCAACATGATGAACTCCAGTTGGTGACTTGACCATCTAACACGTCAAATGTCAGTCCTATCGAGTACATCTGGTACAATCTTATTCCAAACCACCTTGTCGTGATCTACAAGAATGTTGCGACCTGTGCTTACAAATATGGTACAATCTTATTCAAGGCAATGACCACGTATTTATAGAATTTTTGTCAAAATGAAGTGCAAATGTTTTGCGTGGCAAATATGGATGTGCGCGGAATTAGGTTGCTGATCATAATGTTTGGGGTTAGTGCATGCTGAAATTACCATATTTGTGCAATCCTGACGTTTGTACAATATATATTTTATAAAGTTTAAATATTGCACAATGTTGATCGCAATAAACCTCTAAGTTTCTACAGATATTGAACTAAGGTCAAAATTTCTTCGTTTCCAGCTCACTGCCTGCCTCCTTCTGGCTTTGGCCAGCAGTGCCTTCGCTGGCAACGTCCACGGAGGCCTTGGCTTCGGAGGCTTTGGCTATGGAGGCCTTGGCTATGGAGGCCTTGGCTATGGCGGTCTCGGCTACTCCGGCCTCGGCTACGGATACGGCCTTGGTTCTGGCTACGGTCTTGGCTACGGCCTCGGCTACGGCTACGGCCTCGGTTACGGTAGCGGCCTCGGCTACGGTCATGGTCTCGGCTTTGCGCACTCTGGCCTGAGTGGTTATGCTGTCGCTGCTCCGGCTGTGACCAAGGTCTCTACTGTGCACCATGCCCCAGCTGTTGCCTCTTACGCCGTTGCCCCAGTCGCCACCTATGCTGCTGCCCCAGCTGTGACCAGGGTGTCTACTGTCCACCATGCCCCAGCTGTTGCCTCCTACGCCGTTGCCCCAGTCGCCACCTATGCTGCTGCCCCAGCTGTGACCAGGGTGTCTACTGTCCACCATGCCCCAGCTGTTGCCTCCTACGCCGTTGCCCCAGTCGCCTCCTACGCTGTTGCCCCAGCTGTCGCCAAGGTCGCCACTGCCTACCACGCTGCTCCTGCCATCACCACCGTTGCTCATGCTCCAGCCTTCGGTTACGGCTACGGTGTTGGACACCTCAAATACGGTCTCGGACACTTCGGCTATGGACATGGTCTCTCCAGCTACGGCCTGAACTACGGTTATGGTCTTGGCACCTATGGAGACTACGCCACCCTCCTCCGCAAGAAGTGTAAGCTATTCTATCGTTTTGCTATGCCTTTCTTATGCATACATTCACTCGCTCTTGAGTCAGAGAAGGATTATTCTTAATTTAATAATTTATATTATTTCTAGTTTTCATGAGCACGGCCTTTATCGTAACATTTATAATCCCCCGAAGCGTGACATAACCTTTAATTGAATAAATCAGAAGGCGGTACCTTGACTGTAACTAGTGCTTTAAATGTATGACTACGAGCTGCTATAATTGCTGTAATCACTTGTTTTTTTCTTTCCACTCACAGAAATAGGAAGCTGTATCCTGGGTTTTTCAAAGGTCGACAAGGAGAAACAGTCCAGAATGCCAGACTGCGTTTGTATTCGCATATTTTGTATGGAATGTGAACTCCAAATAAATTATATTGCCTGCTATACATTATTGTCCGAGACAAACTTTCTTATTGCACATCGAGGTTCTCACTCCCAGTAATTAGGATTACAGAAAAGAGCAAATTAAGGTGCCGCCATCTGATGGCGTGGCATTCAACTAGTGGCGCAGGAATTGTTGGAATCGAACAACAAAAATTTCGACTTTCTCGGCGACCATTTCGTCGTTTACCCTGAGACTGGGTTTTTTTTTTTAGAAGAGCAGAAGTAACAGAAAAAACAGACAGGTCTCAAACTCAGCTCAAACTGAGCTGAGTTTGAGACCTGTCTGTTTTTCTGTTACTTCTGCTCTTCTAAAAAAAAACCCAGTCTCAGGGTAAACGACGAAATGGTTGACTTCCACCAGCTAGCCTGTACTTTGACTCTTTTCTCGTTTCTCGGCGAAGTCGTTCTATCGTTCACGCCAAGGTAAGTAGCGCGTGGAGTTTGTAAAATGGTAGCCTTTCGCTTAATCTTGCGTTTTTAGGACTCATAAAAGGTCCTTGTCATCTGTGACGTGTGTGGTTGGATATTAATGGCTTTCGTTTTTGCAACATTCCCTCTTGAACTTCGATGTTCAACATGTTGCATATAGGGACCACGTTCATTGCTGCCATTCATGTTTTGCCTAAGCGTCAGACTGGCCTTTCTGTCATTATCAGGGTAAATGAACATAAACAGTGTACTTTTTTAGGTCCTGATGAATCCTTAGCTGCTGTTCTCCTGGGAAAGATTGCATCAAACGGTGACGATTCTGATTTAGAGCTCGCTAAGTGGTATGATAAAAAGCCGATCATGTTGGCACCCACCCATGTTGACATACAACCTACTGTTGAATGCAGACGCTTCTCAAAGGAAGACAGGAAGCAAATCAAAGTCACGAGACCACTAATTGTTGCTCAGTACAACACTTTCATGGGGGGTGTCGACTTGTGCGACAGAATGTTGAGTTTCTATCCAACGACCACGCGGACAGGGAAATGGACTGTTCGGACGATCATTTTCATGATCGATGTTGGAGTTGTCAACTCCTGGCTCCTCCACAAAGCGGACCAAGTTGAACTATATTCTTCAAGAAAGAAGGACATGCAACTGCTGGACTTCAAGTTTCAGCTGTCGCATTATCTCCTACCTGCAGAGAAAACAAAAGCCCTCTCTGATGGCGAGTGTGTCACCTTGCAAGTTCGAAAGCCTGCAGTAATGCCCCTGCCATCACCGGCTGTACGCTGCTTCCCACATGCCTGAACTCGTTAACCAGAAATTTGCCAGCAGGTGCAGAAATCCTGATTGTTCGCAGAGAACCAACTTTTGTTGCTGCACCTGCCAGGTATTTTTGTGCCTGACGGTCGCTCGAAACTGTTTCAAGATGTTAATGTATGGTTCACGGGAAAGGTTTTTAGGCAGTCATGTTTGTCATGTACCCACCCTTTTTATTTCAACTTAGTCCTCTTGTGCAGTCTGTTGCACATTCAGTACCATTTGATCCAAGTGTGATAAAAAGTTAAAACACGCGTCAAATATGTGTGGGCCATGTACTCAACGAAGTTAAATAAAAACATTCTTTTAAAATTTCGAAACAGTTTCGCTATCCGTTCGTTATACGCACTTCCCCTCCCCTAAATTTTCATTTTCACTAAAGTTCCATTTCTTTTTTTCTTTGAGCTGGGGCGGTGATTGTGATATATGTAAGCCGAATATCACAATAACGATGAGGTTTAAACATAGGCTTGCATGTTGAATCGATAGTTACTCATTAGTTTTAATTTATTTGTGTGTCTGTGTGCTTTTTGTGCTTTTTGGCTACTGTATGCTTCATGTGTGCTTTTTGACAACTCCGAAGTTGATATATGATTGTAGGCTTTTAAGCTTTCAAGGCTTTCTCACTAAGAAGACAGGCTTGAAAGTTTCCAGCCGCTACTCGTTGAAGACGATTTCTTAGGTTCGACCTACCGCAACTGTTGCCTGCCTTTTGTTCTTGGGAAGGAAATGCTATTTTATAAACTCAAAAAGCTTCGAAGATTTCAGGCCTGGGAATTACACCGATCAATATGTGCCTTCATGGTATCTCGAAATACAATCAAGATAGTTTCTATTTCGGTACCAAGATACATTAATATCTCGGCATAAAAATACATTTGTGAAATGTATTTCTATTACAGCAGCAAACTCATTTACGGCGTATCTATCGTATCCGAATATTGTTCCAGGACTACGCATCTCTACATTTTCCGTAAAAAACGAATTCCCTTGCTGTTAGTTTTATGCAATGGAAACGATTGTTTCAATGCGAGGTGTAGCAAAATTTGTTATATGAGTCCGCTGCACAACCTCCTCTTCAGGCGGAAGCATGGCAGCCCGATGGATCGCAAGTCGCTAATATTGAAAAAAAAAAAACGAAACAAAACATAAAGGTAAAAAGGCAGGGCTTTCAATAACGGTGTCTGGATCCCCATTGCTTCCTGTAGGTTGCGCAGTAACTAGGGTCCCTATGCAGGCAGGTCCTTCGGCGTGGTCCAATTTAAAGTTTTCTGTCCAAGAATCTTAGAGGACAAGACCGCTATGTGATAACAGGGGTGCTGTGTTTACAAAATTTCTTTTTTCTTTAAATTCTGAAATTTTTAAATCAAAATTTGCTGTTTTTTTTTTTCAAATGTAGGTGTCGGGCAAAAGAACGGGATTTTTCTTGATAATTTTAATCAAGATAGGACACTGGCACGGTACTGCCTAACCTCTAAGGAACACGGGAGTAACAGGTATACTTAGAAAACGATTCAGAGCAAACGACAGAAGGAAATAATAATAAAATAAAACATTAGTTAAAAAATATAAAAATAAGCAGCAGCCTCGAAGACTGTACTTTAACAGTGTGGAAGGTTTTCGAGCAGTGCGGGCTGTGTTCCCGGTCAACACAAAACAAAGTTCTAAATGCTGATTTTTTCGTCGTGACGCTAAAATCTTTTTTATTCAGGAACTCCTCTAATTCGGAGATTTTTGTTCTTCCCTGAGTCTGATAAAACCAGCTCTTGATTAATTTCCGGAGTTTATCTGTATTTACCTGAACACAAAAACTTATACTTATAACACTCGGAAGACATCTGAAGGCAGGCATCACAAGAACTCAAATGCAGCATTGAAAAAGCATAATGTTGCAAAAGGGACAAAAGGCAAATCATGGCTCATTTAGGGCAGATCCGTATTGTGAAGCATGGCAACCAGTCGTCGCCCTCCACTACTATGTCGCTAACATTTTTATAGGCATTCGAGATTGTAGCCATGAATAGTTAGAGTTCATGGTAAGGGGTGTGGCATCAATGACAAAAAATACGAGGACTCCCTCTGGCGTTTGCGATGAACTGCACCCTCCGCACCAACCACGGTTCTGGAAAGATTGCATTTCGGTATGTATCTCTTTTTGTATTTCTTGATACCCTATTACCGTTTATGCAAAAGTGTCTCTGGCATTTCCCGTCATACAAAAGTGAAATGTATACCCGTATCTGTGATTTGACTCTACGTCTATTTTGGTATTCCTACTCTCAAATAGTTTTTTAAGCATCTGCATCCAGTCCTGAGTGAGCTCATAATATCAAAGATGCAAATCAGCACGACTTTCATTTCAGTGAAATTAAATCACACACAATGACAAATTCTAGCGATAAATACACACTGAACAGCACATGTTCTATATACAAACACCCACAAATTTAGACGTTCTATTAGCCCCCAAAATAAATAAGTATCTTACCTCAGCTATTGAAGTGAAATCCCGGTCAGGCAAATGTTCGCTTCGTTTCAGATATGTCTGTAGGCATGATGCTAATATGGTTTAGTTAAACTTCCAGTAAATGTGAAAAGACTGATATCTTGTATCAAAAAAGTCATAAACATTTAGTCGACTGTATGTCCAAAAATTGTATATGTTGCCGTATCGTTTAGATAAGAAGGACAGAGAAGCAAATCGGTGTGGCCATGGCTGCTGCCGTCGGTTGGAACAGCGCGTGCCCTTTTTTATTCGCACGTGAAGCCAGCCCCCCGTGCTGCTTGGTCGTGTTAGGCCAATGGCCGATACACCTTCCTTTCTTTAAAAAAAAAATGAAATAAAACTTCGACACATATATACATTACACACACACAACACACACAAAAGAAAACTATCCCTCTTGCTCAAAGTTCTCGTCATAGGTTAGACGATGCGGAGGAGAGACTCGTCGGGATGATCTTCGGGGCGGCGGCGGCGATGGTGGGGTTTCCGGATGCTGACTGCTGGTGCTACCAAGGCCGCTTCCTGGAGAAGTTATCTGTGGTGGCAGAGTTTCGTCTGCAGTCTCGTACCCGTCAGAACTACTTTCATCTGAAAAAGAGGCCTTTTGTTGAATTTTTAAAAGATGTCGACGATTCCGGCGTATTTCTCGTCCCCTTTCTGTGTAAACCCGGTAGGATCTTGGCCCTCCGCTGCCCACCACCCGCGCTTTCGTGCCCCATGATTTGGGGCCTCTGACTCTAACACAATCACCATCTTCCAGTGGAGGTAGTTGGTGTCCCTGATGCAAGTTCTGAGCATGCTTGCGCAAGGCGCGAGCGGGCCGGGCTGTGAAGTCTGGAAGAAGAGTACGCGGCCTACGCTTCATCAGTAGCTCTGCAGGCGCTTCTCCACACTCGAGTGGCGTCGCTCTATAGTTAAGTAAACCTAGCCAAAAATCTTCGCCGGAATGTAGACATTTTTTTAGGAGCCTCTTTACTACTTGAACCCCTTTCTCGGCGTGGCCGTTGGACCTGGGAAAGTGAGGACTAGAGGTCACATGCACGAAGTCAAAACGCGCAGCAAAATTTGTGAACTCTCGTGGAGTGAATTGTGGTCCTCCATCTGTACATACCTCCATAGGTATTCCGTGTCTTGAAAAAATGCTTGACAGAACGTCAATAACTGTTTTAGACGTCGTGTCCGGCAGCTCAGAAACTTCCGGAAAATTCGAGTAGGAATCGTAGACGACTAAATAAGCCTTACCTGCGTACTGACACAGGTCTACTCCAACTCTCGCCCATGGCTGCCTAGGTGTTTCTCGCATCATCAGTGGTTCATCTGGATGTTGATACGCAAAATATTTACAGGTCGAACACTTGCTTATCCACGCAACGATGTCAGCTGTCATTCCTGGCCAAAACATCAATTGTCGTGCACGAGATTTACATTTCCCTATTCTTAGATGTCCGCTATGTACACGATGTAGCATCTCGCGTCTTAGACTTTGCGGGACAATAACTTTAGTGCCCTTTAGCAGTATGCCATCAATCACTGAAAGTTCCGATAGGAATGGCTTAAACTTGCCTTGCAGTGGTGCTTTATTCATAAGGGCGTTGATGACGTCTTGCAGTTCGCCATCTTGCGCCGTTTCCTTGATGAGTCGTGTCCTGGTCTTGTCGCTGACAAGAGTGGCCAGTACAGCTGCTGCGTGAACCTCGACATCGTCTGTAGTTGAATCTGTGCTTCTTGTGTTTAGGCGGGACAGCGCATCTGCCAGTACAAGTTGCTTGCCGGGGACAAACTGTAATGTGAAATCGTATCGCATCAGTCGTAAAAAAAAATCGCTGAAGTCGTGGCGGCATGTCTCCAATAGCTTTTTTTTTATATTGCTAGTAACGGACGATGGTCCGTTTCGATGGTGACGGACTGACCGTACACAAACTGGTGGAACTTTTCGCATCCATAGACTATGCCCAGATTTTCTTTTTCAATTTGTGAATATCTGCTTTCACTGTCTGTCAGTACACGTGATGCATATCCTACTGGGCGCCATTCCTTCCCGTGCTGCTGGAACAAGGCAGCCCCTAGTGCTGCCTTTGATGCGTCTGTAGACAGTTTAATTGGTTTGGAGGGGTCAAAAATAGCCAATATTGGAGCTTCTGTCAGCATTCGCTTTAATGCACACCACTCCCCAGTATGGGCACTGCTCCATTCGAAGACTGAGTCTTCCTTGATCAAGGCTCTAAGGAGAGTTGTTCGATCGGATAAATTAGGAATGAACTTTCCGAAGTAATTAACTGCTCCCAGAAGGCGTTGAACCTCTTTCTTGTTCTTGGGAAGCGGGAGGTCCTGAAGGCACTGTATGAGTTCAGGGTCTGGTGTGATTCCCCTCCAGCTTATGTCGTCGCCGAGGTAGCGTATCGCTTGGACACCAAACTGGCATTTCTCAGCGTTGAGTGTTATTCCCCCCGATCTTGCAGCTCTCAGTGCTGCTCTTAGTCGCAAGTCGTGCTCTTCACGTGAAGAGCCCCAAACAAGAACATCGTCAATATAAACTCTGACACCTGGAAGATCGTCAAATATTTGGCTCATGGCCTTTTGAAAAACCTCGGGTGCTGAAGCAATGCCGAAAGGAAGTCTTAAATAACGATAGCGCCCAAAGGGTGTCGCGAATGTACAAATTTGGGACGTGTAGCTGTCAAGTGGAATTTGATGAAACCCGTTATTCGCGTCTAATTTGCTGAAATATTTTGCGCCTGTCAATTCTGCTTCGATATCTTCTCGACGCGGCAACTGAAAATGTTCTCGTTTCAAGGCGGCATTTACGTGCTTGGGGTCCATACAAACACGGATCTTCCCGTTTTTCTTCCTTACTACAACTAAAGGGCTTATCCAGTCAGTGGGCTCCTGGACCTTGGTGATTATACCGCCTGCGACCATCCTCTCAAGCTCGGCCTTCAAGGGATCCCTGAGAGCATGTGGAACACGTCGGGCTGGTATAACTACTGGTTGAGAGTCTTCTTTGAGCACCATCTTGTACTCCCTCTTGGTTCTTCCGAGGCCCTGGAACAGTCCTGGGAATTCAGACATCACTCGCTGCTTGAGGCTGCTGTGGTCACTTATCGAGTCCACTCTGTTAACTAGCCCAAACTGTTCACACGCTTCAAGGCCGAGAAGGGCCTGCTTCCCTTTCTTCATGACAAAGAAGATAAGTCGACCTCTTCGTCCGTGAATCTTTACTTCGAGAGAAACTTTCCCAACGTGCTCTAGTGGTGACCCTCCGTAAGAACGTAAGGTGGTGGAACTGTGCACCGGTGTTGTTGACAGCCGTAGTCTCTTGAACATTGAGAGTGGTAGCAAATTAGCTTGGGCACCGGTGTCAACTTTTAAGCGGGCGTCGTGGCCGCCTAACTTCGCGGTGATGATCCAGTCACGTTCTATTTGCTTTTTTCCGTCCACGGTTAGAATGTCAAAATCATCGGTGTCCCCGTCCGAGCTCGTTGCTGGATCGAGCACGTTGTCAACCGACTTCTTTGAGCTGTTGCATACCTTGGCGAAGTGATTCCTCTTTCCACACTGTTTGCAAATATTGCCATATGCTGGGCATCTGCGGGGCTCATGAACAAAGCTGCAGTACTTGCACTCTCTTCTCGCTTGGCGCTTTTCGTTACGAGCCACCGGCTCGACATTTTGTTCCAGCTGTTCGAAAGCTTTGTTTTGGTTTTCGGATATTTCAGCGGACTTGCAGAAATCAACTGCCTTGACAAGGGTCAGATCCTTTTCTCGGAGAAGCCTTTCCCGAAGTTTTTTGTTGGATGTGCCATATACAATTTGGTCACGCAGCATAGAATCAGACAAATCCCCGAAGTCGCAGGTGCTTGCCTTCGTCTTCAGGTCAAGGAAGAAAGTCTCGAAACCTTCTCCAGGCAACTGTACTCTGGTTCGAAAGATGTATCGCTCGTAGGTTTCGTTGACCCTCGGGAGGCAATATTCTTCGAACTGATTCACCAACACATCGTAGTTTTTCTTCTGCTCTTCTGTCAAGTTGAATGTGTTGAACACGTCGATTGCTTCTTGACCGGCAATGTGCAGGAAGGTTGCAGCCTTTTGGTATTGCGTTCTTGGCTCCTTGGTCTCTGTGGCTATGAAGTAAAGCTCCATCCGTTGCTTGAACCGCTTCCAGTTCTCGGCAGCATTTTCAGATAGCCGCAGTCCTTCTGGTGGCTTCAGCTCAGCCATGCGGAATCTCAACTCTCACCTTTAGGCCGAAATTTCTGACACTTCTGACACCATGTATCGTTTAGATAAGAAGGACAGAGAAGCAAATCGGTGTGGCCATGGCTGCTGCCGTCGGTTGGAACAGCGCGTGCCCTTTTTTATTCTCACGTGAAGCCAGCCCCCCGTGCTGCTTGGTCGTGTTAGGCCAATGGCCGATACAGTTGCAGTGCATTATGGGGATACAAGCAACTCCATACAGATGACGAGCCATGAATTAGATTTCTACTGCGGTTGTGAAAAATTGTAACGCCCGCTTTTACATTTTTTTGTTAGGATACTATGAAAAAATGCGAGATGTTTACAAATATCTGTAATACGAAACTAGAGCGCAGCTGTTGAGGAGGAGGAGGAGAGGAGGGTATGGAGGGGAAAGTATTCCCTCCTTGTTCTCCGTATACTTCCCTCCTCCTCTCCTCTTCTCCTCTTCCTTCTCTTCCCATCTCCTCCGCCCCTCCCCCTCCTTCTCCTTTCCTCCTCCTCTCCTCGTGTGACTGATTTTTTCATCGGTGACGTGACACGGAGTCGTGACGTCATTTTTCCCGCTTAATTTATTAAGGAAACTAAATTGGTGTTTAGGTCGCGTTAAGTCAATTTCCCCGCTAAATCTAGAGAAACTGAATTTGTTCATGAGTGACGGGACACGAAGTCATGTAACGTCATTTTCCCCGCTAAGTTTAGCGCGGAAACAGAATTGAGGTTGAGGTCGTGTGATGTCAGCTTTACCGCTAAATTTATCGGGGTTACGCAGACGGCGACGGCGACGGCGACGCCGCTATACGCGGAAATGGGCGCCTAAGAACTGCGCTCGAAAACTAAAAAATTCTTCCCTTGATAAGACATAGTACACGTTAGTTTCGTAGTTTAAAAATTGAATGAAAAACGTAACATACTTAGGAATTGATACATAAAATATATTACGAGATGACGAAAGGTAGACACATATTCTTTGAATGTACACATACTGATGGCTAGACTGGATATGCGGCAGCAGTGGAGCTCATATTTGGGAATGGAGCACCTCGAATGTCGGAAATACACTAGAAGTATATAAACTTGGCACTTCTTATATTTACCGCATATTGCTTTGTAAGGAAACATATATCAAATATGATTTTCTTTATAAAAAAGCGCGAAATCCAATAAATTTACTAGATAACAGAAAGTATAAAACATAGCGAGGACGAAACACAGACGAGTACATTCTTTCGTGTGAGGGAAAGAATGTACTCGTCTGTATTTCGTCCTCTCTCTGTTTTATACTTTCTGTTATGTAGTACATCTTACCAACACGCTCGTTAGGAATATAATCCGATTGATTTCAGTGTGTTTTTTCCTATGATTGATAAAATTCTGGTCCGTACATGCATCTGTTGAGGAAACGTTTCTGTCACGTAATGGGAGTACAGGCAAAAACATGGTGCACCTATTGTAGCACGTCTGACGTCGGATGAGGCTTCAGCGACCACTCAAGAGGCCATTGTGGAACCTTTACTAAATGTCTTAATTTGAAAGCATTAACACTCCCATGGAGCGAACCGACGTCAGCAGCTTCTGAAGCCGCGCGAAACGGCACCTTCCCCTGTCCCAATAGAGCGAAGCCTGCCGCCTATAACAGAAGTCTGATGGATAGACTCCCATTGGTTGGCGCGAACCATAGTTTAAAGGAACAAGGGTCCCCTTGGCTCTCGCGCGGCGTAGTTTTAAGGAACGTCACCAGAGAAGCCCTC
This sequence comes from Ixodes scapularis, assembly GCF_016920785.2. Classification (NCBI taxonomy): domain Eukaryota; kingdom Metazoa; phylum Arthropoda; class Arachnida; order Ixodida; family Ixodidae; genus Ixodes; species Ixodes scapularis. The sequence goes on along the minus strand of NW_024609846.1, from coordinate 72,221,918 downwards.
TTCATGGCGGGGCAGCGCACGCAGCGGCCCGGCCGCCGCTAAGAGGTGCGGGCCTGGCCGCAGCTGGAGCCCGGACGGGCAAACTCCGGAGAGGCTGCACGGCCGAGCTCCGCGGGGCGCGGCCACTTCCCGAGAGCACCCGCATGGCCGTCGGCCGCTATCTCGGCAGTAGCGAAACGTGGCCGTCCACGCCAGTACGTCGCAGACAAACTAAGGGAGCGGAAGAACGGCATTCATGCTTTCGCATTTACAACTCACAAGAAGTGCTTAGGTGTCCTCAAAATTTTTTAATCGACTAACTACCAATGGCCTGGACTTTCGAATGCGTCAAATTGGATGCTTAACAATGTGTGGGTGAGCAGCTTACGAGAATTGATCATACCCATCTCAAACCAAACCTAATAGAAGATAATGAATAATTACACCCAACTCAAACCCCAACTAAAAGAAAAAGAGTGTTCATTTTGTGGTTTCTTCGTTGTTTTCAGTACGATTTGTCTGCTAATGCTGTGGTCTGTTCAAACTGACTTTGCATTCTATAATAATACTTATAAATTTTCTCTGGTGTAAAAGGATCTATTTTCATGTTTTTCTTTTATTTCCTAATCATGAATAAATAATTTTTGGTGCCCGCGTCTCAAATGATATTTGGGTGGCTCGGGACGAGTCAAGCTGCTTTAAAGCCTTTTTTTTTCATCTTCCAATTGTATACTGCTGGCAAAATAAACGCATTCATTATTATTATTATTATTATTATTATTATTATTATTAATATTATTATTATTATTATTATTATTATTATCATTATTACCGAATATTTATGACAGTCACTTTGTACAGGTGAGAGGATACATACCTTCCCGAATGTTTTTTTTTTTTTGCTTTTTTGGTTTTCCAATATAACGTGCCTTTTTTCAATTGATAATGAACGCCACAGACGAGTGCCTTGTTTGTTTTAAAGATGTTTCACCTGATTGCAAATGCATGGTTTGGGTGGAGTGTAAGAGCGCTTATCACCTGGGGTCCTGCGCGGGGGTCAAATAGTCCACCTACACCACAATGGGTGCTGGTAAAGGAGCGAAATGGCGTTGTCGCAATCGCCGTTCTGCTCATTCTGCATCTGCGTCGGCAAGCGTGGCTGAGGATCTTGAAGGCGACTCCCCTTCGAAGACCCAGTTGAGTGCAGTAATGGCCAAATTAGACGTTTTATTGTCCATGAAGGCAAATGTAGACACATTGCTTACGCTCCCAGCGAAGGTTGACGAACTGTTAACACTGAAGCCTGCCGTGCAGAATCTTCAGGAGGCAGCTAAAAAACTCCAAGGGACAGCAGACGACCTCACAACAAAATATCTCTCGGTACTCAGCAAATCAACTAAAAATCAGGAGAACATCGAAAAAGGGAAAGTCGAACTAGCGCGGTAGCCGCAACTGTGAAAATATTCAGAAACTCCGTGGTGACGTGAATTACATGGAACAACGCAGTCGTTCGACGAACTTGGAAGTAAACGGAATTCCACACACCAGGGGGGAAGATTTAAAAACGGTCATTGCCGATCTCGCAGCGAAATTTAACCTTCCTCGTCTCTTGGAAGCTGACTTTATTGCTATTCACAGGCTATCGTCAAAGCGCGACGTCGTGCCTGCTATATTAATAAGGTTTTCATCCTTGAGGGTCTGGGAAGCGTGGATGGGTTGTCGTGGTTTGCTGCGTACGCTAAACCAATCGGGAGACCTACCAAAGATTCATTTTAATGCAAACCTTACACGTCTAAACAGAGAACTTTTCTGGATGGCCAGAAAAAAAGCGAAGGAAGTACATTTTAAATTTGTGTGGGTAAAGGGGGCTAGGTTTTCGCAAAAAAAGGAGGAAGGCGCTCCAATTATTCGAGTGAACACTGTGGACGACGTCGGAAGCATACGCTACAGAAATAACGGCTCTTTTTAAACAATGCGAGGATTTCAGTGTCCTAAAAAAATGGCTAAATATTAAGCAACAACTTTTCATAGTAATACATGTGAATATACGAAGCATAAGGAAATATCCGGAGCTCATTCTAAGTTTTGACTAAGGATGTCATGGTAAATACGGACGTTTTTGTACTAACTGAAACTAATATATCTGAGAACTTATGGAATCAATTCAAACTGGAGGGCTCTACCTCCTTCTGGTTTTCGCGATCAAAAACGGGGGGTGGGGGTATTGTGGTTTTTGTGAAAGACACGTGGCTGGTCACTAAGCGCGATTCATTTATTACTCACGCGGAAACTATCGCCCTCAGAATTGAAAATGCTTGCTTCGAAGCTTTTTTGTTGGCCTGTTATAGACCTTTTCCACAAGGGCGCCGCCATCTTGAATTGTCGTCACTTCCAGTTTGGGCGACGAAAAAAAAGTAAAACGTTTCAACCTGTAACTAGTAAAAAAATAGAGGCGAGCCAAAACGAGACTGTGTGACGGTTAGGCTTATATCCTAAATGTCTTCTATTGGCGTGGCAACGGCAAAGTTACGTTTTCGCCCATACTGGAAGTGACGTCAATTCAAGATGGCGGCGCCCTTGTGGAAAAGGTCTATAGGTCTCCCTCCCAAAGTGGGAGGGGCTTTCTGGATGAATTGAAGGAAATGTTTCCACAGGTGCATAACATGGGACAGTTGTGTTTGGTGGGAGATATCAACATAGACACCGCGAAGCAGGATAGATCTGAGGTAAGTGATTATCTCACTATGCTGGCTAATGAAGGCGTGGAATGCGCCATTAATGCTCCTACGAGAGAAGAAATTTCAGTAGATAAATTAGTGTCGTCATCAATTAACCGTATTTGTGTCAGAGGTCGAAATACTGTAGTCATGTCGTCAGTTATCTCCCAAAAACTTGCCGATCACTATCTTATTGCATGTCAGTTTAGGACGATTGCGGAGACGAGGATAGATAGCGATAATAAAAATAAAATGCAAATCATTGACAATTATGTACTTGACCGACTCATTTCGTCCTTTGACTGGAGGTCATTCCGCGAGTCAGTTTCTGAATTCAATGTTCACGCAAAGTTCGTAGAGCTTATCAAATCCTTTAATGACTTATTCAAACGTACTGCGACAACAAAAAAACGGAGACCCGAGTGTGTCTGGTTAAATGAGGATCGTCCTCGCCGCCATTAAAGAAAAAGACGTACGATGGGCTCGTAGTCGCCGAGCACCGACGGATGACGAATTACGTTCCGAGTTCCGTGTAGCGAGGAACAGAGCTAACGCATTACTTCGTTCCGCGAAACCGCAACATTTTAAGAGAAAGTTTGCAAAGGCGCGTGGCAGCTCTGCGGAGACTTGGTCTATTGTTAACAATTTGCGAGGTTCGAATTGTAAGCGAACTCTGGACGACATGATAAAGCGTAATTTCGATGAAAACTTCACGGAAATAACGGAACGTTTCAATTCTTCTTTTTGTAAATTTCACCAGTGTCCCACAAAATACGTGTGAGCCTGAGGCTGAGATAGAAAATAACGAGACCTCTGCTTTTCTCTTTCCAATGAACGAAGATGACTTGCGCTCTTCGCTCTTCAGCATTAAACCTACCAGGTCGTTTGGCATAGATGGCATAACTTTCGGTTGTCTTCAACGTAATTTTGAATATATTAAATATGTTATTATTTTCATGATGAACAGCCTTATTGAGTCGGGCGTGATTCCTGACCAGTTGAAGACTGCCGTTGTAAGGCCCATATTTAAGGGTGGCCAAACTAACCAAAAAAAAACAAATACCGTAAAATCTCTATTCTACCCGTGCTTGGACAAATTTTTGAGAAACACATTTTTTACATTATGAATAATTTTATTGAGAAGTGCTCACTGTTATCCAGGAGGCAGTACGGTTTTGTTTCTGGAAGTGGCACACAGCAACTTCTGGAAGATGTGGCTGATGAGATATATTCGGCATTTGAAGGTAACATGTTCTCTTGTGCAGTATTCTTGAATGTTAGCAAAGCCTTTGATACGGTAAACCACGAACTTTTACTAAAAAAGCTATAGAAATTTGGTTTCTTTGGCCCTTTCCATTTATTGTTGGCGAATCTGTTGGATCACAGGTAGTCTCTGTAAGCAAAGTAGACAGTAGCTCGCAGTTTTTACCAGCCTGTGTTCCTCAGAGATCAGTGCTGTCTCCTTTGCTTTTTTTAATATTTATGTTAATGACTTGGAATCCGCTCTTTACGGATGTAGATTATTTCAATATGCGGATGATACTCTACTTGTTTCACCTCATGTAGACTTTCCCACAGCTGTAAACATTTTGCAATCAAATATTGTCCACCTAATGGGTAGGTATAATTCTAATCGCATAAAGGTGAACCCCCTTAAATCCCAACTTATTTGTTTTAGAAATCCTTTAAAACCGGGTTTTTTTAATGTTCCTTTTTTGCCTGCACAGTTCTGCTTGTAAACCCTGCTTTTCCGCGCCTGAACCCTGAGTAGACTCAACTAGATATGTGGGACTCATTTTTTAATTGGACATGTCTTGGAATAAACACATTGCTCACGTATGTGGGGCTTTATGAAAAGTGACTTGCATGATGTATAATGTGAAAGTGTCTGTACCTTTCAATGTTAAAAAAAATTATTGACCATGCACTTGCTTACAGCGTTTTGAGATACGGAGTTACGATTCATGCCTTTTGCAGAGCGTCCTGGCGGGTGAAAATTGATAGTATTCTGAAAGGAATCTTGCGTAATGTTGCATAAAATTCTACTTTCTCATCGAGTGAAAATTTTCTCAGTGACATGCAGATGCCTTCATTGCTTTATTTATTTATGGAAACAGTAGTGCTCCGACACTTTCGGAATGACAATTTTAAAACGCTTCATAAGCCTGCACGCCTTCTTCGTGTATCTCCCCGCTTTAATGTAGAGAGATGTGTGACTAGATATGGAAAAAGACTGCGCCGTTCTTATGTTTCAGAGGTCTTTAATGCTCTTCCTGAGGATATATACAGTATTACTGGCAAGGCAATGTTAAAAAATGGCTTCGTTCAAATATTTTTGAAAGCTAAATCGCGTAGTGCTAATCCTTGCATTTTTTTTCTTTGTTGTTGTAGTTGTGATTTGTTTTGTTTTGGGGTAGTTCATTGAAAGATTTCTTTTATATGCAAATTATTATGGTTATCTTTTGTCGCCTGTCCGACTTTCCCGGTTCAGTCGTACAAGCCTATAAACGGCTTAGACGAACCTGCCACTTGTGTACTGATGCCTGCTGTGACAATAAACATTTATTATTATTATTATTATTATTATTATTATTATGAGAATTATTATCATTATTATGAGAATTATTATTATTATTATGAGAAAATTGACTGCATTTTAAAAAATATTTTGAAAAGTGTTTCTTATGGCATGCAACTTCCCGATGGTACTGATCTCTTTCAACATTTACAATTTCCCTGCCTCCGAACACTTTTTATTCAAACTGTTATCTTACGATACTTTTGGACAGATCAATTCAAAAGAAAAAACGTTGTTCTTCGTTCTCTTCGTTTTCAAGAGACTTTCGAGATACCTTTCGCCCGAACAAGACACGCGAATTTTACGTGCCTGAACTCTTTAATAATCTGCCTTCTGAAATTCTACAAGCGAATTTACTGCGTCAACTAAAGAGAATGCTGAGACTTCACCTACTGGGATGAGATGTCGCCTAGCGTGTGCATATTTTGTTAGTATCAGTGTGTATGTGCCTAATTACTGATTCAGTTTTGTACATCCTAAAGTTTTTCAGTTTGTTTTACTGATGTGTATGTGACAAACTTTACACTGCTTTTTCGTGGACATATCAGTTGTTTTTTTTTTGTAATTTTTTGGGCGGCATCACACAAGCCATTTGTTGGCTTTGATTGCCCCCGCACTCTTGTATGCTTTCATGAATGTGTCCTGAATACAAGTTTATTATTATTATTATTATTATTATTATTATTATCGTGATTTTTTTCCAGGAAGAAATACAGATTTACAGGGCATGCCTAAGAGACGTTATTGAACCGTGAAAGCAAGCTGTATGGAAATTCGTACCAACTTTTAAAGTAGCTGTCCATTCAGTTGTCCCACTTGGAACAGGTGACAAAAGGGTTGTTCAAATAAAGAAGTGTTACAAGTGCCAAAATTGTCCTTTTTATAAATATATCGTATGCCTTCATGAGAACTTCAAAATGCTGTATACAGGAGAAAGACACCGTAAATGCCGAAGCATATATTCATCTAACAGTTTTCTGTGCTTTTCATAAAAGCGGTTCAATTTATTTTGAATAGTTCCTATGTTTATGCTACAAACAGCACACCATAAGTGGTAAAATAAAATTTCAAACTATTACACAGAGTTTCAACAAAGACTTTTTTTTTTTCAATTGTACTTCAAAGAAAAAAAAGGAGTGTTCTGGGACATTTATATTAACCGCAACTGACTTGAAGTTACAAGTGTCACAACCGCTCGATGAAGAACAAGTCACGGACCGCCACGTCGCGCTGCCTCACTTAGGCGAAGGGGAGACTGATTATTTAACACTACTGGTCGCGTTGGTGCTAGTCCTTTCTTCTCTCCGGGAAATTCCGTGGACGCGCGCACGCGCGCTGCTGAGCAGCAGCGTTGACATACCACGGAAGAAACCAAACAGCTCTGACGGACCGCTGGGAAGACAACCACCCCGTCAGCTGTCATATTTAGCTCGAATGGTTGGATGGATGACACTGAACCCTTTGAATCGGGCGGTGGCACCGAGCGAGCGCTCTTTTTTTTCTTCTGACATTTATGAGCGTGAAACATTATTTGGCCAGTTCTTCCGGATTTCGTGTTAGCCGAATCGAGTGAAGCCGGATTAAGTCAAGTCGGATTTAGTGTTGAGGTAACGTGACCTCAACATCAATTCAGCCCATGATGCAACGCACTTAGTAAAAATATAAAAGATGTCATAGGACGTCATTTTAGATGACCCATACACAAAATTCAGTGTCCCTGTTAAATTTAGCGGAAAAATTGACGTCACGTGACCTCAACACAAATTCAGTTTTCCCGCTAAATCTAGCGGAAAATATTACGTCACATAGCTTCGCGTCACGTAACCTAAATGCTAATTCAAATTCCCCGCTAGATTAAGCGGGGAATTTACGTCACTTAACCTTCATATAAATTCAGTTTTCCCGCTTAATTTAGCGGGGGAATTGACGTCACGTGACCTGATGTCACGTGGCCTAAACACTAATTCAGCTTCACCTCAATATGTAGCGGGAAATATAGATTATGTGACACTGAGTGCATATCGGTGGAGCAACGAGGTTCAGCTACCGTTAAACGCTTGTGACGCTGGAACGTTTGACGCATCCAACGAAATTTCCTAGCAACTCGCCCTACATTTTTTAGTATTGCCTTTCCTATCTATCATCTAAGATTTATTCTTAAAAGCTACGCTCGGTATGACGGAGGCGCCTATACGGAACTGGGAGAAGAAAAGATTCGTTTTCTTCTCCTTCGCTCGACCTACGCCACCAATAAGATAATCTCTTCTTGGTTATTTCCACCTTCCCCATGTCTATTTTTCGTGACTGTCCCTAAATACCAATGCGATTTTTTTTATAAATTAGTTGCCTCTTCAGCTACTACAGGGTAAAGGGGGTGAAGCCCCTTACTGTAAAGTATCAAGTGCTCAGCCGTCTACTTCTACTCTGCATAAAGTCCACACACCGAATCTGCATCCTGATATAAAGCATTATACGTCTTAGTCTGCGGCGCTACCGCTCTCGTCGACCGGTAGCGCCGCCGTGGCCACCCGAAGTACTAAGCACGTCTCGCCGTTTGCTGTGCCTCTGGCAGCGTGCTGCGTTTCAAATTGAGCGCCCGTTCAGGTGGGAAGATAACCACTGGCAGCTAATAAACTTGGTGTGGGGCGAGTCCCGTGCATCTGATTATTCCTCAGCAGCCAATGTGATCGCAACATTATACAATAACAACGTGGAGCAAGGAGTCACCAGCCAAGAGCGTAGAAATAACGAGTCGAGCTTTGCTTTCCTTTAGCTGCCAGCGACTAACTTTAGAAAACAATTCTCCTAAACTCTATTGTTAAACATTTAAGATACTCGTCTTACTGTTGGCACATTTCAATTAAAGGCCTCTTACCCAACCTACGAATATACCGTAGTTGTTCTAAATATGGAGAGACTAAAATTCGCGCCATCTCAGTCATTGACAAATATAAACCTTTAGGAGACTGAGATAACTCAAACTAAATTCAGAGAAACGATGGAAGTTCAACCAGGAAGCGACATTAGCACCGAGAACTTCTACTTCTGTTTTCATTGGGTCAATTTGACAACAAGCAGCGACGTATCTAACACAGAAGGCGGCTATTGGGCGAGTGTTCATAAACCCTCGTTTTTATTTGTAAAGTGTAAACGTCATTCGCCAAATGCGCCGCACGTATTACACACTCGCACTTCACATGAAGCTTTTGCTGCTATTTTTGTTGAGTTTCATTTTAAGAAAAACAAAGGTAATATTTTAGAACTAATTTAAATTTCTTTGTTTGGAATGAAGCAAATACAAATCATCGTGTGAAGTGTCACATGATTATTTTTATTCATAAAACGATGTGGGGCATGAGCTGCATTATTTGCACTGCGGAAGCAATCCCGCAAAAATATGTTCCCCAATTCTGCAACGTGATTAATATTTTTATCGGGGCTCTCCTGCACAACAATAAACGACATTATTTTCACAGACGATTCTCGCATGTGTAAAAGCTGAAAGATAGCAGTGATCTCAGTGTTCTGTTGAAGCGAAGTATGCCTCTGCTGAAACATTTATACTTGGTAGCGAACTCGTAAAAGATCCGAAAAATGCTTACTGTTATTGAGTTGCTATCTATTGTATAGCTTGTTTCATCTTCGCTTGATTAGCTTTTAAATACAAGATGAAAAGATGCAGCATCGTAACATGTTGTAACTCCTTTTCTCTGTCCTCTATTAGTTATATTATTTTGCAGATAACTAGAAAGTACCGCAAGATAGGGGGAAAAAATAGAGGCAACTGAATATCGCTCATAATTTAATAAAATCCAGATAACAATACCACGTTTTACAACACGCGAAACAGATTTTATTGAATTGTGAACGAGTATTGTCGAAAATAAATAAATCCTTCAAATTTTTGTGCGATATCAGCGCCTCAAGAAAAATGAAAGGTTATTAGCTTCAAAGACAATTCTTGAATGGACTTCTTCCAAAACCGACGCGCCCCATCGCGGCGAAATACCACGCAGTGAACTCTGGGAACTAGTTGGCCACTCAGTTTCGGTTTCGAGTGAGCAGCTCCATCTCATGTTATCGCGCCGCGACCGAACGCGCTGCTTGCGTTTTCGATTATCTGAGTTTTTACGAACGTACAATACACTCATTCTCGAGCGATACAAAACCAAGACTTTCCTTGCTTCCCGAAATACCGCAAATTATGAGTGCGTATGCAAACGTAATAAGACGTGGCTTAGTCACCTTCCTTACCTTTGAGTTCAATTTCAATAATGCCGTCTAGTACCAGTGAACTACAACTGAAACCTGATCACCTGGAGCCTTACACGTATTTTGTTTACCAAACGTCCGCATCTTGTTACTTCATTGGGCGAAAAGCAAGCCGCATTCTCACAGGAGTATCAAAGTTGAGCGCAGCGTTGACTCATGAACTTTTAAGGATAAGCAATACATTCGACCTCACTACTGCACCAAAGTTACTATGATGTCTTCTTCGTGTCATCATGTATCTCCTACTCAAATTTTATGCTGATAGAATATTAAGTTTTCGCAAACGCTGAGATCGGCTAGCTACGACGGAGGCCCTAACAAGCGTCCCCTACTCCTCGCTAAGCCCTTTTGGACGAGCTTCTACTGACGCCCAAGACCTGTGCCTGAATGGTGCGTCTGAAATTATTTCGGCATACACAGGCAGGAAGAAAGCAAACACATAACAAATATTATGACCATTAGCAACCGTCAAATGCACTTTGAATAATTTAATTCGTTCGTTTGGCGCACCGCATAGGGGTTCATGCCCGTCCAGCGTACTACTGGCGAACGGTGCGACTTTTTCACACAAGTGCTCAACTTTTGCTTTCTGAAAACGGTTTGTATGTGCGAATGTGCCAATATGAATGCAGAATAACGTTATGCACATACGCGATGTTGAATATTAGCAAAACGCCAGTGGGTGGGGACTTCGCTTCGTGCAGTGCTGCGGGTAAGTACAGATAAGAAATAAGAAGTGTGTTATAATTGAGCTTTTCAATGGCGCCTCCGAGTTTTACCTCGCGTACTCAAACGTATTAAGAAAACAGTAATTGCAAAAAGTAATATTTCGTCTATCGGCGCACGAAACAAACAAACGTCCTGATCAACAACACTAATGTAAATGCGCGAGCTCGATGTATGCATACTTATTGGTTGCTACAGCTTGTTGATTCGTACATAAGCAAGATCCCCGAGCTTGGCAGCGTCGACATTCCCAGCACTGGCTCGTCCACATACCTCGAAACGCTAACAGAAAGGCTCAAGTACAAAAATACGTAAGACAAGCTTTACGTCTCGGGCTTGTGCTAAAGCTTCGAGGTCTGGCCATTTAGGTTGGTTTAGAGACCATAAATGACGCTCTCGTGACCAGAAAACATGAGATAACGGCCGTTAATAGTCCACGCTCTGTGTGTAATCTCTTGTTGACGTGTCGATCGAAACCGAAACCATGCCACTCTCCTCCCTGGCCAACTAGTTCCCAGACTACAACGCTCGCCTTGTTGCATGCAGCGCTTTATGGAAGTAGTCTGTTTCGCATATAGAGCCGTGCCTCTTGAAATACATCATGATTTAGAACTAAAACTGTGTCTTATAGTCGTGCTTCTGCCGAGCGCCCGGGAGGCAGATGTGCGAGCGTTCATGGCGAATCATTGCTTTCGCTCCCGACGCACGTTCCGAGATGGATGGCGCGATAGCCAACACTTACGCAAGGGTCATTTCCATCCTCATTCAGAAATGCACATGAGTCGTCCGTATGCGAAGCATGACCTATCTTCTTGACACTGAAGGAAATCTGGCTAAATAGGGTGGAGCCGCCCAGGGGATTCGCTAGAGCTTAAACTGAATTGCATTTACAATAGCTAAAAGCACAACGACAGGCATTAAGTATGTTCGGGACTGAAAATAGCGAGGCATAAAAAAAAATAGATGTATGTTGGCACCTTAAACACAGCCAAGTATGCGTATAAAGGCAGCAAATGCGTTCAAAAACATTTAACATCTGCGTGCACATTAAACTAGCGCCTAAAATAATGAAAATACATAACCTCTACTCAAAAATATCCAAGTCACCACGAAACAAAAAGGAATGTGAAAGATATTGGCATTGCAGCAATACTTTTCCCGGTGTTCACATGTGATAAAATGTACCTATTAAAAATATTATCATGTTAACAAAGCTATTTTTTCTAAATATAAAAAAAACAGCTAAACTCTCAATATTTCATAAAACGGCAGCTTGAAAAGCTTGCAAATTTCGATGAAATAGCAAACTCATTTTTTTATTCAAAACGGTTGTCGCCAAACCACGGCCCGCTGGCCAGATCGGTCCCGCGGAGGCGCTCAGTCCGACCCGTACATGGCCGCGGTCTTTCCAGTGACACCCGATCGGCGGCCCGCGGCTACTAATGCATAAATAAGTGCGTACAAAAAGTAGAAAGGAGCGGCGCCGCGACGTGAACATATTGGAAATAATTATCGGAAATCGGCATCGAAACGTACGTTTTCTGGCCATAATATTTGTTGTTCATTTTCACCACCAGCATAACCCTTCACATAGTTTTCTGTTTTATGTCTGTGTATCTATGATATTCGTCCTAAGTCTTGCTTATTACCATAATCAGATCTAGCATCCTCACTAGTCTTCTGTCTTATTTTTATACGCTAAAGCTTTTATGGACTTCAATTTATGCCCGGTGAGTCCTCTGGTCACATTTATTTTGTGATGTCATAATAAAATAATACAATATATCAGTAATAATAATAATAATAATACCAGAACAATAATACTATAACCGATAATTTGCAACATATTGCATTTGAAGAATAAAAGTATTGAAATGTGAGGTGGACAAAGTATACACCATACATTCTTTAATGTTTGCTCTAATTTACATTTGTGTATTTAAATGCCTACTTAGGCTTATTCATTTTGACTTTTCTTATTTACTCAAAATAAGATACATAAAGCCCTGGAAAGAACTTTTTTTTTTTCGACGAACAGAAAGATTATTGGAATATTTATACGAAAGGAGACTGAGAACAAAGCGCATATTGCATCAGCTGCCATTTTTCGTACATTGACTTGATTCGAATTTCACGAAACAAGTGGTCACAAAACATATCATGGCATTCGCCGAAGTTGAATTACGTTCTAAATCGTCAGGGTATTTTTAAATATTTTGCACGATATATAAGCATTTAAAAGGCTTCAAAAGCATTCATAATCATTTTTCCAGATGCACTAATGCATAGGCCAGTTACAACTGATTTTATCTGAATTTCCAAAGCTCTCGGTCGAGTGTACTATATAAATGTGTAAATTAATCCTCTAGCACCTCGAAAGGGCAACTGAATTTATATCTGATCATATTCATCTACAGCCAAAATTCATAGTGTACCTTTTGAAAACGCATTATTGGTGACATTAATATCTTGAACTACGGGTATGCTACTTTTTATAGCTGGTCTTGCCCCCCCCCCCCCCAGCACAATAATTTTTTATCAAGAACAGTTAATACATATCAATAGAAAAAGTAAAGAAAATGACAGACACACAGATGGTGCGCACGTCTGACGCTTGACGTCACCTAATTAGCTAACTGATTAAATTGATTAATAAGCTACCTAATTAGCTAAAATCACGTATTTACCTTTTGACATTTTATTATTGAGGGCATAATGTAGTTGGAAAATTAACGCTTGACGTCATTATACTCGAACCGTGACGGTAAATATTTATTAAACAATTCGCAGTGCGCACTACGTTGGGAGAAATGGCATCTTTTTACACACCTTTAGAGCAAAACTGAGCCCGGCAAAGCGCGCCCTTCACTTCGATCCATCCACTTTGCGCCGGCTCTACAGCCCATTTGTACACTACACAGCTGACGTCCACAGAGCGACGCAGAAAGCAGAGGTGATGGATCGACATCACGAGCCCGATATGCCGCACCAGTTCGCTTCGCCGTCGTGTTCAAGGATAACAGTAACAGCCCAATAGTTCACACTACGAATTGTTGTGATAGAATTTCCCGCCATATCTGTAATATAGTAAGGTCGAGCATCAAATATGACTATATTATAACCAAGAAACAAATATTTCAAGTAAAAATTAGGCGTTTTAGTTAATTTGGGATTCAGTGAATCAATTCCTCATTTTCCCAGTCGGCCTTAATTGCAACCAACGAAGCCCCCAGCTAAAAAACAAAAAAAAAAAAAAAAAAAAAAAAGTTTAACGCTATTTTTTTTTTTTTTTTAACTCTGACCAGTCTACGGGAAAAGACACTATCAGGCCGCTGAGGTTCACTGGTGTCCGATTTTAACTGTTTTCGTGTGCAGTAGTAACTTTTCCCAGAATCGTGACTGTTAAAATCGGCTATTCTAAACTGCCGGATGGATCTGAAAAACTTCGCTTTCTACTCAATGCAATTAAGCTTCGTACGACAAAAGCTCTCGGTCCTCTTGCCCCTTGAAAACCATCCATTAGTCGTTTGAGAATGCCTGGGCCGCCTGTTTGTTTCTTTGCAATCAAGGACTCGAAACCCGCCCTCGCTCTTCAAAAACCATGTCATGCCACCCCAACTATGCCAGACGATCGAGCTGTTTAAAGCTTTACTGTACTCGTTTTCACCTCAGGAACCACAATAAAAAAAGTTCGGCTCCTCGCGCTACATTACTAATTTCCCTTTTTATGTAGAAAAATGAGATATGTTTCGGTGCATTTTATATTAGATATATCTTATCTTACCAAGACGTGCACGTTACAAACGCAAACGCATCGCTTCTTGCTCCTACAACCAAATCTTATAAGAACTACTTCGTGCGGCGTATGAACAATAAGCAAAAATTGTTTTTTCTTGAGGAGAAATCGAGTTAGATCATATTAAAAACGTCAAAGTCGTTTACAACTACCTGTAACGCCGAATTAGAGCGCAGCTCTTGAGGAGGAGGAGGGAAGGGTACTGAGGGGAGGGTAGACCCCTCCTCCTCCCCTCATTCTTCAATCTCCTCCAGGGGGTCATCTGACCTCGGGGGTAGGGGGTCACGTGACCTCGGGTGGGAGGGTCACGTGACCTCGCGGGAGGGGGTCACGTGACCCTGGGACGTAAGGGTCACGTGACCGTGGGGGGAGGGGTCACGTGACTTCGTGGTTGGGGGGTCACGTGACCTCGCGGTTACGCCGACGCCGCTCAAGCCGGAAACGGGCTCCTAAGAGCCGCGCGTTCACAAAGCTCTGTGATGCTAAATTAGAGCGCAGCTCTTGAAACGAAGGGGAGGGTATGGACGAAGAGGGGGAGGTACTCCATACCTACCCCTCCTCCTCCTGTGTGCCCTCCCTTCCTCTTTCTTCATACCCTCCCCTCCTTCTCCTCCTTTGTGCCCTCCCTTCGTCCTCCTCCTTACAAAGGAGGAGGGGAGGGTTTGTAGGAGGAGGAAAATGTATGGAAGTGGGAGGAGGAGGGGAGTGCACGGACCCTCTTCTGCTCCTCCTGCGTGCACTCCCTTCTCCTCCTGTGTATCCTCCCCTCCTCCTTCGTACCTTCACCTCCTCCTCTTCCGTGCGCTCTTCCGTACCTTCCCCTCTTCCTCCTCCGTACCCTCCCTCCTCTCATCCTTACCCTCCCTGCTCCTCTCTGTATCTTTCTCTATACCCTTTTCTCCTCCTTCGTAACCTCCCCTCCTCCTCCTCTTGCGTACCATCCCCTCCTTCCCCTCCATACCCTCCCCGTTTTCTTCTCTTTATCCTCCCCTCCTCCTTTTTCGTACCCTCTCCTCTTCCATACCCTCCCATTCTTTTACTCCCTACAGTACCATCCTCCTCCGTACCCTCCTTTTCTCCTCCTGCGTACCCTCCCTCCTCCTCCGGTTACGCCGACGGCGACAGCGACACGACGCAGCAATACACGGGAAGGAGTGCCTAAGTGTCAGATTCCCCGGTAGAATTAGCGGGAAAACTGACGTCACGTGTCCACAACACCAATTCAGTTTCCCCGCCAAACCTAAAGGGGAAAATGATGTCACACGACTCCATGTCACGTGACTTATACGCAAAGTCGGTTTGCCCACTACATTTAGCGGGACAACTGACGTCATATGGCCTCAACACCAGTTCAATTCCCCACTAAATTTCGCGGGGAAACTGAATTGGTGTTGAGGCCATGTGACGACAGTTTGGCCGCTAATTATAGCGGGGAAACTGGATGCGCAGTGTTGCATTATGGGACATCACAGACCAACACACCAAATCAGTTTCTTCGCTAAATTTAGCGGGGAATTGAATTGGCGTATATGTCTGTGACGTCACGTAATGGAACGCGCGCGGTTACGCCGACGGCGACGACGACATTGCTGTAATCCCATGAGGATTACAACACGAGTGTCTGTTCGAATTCAGCCTCAAACTTTCCGCTTTCTCGTTAACCTCAAGGTTAATGTCATTAGGCCTTCTACTATTTTACTAATACTACAACTATTGCTGTTGGTTAGGGCGCGCTCATATGTCAGGGCTGATACATTTACACTCATAAGACCACCTTGGGCAAGGTACGTCATAGTGCCGTGCGCGCTGCGAAATCGCGCACGCACGTAGCAATAAGGTCGAGAGGTAGAGTAATGTTGTCAGAAAGCGCCTCTCTATAACGAAATGCCACTGCCAAGTAACTTTGGCGAGTCTGGTCATATTATGTAGAGCCTGACCTGACACTATCATCAGATATTATTTACACTTTACCAAAACATCCCTAAGTAAATAAAATTCGTTGAGACTATTAAACTTGACACCACGTGTGGGACGTTAAAATTATACCAAAACAACAAGACAATCTATATTACAGGACGACCTTGAAAATGTCTCTAGGAGAGTGTGATTAGAATGGTAAATTAAGAAATACAGGCGAATTAAAAAAAAAAAGCACGCTTCGCGGAATGTACTATGCCATAAAAGACGAAGAGGCATTCATTTTATACAATCACAGTCTGGAATTTATTTTATTTTTTAGTGGCAGTCACGTCTTTGTTCTCAGGAGATTCAATGGCTTGGGCACTAAACTGATGAGGAATATGCGCAGCACACAATGCTTCGCCCAGGATTGGGTGGAGGTCTACTTAACCCCCAGATCATGTAGGCCTATTTCCCTTTCACGAATTTTAAATAGCGTTAGTTTTAGTTTTTTTTCGTGTTGAAGTCACCTTTCGCCGTGCACTTTTCCTATAAAAAGGCACAGAAGTCAAACGTAGTCAGCAGTTGGACGTACTTGCAAGCTCCATACGCACCATGACTGGAGTGAGTTTCTTTTCAAATGTTTCTACCTTTCCAGCTACATATTCAAAGCAAAGATATCCGGATGTTACCTGTTTTCTAATGTGTCGCTTAATGATCACCTAAGAGTGTGTCGCCTTATCCTGTCCAAGCCTTGTGTGAACTGAATGCCTCATTTAGCAACCCTATGGTATTAGCGTTACAAAGATAGCCCGGCAACCTCTGAGAATGCAGCAACCAGATTTTTCGCAATACACGGTTCGATATAAACTGATCAGCGAAATCATTATGGCCATATCTATTATACGGGAATGAGCGCTTCTAGCTGACGCGCTATCCGTGTTATCTACTATCTTCTGATGCGGATGGTGGATAACTGCTACAAGGGATAAAGACGCATGGCATTGTCGATTACGTATGCGTGTAATGGGAAAAGCTGCTGATTTAAGAGACTGAAAAAAGACAGATCCTGATGTTAGATCACTGCTGACGAGTTACAGTCATTCGTTGTCTGTCTTCTCCACTGGAACCATAACATTTCAGCAAGAAAACACCACACGTCTAGGCCAGAATTGTACTACAATGGACTGAAGAGTAAGATGATAAATTCCAGTTGATGATTTGACCACTTAGTTCCTCAGACTTTAGTCATATTGAGCACATATGTGATGTGATGGGGCGTCGGCTCCGAGCTTGCAAACTTGTTTTGTAATATACAGGAACTGTGCGAGGTGTGTATACAATCATAATATAATCTTATTCAAGGCACTGATACAATATGTGTAGAATACATGCCAAGATGAATTGCAAATGTTCTGCGTGGCAAATATAGTATTAGTTTGGTGATCATAACTTTTTGGCTTAGTGTATGCTGGAGATTCCCACAATTGTGCGGTCGTGTCGCTTGTAAAATATATATTTTATTAAGGTGAAATTTTCCACAATGTCGACCTATTTTAAACTAATTTCAAAATTTCGTTGTTTTCAGCTCACAGCCTGCCTTCTACTGGCTTTGGCCAGCAGTGCCTTTGCTGGCAACGTTCTCGGAGGCCTTGGCTACGGAGGACTTGGCTATGGAGGCCTTGGCTACGCAGGCCTCGGCTACGGAGGCCTCGGCTACTCCGGCCTCGGCTACGGATACGGCCTTGGCTCCGGCTACGGTCTTGGCTACGGCCTCGGCTACGGCTACGGCCTCGGTTACGGTAGCGGCCTCGGCTACGGTCATGGTCTCGGCTTCGGACACTCTGGCCTGAGTGGTTATGCCGTCGCTGCTCCAGCTGTGACCAAGGTCTCTACTGTGCACCATGCCCCAGCTGTTGCCTCTTACGCCGTTGCCCCAGTCGCCACCTATGCTGCTGCTCCAGCTGTTACCAGGGTGTCCACCGTTCACCATGCTCCAGCTGTTGCCTCCTACGCCGTTGCCCCAGTCGCCACCTACGCTGCTGCCCCAGCTGTGACCAGGGTGTCTACTGTCCACCATGCCCCCGCTGTTGCCTCCTACGCCGTTGCCCCAGTCGCATCCTACGCTGTTGCCCCAGCTGTCACCAAGGTTGCCGCCGCCTACCACGCTGCTCCAGCCATCACCACCGTTGCTCACGCTCCAGCTTTCGGCTACGGCTACGGCGTTGGGCACCTCGGATACGGTCTCGGACACTTCGGCTACGGACATGGTCTCTCCAGCTACGGCCTGAACTACGGTTATGGTCTTGGCACCTATGGAGACTACGCCACCCTCCTCCGCAAGAAGAAGTGTAAGCTATTATATCGCTTTGCTATATTTCTTACTTAAGTATACATTTATTCGCTCTTGATTCGGAGTAGAAAATTCACAGTTTAATTTTTTGCAAATTTTCATGAGCAGGGCCTTTAAAGAGACTTGTATTGTGCTCCGAAGCGTGACATCAGATTTGATTGTGGAGAAAGAATGGTCGTATACTTACTATAACAAATGTTTAAATTAATTTTTACTCGTGACGGAAAGTGCAGTAATTACTTGTTTCTGTCTTTTTACTTACAGAAATAGGAAGCTACATCCTGGGTTTCCCAAATGTCGAAGAGGAGAAACACTCGAGAATGCAGTCTTTGTTTGGATTCCCATCTTTTGTATGGAATGTGAACTCCAAATAAATATTTATAACTGCGATATATTAATGTCGTAGTACTCTTTTTTATGAAGATAAAAGATATATCCTAGAACTGGCCCTGCGTTATGCGATTGTTATACGCCCCTTCTCTCTACTAAATATTTACTTTTCCCTAAACTTCCGTTACTGTTTTTCATGGCGGAGTGGTGGAATTGCGGTTTCTTTAAGTCAAATATCACAATATCGGTGAGGTTTAAAAATAGGCTTGAATATTGAATCGATATTTAGCAATTTTTTTTAGTTCATTTTTTTTACTACTGCAGAGTTGATATATGATTGTAGACATAATACATGTCAAGGTTTTGTCTCCAAGAAGACAGGCTTGACCGTTTCCAGCAGTCATTCGTACACAACGATTCCTTAGGTTCGAAATATCGCGGCCATTTCCTGCTTGGGGGGAACTATAATTTTTTTTTTATATTTTGTTAGCTTGACTATTGACATGGCTGTGAAATAGCACGATCAAAATATACGTCAATGGTATTTTCGAGACACGATCGATACATTTCGATCCCGGTATCGTAATACTATTCTATCACGGTATAGAGATATATTTATAAAATGTAGTTAGACCACAGCAGAAAAATACATTTACGACGTATCTATCGCACTGAAACACTCTTCCAGAATTACGCATCGCTTTACATTTGCCGTGAAAAACTAACTGCCATGTTTTCACGATAGAATTGAAGCGATCGTTTAAATGCGAGGTGCCCCAAAATTAGTTTTATGAACCCGCTGCATAATATCCTCTACAGGTGCAAACCTGGCAGCCCGATGTATCGGAAGTCACAAAAATTGATAGAATTCAAAGCAAAATAAAATAGGTAAGAACTCAGGACCCATGCAATATCGAGCACTATAGCTGCCTCTTGTTTCCTGTGAGTTCCGTGCGGACTAGGGTCACTTAATGCAGACATGCCCTTCGGCGTTGTCCAATTTCAAGTCAGGGTCTAAGAATCGTAGAGGACAAGGCCGCTGCTTCATAACAAGGGATTAGTGTTTTCGGAGTAAGTGTTTCTTCTACTCTTGCAATTTTTTTAGTATATATGTGTGGTTTCTAGGCGTCAACTGAAAGGGGCAGATCGAAAAATCGGGATTTATCGGTGGTTATTTTAAGGAAGATAAAGCACGGGCATGGTACTGCCGAACCTCTAGGAGGCTTATGCATCACCCGTATACTTAGAGAACGTCCCGGAAAAGATGACAGATGGAAGCAATAAAATATAGGGATTTGGCCTTTCTCTCTCTTTCTCTCTGCCCTCCCCCCCCCCCCCCCACCCGCCTTCCCGAAGGAAAAAAAAATGAATCAGCCTGCTTTAAGAAGCTGTCGTCGGCCTCCAGTACTCCGCCATGAAGTGGAGGTGACACTACATTTTTATAGGCATTCGAGATTGTAGTCATGAATAGATGAAGAGTTTGTGGGAAGGGGTTTATGCATAACTCACAAAATAAAAAAAGCGAGCGCTCCCTTTTGCTTTTTTTATGAACTGCACCCTCCTCACGAACCAAAATTCTGAAAGTTTGCACTTCATATGTATCCCTCTTTGTTTTGTAGGGCACCATTCTACCGTTTATGCAAAAGTACCTAATGAACAACCCATCACACCAAAGCCAAATGTATCGCCGTATATCCGTATCTGTCATTTGAGTCGATAATGCATCCATCTCAGCATTTGTATTTTCAAATACTTTTTAGCTATCTTTGTGCCGTCGTTAGAGATTTCATAATATCAAAGATGTCAGTAAGGACGACTCTCATTTGAGTGAAATTAATCGCACAGAATGACGTGTTGTAACGATAAAGGAACACGGCACACCTAAATACAAACAGCCACCACCTTTGACATCTTATTAACACGAAATGTAAACATTTTTCTTACTGCAGCTATTGATGTAAAATACAGCTCATACAAATGCTTGTTTGTTTTCATAAAAGTTTGTAGGCATGGGGCTATTATGGTTTAGTTAAACTTCCAGTATCCGGAAAACTGTGGTATTTTGTAACATTAGAGTCATAAACAATTAGCCGAATGTATGTCCTACCTGTGCATATGTTACAGTGCATTACAGAATACTAGCTACTCCATACAGGTGACAAGCCATAACTTATAAATTTTCACTATGGTTGTAAAAAAATTGTACGCTCACTTTTTAAATTTTTCCAGTACAATATTACATAAAACTAAGAATTTTTTCCTAGGAAAGACAGTACTCAGTCGTTTCTTATTTTATGATGTGTACGAAAAACAAAACACATGTGATATATTTTGAAATCAGTAAACGTAGATTAAAGATGTGGGGTGCCCGATATCCATGAAATTGGAAAGATGTGGCGTGCGGCCCTCACCTCTACATACGTTCGTGAAGAGCATGCAACATGTGTGATTGTTTTATTTGTAGTTCTTTTCACAAGAAGCCTGATAACAACGAACAAGGCCCTCCCTGAGCAGCTCCTGAGAAAATATCTTGAGTTGGAACTTCTGTTGGGATCAAAACCTTAGAAGAATTATTGTCTAATAAATAGGTTGGAGACAATTATTTATCGAGTTGCCTGCCCCAATAGCTCTAGCAACAATGGTAACCATTTTAGTCAAAAATAACGGTCTTCAGTTATGTGTCAAACATTATTTTGTCCGGATCTGCACTCAGGAGTATGCTATTGTAGAACAGTTGCTTTTTGTGCCAATATTGTTCAATATATATGTAGGTCTTGCATATAAACTGCTCAACCCTTAATGCATATAAAAATATAGGTATTGCAAATTATTCCTACAGCAAAATGAGGATACAATTAAAGTCTACTTTTGTAGTTATAATTTACATTGGAGAGGTTAGAAGTTTACATGCGAGAGATGGACAGGAAAGTGCATGAATTCACAGTAAAATATATTTCAATTTCACAAAAAAAACAATAAAACAGGATGAGGGTTCTAAACATACAACACGAAGATATGCAAGAAACATTAATTGCGATTGAGGAAACAATTCAGTCATTGCGGTTGGAGCTCGTATTGGGAAGGACCAGGGATGGGCAGTATTTCAAATACAAGTATTTGAAATACGTATTTTAAATACTTTGTGTATTTTGCATTTGTATTTATTTACAAATTGGGTAATGTATATGACGTGTGCATTTAAATACTCAAACGTGGGTATTTCAAACACAATTGTAATTAAATACAATTTTGTGGGCGAAAATACATCCCTCAAATGTATTGTCACTCTCCAGAGCACGAAAAAAACTACGTTCTGCACCCAGGGATGGGCAAAATACATGCAAATATGTATCGAAATACAAATACAAAATACTTCGACAAAAATGTATTTAATTACAAATCTAATTACATTTCCAAAAAAGCATTTAACTACAAGATACAAATACAACCAAAAGTAATTGGTCTCCTCCAAATACTTTTCCAAATACATTCCTCAAAATCTGCGTCAGCGACTTCAGGGCACCTGCAACGGTTTTCTGGGTATCTCATTCTAATTTTGCATTGCACACTCGGGAGTTAGTGTGCGAGGCTCTAGTAACGCAATGAAAATATAATAAAAAAATGTAATCAGCTTGGACGTAATAGGTGAAAAAAGTACAGAGCTTCAAGCAGCCTTTTTTTGACGATTACATTTTGGTATAGACCAACAAAGAGCCGAGACTACCAAGACGCGCAGCACTAGCTAGAGAATGTTTTATTGTTGCAGCTCGCACCAGTTACAAAAATCTGGACGACCCGCGCATTTAGAATGTTCCAGGCAAAAATATGGCTGGAAATCAGGCTGGAAAGCGTCACAAGTTCTCGCAGGCACTTATTTAGCCAGTCTGCCCGTGAACGTCAATTTCGTCACTATTCTTGCCCTGGACTAGCACCGTAATCACAAAGTCACTAAACGCTTGTGCTTGATTGAGAGACACTGCATTCGGTGCGGAACGTAGTTTTCTTCCTGGTCTGGAGAGTGACACTGAATTGGAGAGATGTATTTTGGCCCACAAAATTGTATTTAATTACAATTGTATTTGAAATACCCACGTTTTAATATTTAAATACACACGTCAAATACATTACCCAATTTGTAATTAAATACAAATGCAAAATACACAAAGTATTTGAAATACGTATTTCAAATACTTGTATTTGAAATACTGCCCATCCCTGTCTGCACCGAATGCAGTGTCTCTCAATCAAGCACCAGCGTTTTGTGACTTTGTGATTACAGTGCTAGTCCAGGGCAAGAATAGTGACGAAATCGACGTTCACAGGCAGACTGGCTAAATAAGTGCCTGCGACAACTTGTGATGCTTTCCAGCCTGATTTCCATACATATTTCTGCCTGGAACATTCTAAATGCGCGGGTCGTCCAGATTTTCGTAACTGGTGCGAGTTGCAACAATAAAACATTCTCTAGCTAGTGCTGCGCGTCTTGGTCGTCTCGGTTCTTTGTTGGTCTATACCAAAATGTGATCGACAAAAAAAGCTGCTTGAAGATCTGTACTTTTTTCACCTATTACGTTCAAGCTGATTACATTTTTTTGTGATTATATTTTTATTGCATTACTAGAGCCTCGCTCTCTAACTCCCGAGTGTGCGACGCAAAATTAAAATGAGATACACAGAAACCTGTTGCAGGTGCCCTGAAGTCGCTGACGCAAATTTTGAGGAATATATACGGAAAAATATTTGGAGGAGACCAAATACATTTCGCTGTATTTGTATCTTGTATTAAATGCTTTTTTGGAAATGTAATTAGATTTGTAATTAAATACATTTTTGACGAAGTATATTGTATTTGTATTTCGATACATATTTGCATGTATTTTGCCCATCCCTGGGAAGGACTATAGCTCAGTTTTAAATCTTGATATCAATGGCTGCCAAAATCCCCAAATGGAGACCTAAGAAATATTGTGAGCGACCTGGAAGCTAAACTTGAGATATATTTTGAAAATGCGGATATATTCTTGCAATCTATCGCGTTCGTAGCGAACCCGGGTTGATCCCGATAGCCTCGATTGAATTCACCTCAGCTGTACTAAAATATCGGCGGCGCAACGCTGACCCAAGCCCACATGACGTAAATAGCCTACAAAGATACATCAGAATGATTGCATTCTGCAGGGATTTCCTTCCACACTGTTCTGAGAT
Source organism: Ixodes scapularis (assembly GCF_016920785.2). Taxonomy (NCBI): domain Eukaryota; kingdom Metazoa; phylum Arthropoda; class Arachnida; order Ixodida; family Ixodidae; genus Ixodes; species Ixodes scapularis. The sequence goes on along the minus strand of NW_024609846.1, from coordinate 72,198,063 downwards.
ATCCCAACCGCTCAATCACCTTCTAAAAAAAGGCGTCAAGTGTTGTTGGGAAGAACAACAACAATTTGCATTCGCAGCCCTTTCAAAAGCCGTGTCTGACAACCCTTGTTTACAGCTCCCAGACTTGAACAAGCCGTTCGTTCTGCAGACAGATGCATGCGACTGTGGCCGGGGTGCTGTCTTGCTGCAGGAGTATGTCGGGGTGCTTCGGCCAGTTGCTTTCACAAGCAACACGCTAACTCCAGCCGAGCGCAACTACAGTGTCGCACAACGTGAATTCGTCGCCATTATTAATGCTTTGACGCGCTTCAACATCTACCTCGATGGCGAAACGTTCCAGATTCAATCTGATCACTTAGCGCTCTCATGGCTAAGGGGACTTAAGAATACAGCTGGACGTCTTACTCGTTGGGCGGTTACGCTACAACAGTACGACTACTACATCGTGTACCACCCGGGGTCAACCAACAAAGTTTCTGATGCACTCTCTCGTGCTCCACTTCCCGAGGAACACTCGCAGAATTCCCATGGCTTGGTGACCGTCACGACCAAGGCACGAGGATCCCCAAATACCCGTTGGGGTACATTCATGAGCCGCCAGGAGTTTCGCAAGGCGCAGCTGAATGACGGACTCTACCAACGCGTGCCCGCTTGGCTGGCAGCATGGGTCCAGTCGACCGCCCAAGTGACAAGTTCGACTCCTTTTTGATGAGCGACGACGGCCTCCTGCTGCGCTACATCCCCTTGGCCGACGACGATTTGGATCGCTCGCCGTTCCGGATCGTGATACCACGCAAGCTACGTAAGCTTTTCTTTCGATACACGCATGACTCTGCCTCAGGGCTTGGCAAAGATCCTCCAAAAAGTATTCGAGAATACAAACACTGAGACGCATGTATTTTAATGTTCAAAATACATATACTAGGATACATTTGTCTCTTATGCAACGGGATATCCCTCATATACTTAGGAAGAAAGAGCGAGAAGGATGGAGTTTCCGTAGACCGCGTTTCCCCTTCCGCTAAGCCCTCCGCAATGAAGAAGGCGGTGCTGCGCCTGCGCGACGATGGCGTTGACTGTAGAGTTCCGGGTATCGGAGCGGGCTGCGGAGAGCGTTGCGGGACAGAGGAAAGGGTCTACGAAAACACCCTAGTATTCCAGAATACAGAAAAAGCTAATACTTATAGAAATACATTTGTTCCCGAACGGTACTCCGTGGAAAGGGCGTGGCGTATGCAAACGGTAATTTAGGCTTCAGCTCCTCCTTTTGTGTCATTTTATGCACTTACCCTTACCTCAAAGAGTTCATTCATCAAAATGGCCGCTAAAAAATGTCACCCCCGGTAAACCACATAGTTACTGAACAGTAAAGACTGCGTGCCACGCTTGACGAAAGCGCCTGCACGAAAGGAACCCTGTCTTGCCGAGAGGGCGCGTTTTGGACGTTGGAAACAGAGCCGTATTTTTTCTCCACTCAACTCGTTTACAGCGTTCGCTCTGCTAAACTGGAAAGCGTGGAGGGCTTTGTGAGACGAGCTTGTTCTGTTTTTCTTGCAAGAAACCTTCTTTAAAGTTTAAACCACAGTTCTTTTTTTTTTGTTATTTAACGTTGGTGACTGCGATAGATTATAGGGCGGGTTCATGTTACAAATTCTGAAGCACGTTGAAACAAGCAGATGTTTTTATCTATTAAAGTCATTGTCAAAACTGCAACAAATATGAGGGGATACCTAAATCCGGCAAAATATCGTTATACAAGCGATACATTGTAAATGTATATAATTACTGAGATAGAAATATATTTTTCGAATGTATCTCGATACAGAGATACAGATACTCGAAAGTATCTCTAAGATATTATCGTGATACATTTATATACCGATACTGCCCGGCCCTGCTCTGCCTTGGCAGGGCACAGCGGTGGGAGCAAAACTTACAAAAAGTTATCCCAAATAACTAACTGGTCAAGTATGAGGGTCAACGTACTCCGATACTCTTGTAGCTGCTCGGTGTGCCAGAAGGAAAAACCACGTTTTGGTCAGCCTCTCGGTCTCATGCAACCAATCGTGAGCCGGAGCCCTTGGGAGATTGGTTGCTGTGACGTCATGGGCCCCTTCCTATGATGTCCCCGCGGCAATGAGTACTTGTTCGTGGTAACCAGCCACATCACTAAGTGAGTTGAGTTATTGCCTTTGCGAAAGCTATATTCGCAGAAAATCTGGGACTGCCTGCTTGATACATTAGCTAGGTTCGGCTTTCCAGCACAGCTTGCGAGCGTGCTACCGTCCTACCAAAAGATTAAACTCTTCGGGGAGGCATGCAGGGTGCTGGGAGTTAAACACGCAATAACTTCCCCTTATAACCCACAAGCAAACATCACGGAAAGGGTAAATCGGAACCTTAAGATCATGTTAGTCCCTACACCGAGCGGCACAAGGACAGGGATTCGAAACTGCCGGAGCTGGCATTCGCAACCCGTAGACCCCTAACCTGTTAACGTGTCTCACTCCTTCCTTATTGAATTTCGGAAAGGAGCTCGCCTTTCCGCTTTTTAACAGTCTCTTTTTTACAGAGTCTGAGGGAAGGCTTCGCCACTACGTGAAGCTCGCAGAGGACCAGCGAAAGCGCTTCTCTGACAACCTTCGAGAGGCCCGAGAAAATCTCGATGTCGCCCGAGTGCAGCAGACGGAACAGTACAACCAGGGGCGATGTGAATGCAGTTCGAGGTGGAAGACTTTTTACTCCGGCGTACTCACCCACTAAGTGACGGCGCTCGAGGCTTCGCGGCCTCCCTCGCAAATAGGTGGGAAGGTCCGTTTCGAGTGCGTAAAAAGTGCGTACCACGCACTTACAAACTAGTTCACTGTGAGTCGAGTGAAGAAACCGGACCTGTTCGTGTCACCGACCTTAAACGATTCTTTCAAGCAAAATACGAAGATTTCTCGCAGGACCGGAACGACAATGACGACAGTCCCGATCCGGAAACCCCATCGTTTCCACCACGGCGGCGGTGAAGTGTGGACACCCTGGCGGCTCTCCAGCCCAGTTGCCCATCTATGGTGCATAAGCGGCGGACTTTCTCCCGTGGCGGCGGAAACAAGCCGGACACGCACACTTCGCGCGCTCCGCCTTGTTAAAGGGGCCCTGTAATCATATTTAAGCGTCTGCCTTTTTTGCGGTTTCCACGTCTCTTGGGGTTCGGGCAAGCCAGCGGGCACGGAGAGAGTAACTAAATATCAGTGCGTCATATTTTAACCGGACGACGCGGGAACCTCCTCCACCTACGGGGGCGACCCGCGGTACCGAAAGCGCACGAAATGGGAGGCATTTGGTCCTGGGCTTACTACTGGTCAGAGCCGCTAAAAGCTTCTTTTTATTGAAAATACAAAATATAAGTGGCGCGAACCGTTTCACTTATTTATTAAAGTAGTTTTTGTCCCGTATTTTAGATAATAAAAGAAACAAATGCACTTTATAAAGTCTGGAGAACAGAAATGACCCGTCGATATACCCGCCACCAAGCGGTAAAAAAAGGGGCGCATACTAGAAAGGAATAGTGATATCAGGCTCCGAGGAGCGGCGAGCGTAGAAAGGTCCCGAATCTACGCAGCGGCGCTGCGGTCGTTTACGGACTCAAGGATCCGACCGGTTCCGAGCGTTCCGAAGGCCTTCGGCGCAGGTTTGCCTTGCTGTTTTGCCGTTTCGCGGTATAGCAGCGCGAAGTGGCTCCCGTTCTGAGCTGATCTTTACCCCGTGTTTGCAGTTGTTTGTGGCCAATAACGTGTCATGCCGAATTAGTGTTTAATCGCGCAGCAAATCCCATGCGAGCCGCCGTGGTTGCCCGCTTCATACAGCCTATCCAGAACATGCTTTAGGGGCGCCCTCTCGAGCCGATGACACGAAGTGCGGCAGCTGTGAGCGCTCGCTGAGCTCACTACTCCTCCTCTAGTTCACGGCCACTCAAGCAACCAAGGACGTCATGAAGTAGGTTATTTTTCGCTTGTTTTTGTCATTTTAATTTGCCCATAACTTTTAAAATAAAGCGAAATTTGAGAAAAAAAGTTTCATTAAGTTACTACGTTTAGTGCGCTCAGGTTCGGTGCAAATTAAAAACCAGTAAAAAAGTCATTGCAGGGCCCCTTTAAAGCGGACCAGAGGCGGCGCGCAAGCAGTCGCTGCCTGGCCTCAAGGGCCGCATTTAACGATGTTAAATGTATTGTTCTTCTAGTCCATACCCAATAAATATAGTTTCATGTTGTGAAATCGTTGGCTCTGTGTTACTCATCCGGGTCGGGCGTGCAGCAAGGCTAACCGACCAGAATTTCAACGAATGTTTTGGCATTTTATGCAAATGAAAGTTTATCGGTGTCTTTGGTCTTATCCAATTTTGTTTGTGTGACACCGACAGAAATTTTATCGGTACCTTTTAGAACCGGAAAGTGTACCACTTTCTAATAATACGTCTATCTTTTTTTAGTGATTTACACTCAACCCAATTTCACAATATCCAAAACATTAAGCGTCATTTTTTTTGAAAATCGAAACGAAAGTTCAAATTGCTTGTCGTTCTCTGACAGGACTGCTAAGTACACCTACACGCTGTGGTCGGGAAGAGAGAACCTGTATACTAAAAGAACCAAGAGGTTCCTATCAATCTCACGAAATATTTTGGTAGAGGTGAAGTAAAACTCTTTAAAAACTTGCCAGTCTAAGAAGGTAAAAAAGATTTATAGGACTATAGACTGGTTAACTTAGCCTGGTATTTGATCGCATTCGTGCGGTATGAACGAAACTCTAACAGGGCTTTAATACAGGCATGAATATAATTCAGAGAACAACAACGGAAGGAATTCGCATTTCTAAAGACGCCGTTCGCAGCTTTCTGCTTTGTTAATAAGCATCACACCTTCATTTGCGAGGCAAACCCTGTTTTACTTTCCGAGTATATCTGCCCATACCTGCGTGACGCAGGGCTGAGCAGAGACACTCGGATATCTAATACGGAATACAAATACTAATATACATTAATTTCGAGGTTCAAAGCAGAAGTACGGGGATATATTCGTGCTCAGTATATTGGGACATTCCTGAGATACTTATACACAGCGACAAAAAGGTTATCGCACGTTTAAAATACAGATACATAATAAAATATATATAAATATATATAAAATAATGGAAGACGGGAAGGGTGAAGTTAGTGGCAAGTGCAATCGGTAGGGCTTGTGTTCCTCTTATTGTGTTAGTTTATGCATCTCTCATAACCTCGGTCATTTTTCATTCACAGACACTCAGAGCACCACAAAAACTATTACCGTCGGTAGTGACGCACACAGGTACCGGAGGCCAACGACTGCCTGCCCTTGCTTGGTAAAAGGCGTCTGTTTGAAATGAACTTTGTTATGCAGGGAGGATGCACCTAAAACTGCTGTCAAAGTGCTTTATAGTCCAACAGAGAGGGAAGTTTGAAAAAAGCCGACTATTGCTACACTAAGACCTTCTAGTCTGTACGAAACCTGTTACAGAATAAGAAGAAAAATAACTAAAAATCCTTTAGGGCCCATGATTGCTGGTTGCCTTCTTACCGCTCGCCTCCTTTCCTGCTTTTGATGTACTAAAATGGAAAGATTGGAGGGGTTCGTCAAACGAAATTATCTTCGCACCACTTGTTTGTGGCGTTGTTTCATGTTTAGACTTGACTCCGCCCCTCCCCCCCCCCCCTTTTTTTGAGGGTATTACGCGGCAGGTTCAACAAAAACGTCGTTATCGATTTATCTTAAAAATCCGACAATTAATTTTCTGCACTAAATGTAACAAAACACATATAAACCAGGAAAGTACAGCAATGCAATCGACACATGGTGAATGTATTTCGCTACTAAGATACAAATACATTCTTTAAATGTGTCTTCATTCTGAGATGCATGTACCCAAAAGTATCTCGAAGAAACTATTCTGATACATTTGTATCGCAATACTGCCCCGGCCTGAGTGCAATTAACACTTATTTTAGTTTGAATTACACACTATGAAGGGAGCGGGAAAACTTCTGTATTGACCACTGCATGACAGTCCTCGCCACCCCTGCAGGGCATCAGTGATACTTGGTACAGAACAAAACAATATTTAAAAACTGGTTCACCTAATTTTGAATGAAGCAAAACCATCACCATATTTCTGGACAACATTTTGTGTCATTTCAGATGTGAAGAGTGTTTGTGCACTGCTCTGATAGGTACTCAAGGTGCTTGAATTCACGTGCCATCATAGCAAAAGAGAGTGTATACAAAAAAACATTAAATGAACGGAAGAAAATATAATATATACACAACTTAAAATCAAAGAAAATAAAATGTTTTTCAAAGCATTGAACAGACCGAAACATTGGTGAACACACATTTATATTACAATATTTGTTCAGAGCGCTAAAAAAGAGAGCATTCAAATGACCGCATAAAAATGAATTCATTAATGGGTAAAAATATATTTTAACATTGTAATACCTCAGTTTATTCTTATTTAGGTAATATAAAAGAGCAATTCATTCCAATTGCTTAGGATCTGCGGTAAGTCTCAACTGTTACAATGCCTAAAATGTGTATTGTGCGTTCTGCCAGAAAGCACACGCAAGATGTTGGTGCACTATAACATTTTGCTCAAACAGGTTCCTGACAAAGAACCAAATTTTCTCATCTGAAATTGTTGCTCAGGGAGAGCGCGTATAACCGTGACAGTAATTCTTGTTACAGAAAGTTTCTTATGGGAGAGTACAAAAAAAAAAAAAAAAACTGCCGATCGTTTTTTCCTGTTAAGTGTGTCGTGCTTTGAAAATCTTGCGCAGTTCTACGTTTTTGGTAGTAAAGTCGGCTCTTAGCCAAATCAAGTCCTCACGTGGATAAAACGAACAAAGCAAGGATCATAAACTTATTCCCTGGACTTTATTGCTTTGGCAATGTTAGGAAACCCACGTAGAAGAAAAAGCCTTCTGGACGTTTCATCAAGAAAATAATTTATAGTGCGCAAATCTTCCTCGCCTAAAATTCTCCGGCGACGTGGCTTCAAATTTTCTTTTGCACGTTTTTTACTTTTTTTCTTATTTTTTTATAAAACCCAGCTGCCTGTATGGGCACCCAGACAAGCTATCGCCGACAGTTTTTTTTTTGTTTTTGTTGGACCCCTCAACACCATGTTGGAAAATACACGATTTTAATTGAATTGAGTTGAGTTGAAGGTTGACTTTGTTCAACCGGTCGGCACAAGAACATTTTCGTTCTTTAAGGAACACGGTTTATAATCGGACTGAAATAAACAATACAAACCAACAAGATTTCCTCGTTTATTTATACACACTAAATAATCAAAGACACCCCACCCCGCCTAGTCCGTTCAGTAGAACAGTGATGTCTCGTTAATTTATTCTGTTTTTTTTTTTGTTGGCATCGCCATGTTGAATAACATTTCACCGCCTGGCGTACGTCGGGTTTTAGAGCCATGCTGGGTGGGGCCGAAAGCTGACGTTGGGGTGCCGCTGTTGGTTCACCGGCCGAGATGGGTTTGAAGCAGTCTGTGCTTGGGGGGGGCGGGGGGGGGGGGGGTCGTCGCCGTGAGCCTTTTGTGTAGTCGTGTTCCGCGGCTCACGTGTGGAAGCTTGTTGTATCAATATTTACGGCAGCAGGCACTGTGAACATTTTTTATTGGGATTAGGTCACTCGCCGCGGTTTCAGTAGTGGGAACTGCAAAGTCACCAATGAGGAAACATTGATTTCAAGCTTCACTTTAATTTTAATGGGTCTTGAGGCGGACGCAGGTGAATCAGAAGCATCTTTTTGGGCATGCGGCACAAAAAAGAATGTAATCTGCATACCTAAAGAAAGGTTGCTAATAAAGCAGGTGACGTGGCGGCAAAGTTTTTCATGGCGTCGGCTACACGCTTTCCCGTGATGCGGCGGCTCATTTTAAATTAAATCGATATTGTCATTACTGCCGCTGTTACACTGAAGAGAAAAATTAAGACAGACCCGGCTTGCTGTGGCGTATTGTTGTTGGTTTTATTTTATTAGCCCTTTTTATTACTTGTATTTTAAGATCGCGTGCCGGCGGGCGTGGCCCTTTTGAACAATTGAAAACAATTTCTTCGAAGTGAGCATGCTACGAAGGCGAATCCATCATTAGTTCAGTAGTCTAAAACCGATGAATAAGGTTGCTTCTGTATGAAAAATTTAGATCCTGCTTATAGTTACATGCAATTTTGAGGATATTTATATTTCAGATCCAGTGCTATCTCCCACGTTGTATGCTTATTAACGTTACAAATGGAGTCTATTTGGTCTATGATAATCATCCTAAATTACCGGTTCAATGCAATCCTACCGGTAATCGTGATCCAAAAAAATGGTAAAACAACATTAAAAAAAATTGCGCCCGTGCGAGGTGGTGTGAGTAATCGTTCAGCTACTATATGTTATGTGTAATTATGAAATCGTGGCAATATCGCCACATTCAACATATAAACCTCAGGGTCTACAGTGAAGTACAATCATTTTATTTGGGTCATTACATCTCAAACGTGCCAGACGTTGCGCTCGACCATTTCGAGTGCAACGTCTGGCATCACGTCTTCTGACAGAGACTTCGCTTCAGAAGACGTGATGACGATAGAGCCAGATCCCAACTAAATTTTGTTTCACCTCATTCCGGACAGCAGTGGACGCTACGAACAATCCTAGCCAATCTAGCGTTGTGCACGTATCATATCACGGCGTCCCGTGCGTCGCTGCGCCCCTCTTGAAGGTCACGTGACACTTTCACGGCCTTAGATTGACTACACTGCCGCGTAGAGTCAGCTGCGGTCCATCGCAAGGTGAAATGGCTTTGAAAGGAAAGTGCAGACTGTAAGAAAGGGCATAAAAACGAGGGGCATTGTATCGAAGGTCCTTACCACTGACTGGTGCGATCGGGGATCTGGCCAAGAAAATAGATTATTTTTTGTCAGGGTACGGTGCTATAACGATAGATGAAGCAGATATCAATCACCACAGACAACTAATTCTGCGGCCTTTGTGCAGATGCTGATGAGTGTAAGTAGGATATTCGTTTTATTTAATTCTCTAAACTAGGATGATAGCTGTCTCGTGTTTACTCATCCTAATGTTTCACCAGCTCTCTTAATTTGCAACAAATACAAAATTTCCGCTGAGAGGAATTTTTTTTTTTGCTACATCCCACAGGAAAAGTTTTATGACGGAGAAGGAACACAGCGAAGCGTTTGACAATAAGGGCACGCCTTCAAAGTCCCTTTCAGATACAAATTATGACGCCCTATCAGCTGTTCACCTGGGTTAAAAATAACATTAGATGTATAACAATCTTCTGGGTTCCAAATAAAAGCGCCCCGTGGAGAAATAGTGCAACCAACCTCTGCTGCGCTGTCCTCGCGCAGCGCAGCAGAGGCTGCTTGTACTATTTCTCCACGCGGCGCGGTTCCGTCGGGGCCGAGATGCGCTCCGATAGCAAACCGAAACTTAAAAACCCATCGAATTTGTGCGGTATTTCTGAAAGCCGTAAAATACTTCGCGTACCTTCTATTGCTCTGCAATTTGCTGATTTAGTGTTTTCGATGATCCTGAGCAATTGTCTGATGGAAACCGTGCCCTTAAACACAATATTAAAAAAAATTAATTACGCAAGAAAATTAACATTTTAATTATCCTGGACTTTGATAATATTTCTAAATAGCCCCTGGACCATGACAAAAGCAACACAAGCCTTTTTTTTTGTTGTTGTTGTTGCGACGCGTAGTTTTTGCAATATCAAATGTGTCCACCTTTCGTGCAACACCCTTAATATATATGCACCGGGTGTTCCATTTTAATTCATGCAGATTTATCACAAAACATCCGTAAAAGATGCACGAACACAGTTTGGGCAGTCCAGTTATACGGCCACAGGGACATCATAGAGGTAGCTAATCTTTGTCATAAGTCGCATGAGTTCGAGTTAAAATGAAACACCCGCTATATATATGTATGTGTATTTACCCTCTTATTTGTACGCTTAATTTGACGTGCCTTATACGTTTATTTTGTTCAGCTGAGCAGAAGAAGCCGTTGCATCTACTTTTGTCGAGAACAAATTTAAGAATATGAATTGTTTCACGTCATTCTTGTTGTCCCATTCATGCACCAGCTTTCTTTTGACAAACGTTCGCAACGACACCAGCTTTCCCTGCTTTTAACTGCATTAAATCCCATCATATTAAGAACCCTACATTCGCCGCAGAGTAGCACGCCGGCTCTGCGTCCCGCCAATTCTACGCCGACCAGCGGTAGGTGGAGGCGAAAAATGGGCGACGCAGACGACGCCGCCGGCTCGCACACCCCCTCTAGGCAAACCACTTGATGTTGATGACCAATGCGCTTAGATCTGCGTGCCGGAAGTATGAGGCAAGATAAGCACAAAGCGGACCAAAAAGAAATAAACCGTTTTGAGCAGACAGAGACTCGTAATTCAGTGACGGCAATAAAGGCTCCGTAGTCTTGACTCAGCTTTAGAGGAACACTGAACTCCCAAATATGCTTTTCTGATGCAAAAGCATAAAAAAAAAAGAGATTGTCGGAGAAATTTATTTTAGTGATTCAGGCGCGAGCCTTTAACCTGCTTCCATATTTTCTTACTCAATAAGCGTACAAAAAATATGGGAAACGGCTAAAGGCTAGCGCTTGAAGCACCGAGGCTTGTTTGCCTAAGCTTTGGGCCTCCCTTTACTCTCAGTCCTTGTAAACCAGGCGATGTGACGTCCGTGAAGGAGCGCCAATCATAGTATCGAAATCGGCCCGTTGACTTACTCCACCAGCTTTTCTCCGAATTCGCTTCCAGTAGCGGGACTTAACACCGAATACCTCTGAGCTCATAATTACTGTTTTATTTGTAGCTTTTGCCTCCCCACAACACAGAATCGACTGGGAGAGAAAAGCAAGTCAAATAACGCGTGTATTCATTCATTTGTTTATTTCTCGTTGTAGTTCACAGGAGCGCTCGGTCAACTGATTCACGTAACCTGCAACTGCCTCCTTTACTTATAGGTACAGGAAAAATTACTCTACTTTAATTTTCACATGAGTCACAAATTATATGCTTCGCTTGAGCCACATTATTTGAAAAAGAAAAGTGGTATATTTCTTTTAGCTGTTCGGTGTAACGTTTTCTGCGGAAACACCTTCGTAAAATTTACTCATCGGGTGTCTGTTCGTGAAAGAAATACATTTTGTGGAGCATTTTTACGAATTTCCACGCGATTCGTTCTGAAAATGCAAAAGAGAGCCTTAATAATAACAGCCTATCAACACAAACGCAACACAGTTTTTTTTTTGTAAGGGATTAAGATAATTGAAGAAACGATCGCATTGAGAACCTCTCCTTCTGACTTTATCGGGTGCATTGGCAACAAGCAATCACGTATTTAATGCATCCTGCGCCTATTGGAAAACTGCCCAGAAGCGCTCGTATTTATTCGTAATGTCTAAACGTCATTAGCCGAATGCGTTGCACTTGCGCTTCAAACGAAACTATTGTTCATATTATTATTGAGTCTCATTTTAAGAAAAATATAGTAGTATTTTATAATTAATTGAAATTGATTTGTCCTAGATGAAACAACTGCAGATAATTGTGTAAAAGCACGGCACTTTTTTTATAAAACGTTCCATCGTTTGAGCGGCATTATATGAATAGCGCAAAGAATCTTGCAAAAATATTTTGTCCAATTCGGCTCCTTGATTGATACCTTTTTTTTTTTATCTGGGCTCTCCTACAGAACAGCAAAGGATACCATATTTGCCGACGACTCTCGCCCATGTGAAAGCTCTTAGATAGCTGTGCTTCAGTTTGTTGTCTAAGCGAATTGTGCCGGCTGAAACATTCGGATATCATAAAAGATCTGAAAAATACTGGCTTTGATTCAGCTAATATAAGTTCTATACCTTGAATCAACTTCGTTGGATTAGACATTAAATACAACATCAATAGACGCAGCGTCAGAGCATGTTGTAAATTCTTTTCTGTGATTTTATTGGCTACAGTATTTTTAGATAACTATAAATTACCAAATATGTGGGGACAAACCAACAGGCAATTTAATGTCGCTCATATCTTTATACAACCCGTGAATCTTTTCTACAACACGTGAGAACAACCTCACGTCAACCAAACACCACCAAAAAAAACGCCATCGGAGAATGATACCACGCCTGTCAACACGCGATAGACATTTTATTTATTGTGCCCGAACACTGTCTACACTTAATGGGTCCTTACAAATTTCGTTGGCTGTCACCCCATCGGAAAAAAATTATTCTCAACTTCAAAAGCAAGGCTTGAAATTTGCCTATAATACTCTGCCCCTTGAAATACATCTAGACTTCCACTTAAAAATGTGGCATCCAGTCGTGATTCTACTAAACGCCCAAAAGACAGAGCTGCGCGCGACTATCACATTTCAATGTTTCTGCTACAGACGCACGTTGTAGGACAGATGGGGTGATAGTCAATACTTATCGTGGGGCATTTACGTCCTCACTGCTCCGCGATATCGCACACGCACGTAAAATTAATGTCGATAGGCAATGTAATGTTTCCAGAGAGCGCCTCGCTAGAAAAAAAATGCTACTGCCAAGTCACTTTTGCGAGTGAGGTCATATTATGTTCGGCCATACCTAACACTATCAATAAATAATAATAACAGTTCACCAAAACATCGCTATGTAAAAAACTTCGTCGAGACTATTAAAAATTACACATATTACAGGGCGTTTCAACTGTTCCAAAGTAAAAAAAAACAAAAAAAAAACAATCTATGCTCTATGAGGAAAATAAGAAAACAATCTTTGATGCAAGACGAACGTTAAAATGCCTCTAGGAGAGCATGATTAGAATAGTAAATTAGGAGATATAGGCAAATAAAAAAATTAACACTTTCCGCGGTTTTCACTATGCCATAAAAGACAAAGAGGAGTAGGCTTCATACGGTCACTTTAGTGACGTTTTTTTTTAAAATTTGTTTTAGTGCCAGTCACGTATCTGTACTAGAAGTCTTAATTTCTTAGGCCTAAACTGATAAAGATTATGCGCCGCGCACAATGCTTCGCCAAGGTTTTTGTGGAGGTCTCCTTAACCCTCAGATCATGTAGCTCTATTTCCCTTTCTCGAATTTAAAATAGCCTTTTTTTTTGTGGTAAAGTCACCTTTCGTCGCGCACTTTTCCTATAAAAAGGAACAGAAGTCCAACGTAGTCTGCAGTTGGACGCACTTGCACGTTCCATAAGCACCATGACTGGAGTGAGTTTCCTTTCATACGACTATAATTTTTGAGCTGCGTATTTAAAGCGAAGATATTCCTGTTTTACCTATTTTCTAGTCTCTCGCCTTACGATCCCCTAACTGCGTGTCGCTTCATCTTGTGTAAGCCTCGTGTGCACTGATTAGCTTATAAAAAAACTTATATTATGTGTGTTATATAGATAGTCAGGCAACCGTGGAGAACGTAGAAAGCAGATTTAACAAACTCTCTGGTCCGTTGTACACTGATCAGCCAAATCAGTTTAATCACTGGTACATCGCGGGAACGAGCGCGCCTAGCTGACACGCCCCACCCGCGTTATCTACCTTCTTCTGATGAGGATGGTGGATAACGGCTGCCAGGGATAGGGACATACACCCTATTGTCGACTACGTATGTGTGTAATGGGAAGTTTTGCTGATTTAAGCAACTTTGACAAAGGGCAGCTACTGATGTCAAGGTCACTGCTCACCAGCTGCAGTATTCGTTTCTTGACTTTTCCACTGGAAGAATAATTTTTCAAAAGGACAAGCGCCACATCACTACGCCAGAATTGTGCTACAGTGGATTGAAGGGCATCATAATGAATTCTACGTAATGACTAGACCATTTAGCCCTTCAGATATCAGTCCTATTGAACACATATGGAATGTGACGGGGCGCCAGCTAGGAGCTCACGAACCACCTTCTATTGATCTACAGAAGTTTCGCGACCTGTGCTTACAAATATGGTACAATATTATTCAAGGCACTCATCAAGTATTTGTAGATTTCTTCTCAAGATGAATTGCAATTGTTTTGCGTGGCAAATATGTATGGGCGCAGTATTAGGTTATTGATCATATGCTTTGGGTTAGTGCATGCTGGAGGTTCCCACATTTCTGTGGTCCTGATGTTTGTACAATATATATTTTATGAAGTTTAAATATTCAACGATGTTATTCGCAATACATCTCTAGACTTGAACAGATTTTAAACTAATTTCAACTATCGTTGGTTACAGCTCACTGCCTGCCTCCTTCTGGCTTTGGCCAGCAGTGCCTTCGCTGGCAACCTCCACGGAGGCCTTGGCTACGGAGGCCTAGGGTTTGGAGGCCTTGGCTATGGCGGCCTCGGTTACTCCGGCCTCGGCTATGGATACGGCCTTGGCTCTGGCTACGGTCTTGGCTACGGCCTCGGCTACGGCTATGGCCTCGGTTACGGTAGCGGCCTCGGGTATGGTCATGGTCTCGGCTTTGGACACTCCGGTCTGAGTGGTTATGCCGTCGCTGCCCCAGCTGTCACCAAGGTCTCTACTGTGCACCATGCCCCAGCTGTTGCTTCCTACACCGTTGCCCCAGTCGCCACCTACGCTGCTGCTCCAGCTGTTACCAGGGTGTCCACCGTTCACCATGCCCCAGCTGTTGCCTCCTACGCCGTCGCTCCAGTCGCCACCTATGCTGCTGCCCCAGCTGTGACAAGGGTGTCTACTGTCCACCATGCCCCAGCTGTTGCCTCCTACGCCGTTGCCCCAGTCGCCTCCTACGCTGTTGCCCCAGCTGTCACCAAGGTTGCCACCGCCTACCACGCTGCTCCTGCCATCACCACCGTTGCTCATGCTCCAGCCTTCGGTTACGGCTACGGCGTTGGACACCTCGGATACGGTCTCGGACACTTCGGCTATGGACATGGTCTCTCCAGCTACGGCCTGAACTACGGTTATGGTCTTGGCACCTATGGAGACTACGCCACCCTCCTCCGCAAGAAGAAGTGTAAGCTCTTCTATCGCTTTGCTATGTCTTTCTTATGTATAAATTTACTCGCTCTTGAGTAGGAGCAAGGTAACTCATAATTTGTTTTACTTATAGTTTTCATGAGCACAGCGTTAATAGCAACTTTTATTGTGCACCGAAGCGTTATATCAGATTTAATTTAGGAGAAGTGACGGTCGTATACTTACTAGTATTACTGCTTTAAATGTATGACTACAAGCTACTAAAAGTGCCGTAATTACTTATTTGTCTTTTTGCTTACAGAAATAGGAAGCTATATCCTCGGATTCTCAAAGGTCGAAGAGGAGAAACACTCCAGAATACAGACTTGGTTTGTGTTCCCATTTCTTGTATGGAATGTGAGCTCCAAATAAATTATATTGCCTGCGATATATTGCTGTCGGAGTCCAACTCTCATTTTATGGAGACGGAACAAATATTATGGAATTGGTGTTGCGCTATTCGTTTGTTATGCGCACCTCCGATCCTGTAAATATTTAATTTTCAATGAACTTCCGTTTCTTTTTTCTTAGGGTTGGGGTGGGGTATTGCGGTTTATGTAAGTCAAAATTTGAAATAATGATGAGGTTTTCAAATAGTCTTTAGTATAGAATTGATAGCTACTCATTTGTTTTTGTTTTTGTTTGTCATGTGCTTTTTGACAACTGCGGAGTTGATACATGATTGTAGACTTTAGTCATGTGAAGGCTTTGGCACTAAGAATACAGGTTTGAAAGTTACCAGCAGACACTCGTCGAAGACGGTTCCTTAGGTTCGAAGTAACGCAACCATTGGCTTCTCTTCATTCTTGGGTAGGGAATAATATTTTATAAGTTTGATAAGCTTGAATGATTTCAGGCCTGGAAAGTATACCGAGTAAAATGTTCCTTCATAGTATCTTCGAAATACGTTCGAGATACTTTTCTATCTCGGTATGAAAGACATTTATGCCTCGGTATGAAAAACATTTATATCTCCGTATAGGGATGCATTTGTATAGTGGGCTTCTATCACAAAAGTAAAATACACGTACGACGTGTCTAATACTATCTGTCGCATCAGAATACCCTCCCAAAACTACGTATTTCTTTAGATTTGCCGTCAAAAACTAACTGCCGTGTTTTTACTATTGTTGAGTTTGGCCCCGGTACGCGCCAACGAATTTAGGGAAGGTGTCCGAATCACATGAGGAAATGACATTTTAGCAAATGACACTTTAGCGAAAAAGAGACATTTGAGCGAATCGACATTTTACCGAATGACGTTTTAGCGCATAATGGTCATTTCAGCGAATGACGATTTAGCGAAAGATGTTTTAGCGAATATACTTGTTTCGCTTATTTTTTTTTTTTACCAAAGACGGAAATGCTTGCCTGGTTTTTCCTTTTTACCGCGGCGGAAAACAACGACACCAAAATGCCTATTTTGGTTTTAGTTAAAGAACGGCGGAATTTATTACGAGCCAGCACAGTGTGGAAGCCCCAAAATACATATAGCTGAGTGAAAGCTGCAGACCGACAAATAGTTCTTTTTTATTTTTTGTAGCGACGGTTTAAAAGAGTTACTGGGGTTACCCGCGATCGTTGTTACCTATCGGCGGAAAAATCCTGAAGAAGCGTTACGCAATATCGCCGCTACCACTGCGATCGTTGTAACTTCGTTGGCTTCGTTGATTCGTGCTTCTGTGATCCGAACTTCTGTTCGCATAACAGAAGTGTGAACAAGGCAGTTCACAGCCAGATAGTAAATCACGTGTATCACTCAGTACAGTTGCCAGAGTTATAAAACCTTATCAGCATCAGCTCTATCAAAATATCTCTTGTCACAAAAAATTCGCAAGGAACCATGTGAGTGTCGAAGGAAAATAAATTGTGTTCGCTTAATCGATTCTAGGTCCCTACGTGTTAGGTAACAACTCTCGGTCGGTTATTTTTGCCATGTGAAAAACTCCGGCGTTCTACTTTTGAACTTCTAGACCAATGATACTTCAGGCTGACACCAGGCATAGCTTCTTCAAAATCGCACTCTGTTTATTCACTTTTTTTTAAAAATAAAAACCTCGTATACAAACGTATAGCACGACTTTTCAGACTGATTGTGATCTTCCTTATGAATAAATGGACAGATGAACCAAATACAAGTGGTACCTTTTTTAACGGGAAATAGCTTGCGCTACCCTTAATATTTCGGGTGCCTTTTGTTCGCTACAGCAATTTTGTACGCCCTAAATCCGCTGTAAGTATCACCGGGCAGAGAAAATGCTTACAAGTCCGTTCAGTTGACGAAGATGATTATGATTATTTTTGTACCTACTTTATTTTTAATCGAGTCACCGCGTTGGTCGCGTCATCCGGCCAACTTCGAAATTTGTTGTCTTCTTTGAATACTTTCTAGCTTGTTAAACTATCTTACATCAGTGACCAACTAGCAGGGGAGTGGTTGCCGAGTAGGCTATACTCCGTTTCAGCTTAAGGTGCAACCCCACCGTGCATGACGGTCTGGGGCTATTTTGATGGTTTATAACTTTCTTTTTATGTATCTTATAATTATAAAGTTAATGTCACATTAAAGAGGTGTTTTTAGCGATACTTTGATGTCTCGATAATACGATTATTTGTTGTTGTTAGTTAATTATTCAGCTTTTAACAGACCACAGTCGCGAATATTGAAAAGAATATTTCTCCATTTGTAACGTCCCATCGTCCACGATATTTTACGCCAGCGTTCGGTTGGATGTTGTGACTTAAAAAAAGTAAGCAACGAACTGTAACGATAATTTATATTTTAAAATAAAAAATAAAGTTTAAAATGATATTATTTTATGGCGCTTTAAACACGGAATCAGGTCAACTAATCAAAATTACGAGACATTAAATTTTGAAGCATCCTTCGATATTAGATTTTCCAGAACTTCCATATTAACATATTACACGTTAAGAATGTTACTAGACCTCAATCTTTTCCCATTGAGTTACGGAAAATTGCAGTTTTTTTAATATAAAATACAGATGGCGACACGTGTTCGAGAATAGCTTGATCTGCATTTTTTTGTTTTGTGCCGCTCGGAACGTTACGTGAAAGACAGAAAAAGCACCAGATGTCAGGGTGTCAGATGCCTGGATGCCCGCAGTGAGCGAGTCAGAGATGCCAGAACAAGAAGCGCGAGGCTGCGGGTACGCCGGAGCTGCTTTTGCGCGCGTTCTACTGTGCGTCGGTACACATGCCCGACGCGATCGAAATGAAATGGGCGAAATGAAAGGAATTCCACCATTCCGGATTTCGCCACGTATGCGAAAACATTTTAGTGTTTATATCACTTGCAAATATCATTTTCGCAATCAAACGATGCTTGTCGAAATGGCTACACTACATTTTGTTTCAAAAAAGAAAGACGTTTACAACACCCTGTAATGCCGAATTAGAGCGCAGCTCTTGAAAAGGAGGTGGGGAGGGTACGGACGAGACGGTATGCCTCTCTTCCTCCCTCCACATCTACTCCTTTCCAACTCCTCGCCTCCTCCCTCTTTTCCCTCCACGTTCCTCTTCCCTCTTTCTCGTTCTCCTCCCCCACCTCCCTCCTCCCCCCCGCGCGGTACATTATGGGAAACATCCCATAATGCAACACGCGCGTCACCGCGGTGCATTATGTGACGTTTCCCATAATGCACCGCGCGGTTAAGCCAACGGAGACGCGTCACGCCGACGCGTCACGCGGACCCGTTACGGCTACGCCGACGACGATGGCGACGCCAACAAGTCACAAAAATGCGTTACGCCGACGCCAACGGCGACGCCGACGCAGCCGCTGTAACTGTAACGCGTCGCCGCAACCCTTTTTCGTGACGCGTCGGCGACGCGTCATGACGACGCGTTACGCCGATGCGTTACAGCTACGCCGAGGCCGACACGTCACGAAAAAGCGTTACGCCAATGTGTTACGGCTACGCCAACCGCGACGCCGACGCGTCACGAAAAAGTGTTACGCCAATGCGTTATGGCTACGCCCACGCGTCACCAAAAAACGTTACGCCGATGCGTTACGGCTAAGACGATGCGTCACGAAAAAGCATTACGCCGACGCGCTACAGTTACGCCGACGGCGACGGCTACGGCGACGGCGACGCCGCTCAAACCGGAAGCGGGTGCCTAAGAGCTACGCTCTAAAACCACCTTGGTGGCTCTGAAGTGGCAATGATATTAAAACAAAACACAAAACATTAAAAAGTCTCAGTGTATCTGAGCCAACTCGCTGGCCCATGAATCTATATTTGTTGGGTTTAAAGGGATACTGAACCAAAGAATTTAGTGCCCATAAAAAGTGGCGCACGTTCTTTCCACGAGCCAGCAGCCGCCGGTGTGCGCGAGCACACGCAACAAAAATGACGTCACAGACCTCCATTCGCAGTTGAGATGACAGTGAAATGCATGGGCTTCGGACTAAAGGAGAATAAAAACAGGCTTTTTATCTCTACAAGTAAAAGCTACGTGCTTGTTAGACCAATTCATCGCTTACCTTTTACACCAGACACCACCGTGTAGATGAAAACTTGTCTTTATTCTCCTTCGGTCCGAAGTCCATGCATTTCACTGTCATCTCAACCGCGAATGGAGGTCTGTGACGTCATTTTTGTTGCGTGTGCTCGCGCACACCGGCGGCTGCTGTCTCGTGAAAAGAACGTGCGCCACTTAATACGGGCACTAAATTCTTTGGTTCAGTATCCCTTTAAATATCGGCCGAGGTGCCTGCAATCTGACGGAGGCCAATTTGATATTTCGGCTGCACGTCAGAAGATCTCCAGTTAGTCAAAATAAACCCGCAATTTTTTTTATTGGGGCGTGTTAACTGATTTTTGCTAGTTTGCTTGTAAAACCCTAAGATCTGAATATTTGCTTCGGTTTACCTTAGTTCGGAGCGCAGTCAACGCGACGAGCTGATGAAGCCACTGAAGCAGCGCCAAGAGCGCGAGGTCAAGTACGCAGTTCGTTCTCTTTTTGTGCCTGTGCGGTCGGGCTAAACTACAGCCCCTAAATAAGCTACGTTTCATACTCATATTTGCGCTTAAAATGATGGTTGTCAGTTATCTGATGCTTTATCTGAAATCGCTGGAAACGCTTTTCCGTCCTCCACAAATGTTTAAACAGTTCGTGACAAAGCAAAGCAATATTACGTGAGCTTCCTGACACCGAAACTAATGCTCAAGATGTCGCACTTTTGAATTATGACGATCGGCAATTGCGTCTGATCTGCTACTAACGACCAAGATGGCGGAAAAGAGTGCCGATACTCTAAGCTTAGCTCATTTGGTTTAGCTCACAGGCTAAATCAAGTGCGGTGGGGGATCGTTGGCCGAGTGTGTTGTGGCATCGCAGACCAGAGGACGTGGAGAAATGCACGAGCGCGAGCTCCGTCCAAAGCACGGAGCTCACGCTGCAGAACCTGTAGGAACTAAATCCCCTCGATGTGTTTCCGTTGGTTTTTCAAGTAACCTCAAAGGTGCCAGTGCACTAGGCCCGTGTCTCGAGCGGCCCTTGGGGTCAAATGGCGGCGCAGCACTAAAATGACTGTCCATTGAAAGCGAATGGCGGCGGAGAACCCGCTCGTGGCGCGTGTAATGCGTACTTCCAAAACAATGGTTGGCTGTACTTGTAAAAAACGCCTTTCTCAAGGGGCTTAAGCAGGGACCCTGGGATCTGTCGCCAATCTGCATCCTACCGTCGTGCGATCGTGTATCACATATAGTGCTTAATGCACGTTAAAGACCCTGAGCTAACAGTTGCACTGAACTTTTTATAATCTATAACGGGTAACAATGTCGCCCTGCGAAACTCCTGCTCTCTAAAAAAACTAACTACTAATTTTAAATGCGCCGTTACATTGCATTTTTAATGTGTGTTCGCGTATTCGCATTTCTTTTTTTGTCTACATTTTTTATTATGCGGCTCTTCCTTATGATGAAACAGACTATAGTTGTCGGACTCCTGGAAAAATATTATATAACTAAGAAAACGGCACGTGAACACAAAAGACAAAAAAACAAAAAACACAGGCACACTTAATAAAAAGAATTGAAATAATGGAATTCAATATAATTGTGTTCTAAAAGTTTTGAGCGCACCAAAAGCTATAAAAACGAGCTCCATGCTTTGGATGGTGCGCTTGTTCACTGGAAGTGTAGTTCAGGGCAGCATGCTCGCACTTGCATGTTCCGCTTCTCTCGCACAATAAAACCAAATACTTTACTGGTAATGTATTTAGTGAAACAAATCTTAACTTCCGCTGTGCTCTTTTGTGTGCTATATGCATTAGAGACGAAAAGAACCCAGGAGCATTCTATTTCGCGGATTGTAAAAAAAAAAAAAAGTGCAACTTGCCACCTGAGCCACAATCAATACAAAATATTCTAAACCTCACATGTGACCGCTTGCTTGAATAAAAAAAAGGTTGTTTGACAAGAACCATTGTGATTGTAGGAAATCACGTAGGAAAATCTCGTTCTAAGCACGCAACTGTTCGCATGCAGTGAATACTCAAAATCGGCGCCGAGATGATTGGTAGCTGTCAGCAGGTGGAGTTTTTCTATCAACCCAAAGTTAGAATGTTTGCTTCTTTTTGTTCTAAGCAACCAGGAGACTACTTACAGCAAATCTGAGGGTAATAAAGTACGATATACATTCAAACATAATGGCCTGAGCAGTATATGTGTACAAGCTTTAGCTTTCGATGCACCCTTAACTTTCGATAGGCTCAACGCTAGTGCAAAATGTAGGGCTGTTTCAGTCTTAATCGTCGTACCATGTCGTGCTTACACTATATTTCAAACAAATTCAAACTCTACCGGTTTAGATCTTTTTTTTATTTTTGCACACCACTCCTTGGGCGCATAAATCATCAAATTAAGACTGGTATATTGCTTAAACTATGTGCAAAAGCTATCCACAGACCTAGAATTTTTGCCTGCCCAGTCATTGTATTTATCACTGAGCTCGTATTAAAATTATTTCTTATCATTTATTGCTGCGAGTTAATTTTTAACCTCGGCATGGTTTTTTTCATCATGACTCCCGCACCACTCCTACTTTGGTTTTACGAAACTCAACATCTAAACCTGAGTGTCATTCTTTGTGTTTTCCAGTCTCGTGGTTGTGTTCAAAATAAACACCCAGCTATCTAAATTTGACACCGGACCGCACAAGAAATAGTTCATTTGAATTGATTTTTGGAGGTATTTTATTCTTCAAGCTAGAGTTTTGGAAACCCAAGTCTATCACATCGTCACGTTTTCCTGCAAATCCACAAAAAGCCAGACACATACACGACAAAAGGGCCGACCGTCGTATAAATTCGATCACATTAAAATATGTGTAATTAGCCTCCGAAATCTTTGATAATGGTGCTCTGGCAATTTCAAATTTTTCAACCCGTCGGTTGTTTTGTTGTGCATGTGTCTCGCCATTTGGCTCAGTATGATTTTCACGTTTTGTTCTGCCCACATTTGCTGGAGACGTGAGCTCGGAGCGTAGGCAACTGGCCCCCTCGTACGAGAACTGGCGCAGCCGTGCGCGTTCCAAAGAAAGTTCGGGCAGAGAAAAACAAGCTAAGGACTAGGTCGTGAGTCATTTAGTGGCTCTAGGACCAGGCAGGGAGTCATTTAGTGGCTCGAGGACCAGGGATGTCATATTCAGGATATAGAAAAAGACCCCAATGTATCGAAGCGCCACCACACACGATTTCTCGCTTTGATGTACAGGCCTAGAAGGCGATCCCACCGCCATCTGTTGGTTCAGAACCACGCTAACCAAGGGTGGGGTTGCACCTTAATTCCAGACGCAGCCGATGTTACAAGCGCAAGCTCCGGGCTTTCAGCGTCCCTGCCAAACACGTGCGCTCGTGCAGTGCAAGCACTGTTCAGGGCCAGATGCTCGTCCTTGTAGCATCGGCTGCGTCTGGAATTAAACTGAAACACAGCATAGCACACACTAGCGCACACTAGCTCAGAGCACGTGGAGCGAAATCTCGCGCTGCAGGACCCAAGGATCTTGGGTTCAGTCCCCACCCCTGCCCGTTTCTACCTGGGTCAGCATCGTTCGGTCTCGTATTACTGCATACGTAGTGCACGTTAAAGACTCCAAGATAACAGTCGTATTGCACTGGCTAATACCCCTGTTACACGCGCACACTTAACCGCGGTTAACTCAGCTTAACTGCTGTTGCACGGCACCACAGATATACCATACTATACTCTCGGACAGCTATTTCGGAAGAAGTGAAGAGCGCGCGCGCACTGCTTTGATGGGTGCTCAAGATGCTCAAGCGCACGTTAGACCATAGCTTTGACTGCACAGCCGTAGAATGTGGTCGGCAAGTATTGTGCAGTAACTGTGGCTTAGCGTAACTGCAGTTAAGTGTGCCCGTGTAACAAGGGTATAACAGCGGTATAAGTTGCTCATCTAGACTGAGTAACAATGTCGCCATGTTCTGGTAGACTAAACTCCTGCTGTATAACGAACTCACGACGACTTTGTTTTTTGTCTGACCAACTGTAACTAAAAATTTGCGGAAAGATACTTTATAAAATAGTAGGATGAACATGTGAGCTTTCCATGGGCAGATGCCGGTTTTCCGGTGCATCTTACATCGACAACAACTAGATCGATAAAAAAAATATCTAAAACAAAATTATAAAAAAATTCTACCGAAAAATACGGGGCACAGGCTTGGTAATCAATACTATCGAGACGCCTTCTTTTCGTGTCTTTTTTTAATTTTTTTTTTTTTACCGAGTGGTTTCAATAGATCGAAATCACCTTAAAAAAAATAAAACGTAAAAATATGTTCCGCGTGCTGTCACGACGTTTTGCTCCCGCGAGTGTTTAGTCTAGCTTTACTTGGTTCCATATATTCTTCGAGGGTTCGCTCGTCTTCACGGCACGGCTCATGACCTCTGCCGGAGTCGGGAGGGCCCCAGATGCGGGCGCACGTGAACGTTGTAACCTTACACCTGGTTATGGAGCTCCGCGTTGTGTTTTTTCTTGTGCATGTCTGCTTTTGGGATCCCTACTTCGGAGGTAATTTTGCTCCGTGTATAACTTCCCTGTCTACGAATGTGCTTTGTATTGTTTATAGCTGATCTTGAGAGTTTCGTTCAAAATGTGTTCTGCTTTATGTATGCCCTTGTTTCAGGAATGTTCCTATTTGCTTTGGGCTCCGAGCCTTTTAACTGGCTTTAAAAAAACCTTCTGTGATTGGTTGCCAAAGTGGCTCCAGACTGCTGCTAAACCCAATATAAGCAGCTGCCAGAGGCCCCCGCCCCCTCCCTTATCCCCCTGCCTACCTTGAGGCCCTCCAGCCAGAGGGCAGATATTCAATAAACGTATTAACCAACCAAATCATCGGCGTCCGGACACCATACCGTAAACATCACCGAACATCACCCTGCCTCTGGAGGCGAACCTGCACGTCCGACACCCCTTCAGCCGTGGAGTCTTCCGCCCACCGACTCTAGAACTTGGCCCCCCTTACGACTGTGGAGGAGTTTGGCTCGCCCAACTTTGTATGGAGCGTGTGGTGGAGTTTGGCGGTGGTGGGGGCCCCGCTGAGCGTGGGGTCGAGGAGGACGGCAGGGGAAGTCGCCAGAGATAGGAGTATCTCTACGTATTTCTCCCCCAATATTAATTGACGAATTGGCCATATTTGTTTTAAAAGAAGTTATCTCCTATTTCTTAAATAAACCGTTATTTGTTAATATCATAATCGTCATCAACGGAGAAAAGAGAGCCTATTTTCTACGTGACACTATGGTGCTGTAATTCATTGGTAAACGTGTTTTTTTTTTTTAATATAAAAAAACACTTGCCTTCACCAAAACTTAAAAATAAAGACTGATTTTCCCATGGTCAGACAAGGAACTAAGCCTTTTTCATGCTCCTGAAAGAAAAAACAATTGTGGGTTTTTTGGGGTATTTGAACAAAACAAGGTATGAAAGCGAGGTCAGAAGGATTTCCCTCCTTCTGCGACCTTTGTTTAGCTCAAACAGCCAAATAGCCGATAAGACATTTTTCCCTCAAAGGCACAAAAAGGCTTAACTACCTCTCTGTCAATAGGAAAATAAGCTTCTTTATTTCTAACTTTTGACTGAGGCCAGCGTTTTCTTTATTATTCTCAAAAAACACGTCACGCCTTTTTAAAGTGCCTTCAATCCATTGAGCCCACCGGTATGCACAATATACATATAATGTGAATTGGTACGTGCGGATATAAAGACATTTTTTTAGAAAGACTATTCACTAGATTTCAACTCTCCGTATTGCAACGATTCACATTAAGAGTTTGACATTAGTACGCCTAAACGATACAAATATAACGTATGGGTTAAATTTAGGGCGGACGCCCTTTGTCATGTATAGCAACGGAGTCTCCTCTAATAACCAATATTTCTACATAACGGCCAATCTGAAGAGATAAGTGAATTCGGGAATGAATGTAATTTTAAGAGCGACAAGTTGGCAGCTCAAAATCTGACACAGTCTGGGTGAACCGTTTTTGCAACGTGAGCTTGGACTGCCGTCTGTTAGTGCAGTAGCTCTGTATTACAATTCATGCTGACAAGGGTGCACTGCAAGACACCGTTGTGCCCCCCCCCCCCCCCCCTCATTCGAGGGTACACAGAAAAACTAATAAAGAAAACTGTTGTATATCACAAAAAATCGTGGGCTTGTTCACTAGCCTCAGTCATGGGTGCTGTGAATTGATGCATGAGTGGTGATCCTATGCGTAGCAGGGGAGGGTCTTCTGAGCTAGGTTTATTTAACATAGCTGTATCCAGGCATCTTGACCTAGGTTCCCCACTCTGAAAACAGATTTTTTTTTTTTTTTGTGAATCGATTGCTCGATTTGAAGGGAGTTGCCCACGCGGTACTGCCAACAGGCCTGGTGGTGAGCCTCCTCGTACACATTTCGTTCATCCCTACTTCCATCAGTTCACTATTTCTTCACTTTGCAAAGCGTCAGTGACTGTAGCGGCTATTCAATTTCAAGGGCGTTTTACGCGTTAGCGTCGAGTGCGACGTAAAATGTTAAAATATAGTTTGTCGCAGCGCGAGCTCTATCGCAGCGCATAGAGATGGTCATTGGTCACAGATTCTAAATCTGGTATTCTAAGACCACTGAAAGGCGCGCGTGATGCGCAACGGTGCGCTTGACATTCAGGACTTTTAGCAAGCTGTTACTGTGTTCCGCGTACCGCAGTACCGCAGCCTTTGAAGCATGATTTTAAGCGCGCGCCCTGCGGTCACGGTATATCACCCGGGCGAGCGCTTGCTTCAAAGGCTCCGGAAGTGCGATACCCGGAACACGGTAACGGTTTGCTAAAAGTCCCTATACAAGAGCCCTTACGACGAAACGATCGGTACGGGCAGGTGCGAGACGCTACGACTGGTTGCTGTAACATCAGAGGCCAGATTCACGAAGAGCTGAGTTTACGACAACTTAGCTAAGAAGTTCGTAAATTAAGAACATTGTAAGATGAGAAATCGGTATTCTAGAACGCGTTATTAAAGGAGAGGAGGAAAGCGACGTTCTCCCACGGAAAAAATAGAACATCCGGTACTGCTGCTATGGCGACGGCGTCTTAGGCAACACGAACAACCAATCGGAGAGCTCGGCATGGTCCGGAGGAGTTCGGAGCACGTGGATTTGTAATAACAAACACAAGCGGCCTTTCCACCACCGCTTGTCTGGGGTTCGCATCCGTGCAGTGATATATCGACGCTAACACGATTTAAGCGCAACGGAATGACGAGGCCGGGATAACCGCGATCGCTACGAGGTTAACACAACTGTCTTCGTTGGTAAAAGACGGTCCGTGCCAATCGTTTGCAAAGCGACGTAGATAGAAAAACACCGCCGGGGCGTTTTTCGCAGCCTCGGAGATGCAGGACCGAGCCGACGTTAAAAATGATGCGTTTGAACTACGAGAGCGCCAGCAAGAGCCACGCAGATACCTGTTCACACTCGGAGCGGACGCGCGCGTTTGATCGAAGTTCTGGATTCGCGCTCTTAGTCCGCGTCTTGGTAAACGCTTCGGGACCGATTTTTTGCGATTGCAACTCCATGCTGACGTGACACCCGGCAGAGGAATGTTGGACAGGCATCGCGTAGCTCCCAGGAACTGTTACAGCTCGACAGCCACGTACCGTCGTGTCACAATAAAAATGGCATACTAATAACAAAAAAAGTGTACATACCGTGTTGCGAAGGTAATCCATACGGTGTTTATTTGAGCTCTATATTACATAAACTAAGGAGAGAGAGTCAATGATACACACCTTTCGACGACAGCGTTCATCACCGCTGCCTCGCAACACAAGGAGATGACAAAGGGAAGAGATTGACCTCTTAATCTAAAATTGAGTTCAGCGATCATACTATTAATACGGAAAAGGTTTACATGGGTCGCGCGGACATATTCCATTCAGCAAGCCAGCCGGTCATGGGTAGCCGTTTTTGGCCAAAGACCGTCGGAGCAACGCTGCGCCGGTGCAGGTCGGAGCGCCTGCTAGACCTATACGGAGGGAAAGCCGTCTGCTCTTTGGCGCAGGTCGGTGCCGTGACGTCACATCGCCGCGCTGTGATTGGAGGATGGCTACGAGCGGGAGCTCGGAGAATCTCGGGGGTAAACAAAGCGGTCTTTCTGCTCTCTGCAAGTCGTAGGAATGGCTGCCCCTTTGCCATTTCTGCGGCTTTCTGAAATACACCGCTATTTCAAGGATGAGGACGTGGCCTTCGAAAAAAGAGAGCGAAAATACCTCGAAGGGTACGTTCTTTCGTTTGACGCGGAAGAATTTACCCTGAGAGCACATGTACAAGCCTCATTCAAAGACTGCTCCTACCTGGTAAGGCTCAGTCTTTCTCACGGAGGCGACATCTTAGCTTGCTAGTGCGAGTGTCGCCGTGGGGCAGCCAAGTGCAGCCACATGGTGGCCACTGCCTTGTACGCCGCGCTAAACGGCATTTCAAAAAGTGGAAGCCGTTTACAACCCCCTGTAACGCCGAATTGGAGCGCAGCTCTAGAGGAGAAGGAGGGAAGGGTACTGAGGGACACGTGTTCTCGGGGGGGGGGGGGGGGTCACGTGACCCCTCCCCGAGGGCACGTGATCTTGGTGGGGTCACGTGGGGGGAGTCACGTGCCCCCTCTGAGGTCACGTGACCTCGGGAGGGGTCACGTGACCTCGGGTCACGTGAATACCCTCCCAAAACTACGTATACCCTCCTAAAACCACGTGAATACCCTCCCAAAACTACGTATACCTACGTAAACAGAATACCCTCCCAAAACTACGTATTTCTTTAGATTTGCCGTCAAAAACTAACTGCCGTGTTTTTACTATTGTTGAGTTTGGCCCCGGTACGCGCCAACGAATTTAGGGAAGGTGTCCGAATCACATGAGGAAATGACATTTTAGCAAATGACACTTTAGCGAAAAAGAGACATTTGAGCGAATCGACATTTTACCGAATGACGTTTTAGCGCATAATGGTCATTTCAGCGAATGACGATTTAGCGAAAGATGTTTTAGCGAATATACTTGTTTCGCTTATTTTTTTTTTTTACCAAAGACGGAAATGCTTGCCTGGTTTTTCCTTTTTACCGCGGCGGAAAACAACGACACCAAAATGCCTATTTTGGTTTTAGTTAAAGAACGGCGGAATTTATTACGAGCCAGCACAGTGTGGAAGCCCCAAAATACATATAGCTGAGTGAAAGCTGCAGACCGACAAATAGTTCTTTTTTTTTTTTTTTGTAGCGACGGTTTAAAAGAGTTACTGGGGTTACCCGCGATCGTTGTTACCTATCGGCGGAAAAATCCTGAAGAAGCGTTACGCAATATCGCCGCTACCACTGCGATCGTTGTAACTTCGTTGGCTTCGTTGATTCGTGCTTCTGTGATCCGAACTTCTGTTCGCATAACAGAAGTGTGAACAAGGCAGTTCACAGCCAGATAGTAAATCACGTGTATCACTCAGTACAGTTGCCAGAGTTATAAAACCTTATCAGCATCAGCTCTATCAGAATATCTCTTGTCACAAAAAATTCGCAAGGAACCATGTGAGTGTCGAAGGAAAATACATTGTGTTCGCTTAATCGATTCTAGGTCCCTACGTGTTAGGTAACAACTCTCGGTCGGTTATTTTTGCCATGTGACAAACTCCGGCGTTCTACTTTTGAACTTCTAGACCAATGATACTTCAGGCTGACACCAGGCATAGCTTCTTCAAAATCGCACTCTGTTTATTCACTTTTTTTTAAAAATAAAAACCTCGTATACAAACGTATAGCACGACTTTTCAGACTGATTGTGATCTTCCTTATGAATAAATGGACAGATGAACCAAATACAAGTGGTACCTTTTTTAACGGGCAATAGCTTGCGCTACCCTTAATATTTCGGGTGCCTTTTGTTCGCTACAGCAATTTTGTACGCCCTAAATCCGCTGTAAGTATCACCGGGCAGAGAAAATGCTTACAAGTCCGTTCAGTTGACGAAGATGATTATGATTATTTTTGTACCTACTTTATTTTTAATCGAGTCACCGCGTTGGTCGCGTCATCCGGCCAACTTCGAAATTTGTTGTCTTCTTTGAATACTTTCTAGCTTGTTAAACTATCTTAGATCAGTGACCAACTAGCAGGGGAGTGGTTGCCGAGTAGGCTATACTCCGTTTCAGCTTAAGGTGCAACCCCACCGTGCATGACGGTCTGGGGCTATTTTGATGGTTTATAACTTTCTTTTTATGTATCTTATAATTATAAAGTTAATGTCACATTAAAGAGGTGTTTTTAGCGATACTTTAATGTCTCGATAATACGATTATTTGTTGTTGTTAGTTAATTATTCAGCTTTTAACAGACCACAGTCGCGAATATTGAAAAGAATATTTCTCCATTTGTAACGTCCCATCGTCCACGATATTTTACGCCAGCGTTCGGTTGGATGTTGTGACTTAAAAAAAGTAAGCAACGAACTGTAACGATAATTTATATTTTAAAATAAAAAATAAAGTTTAAAATGATATTATTTTATGGCGCTTTAAACACGGAATCAGGTCAACTAATCAAAATTACGAGACATTAAATTTTGAAGCATCCTTCGATATTAGATTTTCCAGAACTTCCATATTAACATATTACACGTTAAGAATGTTACTAGACCTCAATCTTTTCCCATTGAGTTACGGAAAATTGCAGTTTTTTAATATAAAATACAGATGGCGACACGTGTTCGAGAATAGCTTGATCTGCATTTTTTTGTTTTGTGCCGCTCGGAACGTTACGTGAAAGACAGAAAAAGCACCAGATGTCAGGGTGTCAGATGCCTGGATGCCCGCAGTGAGCGAGTCAGAGATGCCAGAACAAGAAGCGCGAGGCTGCGGGTACGCCGGAGCTGCTTTTGCGCGCGTTCTACTGTGCGTCGGTACACATGCCCGACGCGATCGAAATGAAATGGGCGAAATGAAAGGAATTCCACCATTCCGGATTTCGCCACGTATGCGAAAACATTTTAGTGTTTATATCACTTGCAAATATCATTTTCGCAATCAAACGATGCTTGTCGAAATGGCTACACTACATTTTGTTTCAAAAAAGAAAGACGTTTACAACACCCTGTAATGCCGAATTAGAGCGCAGCTCTTGAAAAGGAGGTGGGGAGGGTACGGACGAGACGGTATGCCTCTCCTCCTCCCTCCACATCTACTCCTTTCCAACTCCTCGCCTCCTCCCTCTTTTCCCTCCACGTTCCTCTTCCCTCTTTCTCGTTCTCCTCCCCCACCTCCCTCCTCCCCCCCGCGCGGTACATTATGGGAAACATCCCATAATGCAACACGCGCGTCACCGCGGTGCATTATGTGACGTTTCCCATAATGCACCGCGCGGTTAAGCCAACGGAGACGCGTCACGCCGACGCGTCACGCGGACCCGTTACGGCTACGCCGACGACGATGGCGACGCCAACAAGTCACAGAAATGCGTTACGCCGACGCCAACGGCGACGCCGACGCAGCCGCTGTAACTGTAACGCGTCGCCGCAACCCTTTTTCGTGACGCGTCGGCGACGCGTCATGACGACGCGTTACGCCGATGCGTTACAGCTACGCCGAGGCCGACACGTCACGAAAAAGCGTTACGCCAATGTGTTACGGCTACGCCAACCGCGACGCCGACGCGTCACGAAAAAGTGTTACGCCAATGCGTTATGGCTACGCCCACGCGTCACCAAAAAACGTTACGCCGATGCGTTACGGCTAAGACGATGCGTCACGAAAAAGCATTACGCCGACGCGCTACAGTTACGCCGACGGCGACGGCTACGGCGACGGCGACGCCGCTCAAACCGGAAGCGGGTGCCTAAGAGCTACGCTCTAAAACCACCTTGGTGGCTCTGAAGTGGCAATGATATTAAAACAAAACACAAAACATTAAAAAGTCTCAGTGTATCTGAGCCAACTCGCTGGCCCATGAATCTATATTTGTTGGGTTTAAAGGGATACTGAACCAAAGAATTTAGTGCCCATAAAAAGTGGCGCACGTTCTTTCCACGAGCCAGCAGCCGCCGGTGTGCGCGAGCACACGCAACAAAAATGACGTCACAGACCTCCATTCGCAGTTGAGATGACAGTGAAATGCATGGGCTTCGGACTAAAGGAGAATAAAAACAGGCTTTTTATCTCTACAAGTAAAAGCTACGTGCTTGTTAGACCAATTCATCGCTTACCTTTTACACCAGACACCACCGTGTAGATGAAAACTTGTCTTTATTCTCCTTCGGTCCGAAGTCCATGCATTTCACTGTCATCTCAACCGCGAATGGAGGTCTGTGACGTCATTTTTGTTGCGTGTGCTCGCGCACACCGGCGGCTGCTGTCTCGTGAAAAGAACGTGCGCCACTTAATACGGGCACTAAATTCTTTGGTTCAGTATCCCTTTAAATATCGGCCGAGGTGCCTGCAATCTGACGGAGGCCAATTTGATATTTCGGCTGCACGTCAGAAGATCTCCAGTTAGTCAAAATAAACCCGCAATTTTTTTTATTGGGGCGTGTTAACTGATTTTTGCTAGTTTGCTTGTAAAACCCTAAGATCTGAATATTTGCTTCGGTTTACCTTAGTTCGGAGCGCAGTCAACGCGACGAGCTGATGAAGCCACTGAAGCAGCGCCAAGAGCGCGAGGTCAAGTACGCAGTTCGTTCTCTTTTTGTGCCTGTGCGGTCGGGCTAAACTACAGCCCCTAAATAAGCTACGTTTCATACTCATATTTGCGCTTAAAATGATGGTTGTCAGTTATCTGATGCTTTATCTGAAATCGCTGGAAACGCTTTTCCGTCCTCCACAAATGTTTAAACAGTTCGTGACAAAGCAAAGCAATATTACGTGAGCTTCCTGACACCGAAACTAATGCTCAAGATGTCGCACTTTTGAATTATGACGATCGGCAATTGCGTCTGATCTGCTACTAACGACCAAGATGGCGGAAAAGAGTGCCGATACTCTAAGCTTAGCTCATTTGGTTTAGCTCACAGGCTAAATCAAGTGCGGTGGGGGATCGTTGGCCGAGTGTGTTGTGGCATCGCAGACCAGAGGACGTGGAGAAATGCACGAGCGCGAGCTCCGTCCAAAGCACGGAGCTCACGCTGCAGAACCTGTAGGAACTAAATCCCCTCGATGTGTTTCCGTTGGTTTTTCAAGTAACCTCAAAGGTGCCAGTGCACTAGGCCCGTGTCTCGAGCGGCCCTTGGGGTCAAATGGCGGCGCAGCACTAAAATGACTGTCCATTGAAAGCGAATGGCGGCGGAGAACCCGCTCGTGGCGCGTGTAATGCGTACTTCCAAAACAATGGTTGGCTGTACTTGTAAAAAACGCCTTTCTCAAGGGGCTTAAGCAGGGACCCTGGGATCTGTCGCCAATCTGCATCCTACCGTCGTGCGATCGTGTATCACATATAGTGCTTAATGCACGTTAAAGACCCTGAGCTAACAGTTGCACTGAACTTTTTATAATCTATAACGGGTAACAATGTCGCCCTGCGAAACTCCTGCTCTCTAAAAAAACTAACTACTAATTTTAAATGCGCCGTTACATTGCATTTTTAATGTGTGTTCGCGTATTCGCATTTCTTTTTTTGTCTACATTTTTTATTATGCGGCTCTTCCTTATGATGAAACAGACTATAGTTGTCGGACTCCTGG
Organism: Ixodes scapularis; assembly: GCF_016920785.2. Classification (NCBI taxonomy): domain Eukaryota; kingdom Metazoa; phylum Arthropoda; class Arachnida; order Ixodida; family Ixodidae; genus Ixodes; species Ixodes scapularis. The sequence goes on along the minus strand of NW_024609846.1, from coordinate 72,164,738 downwards.
AAAAATATTATATAACTAAGAAAACGGCACGTGAACACAAAAGACAAAAAAACAAAAAACACAGGCACACTTAATAAAAAGAATTGAAATAATGGAATTCAATATAATTGTGTTCTAAAAGTTTTGAGCGCACCAAAAGCTATAAAAACGAGCTCCATGCTTTGGATGGTGCGCTTGTTCACTGGAAGTGTAGTTCAGGGCAGCATGCTCGCACTTGCATGTTCCGCTTCTCTCGCACAATAAAACCAAATACTTTACTGGTAATGTATTTAGTGAAACAAATCTTAACTTCCGCTGTGCTCTTTTGTGTGCTATATGCATTAGAGACGAAAAGAACCCAGGAGCATTCTATTTCGCGGATTGTAAAAAAAAAAAAAAGTGCAACTTGCCACCTGAGCCACAATCAATACAAAATATTCTAAACCTCACATGTGACCGCTTGCTTGAATAAAAAAAAGGTTGTTTGACAAGAACCATTGTGATTGTAGGAAATCACGTTGGAAAATCTCGTTCTAAGCACGCAACTGTTCGCATGCAGTGAATACTCAAAATCGGCGCCGAGATGATTGGTAGCTGTCAGCAGGTGGAGTTTTTCTATCAACCCAAAGTTAGAATGTTTGCTTCTTTTTGTTCTAAGCAACCAGGAGACTACTTACAGCAAATCTGAGGGTAATAAAGTACGATATACATTCAAACATATTGGCCTGAGCAGTATATGTGTACAAGCTTTAGCTTTCGATGCACCCTTAACTTTCGATAGGCTCAACGCTAGTGCAAAATGTAGGGCTGTTTCAGTCTTAATCGTCGTACCATGTCGTGCTTACACTATATTTCAAACAAATTCAAACTCTACCGGTTTAGATCTTTTTTTTATTTTTGCACACCACTCCTTGGGCGCATAAATCATCAAATTAAGACTGGTATATTGCTTAAACTATGTGCAAAAGCTATCCACAGACCTAGAATTTTTGCCTGGCCAGTCATTGTATTTATCACTGAGCTCGTATTAAAATTATTTCTTATCATTTATTGCTGCGAGTTAATTTTTAACCTCGGCATGGTTTTTTTCATCATGACTCCCGCACCACTCCTACTTTGGTTTTACGAAACTCAACATCTAAACCTGAGTGTCATTCTCTGTGTTTTCCAGTCTCGTGGTTGTGTTCAAAATAAACACCCAGCTATCTAAATTTGACACCGGACCGCACAAGAAATAGTTCATTTGAATTGATTTTTGGAGGTATTTTATTCTTCAAGCTAGAGTTTTGGAAACCCAAGTCTATCACATCGTCACGTTTTCCTGCAAATCCACAAAAAGCCAGACACATACACGACAAAAGGGCCGACCGTCGTATAAATTCGATCACATTAAAATATGTGTAATTAGCCTCCGAAATCTTTGATAATGGTGCTCTGGCAATTTCAATTTTTCAACCCGTCGGTTGTTTTGTTGTGCATGTGTCTCGCCATTTGGCTCAGTATGATTTTCACGTTTTGTTCTGCCCACATTTGCTGGAGACGTGAGCTCGGAGCGTAGGCAACTGGCCCCCTCGTACGAGAACTGGCGCAGCCGTGCGCGTTCCAAAGAAAGTTCGGGCAGAGAAAAACAAGCTAAGGACTAGGTCGTGAGTCATTTAGTGGCTCTAGGACCAGGCAGGGAGTCATTTAGTGGCTCGAGGACCAGGGATGTCATATTCAGGATATAGAAAAAGACCCCAATGTATCGAAGCGCCACCACACACGATTTCTCGCTTTGATGTACAGGCCTAGAAGGCAATCCCACCGCCATCTGTTGGTTCAGAACCACGCTAACCAAGGGTGGGGTTGCACCTTAATTCCAGACGCAGCCGATGTTACAAGCGCAAGCTCCGGGCTTTCAGCGTCCCTGCCAAACACGTGCGCTCGTGCAGTGCAAGCACTGTTCAGGGCCAGATGCTCGTCCTTGTAGCATCGGCTGCGTCTGGAATTAAACTGAAACACAGCATAGCGCACACTAGCGCACACTAGCTCAGAGCACGTGGAGCGAAATCTCGCGCTGCAGGACCCAAGGATCTTGGGTTCAGTCCCCACCCCTGCCCGTTTCTACCTGGGTCAGCATCGTTCGGTCTCGTATTACTGCATACGTAGTGCACGTTAAAGACTCCAAGATAACAGTCGTATTGCACTGGCTAATACCCCTGTTACACGCGCACACTTAACCGCGGTTAACTCAGCTTAACTGCTGTTGCACGGCACCACAGATATACCATACTATACTCTCGGACAGCTATTTCGGAAGAAGTGAAGAGCGCGCGCGCACTGCTTTGATGGGTGCTCAAGATGCTCAAGCGCACGTTAGACCATAGCTTTGACTGCACAGCCGTAGAATGTGGTCGGCAAGTATTGTGCAGTAACTGTGGCTTAGCGTAACTGCAGTTAAGTGTGCCCGTGTAACAAGGGTATAACAGCGGTATAAGTTGCTCATCTAGACTGAGTAACAATGTCGCCATGTTCTGGTAGACTAAACTCCTGCTGTATAACGAACTCACGACGACTTTGTTTTTTGTCTGACCAACTGTAACTAAAAATTTGCGGAAAGATACTTTATAAAATAGTAGGATGAACATGTGAGCTTTCCATGGGCAGATGCCGGTTTTCCGGTGCATCTTACATCGACAACAACTAGATCGATAAAAAAAATATCTAAAACAAAATTATAAAAAAATTCTACCGAAAAATACGGGGCACAGGCTTGGTAATCAATACTATTGAGACGCCTTCTTTTCGTGTCTTTTTTTAATTTTTTTTTTTTTACCGAGTGGTTTCAATAGATCGAAATCACCTTAAAAAAAATAAAACGTAAAAATATGTTCCGCGTGCTGTCACGACGTTTTGCTCCCGCGAGTGTTTAGTCTAGCTTTACTTGGTTCCATATATTCTTCGAGGGTTCGCTCGTCTTCACGGCACGGCTCATGACCTCTGCCGGAGTCGGGAGGGCCCCAGATGCGGGCGCACGTGAACGTTGTAACCTTACACCTGGTTATGGAGCTCCGCGTTGTGTTTTTTCTTGTGCATGTCTGCTTTTGGGATCCCTACTTCGGAGGTAATTTTGCTCCGTGTATAACTTCCCTGTCTACGAATGTGCTTTGTATTGTTTATAGCTGATCTTGAGAGTTTCGTTCAAAATGTGTTCTGCTTTATGTATGCCCTTGTTTCAGGAATGTTCCTATTTGCTTTGGGCTCCGAGCCTTTTAACTGGCTTTAAAAAAACCTTCTGTGATTGGTTGCCAAAGTGGCTCCAGACTGCTGCTAAACCCAATATAAGCAGCTGCCAGAGGCCCCCGCCCCCTCCCTTATCCCCCTGCCTACCTTGAGGCCCTCCAGCCAGAGGGAAGATATTCAATAAACGTATTAACCAACCAAATCATCGGCGTCCGGACACCATACCGTAAACATCACCGAACATCACCCTGCCTCTGGAGGCGAACCTGCACGTCCGACACCCCTTCAGCCGTGGAGTCTTCCGCCCACCGACTCTAGAACTTGGCCCCCCTTACGACTGTGGAGGAGTTTGGCTCGCCCAACTTTGTATGGAGCGTGTGGTGGAGTTTGGCGGTGGTGGGGGCCCCGCTGAGCGTGGGGTCGAGGAGGACGGCAGGGGAAGTCGCCAGAGATAGGAGTATCTCTACGTATTTCTCCCCCAATATTAATTGACGAATTGGCCATATTTGTTTTAAAAGAAGTTATCTCCTATTTCTTAAATAAACCGTTATTTGTTAATATCATAATCGTCATCAACGGAGAAAAGAGAGCCTATTTTCTACGTGACACTATGGTGCTGTAATTCATTGGTAAACGTGTTTTTTTTTTTTTTAATATAAAAAAACACTTGCCTTCACCAAAACTTAAAAATAAAGACTGATTTTCCCATGGTCAGACAAGGAACTAAGCCTTTTTCATGCTCCTGAAAGAAAAAACAATTGTGGGTTTTTTGGGGTATTTGAACAAAACAAGGTATGAAAGCGAGGTCAGAAGGATTTCCCTCCTTCTGCGACCTTTGTTTAGCTCAAACAGCCAAATAGCCGATAAGACATTTTTCCCTCAAAGGCACAAAAAGGCTTAACTACCTCTCTGTCAATAGGAAAATAAGCTTCTTTATTTCTAACTTTTGACTGAGGCCAGCGTTTTCTTTATTATTCTCAAAAAACACGTCACGCCTTTTTAAAGTGCCTTCAATCCATTGAGCCCACCGGTATGCACAATATACATATAATGTGAATTGGTACGTGCGGATATAAAGACATTTTTTTAGAAAGACTATTCACTAGATTTCAACTCTCCGTATTGCAACGATTCACATTAAGAGTTTGACATTAGTACGCCTAAACGATACAAATATAACGTATGGGTTAAATTTAGGGCGGACGCCCTTTGTCATGTATAGCAACGGAGTCTCCTCTAATAACCAATATTTCTACATAACGGCCAATCTGAAGAGATAAGTGAATTCGGGAATGAATGTAATTTTAAGAGCGACAAGTTGGCAGCTCAAAATCTGACACAGTCTGGGTGAACCGTTTTTGCAACGTGAGCTTGGACTGCCGTCTGTTAGTGCAGTAGCTCTGTATTACAATTCATGCTGACAAGGGTGCACTGCAAGACACCGTTGTGCCCCCCCCCCCCCCCCCCCTCATTCGAGGGTACACAGAAAAACTAATAAAGAAAACTGTTGTATATCACAAAAAATCGTGGGCTTGTTCACTAGCCTCAGTCATGGGTGCTGTGAATTGATGCATGAGTGGTGATCCTATGCGTAGCAGGGGAGGGTCTTCTGAGCTAGGTTTATTTAACATAGCTGTATCCAGGCATCTTGACCTAGGTTCCCCACTCTGAAAACAGATTTTTTTTTTTTTGTGAATCGATTGCTCGATTTGAAGGGAGTTGCCCACGCGGTACTGCCAACAGGCCTGGTGGTGAGCCTCCTCGTACACATTTCGTTCATCCCTACTTCCATCAGTTCACTATTTCTTCACTTTGCAAAGCGTCAGTGACTGTAGCGGCTATTCAATTTCAAGGGCGTTTTACGCGTTAGCGTCGAGTGCGACGTAAAATGTTAAAATATAGTTTGTCGCAGCGCGAGCTCTATCGCAGCGCATAGAGATGGTCATTGGTCACAGATTCTAAATCTGGTATTCTAAGACCACTGAAAGGCGCGCGTGATGCGCAACGGTGCGCTTGACATTCAGGACTTTTAGCAAGCTGTTACTGTGTTCCGCGTACCGCAGTACCGCAGCCTTTGAAGCATGATTTTAAGCGCGCGCCCTGCGGTCACGGTATATCACCCGGGCGAGCGCTTGCTTCAAAGGCTCCGGAAGTGCGATACCCGGAACACGGTAACGGTTTGCTAAAAGTCCCTATACAAGAGCCCTTACGACGAAACGATCGGTACGGGCAGGTGCGAGACGCTACGACTGGTTGCTGTAACATCAGAGGCCAGATTCACGAAGAGCTGAGTTTACACACTTAAAATTTTTACACCCTTATTCGTGTAAATGGCTCGTCCTCTGGCTAACGCCTTTATTCGTGTAAGGGTGTTAGCCGCCGGAGGTGGTGAAAATCGTGTTAACTGCTAACACCCTAAAAACAATATGGCGGCCAGTATGCGACAGGCGATACGAGCCTGGCGAGCCGTACGCGGCTTCTCGCCGGAGCAAGAGCATACGGCTCACACGCTCGTTTGGTGTCATCTGTAGGCGCAAAAAACTTTCCAAACATCTCTATGTCCAAGCGCCAACACCGCAAATAATACGAGTAAGGCCGAAACCGCTGGAGACTGAACAGCCGAGACTGTCGCCGAAGTCTCGCTCGGCCTGCTCAATGCCGGTCGCATTTTCATCGCATCTGAAGCGCTTATAAAGAAGGGATAGCTTTACAAAACACTGACAGGCTGGCTTTATTGAACAAAACGCCCACTTGCCGTGGACAAGTCGACAACGAATCGCTCCGACACCCTCTGTCGACAGCGGCTAGGAGGTATCGCACTCGCGCTCCGTGTGGCTCTCGATTAACTATTGCCTGTGCTCACCTCTGTTACGTGCGTTATCCACTCATGAACGTTTGTGCGTGAACAGCGGCATTCAGCACCTAGAACACGCGCTGGGGAAGCCGCCTAACCTCCTTTTGTTGCAATCAGGCAGCATAACACGGCGACACAGCTGCCAGCGGAACCGAACAACTCGGTGCGATCAACACGACGGATGGACTAATGGCATCCAGCCCTCTAATAGTTATAGATCACCAACCGCCACACTTTTCAAATTGGGCGGCGACAACCCCCATCTAGCGGCGAAAAAAAAAAGTGATAAACATTTGAAAAAAGAAAACAGCAATTTTTTCGCTGCCCACCGCGTGGTTACATTCACTCACGACATCGACGTACACACAACACTGTACATACACACGAGCATACAAGCACTGATCAATGACACAACACACAACAGATAATACATACAACCTACTTTACAAACCAGCAACTGCCCCGAGCGGTATATATGCCCTCCTATTTCGCGCATCGGTTAGCCCAGTGACCACGCTAGTCTTAATCAAGATATGAAAAGATTACGCCAATTTTATTTTTCAATAATATTTTTTCTGCATTTGTCTTAGGTAGGTACACATATCCCTTAATAACTTCTTACAGCATAATGTATTATAATGATACGCGCCTGACTTTTAGTAACTCAACGTGAGTGACGAGAAAAAAAAAATCGTGTGAATTCTGTCTGGCAACCACACTCCCGGCGTGGTTGCTATGGCGACGCTCTCGGTACGCGCGCCGGCAGCCGTCCAGCTGGTTCGGCCGTTCGGCTGGTTCGGCTACGGCCGAGTGCGCGAGTCCACGGTGAACGCCGCGAACGCAATCGAGAAAACAAAGCGTCGACTACTGAAGCTGCACGTAATCGAGTTTCCGCCCGTTCGCTGCCGAATTCTTCGTAGTCTTCTTCCGCCCGTTCGAAAGGGAACAGCCTACCAGTACGATTACCGCCGTGGCTTCAGTGGCTTCATCTTCGGAGGGAACTGTCAACTGAATTAGTTCCAAAACGCGGGTGCATCAGGCAGCGCAACGTGGCGCGGTCCACGCACAAAGTCGGTAAGTAAACAAAACACTCAATGCCGTTCCATTCTTTTTCTTTTTTTTTTTTTTATTTACGGGGGCGCGCGGTGTTTCTGGGTGGCTCAAGGTATGGGAAAGCAACCGGAAAAATCGGCGCCTGATCGACCATGGGGTGAAAATTTCAAGGCGTATCGTACGCAAACGACAGCGTTTGCCAGCGGAAGACTCGGTCGTCCGTGGCGAACGCATTTTTAGTATTTTTAAGGATGTTCTAGCTGCAAAAGAAAGGAGCGCCTTAAAATTTCACAAGGTAAAATACACTGCTGAGGAAACGACGCCCCTTTGCGTGCAGGCGCCGATTTTTCCGGCAGAATTTAGCGCGCTGTGAAATGCAGTGTGCATTTAGGGAGAGTTTTGGCATAATATAATGTTGCTCATTGGAAATAAAAAAAAAGAAATGCTGGCATCATATGTTTACACACTCTTAGTCATTTTTGGAATCTTAAGTACCCTTTTTGTGGCAGGTATTGGACGCCAGCACATTTTACGTAGGAACGAAGAGTGGAATCCGGCCAATTCCCTTCCACATTAACATCAAATGAGTGCTGTGAAAGCAAAGAAGAAAGTGAGGGTGAAACAGTTCCTGCAGTAGTAAGTGCCAGAAACAAGAAAAGTGCCCCAAAGTGGAAAATATACTCCCTTGAAAAGGATCCAAAAGAAATAGAGGTTATCAGGTATACCGCCGAGCGTCACAGACCTGGACACTCCATTTCAGTTTTTTAAATGCCCATGCCCTGATGAGCTGTTTACAGCGATATTTGAGGGGACCATCCTGTATTGAACTCAATGCCACCATGAACACCATTTTCGGGTTCTGGTCACACCTCCACGCAGGATGTCCTGCTTCAGATCAAGGAGGATATCCTTGACAGAATCTCCTGTACGACAACGCGGGCGGTCCTGGCCCTGGATATAAAGGGCGCCTTTGACAACGTCAGTCACACGCTGGTGTTCGAGAACTTGGCCTCAACTGGGTGCGGGCCCCGGATGTATGATTATGTGCGGGACTTCCTGAGCAACTGGATGGCCACCATCGGAATCGAGTCCATCCGCACAAGCACCATCCCGATACCGAGCAAGGGCAACCGGCAAGGCTCGGTCCTGTCACCCACCTTGTTACCTGGCGATGTGCAAGCCGCCTACTCTACTGGAACGGATTCCCCGGATGAAGCATACACTCTATGCCACTCTATGTGGACGACCTGACGATTTGGGCTACGTCGGGATCGGACAGCGGGAGGCAAGACTTCCTCGAAGAAGTCATTGAGACGGTGCAGAACTACCTCGAGGCCGGCAACCTCCAGCGCGCCCCCGATAAGTCTCAGCTGTTGCTCCTCCGCGCGGGCAAGCCAATTCCCGAAGAAGAAGAAGGCGGACATCCGCCTCACGTTAAAGGATGGTACCCCCGTGCCGGTGGTGAAGCGGGTTCGGATCCTGGGGCCTTCACCTCCAGCGGGACGGCGGAGCCAAGTACACGGTCGACCGACTCGTCAAGACAACCACGCAAGTCATGCGCATGGTGAGAAGGATAACGAGTCACAGACACGGGCTCGAGGAGTCGGACCTGATCCGGCTGACCCAACCACTCGTCGTGAGCCACATCGCCTGCGCAAATCCGTATCTCAACCTGCTGTCGAGAGGTAAGGGCAAGATGGACGTGATTATTCGCAAGGGGTACTAGCTGGCACTGGGGGTGCCGCCGTACGCGTCGAACGCCAAGCTCCGGCGGCTAAGTGTAAACAACACCTTCCAGGAACTCATCAACATGCACCTAGCCAGTCAGTGGGAGCACCTGGCCCTCACACTGAGTGGGCGGCATGCCCCGAGCTCGCTCGGCATCCCCATCCCCGCATCGCAATGCGAGGCTATCCAGCTGCTGCTAGCCCCTTTGGGACAAGATCCAGGTGGCACCAATCCCGTGAAAGCTGAACCCATCTTTGCATCCAGGTCGCTGGATGGCTCCCGGTCCCTTGATTCCGCTTGGTCCCGTCGTGTAGCATAGGGCCCCTGGTAGCAATCGGTTGCTAGCCCAGCATTTAAGCATACTCCAGCCTTTTTGTATGTAAAGCAAAACAATTACTGCATCTGAATACTTCTTACCTGACAATAATCGTAGTTTGCACTGCTCAATGCCCTTCTGTTTTATCTAAAATACCGCAACTAAGTACTCAGAGTACTGGTCTGAGCACTGCGGTGCAGGTGAAGTTTCTACCTCACCTGTTGCCCTTCTGTTTTATCTAAAGTACCGCAACTAAGTACTCCAAGTACCGGTCGGAGCTCTGCGGTGCCAGGTGAAGTTTCTGCTTATAAAAAAGTGTCTGCCCAAAAGCTTGCTTCGGTACCACGAGCTGCAACAGGAAGCCTGATGCAGAGGCTTTAAGAGCAAGCTCCATGCTTTGAATGTTGCTAAGCATGCGCGCTTGTGCAGTGCAACTGTCGTTCAGGACAATGTGCTCATGCTTGGCATTTCAGTTTCACTTGCACTTAAAGGGATGTTGAACCAAAATCTGGATTCCATAAAACACGGCGGCAAAAGCGTGTAACAAGATGCTACAAACACCAAAACATCACTCATGCAGCGATATTTCGAATGGATGACCTTATTTTTAAAAATAGGAGGCGCATTTGACAGATTTGTTTGTCTTGTTTCTCCGAGAAGGAAAGGGAACGACCTCGTGTCTTCTCCGCCTCGCCGCCTTGAGGGGGCGAAGCAGAGAGAGGAGAAAACAAGATATCTTGACGTCACGCGCCTCATCGGCCTCGTTCAATCTCAACCTCTTTCTCCAAAAATACGGCCGTCCATTCGAGATATCGCCTTGTGACTACGAGTAGTGTTTTAGGGATTGTAGCGTCCCGCCTACGGCTTCTGCATCGTTTTCTGAAATCCAAATTTCGGTTCACCAGCCCTTTAAAGGGAAACGGAGTGTGGCAGCGATTGGATGATTTCTTGTGTCAGCCGGAGTTGCCTACCTTTACCACTGTAGGGCAGCAAAGGCTACAGGCATGCAAGAGCGACTTTGAGAAGCGCTTTCGCAGAACAAGAGCTTGCGATAGAGCGTGTACTAGCTCGCACTTGTCGCCTTCGACCGCGCTGTCACCCTGGCAAGCCTTCGGCAACACCTTCAGAATGCCCGCATTCTTCAAGAAAGCCACAATGTTATGAATATACCACAACAATGCCTGGCTTTTATTTTTTTCTAAAAAAGAGCATTTATGAAACTTTGAAAATGCAGCAGTGCACGCTCATTACGTTCGGTACTGCTTAGTACGTGCTCACTCACGCTCACCTTATCCAGGCTGAAAAGCTTGTGCTCGGACGGGGCGTATTGAACACTGGTGGTGTCTTTTTACTGAAGTAATATACAAAGTATGAACAGGAGTGATAAAGAAACACAACATTTAATGCCGGTCATCTCCACTTTTAAAAAGTATCTCAACGTGAGATTAATTTGACATTTCGTAGTAAGGGTGATGAATTCCAGACAGGGTGACACAAACCGTTTTGATAAAAACGTAAAAACAAAATGCAACTACTCCACACAGGTGCCTAATAGTTTGATGACTAGGAAACAACACGGAAGACTAGAGAAATGTGATGAATATAAATGAATAAAGCTGGTCATGAATTGAAGCATACTTAGGTATGTGAGCCACACAACTTGCAGCTGCCATCTCAAGAAAAACAAACAAAGCCTTTAATGATTTCGAAAATCGGAACAATCCTGGCAGGAGTTTCACAGACTTTGGCGATTGCACTATGTGATCAGCAATCAGGCTACAGGTGTTTTCTTGATTGTATTAATCACCTTGATTGCAACTGGCCGTAGCTGTGAGTAGATTAGAATAAGACAAAGCCTCTCAAGAAGGCAGCTCGTATTGTACGTCTTCTGGCCATGGGCGAAGCCGAAAAGCCAGTAGGCCGCCATGACCACAGTAAAGCCTTCGAAAAGCCAAATGGTTCCCTCCTGCATATAAAAGCAGAATTGATTCAGTCGGAGAATAATAAAGGTCGCACTGATGAGTATGATTTTAAGCATGAAATGCTTTTAGCTCCCGGCCACCAAACTGATGACATATCTTTTCGGGAACTAATGCCGAAAATCACTTCAAAACATCCCAGGTTTCGAAGTTGACTTTTGCGTTGGTTTTCTTATTTGAAACCGGCTTTAAAACCTACTGGGTCTCGAAGTCAGTTTTGGATCAGAAACGTGTGCACTAGCAGGGTTCAAAATTTGCTGTCAAAATTTTGTTTCCTTGAGACAAGGAAACAAAAAGGAACATACACACCACCGTCTCAAAACCAGCACAGCACACAGCTGTCATTTATTTCCACAAGTCATCTTCCTTGTCATCCCACACGCTACACATGCTATGGAACCTATTCCTATACACACTATGAAACCTATTAATTCCGAACTACAGCTTTAAAAAAATTATCCAACATTCAAATTACTTTTTTGTATGACATCTCACTACCGAATTCTAAACCAAGAGCGCATCATTCGTTTAAACCGTTTGAAGCAATCGCCTGACGAGGAGCCCGTTGTCGTCACGCTTTGACGGCGCACTTTAGTTCACCTTTCTGCCGCCGTCTTGGGGGGGGGGTCTCAGGCATTGTCCCCGCGCGAATATTATCACAACTGTTTAATTGATTGGTGCGGCACACAAACTTCTGTTCGGGCTGGAACTTGGTCAACAGTGTCTGAGATGAGCCCGACGCCCATTTCAGACTTCAAATAAAATTTCGAAATTGCTTTTATAATCTCTTTAAGAGTTTGAATGCAGGCGTCTGGAATTCGCAAAATTTAGTGGCCGCGATTATGTCCTCTGTGACCGATTTGCAAAAATAAATGGTTTTACAGTAATGATCCAGATTGTGATTTATTGGGAATTAACCAGTGCTGTTAATAACATGCTCTGTATTGTCCGCTCTGCTGGTGTTTCTTCTGCCGTCATTGCATCCACGCAGCTTGAAAGTGCACTGCTTTATGCGACAGGTGGCACGCACACACCGTGGCACTCCACTTCATAGCGTGGCATGTGGTGGCAGCAAAAGGCTCTGCCAAAAACATGCTAAGCACAGCATTTGTGGCGGCAGAAAAGATACAAGGCTATTATCTTGTTCCCGAGAGTATAGTATGTTGCAGGTTAAGACGGTACGTCAGGGGAAGAAGCTCCGTCTACACTCTTTCCACTTTAGCAGAAAGGATGCTATAGAGAAAAGAAGGAAACCGCCAATCGTGGCAAGCAAACCCTTTTTGGACTGGCAGAAGTGATGGGAGACGCCAGGCAGTGTAAAAAAAAGGGGAAGGGGGTGGACTGCAAACGTGTTTACCAGGAATAAAAAGGGGGAAGAGTGAAAGGAGGTATTCTTCTGTAGATTCCTCTTTCTCCCGGAGCTGTGAATGTGCCATGGCCGGACTGGGCTCAACTCATCAACTCAATGCCCCAAATCATATTTAAAAAAAAAAATTATTGCCGGCAGAGTTTTGCGGACTCCTAAAATGCCTTTACGGAGAGGTTCCACAAACCCTCTTTCCAGAACCGTTGGCCTAGATTGCGGGCATGGGCATCTGCAGTACGTTTTGCAGAAAAAGGAAGGGGAGGGGGCAAACCTTGTTTTCTTTCCAAGTTATAGGTTTGAAAGCTACACCCCTTCAGAATAATCCCCCCCCCCCCCTTTTCCGCCACTTTGCTGACGCCCACGATTGTGCGCACCTCATCACTTACAAAATGTTTCCTAGGACCCATGTGTAGAAAGTAGGAGCCACCATTCAAACACCTGTCATGACTACAGTGCAGACATATCACAATAGCAGGGAAGAACAATAAATAATAATGGACAGTCTGACCGGAAACAATATTGGTACAGTTTCAGACTCGCCACTCAGCTTGCCAGCTGAGCCAGGCTAGAAAAACGAAATTGGCAAAGTGAATGAGTTTCGAGTATAAAGATGCAACAACAAAACCCTACTGGAGTTCTTAGAAAATGTTGGGGCCTTCTTGTCAATGGAAAAGGCACTCAGTAATTAAATCCAATACTCTTTCGGATAGTGAGATTGATATCGTGGTAAGGTGGGTGCTTGTCCCAAGCTCTTGTTTTAGCACCAGTGGGTGTCAAGTTACACACAGCCAGAAAACAAATCAGCATAGCCAAACGAAGCACAGGACAATTGCATCCGTAAAATAGCCGATGTTCCATATTTCAAATAGTTTTTGATCTCACTCTGTGCAGCACACAATTCATAGCAGACGATTGTCCCTTTTTGGCTCTGTTCGCAGAGCCAAAAAGGGACAATTGACGAACAGACTTGCCAGTCTGTTCGTCGTTTTGTTTCTGTCAGAGAATGATACCTACCTAGTAGCAAACAAACTCATTATTATTCCCTCATGTTAGCAGACGATGCGTCTGGTAGCGGTATTTTATAGCGAGTTCGCTTCACACGCACTGGCACCGTTCGAGTTCTCTCCCAGAATGCATCGCACTCGCAGAGTGTTGCACTGAGAACTGGACTCAAACGAATTCGCCAAATGCACCAAGTGCGGAAGACTGATGCTGCCGCCATCTATGTTGTAGAAAGAATACCGACCTCAAACCGAAACTGGCGCCTTGCTGTTCGGAGTGATGGGTGGGAATGCGAGAGTACAGTCGCTACCAACGTTTATCTACAAACGTTGGTCGCTGCAGCCTGTAGTTTATAGTTGCGATGACTTCAAGCAACTCGGCTGTCATAGGGATAGTTACAGACGGCGTAAATTTCCGCAACCAGCTGTCTACAAAGCAGCTGGTTGCGATCTTTCAATTCTCATAACCGTTTACACTGAAGAAAATGGATGATGCTGTCCGAGCAGAAGCTTGATCCATTTCAGCATGGCATTATGCGTGGACCACTGAAAGGGTACGCCTTAAAACTAGTCTGCTGGAATACCCAGCAAAACTTTTCGATTTTGATCGTCATTACAGGTGGATCAGATATTAGCTTTGGTGAGGGCGTCGAGAACGAGAGCTTTCTCGAACAGAATATGACGGGGCAAGTTAGCTGAAGTAGGTAAATGTTAAACATGATGATGTTGCCCAAGCCTCGGGTAAAATCACTAAATTTAGCTTTCTCTGATGCTTATTGGGCAATCAAAGTTTCTGCTGGGGCAGTTTTGTCGACAAATGTTCAATTTTTCACCCGCACAAGTTGGTGATAAACATCTCGGGGGCCGCTGATGCATTTGTTCTGAGCATTTCTTTACACACTGGTATATTTCAGCGTTTTTATGGCAACAGAGCGACTTAAAACCTCCAAATAAAGCACGGTTTGTCAACTGCTTCCTTCATGAAATAGGAGACGCTCACAGTTCAAGCTCGCGTTTGATTCCGTTGGCCGCGGGACGCAATTTCTATCAGAAAATCTACTTTTTTTCCTTTCAGTTCTGCGACACATCGTAGCAGACAAACTTTCGTCATCTGCTCCAGCACCTTGCCGGCCTAGCCGGAGCGAGGCACGACGGGATTGCATTTTGGCGCAATCTCGATTTTCTTGGTGCAGCGAGTGCATGCACGCGTGGGGTGTCAGCAATGAAACGAACTCGGAGAGTGCAACCACTTGTGGAGTGCCGGCTGAAACGAACCCGCTCCACGCTGCGGGTGCCGTGAAACGAACTCGCTAATACTTCTTCAGTGCAAGCCGGTTGAGACCTCAATGACCAAAATCGGGCTCTCGGTGAGATGAAATGGCAAACTGAGAATGATTTCATGACCAGGGGCCAAACAAATAACAGGTGCATTGTATGGTGAGAGTATTAGCACCGGGAAGTTTGGGAGGCGACCTTTTACAGCGAGCCGGGGTGACGTCCTGCTGAGGACAAAATTTACCCCCTCACTCGCCCTACAAAGGCCGAGACGGCGTTAGCTGTCGGCATATTACTTTCGTTTTTTTTTTTTTGTTTTTTTTTGTGCGCATTTTACGTAGGAAGTGCGAATTATTATATGCGGCCTTATTGAGGTATGGTCTGTAGCTGCAGGCGAAACTTCAACCAACATTCCGAGCATGGTTTCCAGGGCAGACAGTGCATGAATCACAGATGGTATATGAAAAGGAAGAAATGCCACCACACTTGCAGGAGCATTGCAGTATATTTACATCTCGCACAATCAACGCTGCTGATGATTTGGATAAATTAAGAGGTTTTTTTCAACTTTGTTTCTAAACAAGAACGTCTCAGCGAAAAAGCTGCACTCTGCTCGAGCAACATGTTAAATATATTCTGGGCCATGGGGAGAAAATTACAAGTGAGACCGCCCAAAGGCCTTTGACTTAAATGCCATTTGTATGCCCGCAAAGCGGGGTCTGATGTTCTCCTAAAGCGCGAGACAAATGGACGGCAGAATCGTCCGATCCGACAGTCCGAACGCCGCTCCGAATTGAGACACATGCACACGCTTCCGACCTTGCAAGCGACACAACAATCCGTTCGGCTCCGCCCAGGAGATCTAACTTCCAAGCACTCCAGCGGAGGTCCGCGTTCATAGATCTCTGGTCCCAGATTGATGGTTTAGCTCGCACGAGCGAAGCTAGGAGCTCGTTCTTGTTAGCGCGTGGATTCTTTGACGGGGCCATCTTTCTCGAATGGATCAGCGGGATCTACGCGTCCGGCTTCCCGTCGCCCGTCCCGTTTTCTTATTCGTCCCGACAGACCAAGTATGTCATCATGACGTTCGCGCTAGCTGTGCTGTCATTGGCTGGACGCATCCGACAATCCGTCCGCCATGCGAAACTATCTGGCGCATTTGACGCATGTCGGATCGCCGATCTGACGCCTGAAGCGACCAAATTTTTTGGATCAGGCAGTCGTACTGTCGGATCGGACGTCGGATCGGATGGATTTTTCGCGCATGTGTCTCGTGCTTAACTCATGAATCTGCAAAGAACAGAATTTCAGCGTCTGAAACACTTACACCGCCGCTTCCACAACCCCTTGCACAACCGCCTTATATCGTGTGGAGGGGGCGGGGGGGTTCATCGACGGAGTTGCCTCCACCGATAGCTTTCCATACTTATAACCCAATTATAGGGGTAAACGTGAGAAACACGGTTGGAAAAAGCTATGAAAATTCTGTCGGCATAAGTCTCACCCAGCGCCTTGTACACTGGAAACGAAGCCCCGCTTCTCAACGTGCTTACAGCTCACAACGGCCGATGTTTGACGGTGCCTTTCCCATCCTTAGTCTGACTGTCCATGCTCTTTTTAATCTCGAAGTTTTCAGGTGGTAGAATATGATACCAGCTTCTTTTTGGAAATTGCATTGCAGCGCTGAACAGTAGGTCAGCATGATCACAAACCTCCGATCATGAGGAAACGGGCGCAGGGAAGCCAGCTAGATGCCAGCTAGATGCCAGAACGCGAAGCGGAGTCCGTCACCAGACGTCACGGTACACCTCACCCAATCAAGACGTGGCGACCGCAGCGACACTTGTGTTTGCTCTGAAGACTAATAGTACGCCGTGCAAGCAATACCATTGATCTCCACGACAATTTGCTGGATCGCGTGTCTCCGCTTGGTCGTTGCAGCTGAGGTGCGGCCACCGGATGGCCACCTTGGGACAAAGATTATCAGTCAACCTTTCGGAGCGTCGCGGAGGCTGGGCGGCAGTAAGCTGAAGACATGTTTTCTGCTCGTTCGTTGTCATTTACCGAAGAAGTTTGTTAAAACCCCGAACGGTGAGAATTGCGTTTGAGAACACGTGGAAATTTTTACGAAAGCTCAGCACCGCAAGAAAAAGGGGCAACTCGTCTAACGCAAGTCTTACCGTTCTGGCGGCATGATCAAAGCTTCCTTGGCATGCCAAAGTGCTGCATCTTTGTCTTCGCACGCTTGAATACCGATCAACAATTAACGCCGTGTGGATTTGTTTCGTGAGTGCAAAGAGCATGAAGATGCATGTGCCTCTGGAGCAGCATTTTACTTTACTCTTACGACTGTATTTGTAACTTGCGGCACTTGCAGTCCAGAAGCGGGCATGATCCAGTGGCGAAAAAGGAGGGGTACGAGGCTATGGCGACGGCGACAGATTGCACACAACTATATGGACGGGCCACGTTTGAAAAACTTCAGATATCGCAGCTTCATACTTTTGCCCTCGAAAACCTACCTTCTTCCACAGCATTGCTCTATTTGTGCTGTCATGTGATCCATTTGAGTAGATTTGGAACATAGCCATGGTTAATCCATAATAGCAACCACCGATTTCGTTTCCTATTGATAGCAACTCGCTGGAACAGCTGGGTGATAGAGAAGACGCCTATGTGCGACATACCTTCAAAGCTCTGCCATGGCATTGATTCTTGATAAGTATCCAAGCGTGAAAAGGCACAGAGACGCAGCAGTTTGGCAGGCCAAGGAAGCTTTGATCACGCCGCAAGACCGGCGAGACTCGACGTTCGACAAGTTGTGCCTTTTTCCTGCGGTGCCGCGCTGTTGCAAAAAATTTTATGCGTTTTCAAAGGAAATTCTTATTGTTTACACATTGCGAGCGTTTGGCGCTCCTTTTACTAAACAGAGGGGAGCGCCGCCGGAGACTGACACTCGAGCGTGCTCTTCGTGCTCCGAGCATTTCTTGGAGCACAAGTGACTTCTTTGCGCTCCCTGATGTCACGTCCACAAACAAGATGGCTGTGCCATTGTTGAGATTGTTGAAACAAAAGGCGTAGCCGGACAGCTGCTCCTTTTCAGTCCATTAGTGGTTAATCCAGCAGGTAAAAACAATTTGATTTGAAAGCCAAGACAGCAATTAGCATTCCGGAAAAGGTTTGTTCATGTGCCTTGCCTGAGAACAAAGTGATCTATCGAACGAGCGTGCTGATAGCTCGGCGACAGAAAAGTTGCCGAGAAGACAGTAGGACGGCTGCCCTTTTTAAACTGCTCAGTCCAGCTGCAGCGAATAAAGATACTTAGATTGGAAAGCCGAAGCATCAGTTAGCATTGCGGGAAAGGTTTGTTCGTGCATCTCGCCTGAAAACAGCTTGCACGGTCAAATATAAACAGCTTGCACAGTCAATAAATAGATCAGCCAAGGTGCCTTTCCCCGCACGTGCTCGAAGCGAGTCTCCAAACCTCTCAGAAATACTTAAACGTTCGTAGAAACTTCATAACGTCGCCGTCTCTTTTAATTTGTACCCTGCCGCTCTACACTGGCTTTAATTAATTTACCACCGAAATAATTTTGGCTTCTCCCACCCGTATCCACGGGATGCCAGGTTCGTCATAACCGTGCGGTGGGAAGGAGCTTGTGCGGCTCGTCAATAGATTTGGTGTGTACGCCATGCGCCGTTTAGTTGCTGTGCCTGGAGTATGAAACTCGGAGCGTCAGAGTAGGAGTAAAGGAGTGTGGACTTAAAGGGGAGCTGCAATCATACTTAAGCGTCTACCTCTTTTGCGGTTTCCACGTCTCTTTGGGTTCGGGTAAGCCAGCGGGCACGGAGAGAATAACTAAATATCAGTGAGTCATATTTTAACCGGACGACGCGGAAACCTCCTCCACCTACGAGGGCGACCCGCGTTGCCGAAAGCGCGGAATATGTGACGTCTTTGGTCCTGGGCTTACTACTGGTCAGAGCCGCTAAAAGCATTTTTTTTAGTCGTATAAGTGTCGCGAACCGTTTCAATTATGTATGAAAGTAGTTTTTGTTCAGTATTTTAGATCAGAAAAGAAACAAATGTAGTTTATAAAGTTCGGAAACAAGAAAAGACCCGTCAACAAACCCGCCACCAAGCAGTGAAAAAAACGGCGCATACTAGAAAGGCGTAGTGGGATGAGGCTCCGACGAACAATGGGCTTAGAAAGGTCCCGGATGTACGCGGTGGCGCTGCGGTCGTATACCGGCTCGAGGATCCGACCGGTTCCGAACGTTCCCAAGGCTTTCGGCGCGGGCTTGGCTGGCGATTTGACCCTTTGGCGGTATGGCAGCGCGAAGTGGCTCCCGTTCTGAACTGATCTTTACCCCGTGTTTGCCGTCGTTTGTGGCCAATGAAGTGTTATGCCGAATTAGTCTTTAATCGCTCGGCAAATGCAATGCGAGCTGCCCTGGCCGCCCGCTTCGTACAGCCTAGTCAACACGTGCTTTAGTGGCACCCTCTCGAGCCGTTGACACTGAGTGCGGCAGCCGTGAGCGCTCGATGAGCTCACTACTTCACGGCCACTCAAACCAGGACCTACGACGTCATGAAGGATGTTATTTTTTGCTTGTTTCTGTAAGTCTAATTTGCCTATAACTTTTAAAATAAAGCGAAATTTGAGAAAAGAAAAGTTTCTTTAAATTACTATGTTCAATGCGCTCAGGTTCGGTCCAAATTAAAAACCAGTCCAAAAGTTATTGCAGGGCCACTTTAACGCTCCCAATGACGACAAACGAGCAAAAATATGTCTTCAGCACGCTGCCGGCCAGCCTCTGCAACGCTCCAAAAGGTTAATTTTCCGTGTCCCAAGATGGTCGTCCGGCAGCCGCAATCACGGAACGGGGAAGCGCAATTTAGCAATTGTCGTAGAGATCAGTAAAAAAATATGGAACGCATACCCTCCTAGCATCCATCAGGCAGGGATAAGCATTCTGTGCAGTCTATATGCCCATCAATGTCAACACATGTAGCCATTTGCAGGCAGCCGCATCCTTTCGAAGATCAATCTGGCCTTCGTCAGGCACCAGCTTTCGCTCTCAGCACACAGCCACTGTTGGTGGGCTTCGAGGCTGCTCGCATCTTCACCCTCCACAGGCGGGGCAGCCCCGGTCTGTAAATGTAGAATATGAATATGGCAGGTATTATTTGATAACACTTTATGTTTTGGCCGTGTAAAGAAAATCTGCATTCCATTTTCTAACATATCTGTTATGAAATAACAAGGTCAAGTGGAACGGCTCGAGTTCGCTGACTGAAAGACAGAGGGCTTGGCCTGAACCAATATCCTAGCAGCCTTCGATATTGGTGTGGGGGGAGAGAAGGCTGAACCTCTAAAGATGTCTTCAAATGATTCTCTAATTGCTTAACTCCAAAGTTTCAGGCTGCTGCACTTCAATGTTCTGAACTTTTTCCAACATATATTTGCGCTGTCGCTAACCATGTTCCATTTGCCAATTTTTTACACGCCCCTTCTCCTCCAATCAGAACAGCACGAGAGTCCGCCGTGAGCAGACTTGGCATCATCGTGTGTCATATATCCCCGATGATTGCCCATTAAAGCCAAGGTTCGAGCACAAGCTCATAGCATCGCTAGATGGTCGCACTGCAAGAACCCTCGTGCAGCCTGAGTATCTACTAGTACTGTTAAAAGCGAGCGAGTTGAAAATGAATACTTAAAATCGAAAGAATAAAGCGCGAGGGACAAGCACAGGACAACCACGTAAAGCCTGGTTCAAACAGTTGCGTTTGACCGCGTTGCGGCTGCGAGAAACCAGGACATCCCTGCTGCTTATATCGCGTGCCAAGATGATTCTTTGAATTGTAATCCACGCTTCATACGAAGCACAGATGTGCCGGTGACTCGTTTTCGGTTCTAAACGCAACGCAGACAAACACACTCAAACGCAAGTGTCGGAACCGACCTTTACGGTACAGGCTCACAGTAAAGCTGTGAGCCCGAACCGTCTCGCACGTCTAGCCTTCGCTTTAGTACATCAGGATAAGACGGAATGTATCATAATAGAACCGATGTGGTCTCACCATTCTGAGCAGAAGTGCGTGAGTAACCGATGCTATTTTCGTGGTCGCTTGCACGTAAACAACCAAAGAGCTTGTACACAACGCCGGCATTCATCTGGCTTGAAAACAACTTGAGCGTTGGCTTGGCTTGGATGTCAGCTGCACATTGTGCTTACTTGAACTTCACGAAATCCTCTAAATTGAGCAGGCTGCTTCTTGACTTCTGCTGTCGGCGCGTATGTCTGCAATTCGGCGGTTTCCGAGTTCGACGATTCGGAAATCATGGGTGTACCACCGCAACACCCTCTTAACACGATTTCGGTAGCCGTAGGGTGTAAAAAGGATGTACGAAGGGTGTAGGCCTTTCCGTACACCCTTGAATATTCAAAAATCATGTAAAAATGGTGTAGGAAGGGTGTGAGCTCGGAAAAACACCCTTTCAACACGAACATGGGTGTTGAAATTTTTAGTGTGTACGACAACTTAGCTAAGAAGTTCGTAAATTAAGAACATTGTAAGATGAGAAATCGGTATTCTAGAACGCGTTATTAAAGGAGAGGCGGAAAGCGACGTTCTCCCACGGAAAAAATAGAACATCCGGTACTGCTGCTATGGCGACGGCGTCTTAGGCAACACGAACAACCAATCGGAGAGCTCGGCATGGTCCGGAGGAGTTCGGAGCACGTGGATTTGTAATAACAAACACAAGCGGCCTTTCCACCACCGCTTGTCTGGGGTTCGCATCCGTGCAGTGATATATCGACGCTAACACGATTTAAGCGCAACGGAATGACGAGGCCGGGATAACCGCGATCGCTACGAGGTTAACACAACTGTCTTCGTTGGTAAAAGACGGTCCGTGCCAATCGTTTGCAAAGCGACGTAGATAGAAAAACACCGCCGGGGCGTTTTTCGCAGCCTCGGAGATGCAGGACCGAGCCGACGTTAAAAATGATGCGTTTGAACTACGAGAGCGCCAGCAAGAGCCACGCAGATACCTGTTCACACTCGGAGCGGACGCGCGCGTTTGATCGAAGTTCTGGATTCGCGCTCTTAGTCCGCGTCTTGGTAAGCGCTTCGGGACCGATTTTTTGCGATTGCAACTCCATGCTGACGTGACACCCGGCAGAGGAATGTTGGACAGGCATCGCGTAGCTCCCAGGAACTGTTACAGCTCGACAGCCACGTACCGTCGTGTCACAATAAAAATGGCATACTAATAACAAAAAAAGTGTACATACCGTGTTGCGAAGGTAATCCATACGGTGTTTATTTGAGCTCTATATTACATAAACTAAGGAGAGAGAGTCAATGATACACACCTTTCGACGACAGCGTTCATCACCGCTGCCTCGCAACACAAGGAGATGACAAAGGGAAGAGATTGACCTCTTAATCTAAAATTGAGTTCAGCGATCATACTATTAATACGGAAAAGGTTTACATGGGTCGCGCGGACATATTCCATTCAGCAAGCCAGCCGGTCATGGGTAGCCGTTTTTGGCCAAAGACCGTCGGAGCAACGCTGCGCCGGTGCAGGTCGGAGCGCCTGCTAGACCTATACGGAGGGAAAGCCGTCTGCTCTTTGGCGCAGGTCGGTGCCGTGACGTCACATCGCCGCGCTGTGATTGGAGGATGGCTACGAGCGGGAGCTCGGAGAATCTCGGGGGTAAACAAAGCGGTCTTTCTGCTCTCTGCAAGTCGTAGGAATGGCTGCCCCTTTGCCATTTCTGCGGCTTTCTGAAATACACCGCTATTTCAAGGATGAGGACGTGGCCTTCAAAAAAAGAGAGCGAAAATACCTCGAAGGGTACGTTCTTTCGTTTGACGCGGAAGAATTTACCCTGAGAGCACATGTACAAGCCTCATTCAAAGACTGCTCCTACCTGGTAAGGCTCAGTCTTTCTCACGGAGGCGACATCTTAGCTTGCTAGTGCGAGTGTCGCCGTGGGGCAGCCAAGTGCAGCCACATGGTGGCCACTGCCTTGTACGCCGCGCTAAACGGCATTTCAAAAAGTGGAAGCCGTTTACAACCCCCTGTAACGCCGAATTGGAGCGCAGCTCTAGAGGAGAAGGAGGGAAGGGTACTGAGGGACACGTGTTCTCGGGGAGGGGGGGGGGTCACGTGACCCCTCCCCGAGGGCACGTGATCTTGGTGGGGTCACGTGGGGGGAGTCACGTGCCCCCTCTGAGGTCACGTGACCTCGGGAGGGGTCACGTGACCTCGGGTCACGTGAATACCCTCCCAAAACTACGTATACCCTCCTAAAACCACGTGAATACCCTCCCAAAACTACGTATACCTACGTAAACAGAATACCCTCCCAAAACTACGTATTTCTTTAGATTTGCCGTCAAAAACTAACTGCCGTGTTTTTACTATTGTTGAGTTTGGCCCCGGTACGCGCCAACGAATTTAGGGAAGGTGTCCGAATCACATGAGGAAATGACATTTTAGCAAATGACACTTTAGCGAAAAAGAGACATTTGAGCGAATCGACATTTTACCGAATGACGTTTTAGCGCATAATGGTCATTTCAGCGAATGACGATTTAGCGAAAGATGTTTTAGCGAATATACTTGTTTCGCTTATTTTTTTTTTTTACCAAAGACGGAAATGCTTGCCTGGTTTTTCCTTTTTACCGCGGCGGAAAACAACGACACCAAAATGCCTATTTTGGTTTTAGTTAAAAAACGGCGGAATTTATTACGAGCCAGCACAGTGTGGAAGCCCCAAAATACATATAGCTGAGTGAAAGCTGCAGCCCGACAAATAGTTCTTTTTTTTTTTTTTTGTAGCGACGGTTTAAAAGAGTTACTGGGGTTACCCGCGATCGTTGTTACCTATCGGCGGAAAAATCCTGAAGAAGCGTTACGCAATATCGCCGCTACCACTGCGATCGTTGTAACTTCGTTGGCTTCGTTGATTCGTGCTTCTGTGATCCGAACTTCTGTTCGCATAACAGAAGTGTGAACAAGGCAGTTCACAGCCAGATAGTAAATCACGTGTATCACTCAGTACAGTTGCCAGAGTTATAAAACCTTATCAGCATCAGCTCTATCAGAATATCTCTTGTCACAAAAAATTCGCAAGGAACCATGTGAGTGTCGAAGGAAAATAAATTGTGTTCGCTTAATCGATTCTAGGTCCCTACGTGTTAGGTAACAACTCTCGGTCGGTTATTTTTGCCATGTGACAAACTCCGGCGTTCTACTTTTGAACTTCTAGACCAATGATACTTCAGGCTGACACCAGGCATAGCTTCTTCAAAATCGCACTCTGTTTATTCACTTTTTTTTAAAAATAAAAACCTCGTATACAAACGTATAGCACGACTTTTCAGACTGATTGTGATCTTCCTTATGAATAAATGGACAGATGAACCAAATACAAGTGGTACCTTTTTTAACGGGCAATAGCTTGCGCTACCCTTAATATTTCGGGTGCCTTTTGTTCGCTACAGCAATTTTGTACGCCCTAAATCCGCTGTAAGTATCACCGGGCAGAGAAAATGCTTACAAGTCCGTTCAGTTGACGAAGATGATTATGATTATTTTTGTACCTACTTTATTTTTAATCGAGTCACCGCGTTGGTCGCGTCATCCGGCCAACTTCGAAATTTGTTGTCTTCTTTGAATACTTTCTAGCTTGTTAAACTATCTTACATCAGTGACCAACTAGCAGGGGAGTGGTTGCCGAGTAGGCTATACTCCGTTTCAGCTTAAGGTGCAACCCCACCGTGCATGACGGTCTGGGGCTATTTTGATGGTTTATAACTTTCTTTTTATGTATCTTATAATTATAAAGTTAATGTCACATTAAAGAGGTGTTTTTAGCGATACTTTAATGTCTCGATAATACGATTATTTGTTGTTGTTAGTTAATTATTCAGCTTTTAACAGACCACAGTCGCGAATATTGAAAAGAATATTTCTCCATTTGTAACGTCCCATCGTCCACGATATTTTACGCCAGCGTTCGGTTGGATGTTGTGACTTAAAAAAAGTAAGCAACGAACTGTAACGATAATTTATATTTTAAAATAAAAAATAAAGTTTAAAATGATATTATTTTATGGCGCTTTAAACACGGAATCAGGTCAACTAATCAAAATTACGAGACATTAAATTTTGAAGCATCCTTCGATATTAGATTTTCCAGAACTTCCATATTAACATATTACACGTTAAGAATGTTACTAGACCTCAATCTTTTCCCATTGAGTTACGGAAAATTGCAGTTTTTTAATATAAAATACAGATGGCGACACGTGTTCGAGAATAGCTTGATCTGCATTTTTTTGTTTTGTGCCGCTCGGAACGTTACGTGAAAGACAGAAAAAGCACCAGATGTCAGGGTGTCAGATGCCTGGATGCCCGCAGTGAGCGAGTCAGAGATGCCAGAACAAGAAGCGCGAGGCTGCGGGTACGCCGGAGCTGCTTTTGCGCGCGTTCTACTGTGCGTCGGTACACATGCCCGACGCGATCGAAATGAAATGGGCGAAATGAAAGGAATTCCACCATTCCGGATTTCGCCACGTATGCGAAAACATTTTAGTGTTTATATCACTTGCAAATATCATTTTCGCAATCAAACGATGCTTGTCGAAATGGCTACACTACATTTTGTTTCAAAAAAGAAAGACGTTTACAACACCCTGTAATGCCGAATTAGAGCGCAGCTCTTGAAAAGGAGGTGGGGAGGGTACGGACGAGACGGTATGCTTCTCCTCCTTCCTCCACATCTACTCCTTTCCAACTCCTCGCCTCCTCCCTCTTTTCCCTCCACGTTCCTCTTCCCTCTTTCTCGTTCTCCTCCCCCACCTCCCTCCTCCCCCCCGCGCGGTACATTATGGGAAACATCCCATAATGCAACACGCGCGTCACCGCGGTGCATTATGTGACGTTTCCCATAATGCACCGCGCGGTTAAGCCAACGGAGACGCGTCACGCCGACGCGTCACGCGGACCCGTTACGGCTACGCCGACGACGATGGCGACGCCAACAAGTCACAAAAATGCGTTACGCCGACGCCAACGGCGACGCCGACGCAGCCGCTGTAACTGTAACGCGTCGCCGCAACCCTTTTTCGTGACGCGTCGGCGACGCGTCATGACGACGCGTTACGCCGATGCGTTACAGCTACGCCGAGGCCGACACGTCACGAAAAAGCGTTACGCCAATGTGTTACGGCTACGCCAACCGCGACGCCGACGCGTCACGAAAAAGTGTTACGCCAATGCGTTATGGCTACGCCCACGCGTCACCAAAAAACGTTACGCCGATGCGTTACGGCTAAGACGATGCGTCACGAAAAAGCATTACGCCGACGCGCTACAGTTACGCCGACGGCGACGGCTACGGCGACGGCGACGCCGCTCAAACCGGAAGCGGGTGCCTAAGAGCTACGCTCTAAAACCACCTTGGTGGCTCTGAAGTGGCAATGATATTAAAACAAAACACAAAACATTAAAAAGTCTCAGTGTATCTGAGCCAACTCGCTGGCCCATGAATCTATATTTGTTGGGTTTAAAGGGATACTGAACCAAAGAATTTAGTGCCCATAAAAAGTGGCGCACGTTCTTTCCACGAGCCAGCAGCCGCCGGTGTGCGCGAGCACACGCAACAAAAATGACGTCACAGACCTCCATTCGCAGTTGAGATGACAGTGAAATGCATGGGCTTCGGACTAAAGGAGAATAAAAACAGGCTTTTTATCTCTACAAGTAAAAGCTACGTGCTTGTTAGACCAATTCATCGCTTACCTTTTACACCAGACACCACCGTGTAGATGAAAACTTGTCTTTATTCTCCTTCGGTCCGAAGTCCATGCATTTCACTGTCATCTCAACCGCGAATGGAGGTCTGTGACGTCATTTTTGTTGCGTGTGCTCGCGCACACCGGCGGCTGCTGTCTCGTGAAAAGAACGTGCGCCACTTAATACGGGCACTAAATTCTTTGGTTCAGTATCCCTTTAAATATCGGCCGAGGTGCCTGCAATCTGACGGAGGCCAATTTGATATTTCGGCTGCACGTCAGAAGATCTCCAGTTAGTCAAAATAAACCCGCAATTTTTTTTATTGGGGCGTGTTAATTGATTTTTGCTAGTTTGCTTGTAAAACCCTAAGATCTGAATATTTGCTTCGGTTTACCTTAGTTCGGAGCGCAGTCAACGCGACGAGCTGATGAAGCCACTGAAGCAGCGCCAAGAGCGCGAGGTCAAGTACGCAGTTCGTTCTCTTTTTGTGCCTGTGCGGTCGGGCTAAACTACAGCCCCTAAATAAGCTACGTTTCATACTCATATTTGCGCTTAAAATGATGGTTGTCAGTTATCTGATGCTTTATCTGAAATCGCTGGAAACGCTTTTCCGTCCTCCACAAATGTTTAAACAGTTCGTGACAAAGCAAAGCAATATTACGTGAGCTTCCTGACACCGAAACTAATGCTCAAGATGTCGCACTTTTGAATTATGACGATCGGCAATTGCGTCTGATCTGCTACTAACGACCAAGATGGCGGAAAAGAGTGCCGATACTCTAAGCTTAGCTCATTTGGTTTAGCTCACAGGCTAAATCAAGTGCGGTGGGGGATCGTTGGCCGAGTGTGTTGTGGCATCGCAGACCAGAGGACGTGGAGAAATGCACGAGCGCGAGCTCCGTCCAAAGCACGGAGCTCACGCTGCAGAACCTGTAGGAACTAAATCCCCTCGATGTGTTTCCGTTGGTTTTTCAAGTAACCTCAAAGGTGCCAGTGCACTAGGCCCGTGTCTCGAGCGGCCCTTGGGGTCAAATGGCGGCGCAGCACTAAAATGACTGTCCATTGAAAGCGAATGGCGGCGGAGAACCCGCTCGTGGCGCGTGTAATGCGTACTTCCAAAACAATGGTTGGCTGTACTTGTAAAAAACGCCTTTCTCAAGGGGCTTAAGCAGGAACCCTGGGATCTGTCGCCAATCTGCATCCTACCGTCGTGCGATCGTGTATCACATATAGTGCTTAATGCACGTTAAAGACCCTGAGCTAACAGTTGCACTGAACTTTTTATAATCTATAACGGGTAACAATGTCGCCCTGCGAAGCTCCTGCTCTCTAAAAAAACTAACTACTAATTTTAAATGCGCCGTTACATTGCATTTTTAATGTGTGTTCGCGTATTCGCATTTCTTTTTTTGTCTACATTTTTTATTATGCGGCTCTTCCTTATGATGAAACAGACTATAGTTGTCGGACTCCTGGAAAAATATTATATAACTAAGAAAACGGCACGTGAACACAAAAGACAAAAAAACAAAAAACACAGGCACACTTAATAAAAAGAATTGAAATAATGGAATTCAATATAATTGTGTTCTAAAAGTTTTGAGCGCACCAAAAGCTATAAAAACGAGCTCCATGCTTTGGATGGTGCGCTTGTTCACTGGAAGTGTAGTTCAGGGCAGCATGCTCGCACTTGCATGTTCCGCTTCTCTCGCACAATAAAACCAAATACTTTACTGGTAATGTATTTAGTGAAACAAATCTTAACTTCCGCTGTGCTCTTTTGTGTGCTATATGCATTAGAGACGAAAAGAACCCAGGAGCATTCTATTTCGCGGATTGTAAAAAAAAAAAAAAGTGCAACTTGCCACCTGAGCCACAATCAATACAAAATATTCTAAACCTCACATGTGACCACTTGCTTGAATAAAAAAAAGGTTGTTTGACAAGAACCATTGTGATTGTAGGAAATCACGTAGGAAAATCTCGTTCTAAGCACGCAACTGTTCGCATGCAGTGAATACTCAAAATCGGCGCCGAGATGATTGGTAGCTGTCAGCAGGTGGAGTTTTTCTATCAACCCAAAGTTAGAATGTTTGCTTCTTTTTGTTCTAAGCAACCAGGAGACTACTTACAGCAAATCTGAGGGTAATAAAGTACGATATACATTCAAACATAATGGCCTGAGCAGTATATGTGTACAAGCTTTAGCTTTCGATGCACCCTTAACTTTCGATAGGCTCAACGCTAGTGCAAAATGTAGGGCTGTTTCAGTCTTAATCGTCGTACCATGTCGTGCTTACACTATATTTCAAACAAATTCAAACTCTACCGGTTTAGATCTTTTTTTTATTTTTGCACACCACTCCTTGGGCGCATAAATCATCAAATTAAGACTGGTATATTGCTTAAACTATGTGCAAAAGCTATCCACAGACCTAGAATTTTTGCCTGCCCAGTCATTGTATTTATCACTGAGCTCGTATTAAAATTATTTCTTATCATTTATTGCTGCGAGTTAATTTTTAACCTCGGCATGGTTTTTTTCATCATGACTCCCGCACCACTCCTACTTTGGTTTTACGAAACTCAACATCTAAACCTGAGTGTCATTCTTTGTGTTTTCCAGTCTCGTGGTTGTGTTCAAAATAAACACCCAGCTATCTAAATTTGACACCGGACCGCACAAGAAATAGTTCATTTGAATTGATTTTTGGAGGTATTTTATTCTTCAAGCTAGAGTTTTGGAAACCCAAGTCTATCACATCGTCACGTTTTCCTGCAAATCCACAAAAAGCCAGACACATACACGACAAAAGGGCCGACCGTCGTATAAATTCGATCACATTAAAATATGTGTAATTAGCCTCCGAAATCTTTGATAATGGTGCTCTGGCAATTTCAAATTTTTCAACCCGTCGGTTGTTTTGTTGTGCATGTGTCTCGCCATTTGGCTCAGTATGATTTTCACGTTTTGTTCTGCCCACATTTGCTGGAGACGTGAGCTCGGAGCGTAGGCAACTGGCCCCCTCGTACGAGAACTGGCGCAGCCGTGCGCGTTCCAAAGAAAGTTCGGGCAGAGAAAAACAAGCTAAGGACTAGGTCGTGAGTCATTTAGTGGCTCTAGGACCAGGCAGGGAGTCATTTAGTGGCTCGAGGACCAGGGATGTCATATTCAGGATATAGAAAAAGACCCCAATGTATCGAAGCGCCACCACACACGATTTCTCGCTTTGATGTACAGGCCTAGAAGGCGATCCCACCGCCATCTGTTGGTTCAGAACCACGCTAACCAAGGGTGGGGTTGCACCTTAATTCCAGACGCAGCCGATGTTACAAGCGCAAGCTCCGGGCTTTCAGCGTCCCTGCCAAACACGTGCGCTCGTGCAGTGCAAGCACTGTTCAGGGCCAGATGCTCGTCCTTGTAGCATCGGCTGCGTCTGGAATTAAACTGAAACACAGCATAGCGCACACTAGCGCACACTAGCTCAGAGCACGTGGAGCGAAATCTCGCGCTGCAGGACCCAAGGATCTTGGGTTCAGTCCCCACCCCTGCCCGTTTCTACCTGGGTCAGCATCGTTCGGTCTCGTATTACTGCATACGTAGTGCACGTTAAAGACTCCAAGATAACAGTCGTATTGCACTGGCTAATACCCCTGTTACACGCGCACACTTAACCGCGGTTAACTCAGCTTAACTGCTGTTGCACGGCACCACAGATATACCATACTATACTCTCGGACAGCTATTTCGGAAGAAGTGAAGAGCGCGCGCGCACTGCTTTGATGGGTGCTCAAGATGCTCAAGCGCACGTTAGACCATAGCTTTGACTGCACAGCCGTAGAATGTGGTCGGCAAGTATTGTGCAGTAACTGTGGCTTAGCGTAACTGCAGTTAAGTGTGCCCGTGTAACAAGGGTATAACAGCGGTATAAGTTGCTCATCTAGACTGAGTAACAATGTCGCCATGTTCTGGTAGACTAAACTCCTGCTGTATAACGAACTCACGACGACTTTGTTTTTTGTCTGACCAACTGTAACTAAAAATTTGCGGAAAGATACTTTATAAAATAGTAGGATGAACATGTGAGCTTTCCATGGGCAGATGCCGGTTTTCCGGTGCATCTTACATCGACAACAACTAGATCGATAAAAAAAATATCTAAAACAAAATTATAAAAAAATTCTACCGAAAAATACGGGGCACAGGCTTGGTAATCAATACTATCGAGACGCCTTCTTTTCGTGTCTTTTTTTAATTTTTTTTTTTTTTACCGAGTGGTTTCAATAGATCGAAATCACCTTAAAAAAAATAAAACGTAAAAATATGTTCCGCGTGCTGTCACGACGTTTTGCTCCCGCGAGTGTTTAGTCTAGCTTTACTTGGTTCCATATATTCTTCGAGGGTTCGCTCGTCTTCACGGCACGGCTCATGACCTCTGCCGGAGTCGGGAGGGCCCCAGATGCGGGCGCACGTGAACGTTGTAACCTTACACCTGGTTATGGAGCTCCGCGTTGTGTTTTTTCTTGTGCATGTCTGCTTTTGGGATCCCTACTTCGGAGGTAATTTTGCTCCGTGTATAACTTCCCTGTCTACGAATGTGCTTTGTATTGTTTATAGCTGATCTTGAGAGTTTCGTTCAAAATGTGTTCTGCTTTATGTATGCCCTTGTTTCAGGAATGTTCCTATTTGCTTTGGGCTCCGAGCCTTTTAACTGGCTTTAAAAAAACCTTCTGTGATTGGTTGCCAAAGTGGCTCCAGACTGCTGCTAAACCCAATATAAGCAGCTGCCAGAGGCCCCCGCCCCCTCCCTTATCCCCCTGCCTACCTTGAGGCCCTCCAGCCAGAGGGCAGATATTCAATAAACGTATTAACCAACCAAATCATCGGCGTCCGGACACCATACCGTAAACATCACCGAACATCACCCTGCCTCTGGAGGCGAACCTGCACGTCCGACACCCCTTCAGCCGTGGAGTCTTCCGCCCACCGACTCTAGAACTTGGCCCCCCTTACGACTGTGGAGGAGTTTGGCTCGCCCAACTTTGTATGGAGCGTGTGGTGGAGTTTGGCGGTGGTGGGGGCCCCGCTGAGCGTGGGGTCGAGGAGGACGGCAGGGGAAGTCGCCAGAGATAGGAGTATCTCTACGTATTTCTCCCCCAATATTAATTGACGAATTGGCCATATTTGTTTTAAAAGAAGTTATCTCCTATTTCTTAAATAAACCGTTATTTGTTAATATCATAATCGTCATCAACGGAGAAAAGAGAGCCTATTTTCTACGTGACACTATGGTGCTGTAATTCATTGGTAAACGTGTTTTTTTTTTTAATATAAAAAAACACTTGCCTTCACCAAAACTTAAAAATAAAGACTGATTTTCCCATGGTCAGACAAGGAACTAAGCCTTTTTCATGCTCCTGAAAGAAAAAACAATTGTGGGTTTTTTGGGGTATTTGAACAAAACAAGGTATGAAAGCGAGGTCAGAAGGATTTCCCTCCTTCTGCGACCTTTGTTTAGCTCAAACAGCCAAATAGCCGATAAGACATTTTTCCCTCAAAGGCACAAAAAGGCTTAACTACCTCTCTGTCAATAGGAAAATAAGCTTCTTTATTTCTAACTTTTGACTGAGGCCAGCGTTTTCTTTATTATTCTCAAAAAACACGTCACGCCTTTTTAAAGTGCCTTCAATCCATTGAGCCCACCGGTATGCACAATATACATATAATGTGAATTGGTACGTGCGGATATAAAGACATTTTTTTAGAAAGACTATTCACTAGATTTCAACTCTCCGTATTGCAACGATTCACATTAAGAGTTTGACATTAGTACGCCTAAACGATACAAATATAACGTATGGGTTAAATTTAGGGCGGACGCCCTTTGTCATGTATAGCAACGGAGTCTCCTCTAATAACCAATATTTCTACATAACGGCCAATCTGAAGAGATAAGTGAATTCGGGAATGCATGTAATTTTAAGAGCGACAAGTTGGCAGCTCAAAATCTGACACAGTCTGGGTGAACCGTTTTTGCAACGTGAGCTTGGACTGCCGTCTGTTAGTGCAGTAGCTCTGTATTACAATTCATGCTGACAAGGGTGCACTGCAAGACACCGTTGTGCCCCCCCCCCCCCCCCCCTCATTCGAGGGTACAAAGAAAAACTAATAAAGAAAACTGTTGTATATCACAAAAAATCGTGGGCTTGTTCACTAGCCTCAGTCATGGGTGCTGTGAATTGATGCATGAGTGGTGATCCTATGCGTAGCAGGGGAGGGTCTTCTGAGCTAGGTTTATTTAACATAGCTGTATCCAGGCATCTTGACCTAGGTTCCCCACTCTGAAAACAGATTTTTTTTTTTTTGTGAATCGATTGCTCGATTTGAAGGGAGTTGCCCACGCGGTACTGCCAACAGGCCTGGTGGTGAGCCTCCTCGTACACATTTCGTTCATCCCTACTTCCATCAGTTCACTATTTCTTCACTTTGCAAAGCGTCAGTGACTGTAGCGGCTATTCAATTTCAAGGGCGTTTTACGCGTTAGCGTCGAGTGCGACGTAAAATGTTAAAATATAGTTTGTCGCAGCGCGAGCTCTATCGCAGCGCATAGAGATGGTCATTGGTCACAGATTCTAAATCTGGTATTCTAAGACCACTGAAAGGCGCGCGTGATGCGCAACGGTGCGCTTGACATTCAGGACTTTTAGCAAGCTGTTACTGTGTTCCGCGTACCGCAGTACCGCAGCCTTTGAAGCATGATTTTAAGCGCGCGCCCTGCGGTCACGGTATATCACCCGGGCGAGCGCTTGCTTCAAAGGCTCCGGAAGTGCGATACCCGGAACACGGTAACGGTTTGCTAAAAGTCCCTATACAAGAGCCCTTACGACGAAACGATCGGTACGGGCAGGTGCGAGACGCTACGACTGGTTGCTGTAACATCAGAGGCCAGATTCACGAAGAGCTGAGTTTACGACAACTTAGCTAAGAAGTTCGTAAATTAAGAACATTGTAAGATGAGAAATCGGTATTCTAGAACGCGTTATTAAAGGAGAGGAGGAAAGCGACGTTCTCCCACGGAAAAAATAGAACATCCGGTACTGCTGCTATGGCGACGGCGTCTTAGGCAACACGAACAACCAATCGGAGAGCTCGGCATGGTCCGGAGGAGTTCGGAGCACGTGGATTTGTAATAACAAACACAAGCGGCCTTTCCACCACCGCTTGTCTGGGGTTCGCATCCGTGCAGTGATATATCGACGCTAACACGATTTAAGCGCAACGGAATGACGAGGCCGGGATAACCGCGATCGCTACGAGGTTAACACAACTGTCTTCGTTGGTAAAAGACGGTCCGTGCCAATCGTTTGCAAAGCGACGTAGATAGAAAAACACCGCCGGGGCGTTTTTCGCAGCCTCGGAGATGCAGGACCGAGCCGACGTTAAAAATGATGCGTTTGAACTACGAGAGCGCCAGCAAGAGCCACGCAGATACCTGTTCACACTCGGAGCGGACGCGCGCGTTTGATCGAAGTTCTGGATTCGCGCTCTTAGTCCGCGTCTTGGTAAGCGCTTCGGGACCGATTTTTTGCGATTGCAACTCCATGCTGACGTGACACCCGGCAGAGGAATGTTGGACAGGCATCGCGTAGCTCCCAGGAACTGTTACAGCTCGACAGCCACGTACCGTCGTGTCACAATAAAAATGGCATACTAATAACAAAAAAAGTGTACATACCGTGTTGCGAAGGTAATCCATACGGTGTTTATTTGAGCTCTATATTACATAAACTAAGGAGAGAGAGTCAATGATACACACCTTTCGACGACAGCGTTCATCACCGCTGCCTCGCAACACAAGGAGATGACAAAGGGAAGAGATTGACCTCTTAATCTAAAATTGAGTTCAGCGATCATACTATTAATACGGAAAAGGTTTACATGGGTCGCGCGGACATATTCCATTCAGCAAGCCAGCCGGTCATGGGTAGCCGTTTTTGGCCAAAGACCGTCGGAGCAACGCTGCGCCGGTGCAGGTCGGAGCGCCTGCTAGACCTATACGGAGGGAAAGCCGTCTGCTCTTTGGCGCAGGTCGGTGCCGTGACGTCACATCGCCGCGCTGTGATTGGAGGATGGCTACGAGCGGGAGCTCGGAGAATCTCGGGGGTAAACAAAGCGGTCTTTCTGCTCTCTGCAAGTCGTAGGAATGGCTGCCCCTTTGCCATTTCTGCGGCTTTCTGAAATACACCGCTATTTCAAGGATGAGGACGTGGCCTTCGAAAAAAGAGAGCGAAAATACCTCGAAGGGTACGTTCTTTCGTTTGACGCGGAAGAATTTACCCTGAGAGCACATGTACAAGCCTCATTCAAAGACTGCTCCTACCTGGTAAGGCTCAGTCTTTCTCACGGAGGCGACATCTTAGCTTGCTAGTGCGAGTGTCGCCGTGGGGCAGCCAAGTGCAGCCACATGGTGGCCACTGCCTTGTACGCCGCGCTAAACGGCATTTCAAAAAGTGGAAGCCGTTTACAACCCCCTGTAACGCCGAATTGGAGCGCAGCTCTAGAGGAGAAGGAGGGAAGGGTACTGAGGGACACGTGTTCTCGGGGGGGGGGGGGGGTCACGTGACCCCTCCCCGAGGGCACGTGATCTTGGTGGGGTCACGTGGGGGGAGTCACGTGCCCCCTCTGAGGTCACGTGACCTCGGGAGGGGTCACGTGACCTCGGGGTGTCACGTGACTCCCCAGGTCACGTGACCCCCCGTCACGTGATCAAAATTTCCCCGCTAAATTTAGCGGGGAAATTTTTCCGCTAGATTTAGCGGGGAAATGTTTTCCGCTAGATTTAGCGGGGAAATTGTTTCCGCTAGATTTAGCGGGGAAATTTACCCGTAATGCACCGCGCGATTACGCCGACGGCGACGGCGACGGCGACGCCGACGGCGACGCCGCTCAAGCCGGAAACGGGCGCCTAAGAGCTGCGCTCTAAAACGGACCTCCCCCAGCAGTGGCTACGGCGCCCGAAGAGTAGCGCGCCACGGCAGGTCGCCCTCTCGGGTCAGTCAGCTGTGCCGCTTGTTATTTTGTTCTCTTCGCGTTTCATCGCTAGGGGCTCATAAGCTCTTAGAGAGCACTTTGGTTATTGATCAATCGCACCCCGTTGCATACAGCGTCCCACATAAAACGATAAAGGGGATGGCAGCTGATATGCTTCGGGAAAGAAGCGATCTGTGAAGGGCGATCGAGTGAGTGTTCAGTTTTCGCCGGCGCTGGTGTCGTCGCTCGCTAAATCGCTTACATGCGGCGATAAGAGTCAGTGACGAGCGACGGAGATTCCTCAGTTTCTCGTCGCGTCGCTCGGTTCTGGATTTCTAGAAAATATTGCTCATCGCATTGGTCGCTTGCTTCCGTCGCATTCATGCGGTTTGCTTCGTTGTGCGACTGACCGAGCTACAGCGGATTCTTGTCGCCGCCGCTTGTCTCGTCGCTCGCCAAATTGCTTACATGTGGTTTATACACGAGGCATCAACATGACAGTAAAGTGCTATGTTGGTATGATTTTTATCTGTAGCTGAAAAATAGGACAAAGTGCTTATATCATAATGTTCACATTTACTATATTATGCAGTGTATGTCTGCAAATACTTCAGTTCGCTGTGCTCCCTTATTCCAACAGAAGCACACTTCCCTGGCAGTGCCACAGACTACCGGGCTACAGGAAGGGCCGTCTGCGAAGAAGGCGTGGAGGTTCTCTGCAGCGCCCTGGCCACATGTCCAACCAAATGGGTCGTGCAGAGGAGTTCTGCTTTGCAGCCCCCATCCCCAACAGAGAAGTTTTCTGTGGCCTCTGTACTCGCGTCAGGTGAGTATATCACCAGCAAGTGTTCCAAAATCCGTCTTTGGCACATCAGAACATAAGGGGGGTGTGTCAATAAAAGGACAACATAGATAACGCGTAGGCAACGTGCAATGACAAGGCAACCAAGCGCACGCCGTCATTGGTTGTGGTCGGGGGAACGAAAGGCATGTGGACAGATTGAGGAACATTTGCGATTACGGAAATCGAAAATGTTCCGCGGCTACCCAATAGATGGTGCCAGTGTGTTCCCTCGTCGTAAGAGATCATGAGACTGCACTAGATGCAAGTGTGTGAACCAGCCTGGAGGCACAAGTTGTTCTGGCTATCGTTTATCCATTTTTGCTTTGAAGCAACAAGTTCTCCTTTCCAGGAGCCGACTTCTCGGTGACCACAGACAACCAGGGGACCATCCGCGAGATTACGGTCGGGCAAAGGACCAATCCAAGCTGGAGCCACCTTCGGAAGTACCGCCTGACAGCTAGCAACTTCGGTCGGGTCCTGGACAGCTGCAGGCGTAGTTCATTCCCGCCCTCTCTCTTTAAGACGCTGTTCGGTAAGATTGCATCAGTTTGCAAGTATTTACATTTCAGAGTTTGGTCAGTAGAATAACTGCTGCATCTCCTCATAATTTGGGCAAGGTTGGTTACATTAGCCCCCTCCACCCCACCCTTTACACAGTCTTCCAGAGCCCTGCACGTGCCAGCTGTTCTATCCCACTCCAAACTTTCAGTCTCGTACCTTTTGCTCGAAAATGCAATTCTCCGCTGCCAAGTGTCCACCATTCATGAAGGCTTTTTTTTCTGTAATCAAATTTTAAGCGTCCCATAACTTTCGAACATATATTATAGTGGTTCTCACACTGGTGTTCATGGTTCCCCAGCAGCCCTCGAGAGTGGTCAGGGGATTCTGCACCGATACAAGATATGCCCTGATGAAACATAGAATATTAACAAGGCGAGGGAGCGGTTTCGCAAGTCCCCGTTATGGTTGCGTTCATGTAAATGCAGACGTAGCCATTGTCAAATTTCGCGACTCCAGCGAAATTTGGGGGGCGCTCTGGTCAGGCAAAATGGCGGACGAAAGGAGGTTGTTTTCGTCATTCAGCACGCAGACCACCATAAATTTCTTGCACTGCTGCGAAAAAAGCAGTGTTACATATAAAAGCAAAGCGATTTTTCGACGGTAGAAACCTTCTTCTAGTCAGTACATAAGAATGACACGGCGGAAGCATAAAAATAGTTACTGGAAACAATGTTTGTTTCTATGCTGCCTATGAGAACCAAGCAGCGATAGCAGACGATGGAGTCGAAATTACCTCCTTACCTGGGCTTCTCGGCGTTGCCGCTACGCGGCGTCAATTTTGCTGAAGTCGCCAATACTCAGGGGTGGGTACCCATACAAACTCTGAGTGGGTCAGCGGGTCTATGACTGCCAAAAGCTTAGGTACTGATGGGGCATCAATATACCTAGCTCTAATTTAATTAGTAAAATTTTGAATTCGCTGGTGCTGATCCTCATGGAATCAGACACCAGGGAATCTAAACTCGTCAAATACAAAGTTGGGGCCGAAGTTCACAGAGCGTGCCGATTGGACTATCACGACGATGACTTCGCGCTTTCTTTGCCAACGTCCAATCGGCGCGCTCCACGAACTTTCGGTTCCAACTTTGTATTTGACGAGTTTAGAGCCCCAGCCACAAGTTGACCAGAAAGGTTTTATCTAAATTCATTATGTGTGAAAGCGAGCACAGTGCTCAGGCATAAAAGTGGCCCGTTTAACTACTGAAACTGCTCTCTTTACAGGAGAGTACAACTTCTCAACCAACTGTGCAGTAATCTGGGGCCAAGTTCATGAAGAGGAAGCTCTCCTCAAGTACGAACAGCACAAGGGTTTGACGACCACTAAGTCAGGTTTGTGGCTCCACGAAAGCGGAGTCCTGGGTGGGAGCCCCGATGGGTTGATTGGTACAGATGGCCTTATGGAAGTGAAGTGCCCTTGGACCTGGAGGGACCACATGATTAAGGAGGCCGTTGGGGCCAAAGACTTCTGCGTTGACACCACAGGCTCCCTAATCACGTCGCACCCCTACTACCACCAGATTCAGGGGTGCCTCACTATTACAAGGCGGAGATTTTGTGATCTTGCACTGTGGACAAATAAGGATCTACACGCCCTGCGTGTCGAAGCAGACGCCATGTGGGGCCAGGAGAAGCTGCCACAGCTCTTGAAATTTTATTACAATAGAATGCTACCCCTTGTTAAGGGGGGGCTTGGCCTCTGAGGTTGGTAAAAACAGCCTGAACTTGGAGAAGAAACGTAGAGAGAAAACAGGAGAGCTGAAGACAAGGAAAGACAACGGAAGAGATGAGACGAGACAGCCTTACTGTCTCCATCCTTCCCGTTTTCTCTCTACATTTCTTCCCCAAGTTCAAGCTGTATTTTCCAGGTATGGACCAAAGCTCAACTCATCACCATTATTTGCACCAGTAGTGTACGCATTGTCGGAAGGGCCACTCCAGATTTCAAAGGTTTTTGTTTCGTTTAAGGAATGATGCTCAACATATCGTATATACTTCCACGGGCAGTGAAATCGTGAAAGTGGTTAGGCCTAAGGACAGCCGCATCACTTCCTGTGCCGAGTGAGCTTCATAAGGCACTTGAAAGCCACTGACAACCCGCGCCTCACGGCGGGAAGGAACTGGGACATCACTGCCTGCTGCGATTGATCAGTGCCACGCCATTAACCAATCGCATGAGGCGGCAATGGCCCGGTCCCCTCGTCCTGCCGTGTAGCTTAATGCCCTAGTGAACTCCATACACTGCTTACTCCGAAGGTTCATACTTGTGGGTTTCATTTTTTGCTTCGGATGAGCTTGATTCTGTCATGGTCATGTAAACACAACTGCATTATGCATGCACACTAAGAACCCCAGGTTAGCAATTGTGATGCTTCTAAATGTTGAGTGGCCAATTTGGATTTTACTGACCATGTCAAAATGAAGCACATTTTTTGGGATGGAGTGGCCCTTCAAATGTTTATTTTTTCCTTCAAACTTGATTCCTGCCAAAGACTACAGCCTTTTTTTTTCTACGGAAAATGTTTGAGTAGCAAGTAGAGACATAAGGTGACTTTGCTAACCATACTTTGTACCAGTCATACTAGTCATACTTTGCACTAGTCATAGGTTAAATATTTAAAAACCTTGGATTACAAGTTTCCCTGAACATTTAGTTTGTTTTTTTGGAGCGAAAAGAACCACGTGAGCTGGGCACTGGCTAGTTGCGAGATTAGCAGCTGCAAACAACCGGTTATCCGGCCTTGGCGTGTTCGATAGCACACACCTATTTTAAATGATTTGCCACCAATCAGCACCCGGCGCGCATGGTTTTTCTTGTCGCCAGCATGATGCGCGCGCATAGCTCCAGACCGCACAGTCCTGTGGCTTCGTTGGCTGTTTCCACCATTGTACATATCATACTTCCTCTAGTCATTTCAAACAAATGTGAATGTTCAGTAATATTGCGTTTATTTTCGTAAACTTACAAAATTTCCTGTGAGCGTCTTCGTAATTACTTTTCATGCACTCTTGAAGCAAAATAAAACCATTCCATAGAAAGTGCTTTTCTGTTTACATTAGTAAAGCCTAGTGCAGTGCATGCATCATCAAACAGTGAAGGGTGACAAGTTAGCAATTTACCACTTGAACATGCTTGGCCCAAATGTTAGTTATTCGAGCTGATACTAGTTGGTGCACCATCCTAACCACATTACAGCCTACAGGAGGCATTGGTTGTTGAACTGTATAGCACAGGGGTGGCCGAACCGCGGCTCGCGAGCCGCATGCGGCTCTTTGCTTGTCCAAGTGTGGCTCGTGGATCCCTCGTAAGAGGACCTTTCCGCGTTTCCCCAGGGGAAAAAAAAAAGAAAAAAAGAAAGGATTTCAGAATAAACCACACTACAGCTTGCAGTTTGGCAGCCTTGTACTCCCATACGTACAATCGTACAACCTTGTGCCCCCATACGTACAGTCAGACTCCGAACAAAAGTTAAATTTGCACCCCCCCCCCCCCAACACTTCCCGCGGCTCTTAGAAGTTCCGTGGTTTTGGTTGCGGCTCTTAGGCCAGGCCAGCCTGGCCACCCCTGGTATAGCATGAACACTCAATAACCACTTGATCCTAATTTGCACGGTTTAGAGTAATGAATTCCTGTACCGCTTTCAGCAGATAGCTTACCCTGTTACATGTCAACGGAATGTTATGAATATTCACCAACATTGCCTTTAAAGTTCATCCCGCTATCAATACAGCAACTGACACTTCAGGGAACTCTAAACAATTGGAATCTTACAGTAAGCTGAAGCAAATTTTCAGAGCTATTGATTATCGCTGAGAACATATTCTGTCGTCGTCCAACTTCACCAATAAAATGCACTAGCTACCTTAAACATTACATAAAATAATTAACCAGAGGCACGAAATATACAAACATGCAAAACTTGCACAATTTAAACCTTAGAAAGAAAAGACACAAACACAAAGCTCCAGGGGTGGTGGGTGCAGCTGACAATACTTTGCAGCGACAAAAAAAAATGGAGGTGAATTAACACAGCAGATACGGTGGCACCCATGAAAAGCTGCTGTGAAGCATCTAAATATATAAAAAGCATTGCAAAAAAACTGGCAATCAAGCCACTTCACTTGCAGGCAAGCCATGCTGCCACTACTGAGCAATAATAAAGCTCTGCAGGTTAGCCAGGCAGCTACATACCCGGACGAGCTTCGTTGCGAGGGGCCTTTTGTGAGCTGGCAGCTTTCGCAGCACTCTGTAAATTATGACACGTTGGATGGCCCGCTCGACGTGCACCCTGCAGGCAGCGATCTTCTTACAGTAAGACACTTCGTCTTGTCTGAACTGCCGGTTCCCTCGCAAAAAACGGTGGAATATTTAAGGAGGTCCCGCCTGGCATTATGTCGAAGATGGTAAAG
This sequence comes from Ixodes scapularis, assembly GCF_016920785.2. Taxonomy (NCBI): domain Eukaryota; kingdom Metazoa; phylum Arthropoda; class Arachnida; order Ixodida; family Ixodidae; genus Ixodes; species Ixodes scapularis. The sequence goes on along the minus strand of NW_024609846.1, from coordinate 72,123,297 downwards.
CCTTTGTCTGCCAGGATCAGGTCTCCTGTGGTCAACCGGTCAAGAATGCCGCAGTCTTTCACCACCTCCCTGTCACTAGTGGAGCCAAGGTAGCAGCCACTCGTGTAGATTATTGCCCCGTTCGGGGCGACTGCTACAAGGAACTTAACTGTGTTCCTTGACTTATAGTTCGAAAAAGTTACACCTTGAGAGACAACGCTGCCCCTTGGGATTTCGACTTCGATTTCTGAGCAATGGATGCTTGCCCGACAGTTGCGAAAGTCCTTGAAGGACTTAGGCATCTCTGATACTGAGTATGAGCCTGTGGGAAAATTTTTGTCCATAATGCCCTCAAACAAGACCTCGTAGAGGACATGCAGAAATGTCATAAAGACATTCTGCACAGTCGTGCGGCTGACACCAAACCGGACGGCAAGGTCGTCGTCTGGAACCCCGAGCTTCAGCTTCGTCAAACATAGCAGCAGATGGTTGGCACGTGTCAGCCTAAACACGTTTGTGCCGCTGTAATAGTTTAGCTCAAAACGGTCAATTAGGCTAACAAGCGCTGTGAAACTCGATGGTGGAATTCCAGTGTACATCTGTAGCATCCTACCATTAAGATTTTCTACAGAAAACACTCTGACTTCCAGTGTTCTCACCCTTGTTGTGAGCTCCAGAATTTGAGATGCCATGTCACCTGAAACATAATGCAGGGTCATGAAACACTGCTTTATTACATTTGTGAGGCACACGCAAACTGGCTGTGGGTGTGAGTTTAGAACTGAGAGCTTTACTCACTTGCAAGGTACAAGTTTTCACCTGAATAATCATAGTAAAAAGGCTTGGTTCTTCATGAAGCATTCCTAATTTAACTCCTTATGAAGTTAATATACTCCAAGCATGTTGAATATTACATATTTCTTATTTTATAGCGACAAACCAAATTCAAATTGAAAAAGCGGCTTTTTTTAATGGCAAAAAGCAAATTTTCCTACAAATACTTTGTACAACATATGAACTATTACCAGCGACACGTTAAGAATGTAGTACAAGCTGTGCCTCCAGCCAGGCTTCGGCTACGTGTGCTACAAAGAGGTATAAAACGGAGAAGCTCGCACTGGATGCTAAGCATCTACTGCATAATTAACCTGTCGCCGAGTGTATGGGTTTTGGTTGGGAATAAAGTGCCATGACGACATCTAATCTTATGGCGAGCTGGCATACTTGCGCGGATTTCCTCAACTTCTTTGACAATGTTGTCGGTAGCGGAACACACTGGCCCACAGTCAGCTCTTGCTTCCTCGGTGGCTGAGGGTCATAGGCAATAATCTAGTTATGTTATTTTAGTTCCAACACATCCTAAGTTGTAAACTTGAAAGAACCCAGAATTATGATGGGAATGAAAGTAAACAGTTGTCATTTAGAAATACAACACACCCTACATGTTAAAAATAACAAGAACCTTTGCATCAATTGCATTAACATCATAACTAGGGTTCAGCGTTTTCGGTTTTTATTTTTTCAAAATTCGGCATACTTTTTTCGGTGTTTGTTTCAGAATTCAATTTTTTTTGTGTGTGTCTGTGTATATTTATGCCCACAAAAGCTTACCATCTTTTTAAGTGAATATGAAATAAACACCAACAGACACCAGATCAGATGATCCTTGTAGCTCTGATATTTGTGATCACTCAAATGCTCACTCACAATCACTCAAAGTAGACATCCAGTGTCTCCCTTACAACGAGCTTGAAAACACGCTCATACATGGCGAAGTCATTGGGCATTTCTGACCTCGCATTTTGATCAATGATGAGCACACTAAACCAAAACGTTGTGCTGGCATCCGTGTATCCCATACATTCGGACACGTTTCGATAGACACTGTCGTTCCCCTTGTTTGCCATGGCTCGGCGGTGCGACTGGAAGGTCAAAGTGGCCTTTTTCGATTAACACCGAATTTTAGAAACTGAATTCAATATATTTTTATTGGTTCAAACCAAGAACGCCAAACCTACAAACTGCCCTTTTTCGGTTAAAACCGAATTTCTGAAAATGGATTCGGCGTACTTCTATCACTTTTTATAGGTTTAATCCGAAAACTCCGAAACCTAATCATAACCCAGAGGGTACATGCTCAGAAAAGTGTAGCACACAGCATTTTAGGGGTAAAATGTTACAATGTTTATCCCAATCAGTAAACATATTGTTTATGAGGGGCACATGATGGTGTTTCAACACTTATTCTCTGTGGAATTGACAGGAACTCAAATTTCTAACTAATGGTTATAGATACCTGAAAATAAAATATTTGCACCTGTCGGTGAGCTTTCCTCGTCGAGGCCCTGTGCGCTACAGAAGCAGTCGAGGCACTGCCCAAGAGGATCACAGTGACATGCGCAGCAGCTGACCTCGATTTCTTCAGGAGCAGCTATTTTATGGATTCTGAAAGAAGACACTATTAGTAGACATGTACACCCGCCGGCAATATGAAGGTGAACACCTTACCTGGTTTCTTGCCTGTTTTACGGCTCTCTAAAGCTATATTAACTCTCAACGTCTCAAATGGTACGTGGCTTGGGGTCTAAACTTTGCGTTCCCGCCCTCTTCTGGAAAAGAGCTTGTTCCAAAACTTGCAGGAGCGTCAAAAACAAGAAGAGGGTTGTTCACCTTCATATCGCTCACGGGCGTACACCACTTAACCTTGAAAGTTATGAATGTTACTTCATACCTGCAGGGGCACCCTCTGCATCACCTTCACTGAGAAAACATTCAAGGCACGTGCCCAATGAGTCGAGCTCACACGCAGTGCACACTGCATGTGAATTGCACGTTGGTTCATCTAAAACGGATGAATACACCAAACAATACCCATCAAATTTGACTTACAAGGACAGACCACAAACAACTTTGCATCCAACACTGAAGTACCTTGGTGGGCACCGAATGAAAGGAATGTGTCACCGAAACCGCTGGCACAATTCGGTGACGGAGAGGGCGCGTGTCTCTGGGCTGAGGGCACATGTAGGGCAACGTTGAAGCAAACAGGGACTGTCAGCGAGTGGATTAGAAAGGTGCAACAGTGATAGTCTTTTACATGGAAGACCGAAGTACCTGGGTGGGTGCCGAGTGAAGGTACTGTGCAACCAAAATTGCTGGCACTGTCAATGTTTAGTGCTGCTGAAGGAGCTAGTAGAAGATCCTGGGCTGCGGTGAGATCTAGATTAATGTTGAAGCAAAATGTGGGCCGTCAGCGAGTGGACTGGAAATGTGTAACACTAATAGCATCTGCATGGAACAATAAAGTACCTGGGTCGGCACCGTGCAAAGCAACAGTTGCAGTAATACTGCTGGCACAATCCTGTGACTGAGAGGGCGCAAGCCCTAGGGCTGCGGGCAGATCTAGGGCAACGTTGAAGCGAACAGGGACTGTCAGCAAGTGGACTGGAACGGTGTAACACTGATAGCATTTGCATGGAACACTGAAGTACCTGAATCGGCACCGTGCAAAGCGACGGTTGCAGTAATACTGCTGGCACAATCCTGTGACTGAGAGGGCGCAAGCCCTTGGGCTGCGGGCAGATCTAGGGCATCGTTGAAGCGAACAGGGACTGTCAGCGAGTGGACTGGAACGGTGTAACACTGATAGCATTTGCTTGGAACACTGAAGTACCTGGATCGGCACCGTGCAAAGCGACGGTTGCAGTAATACTGCTGGCACAATCCCGTGACTGAGAGGGCACGAGTCCTTGGGCTGCGGGAAGATCTAGGGCAACGTTGAAGCGAACAGGGACTGTCAGCGAGTGGATTGGAACGGTTTAACACTGATGACATTTGCATGGAGCATTGACGTACCTGGATGGGCATCATACGTAGGGGTGCTGTCACCACAGCAGCTTGTACCACTGGCACTATCATAATATAGTGCAAGGGAAAGCAGGAGAAGACCCTGGGCTGCAGTAAGACCTAGGTCAATGTTGAAGCGAACGTGGCTTATGAGTGAATTGATTGAAAAGGTGTTACTGACAGCCTTTGCATGGAACTTCAAACTACCTGGGTGGTCACTGTGAGGAGTCGCGTTAGCACCGAAGAGGCTCGTGCCAGTGTCACTGGGACAATCCAGTGCAGGAGGACATGCAGGCCCCTGGGCTGCAGGCAGATCTATATAAACATTGACAAGGTAAACACGGGTGATCAGAAAATTGAACTGAAAAGGTGAATCACTGATTAGTGTGGCCTCACACCCTTTACAGTACCTGAGTGGACACCATCTGTTACGGTGTGCTTCCGGATGTCGGTAGAAGCTCCAGCTGGCTGACTGGGACCTAGAAGCGAGCAATGAAGTTAGAAAGTGAGTGGTTAGCCGATGAGGTTGCGGGCAGATCTAGGGCAACGTTGAAGTGAACAGGGACCGTCAGCGAGTGGATTGGAACGGTGTAGCACTGAAAGCATTTGCAAGGAAAACTGAAGTACCTGGGTCGGCACCGTGCAAGGCGACGGTTGCAGTAATACTGCCGGCACAATCCCGTGACTGACAGGGCGCGAGTCCTTGGGCTGCGGGCAGATCTAGGGCAACGTTGAAGCGAACAGGGACTGTCGGCGAGTGGATTGGAACGGTTTAACACTGATAACATTTGCATGGAGCATTGAAGTACCTGGATGGGCATCATACGTAGGGATGCTGTCACCATAGCGGCTCGTACCACTGGCACTATCATAATCTATTGCAAGGGAAAGCAGGAGAAGACCCTGGGCTGCAGTCAGACATAGGTCAATGTTGAAGCGAACATGGCTTATGAGTGAATAGGTTGAAAAGGTGTCACTGACAGCCTTTGCATGGAACTTCAATCTACCTGGGTGGTCACTGTGAGAAGTCGCGTTTGCACCGAAGAGGCTCGTGCCAGTGTCACTGGGACACTCCAGTGCAGGAGGACATGCAAGCACCTGGGCTGCCGGCAGATCTATATAAACATTGACAAGGTAAACACGGGTGATCAGAAAATTGAACTGAAAAGGTGGATCACTGATTAGTGTGGCCTCACACCCTTTACAGTACCTGAGTGGACACCATCTGTTACGGTGCACTCCCGGATGTCCGTAGAAGCTCCAGATGGCTGACTGGGACCTAGAAGTGAGCAATGAAGTTAGAAAGTGAGTGGTTAGCCGATGTGGTCCATCACTTTTACACTGCTTTTCTGTTTGCCACAGTCTGCCGTGCACAGACACAGGAAAAGAGAGGAGTTCTTAAAACTTCAATATAGGCACCGTAAACGCGAATAGTTAACGCCCAATAGTACAAAATACATAACTGCCCCTGACAAAATCTGTACCCACAAAATGCCAAAATACATACTACGAAAAAAAACGGAGCCCGCAGAAATTGCGCTCGCTAACGAAGCTTTGACAGAGAACGACCTCAAACGTCCCACGAACTGCACGACACCGCACAAACAAGCCATCGGTTCTTTTTCGTTCGGAACAGTTCAATTCTGAACCGCATATTTACCACCAATGTCATGTTCAAGTCGAAATTAGAAAAAACCGGCGACCGCATGTTCGTGCCACGATACCAGCTCTGTCGCAATTCTGCGCCGAAAATGCGGAATGTCTACGCCCTGACCTTAATTGAAGAAGGTCAAAATGGCTCGGGAATTCGCGAAGACTACCCTGATCACAGCAAAGGATTAGGAAGACCTCATAGGAGGCAGAGATAGTTAAATATTTGAAGGTAGAGAGAGACTGACAAGGGCAACTTACCGGCACGATTGGTCGGCGCTTTTCTGTGGCTCCTGGAAGTCGGCGTTCCTTTGAGCAGCAAGGTTGGACAAGCACCCTTTTTTAACTGAGGCCTGTTTGTCCTTTCTACCTCGTGATCTTCAAAATGTCTCGAGCAGACGACGGCGGAATCTGAAGGTTTCCAGTTAGCCCTATTTATAAGACGAATCCACTTTTTCCGGAGCTTGGCGTCTCTAGGAAATTTGAAAAACGACAAGCCGTCGTACATGCACCCAGTGCATCCAAAGACGCAACACGTCTTCATTGCCTCCTGTGAGGGAGGACAAGGGGTACAAAACTACTCGATCCTGGCAGTCCAGCAATTATCACTAACCTGCAGTAAACAAAGAACCAACTCGAAGAACTCAGGGACGACGGTACGGCACGGCCGCCATTACCGACGCCGATGTTTGTTTACCCCCCGGCCTCCCCCGACATATGCGAGGGCGGCGCTTAGTAAGAATCGTCATCCACCTCCTTTTCCGCCTTCGCGCCTCCTTTCCCAAGCGCAGAACACGAAAATGAGCCCACTTGCGAGGCGTATATTCAGCCGAGCTGGCTTGGTCGGTCGTATCGTTGCCGTTGTAGCTTTTACCGGGTGTTTGGGGATCCAGCGTTCATGTTCGTCGTGGTCGGTTTCAAATACTTCTTTCTTTTTTCTTGCTGCTTGAAGTCAGGACGCGCGAGAAGAGCACGTAGAAAAACAAATATTCGTTGGTCGTCGCTACCAGTTAACTGAACGACGGTGAAGGCCACTTTGATTTGATCGTAAAAAGTGCATATGACAGCTCCGGAGCTGTCGTAGGATTTTGCCGTAACCTGCGCAAAACTTACGATCATTTTGTTTCGTGAATACGAATTCGTTCTTACGTTTTATCGTACGCACATCTTTGGCGTAAGATAGTTTTGTGAATCTGGCCCCAAATGCGCTGTTCCAGGGTAGCGCCAGGGCACCCACAACGAAACTGAATCTAATCTCGCATATGGAGTTACCATAATATCTCGATGGTCTTGCATCAATCTTCTGAATAAAAGTAAAAGGGATATAAAGACGTATTTTATTGCTAATAACCGTCTGACAAAAAATAGAAAAAACCTTGATTAAAAAGAATCTAAATGCTTCTATGGAGGGAACAAGGGAGTCATTGCAAAAACCGCACCGCCATCGGCATCACATGGACACAACGGCTGTGTTCCAAATCTTACCCAAATGGATCCGAGTTACTCCGGCGGGTCGTGTCACGTGACAACGCCGATTGAAGAACGCTGGACGCGGGTAGGTTTTGGAACGCCAAGAACAAAACCCTTACCCTGGAGTAAGATCGAGTAAATTTTGAAACACGGCCAACGTTGCATGGACGTGGTTGATGGATGACCGCGTTTCAAAAGTGGTTACTGCGCGGGCATCTGCGATGGGCCGATATGAGTATAAAAGCAGCTACAGTCTCTCACCCTGGCTCTTTTTACAGTATTTCGTGCTATGATTGTGTCTAGATACCTCACCGTGCACTTTGAAAAAGTAAGTTCGTCGCGCAGTCTAACATAGTCCAGCCATTGCGGCGATCGTAGACGCCACCCTTGAAAACTCGTAAGTGGTCAGGTTGCAGTAATACTCGGTATTGGCACAGTTTGCGTGAGGGACGACGAATTAACTGAAGATTACAAAATTACAGAAATCACGAGGCGCGGCAGACGCCACCAAGGGCCATTCGCTAACCCGTCATTCGCTCAAATGAGCGCCGCTATTCGCTAAAGTGTCATTCGATCAAACGTAAGGGGCGCGGCTTTATTCGCTAAAACGTCATTCGATAGAGTGCCTCCCAGACAGAGTCACGCTCACATTCCCGAGACCGGCCCTTGAAACATCGGGCAGGTGGTGGCCTCCGCAAGGCGCTCCCAGCACAAAAGAAACGTCTTCCGGGAGCCACGAGACGATCTGGGACCGCCAGCCCTCGCAAGGAGAAACGTTGGTCTGCGTGTGTGTATGTGTGTGGGGGGGGGGGGGGGGGGGGGCTGTTGGTGTTGTGCTTCAGTACCAGCGGCAAGAGCGTCGAAACCTTTCATCAGACACTGGAGCATCGCAAGAGCGGCTGCGGGTTGCTTCATTTCCCCCTCCCTGAAAGAACACAGGGCAATTGCACCAGTCCTTCCCGCATTTCGAACACCACCTGACCCCTCGAACTCCGGGGAAGGCTTCTTTCTCTTAGAGGGCCTTCTCGCCCTCGGAGGGCTATATAAAATTGGCTCGGGGAGTACAAGGACGAAGATTAACCAGTGGACCATGCCACTTGAATATTCACTGTACATGAGAGTTCTACTTAGTAATCTCACTCCAGCTCTGTATCCTTGGGGCTGCGCGATCAGCGAGCAACAGACCGAGGGGTACCAAATTGTGTAATATGAGCCCGCTGCATAACCTTCTCTACAGGTGGAAGCCTCGTAGCCTAGTATATTTCAAGTCGTCATCGCTGAGAGAAAACAAAGCAAAATAAAAGATGTAAAGGCAGGCCCCTTTCAATATCTGGCACTAGCACTCCCTCGTTTGCAGAAAGTTCCGCGCAGACTAGGGTCCCCAGTGCAGACTCGTCCTTCGGTGTTGTCCCATTTCCAGTTCCGTGCCCAAGAATCGTAGAAAACAATACCACCGTGTCATAACAAGGGTGACGTGTATTGGAAATTCGATTTTCTTCAAATTTTGATTTTTTTTCATCAAAACTTGCTGTTTCTTGTATTAATTGTCGGTGTCGGTCTAAATATCATAATTTATCAGTGCTTATTTTAATGAAAATAGGACACGGGGATGGCATTGGCTAACCTCTAAGTAACGTGGGCGTGACCCGTATACAAAGAAAATGTTTCGGAATAGTCGACAGAGGGAAACAATAAAAATTTATGTAGTTAAAAATATATAAAAAATAACCTTGCTGATTGTGCTTCAACAGTGTCGAAGTTTTTCCAGCCGTGCGGAAAACCTTCTTCCCCGTCGACACAAAACAAAATTTTGAATACCGATTTTTTTTTTTTCGTTAGGCTAGGAGTTTTTTTTTTTTTGTTTTTCGGGAACTTTTTAAGTTCCGAGGTTTTTGGTCTTCCCCGAGTTTGATAAAATCCGCACGTGAATTTTAATATTTTATTTGTATTTAGCTGAGCACAACACATTATGCTTATAACACGGGGAAGACATGAAAAGGCAGACTTCTCACAAAGTGAAATTCAGAATTGAAAAGCATAATGTTTCAAGCGGGACATGTGGTACATCATGGCCCATTTCGGACAGATCTGTTTGGTGAGGCACGGCAAGCAGTCGTCGGCCTCTAGTACTATATTGCTAGCTGGAAGTTATAATGCATTTCTATAGGCATTCGATTGAGATTGTAGCCATGGATAGATAAAAGATTCGTGGTAAGGGGCGAGGCATAATTGACCAAAAAAAATGCGAGCACTATCTTAATTTGCGTTTGCCATGAACTGCATCCTCCGCATCAACCACGGTTCAGGAAAGATCGCATTTCGGATTTTCTTTTTGTATTGCTGGATACCTTTCGCCGTTTGAGCAAAATAATCTCAGGCATATCCCCTCACACAAAAGTCAAGTGTATCTCGGTATCTGTAATGTGACTTATAATTAGGGTGTGTACTTTCGGGTGTTCATTTGTAAGAAAAATCGGCGGATGTTTTTCGGTGTTTATTTATTTTCAAAACACCGGTGTATTTAGGTGGAACGTCTCACGACGAGGCTAAAATCGGTGATTATCGGTGAAAGAAAGGCGATTGATCAGAGACAGAGAGTTCCAATTTTATTCACATAGTTCATACACTTCTTCTCTAGGAAGCAACTATTTCTCACACTTGGTTATTATAGTCGATGCAAGCATACCTTCATGCTTGCATCTACACGCAAGGAACGTGCTGCCCTCATGGCAGCACGTTCCTTGCGGTTTGCAACCCGCAATTATCAAAACGCACGGTCCTGTACGACACGGACGTTGGCAGTGTCTTCCAGGAACCACAGCAACCTCTGAATACATGGCTTGCACCAACATCACTTGGCCAGACACAATGAGGAAAAGGCACGTGAGAGCCTATCCTCCATTGCGTTAATTTTTCCACAAAAGGGGGCCATGGGAGACACAATAGGGGAAAGGCATTGAGAGCTTAGCTTTCACTGCGTTCACTAGACGCTTTTTACCCCCAGAAAGGAGGGCGGACTGGCGCCACCTGCAAGCCATGTATAAACACTGGAAGAATGCAGGATCCACGAGATAACACGTTTGACGAACCTCTACGGGGAAAGGGTTTCGCTAGGTCGGAAACTAGCAACGACCGGTGTTTTTCGGTTTTAACCAGGGCGAAAATATCAAACCACCGGTGTTTTTCGGTTTTAACCGATTTTATATTTTAGTCACCGACGGATGTTTATCGGTGTTTTTCGGTTAAAACCGGAAAATGCACACCTTACTTACAATACATCTCTTTTAGTACTTGTATTCTCAAATATGTTTTCAAGTATCTGTGTAGAGTCCTGAGTGAGTTAATTATATCAGATAGAAAAAAGCACGACTTTTAATTGAGTGAAATTATTTCACAGAAAATGAATAATCTTAGACATAAATTAATATACACTGAACATCACCCGTCCTAAAATACGAACACCCACCAATTCGGGCGTCGTATTAACACCACAAATAAATAATTTTTGAACTGCAGCTATTGAAGTGAAATCTCGGTCAGGCAAATGCTTGCCTCTTTTCAGAAATGTTTGTAGGCATGACGTTGTTATGGTTTAGTTAAACTTGCAGTAATCTAAAAATATTGGCATTTTGTGTCAAAAGAGTCGCAAACAATTAGTTTATTGTTTGTCCACCAATTCTATATGTTACAGTGCATTACAGGGATACTAGCTACTTTATACAGATGACAAGCCAGAAATTAGATTTCTTTACTGCAGTTGTGAAAAATGGTAACTCACACTTTTTACCGTTCTTTCTTTTTTTTTTTTTTTGAGGATGCTTTGAAAAATAAAAGTCTTTTCTTGGCAAGAAATAGTACAAAATGATTTCTTAGTTAAAAATTGTACGAAAAGCGAAGCACGGAATGAATACATAAAGTATATTTTGATGCCACTAAAGGCATATACATATTCTTTGGATGCACACATATTGATGGCCAGATTGTATATGCGGCAGCGGTGGAGATCAAATTCGCGAGGAGAGCACCTTGAAAACCGGCAGTACACTAGGAGTATAGGGTGGTTCAAGTCACCAGGCTCGATCTAAAATAGACCGTAAAAATCGACGCCTGCACGTAGCCATCTAAACTTTTCGTCAAAGGTGTATTTCACAGGTCGGTATTTTCTTATAAAATTACAAATCGTAGTTCTCTTTTAGTAAGAACTAGGGCCCAAAAACTTGCCGGGGTCTACGGCGGGCGGTGACCAAGACGACCAAGTCCAGTAGCCGGGTTTGTTTGGCGTTCGTATTGATAGATGACGTCGGGAGCAGATTCTGAAGGTGCAGTCGACCAGCGAAAGATAGCAGACGACGACACACAGACGAAATCCGTTGGCAGCAAAAGCGCCGCCGATATGCAGACTCGTTCGTTTACTTTAAGCTTTGTTTTTATTGTTCGCATTTATTTTTAACCGAAGGTACATTTCAAAAAAAATTATATTCATTTAAATAAACCACGATGGTCGCGAGCCGTCGCAATAAGGAGGTAGCGCCATCTATCAATACGAATGCCAAACGCACCCCGCTACTGGATCCCTGTCGTCTGCGTTGCTGCCCGCCGTAGCTCCTGGCAAGTTTCTTGGCATTATTTTTTACAGAAAAATTGATTGATTGATTGGAGTCTTATGGCGCGAGAGCAACTAGGCCAAAATGCGCCAGGTGCATACACTATTGCAGGAAAAGGGTTAAGGAGAAGACAGAGCTATAGTAGCTGGTGATACAATAAAAGTATGAACATGTATCGTGTAAAAGATATGGATATGAATTTCAGGTAAATATAAAAGTATAAGGAATTATCTGAAAATAAAAAAACATGGTGAAAAAGGAGGGAGTTAAGGGGGGATAGTACCCCGACATGCGACTTCGAGATGTTCTGCCATTATCTCAGCTCCTTCTGGGTAAAAACGGTTTAAACTTTCTGGGCATATTTCGCTGTCCTTCTACCTATTCCAAGCAAAATATTATTTAAAACTATTGAGGTATTTTTTATTTATAAAAATTTGAAATAGAAGTTTTCTTGACTTAGTCAAGGAACATTTAAAATATAACTAATGCTAATAAAACGATGAAACTTCTCTCATACTTTCTATACAATATTGGCATTTGACTGAACTAAAATAATAAGTTTGAAATGCTTAGGTCGTTCAAAATCAATTTTTGAACTTTGATACTTCAACTTAGGTGCTTTCTGCCTTGAGGAACTTGTAAATAAAAAAAAAGTTTTCATGCAAATATTATATTTTTAGTTCAGTAGATGCGCAGGTTATGCAGCAAAACACGAGAGAAATATTACAAGAAAAGGTTCATTTGTTTGAGAGAAAATGTTCCTTATACGAGCAAAAACAGCGTTTTTCACAAATCACTTTTGAAAGTTTAGTTGTTCAACGCTCAGCCTAAAATGCACCTGGTGCGTAGTCTTTAGCATCATTTGCTTCAGATTTCTTCGCGAAATCTTTCCTTGCACTTGCTTTGGCCTTCCTTCTTCGCTTGCTCTGAGCAGAGATCCGAAAGTCACTTTTGACTATTCGGGCCTTGTCCATCCTGTTCAGGGCCACATTACAGAACACTCCAGGTGTGACGCCTAAAGTCTCAAACACTTGCTTCCTTGCTTGGTTGCCATTGTTGTAGAAGCTAACCGCGTCATACACGGCTGCTTTTACTGTGCAAGCGCCCACAAATTTTGTCTTTGGGCACCTGCACCAGATCAGGTTATTCAGGGACTCGTTAGACTTCTGGGTTCGCCCATGAAGCACCTTCATAGAAGCTCCGGTGCTGCATAGTGAAAACTAATTTTTCACGATGTCTTGTCAGTAGCATCAATTAGAAACAACTTTTCTTTCCAGTTGCACTGTTTTTTTTTCAATGAGAGTTGCAATGTAAAGAAAGCTTTCTAAAGCCACGCCCACTTTAAAATGCGGATAGTATATTGATGACACTATTTTTAAAATACTTCTGGTGCTGCTACGAGCGTGCCGTTTGGAGAATATGTTCTGTATGAACCGCAGTATTTTTTGGTTCTAATATTAAAAAAACTATTTTTGGGTTGTATTTACCTACCATCCCCCCTTAAGTATTTAGGAGTCATGCTTAATAATTAAGGTGTTTTCTTTTGGTTAGGAAAGTTTATCTTTCCAGAATTGCGTCGGCATTGTGTTTTTTTAGCTTTCTACGTTTGGGTCGGCGGGGCCAGAGCGGCCGCGACGCGGGAGCGGTCCCCCCGCCGGTCGTTAAGAAGCGTCTCGGGTGTCGGGGGTCTGCTCGGACCGGGACCGAAAGAGCCCGCGCTGGAAGATGCTTGTGGCTTATAGCCGAATGTTCGTGTATGCAGAGGGTTTTGCCGCTTTGTATAAAATTGTCGCTTTTTGCCCGATGCAATAACTTAGCGGTTGGCGCCAGTCAGGCTGGGAAAATTGCAGAGAACAACTCTACAAGTAGTTTGGGTTTGACCGTTAGGACGCCAGGATGACAGCTCGCCGACCATTGGAGAACAGTGTACCACGTGTGAGTGGCGGAATTTGAAGAGATTGGTCGGTTCCTGAGGGGAAAGGAGGCCCCTACGGACCTACAAAAAGAGCGCGGAGAGGATTTTGAGGGATTCGGACTTTGGATTTGATGGAGAGAAATTGGGGACGGGGGTCGAGACTTTAGACGAGGCAGGATGGTTTCCCAAGTTGGGACTTGTAACTAGAGTGTAAATAAATGCACATAGTTCTCGACAAGCAGTGAGTCGACCCGTCACTCAGCGACGTTCGTGCCACCACGCTCCAGACCATCGAAGCGGAACCTGCCTCCCACATCACCGTGAGGAACAACTTTAACTGAGGGGTTATAACAGGTGTAGATAGCCTGTTATTTTAAGAAATTCCAAATCTTTACTGAAAGGTACAAGAGGTTCATTTCCTAGCAAAAATTTGGGGTGAAATGGAAGATGGGATTTAAAAATAGTGGAAAAACATACTTGTCGTTTTTGATCCAAGTACCTACAGTGCCACAGAATATGTAGGACAGTCAACGTTTTGCCACAATGCTCACAGCGCGGGGTATCATCATTACAAAGTAAATATAGATGCGGTAAACGAGTGTGACCAATACGCAAGCGGCACATCAAGACCTCGTGGAACCGGTTCCTCTGGTGGGAACTCTCCCATAATCCTAAACAAGGTTTGATATTGTGTAGTTTATTGTCTGTTTCTTGATTCCATTCCAACTCCCAAAGTTCATAAATTGATTTTTTAATAACTGGTTTAAAATCCTCATAAGGTAGGCCGACCGATGCTTTTAGGCCACCATTAACAGAGGCAGCCAAACTATCTGCTGCCTCATTACCTGGAATACCTACATGGCTTGGCACCCAGCATAGTTTTATATCAAGGCCAAGTAGGAGAGCGCGATTCATTTGAACACGCGCTTGTTGAACGAGGCGATTCTTCGTAACGGTAAGAGAACATAAAGCCAGTAGAGCACTCTGGGAATCTACGAGCAAAATAGCCTTCCTCACAAGGTCTTCTAAGATGTGTTCAAGCACCATGAGCACAGCATAAAGCTCAGCAGTGAAAATACTTGCAACACAGTCAATACGTCTCGCTCTACTAAAGTGTTCCGAATATACTGCGGAACCTACGAAAGACGAGCTTTTGGCCCTGTCAGTAAAAAATTGCACATAGTCATGATTTTTCTCTTGTAATGCAAGAAATTTTTTGAGGGGAACCTGATGGTTAACTGACCTTTTGTTATATTTTGTAAGCGACCAGTCACATGATAATCTTACTGCCTTCCAAGGGGCAACAGTTTGTGTTTCCTTAATCAAGTTACTTTCAGGAAGAGCCAGCTGCAGGGAGGAAGAAATGCTCTGAAGCCGGAAGCTTAATGGGCGTATTATGCTAGGTTTGTTTTCAAAAAGCCGCAAAAAAATGGAGGTGTGAACCGAATTGTTCGATGGATGCATAGGATCAGATTTCACTTTGTACCCATAACACAAGCTAAGATATTGTCTGCGCATCTCTAGTGACATTTGATGTGTATCTACATACAGGCTCGAAGCAGGGGATGTCCGAAATGCTCCTGTGGCAAGTCGAAGGCCAGGGTGATGGACCGGATCCAGCATTTTCAAGACAGATTGCCGTGCTGATCCGCACACAATTGCACCATAGTCCAGACGGGAACGGATCAGTGAGTTGTACAATCGGATGAGACATCGCCTGTCAGACCCCCATGATGTGTGTGAAAGTACTTTGAGAATCTTAGACGACCGCAAGCATTTCTGCTTCAGCTCCTTGACGTGAGCCAGAAAGGTAAGTTTCTTGTCGAAGATAACCCCTAAAAATTTGTGCTCGTATTTTACAGGTATTGCAGCGCTATAGAGCTGCAAACAAGGATCAAGCACCACACCACGACGTAGTGAAAAGGGCACACACACAGTTTTTTCAGATGAAAACTTAAAACCATTTTCATCGGCCCAATTGCTCATTTTGTTTATTGAGAGCTGAAGCTGGCGCTCGCAACTTGAGAGATTGCAGGACGAAAAGGAAATCTGCACATCATATACATATAATGAATATGAAACTGATGGAGGTATCACTGCAGCAAGGCTGTTTATCTTCACCACAAACAGAGTGACGCTCAATACAGCCCCTTGAGGGACGCCATTTTCCTGAGGAAAAACATCCGAAGGTGTGGAACCAAACCTAACCTGAAAAGTTCTGTTAGTCTAAAACTCCCTTATGCAGCGCAACATGCGGCCACGGACACCATGTGTGTATAAGTCCTTTAGAATCCCGTAACGCCAGGTAGTATCATAAGCTTTCTCTAGGTCAAAAAATACCGAAACGCAGTGCTGTCGATGAACAAAAGCTTCACGTATGAAAGTTTCCAGGGGAACAAGATGATCCAATGTTGATAGCCCCATTCTAAACCCACACTGATTGGGATCTAAAATTCCCTCAGTTTCTAAAAAGTGTACTAATCGTCTACTTATTAGTTTTTCATAAGTTTTCCCAAGGCAACTAGTCATTGCAATGGGACGATAACTTGCTGGTAGAGTAAAGTCTTTACCGGGTTTTAGGAGAGCAATTATATGTGCCCGCTTTCAGCACTGAGGAAAGGCAGAAGCCATCCACAAATGATTAAAAAAGGTTAACAAATGGCCTAGAGATTCAGGAGACAAGTGCCGCAACATTTCATAGTGGATTTTGTCAGGACCAGGTGCCGACTGCTTTTTTGACCCAAGGGCCACCTCGAGTTCGCACATTGTGAAAGGCTGGTTGTATACAAGAGTGTCTGATCCTGACATAGGAATTGGGTGCTTTTCTGCTACAGCTTTGAACTTCTTAAATTTTGCCGAATAATTAGATGAGCTAGACACTTCACAAAAATGTTCCGCAAGAACATTTGCCTGGCCTTTCAAGGTTGGCGAAGCCGAGGGAAAACGAGGCGTTCTAAAAGAGAGGTAGTTACCCCGAATTTTCCTCATTCGGTCCCACACCTCTTTAGTAGTGACAAAACTGTTCACCTTGGAAACATATTTCATCCATGAGCTTTTCTTAGCTCGTTTCCTTGTCCAACGAGCCTTTGCTTTACATTTTTTAAACTCTATCTTGTTCCAGACCGTAGGGTAGCGGCAGAAAGTGCCCCAGGCCTTGTTCTGGCGTTTAAGCGTAACAGAACAGTCTTTGGTTCATCAAGGCTTGCAGCGCTTAGGAAGATTTTCAGATGTTTGTGGAATAGAGGCAGAAGCAGCATTTATGATACGGTCAGTAACGTACAAGGTGGCATTTTCCGGAGTCATAGCTAAAAGTTCGGCTGGGTCAAGCACTGCTTCCAATGCAAAAAGAGCCAAGTCAGCTTTGTCTAATTTCCACCTGGGGATACGTGTTGAAAGTGATGGAGGTGCTACAGTACTTTCTAAAAAGACGGGAAAATGGTCACTCCCAAAAGGGTTATCTAAAACCTTCCAAGAAAAACAGGGAAGTAAAGTTGGGGATGAAAGAGACAAATCGATGGAAGTGAAAGTATCATGAGCTGCACTAAAAAATGTAGGATCATGTCCATTTAAAAGGCAAAGGCCGGATGACTATAAAAATCTTTCAATGACACTACCACGGGAGTCTTGGCGAGCACTACCCCACATGGGGTGGTGGGCGTTAAAATCCCCCAAGATTAAAAAAGGTTGCGGAAGTTGCGCTACAAGTCCATGCAGGTCATGTAAATGCAGTGGAATATTTGGTGGCAAGTAAAGTGAAACAAGCGTAATAAGACGGTCAAGAAGAATACGAACTGCCACTGCTTCTAGAGAGGTTGTGAGAGGAACAGGAGTACAGGCAACACCACTCTGCACAACCACAGCTACTCCACCAGAGGAGTTGCTATGGGATGCACGGTCCTTTCTAAAAACCTGATGACGACGTAGAACATTTGTTTGTGTGTCCTTGAGATGAGTCTCCTGTAGGCATATAGCGACAGGTCGAAGCTCATCAAGAAAAAAATTTATGTCATCAATATTAGGGAAAAGACCACGGCAATTCCACTGCATAATACTATAGTTTTTTGCCATTTAAACGACAAAAATAAATATATATATATATATAAGTGACCTAAAAGGGAGATCCGTTAAGGTTTAAAATCTATTTTTACACGTGGGCTACTCTGCTTTTTAGGAGGATCTTTCTGTTTCCAAGTGGGGTCACTGGCAACAGAAAGAGACGACTCCGATCCTGAAAGGGGAGCGTCCTCCTCGGCCCTGGGCCCACTTACGTCCATGGGCTCGTCTGTTGCCGCCGGCAGCTGACCCTTGGAGGTCGTCTGCTTCGGCGACTCCCCGGGCTTCCTCTGGGGAGCAGAGGTGCGAGGGCGTAGGCCTCGGCCCTTAGGGGCCGAAGGGCCAGGTGGAGCAGGGGGGGTCAGCCCCTGCCCAGAGGTGGATGCTGAGGAGGCAGCATCCACCTTACGGTTCGAAAGCGGTGTCACTGGCACCGCTCCCGAGGGCGCAGGAGACCTCGACGGGAGGCGCAGATCGTCCGTAGACGTCTGTGTTCCAGTCGAAACCATTGGCCGTACCGGTCCCCTATGTACGACCTGGGCATACGTGCCTTTGGAAACAAAGGCAAAACGCTTTTTGGCATCAATGTAGGAAATGTTTTCATTAACCTTCAAGGTGAGAATTTCTTTTTCTTGCTTCCATAACGGGCAAGATCGGGAGTATGCTGGGTGTTTTCCTTTACAGTTCGTGCACTGAGCTTCGTTCTCACACACATCAGCGACGTGCTCCTCACTAGAGCATTTGGCACAGGTCTGGCTGCCCCGACAGTTGCGCGACCCATGGCCGTACCTTTGGCACTTAAAGCAGCGCTAAGGGTTCGGCACATAAGGCCGGACACGGCACTGAAGGTAGCCTGCCTTAACATTAGTGGGTAGAGTCGTGGAGTCGAAGGTCAGAATGACATGCCTGGTTTTACGTTCTATGCCGTCGCGACGGATGGTGATGCGTCGTGCTGCAACCACTCCCTGTCCGGAGAGACCTTCAACTAGTTCTTTACCTGTCAAGTCGAGCAAGTCATCGTCAGAGATGACCCCTTGGACGGTGTTCAACTTTCGGTGAGGGGTCACACTGACCTTATAGTCTGAGACAGAGTTCAGGGCTAGGAGTGATTCACTTTGTTTCTTTGTATTCACATCAACAAGGAGGTCGCCTGATGCCATCTTTTTGGCGCTAAAGTTCGCACCAATAATACTTTCAAGCACTTTAGATACTAAAAATGGAGAAAGTTTAGCCAGTGGCTTTTCACCCTCAGCGTGCAAAACAAGAAACTTTGAGAATTTAAAAAGATCAGGAGTCTTAGTCGGAACGTCAAGGACTTCGGTGCGGGTCCTTTTCAGGGCCCGATCAGTTGGTCTAGTACGAGAACCCATAAAGATGGGAAGGAATTTCAGTGCCTGGGTGCACCACCCACCACGGAGCCCAACGAGGGGGTAGGTAATGTGCCATAACAAGAAAGGCTTGGCTGACACAATTACTCTACCAGCGCTGCCCGGGCACTATAACCGAGTGTGGATGCAGGGACAGGACCTGTTTCCACTCAAGGTTAGCCCTTGCCGCCTAAGAAGGTGAAAAAGGAAGGAAGAGAGTGCAGAAGAAAAGAGAGAGAGGTGGAAGGAAAAGTGAAAGAAGGAAGAAGAGGGTAGAAGAGGCGACTGACTGAATCATCCTGGTCGGGCCAAGCCAGGACACCCGTCTACGAGAAGCAGGGGTCGAAGCGGTGTATTGCCTCGCCCGGGGGGCCCCGAAGGGTCCAAACATACCCCGGGCTCAGCTCAACCACCAGGGTCCCCTTTTCCCCGGACACGGGTACGCCACGCACAGCCAGACGTGAGTGGGCGAACCCACATGGCTCGGGGGTTCGTAGTGACGCCACTCACCAAGCACCTACTAAAGTAGGTGCCCCCTGCGTGCTTGTATGGTGGCCCACGTGATTGGGGTCCGTGGTGACGCTACTCACGAAGCACCTAGCACCTAAGGTGCAGGCGCCCCCTGCGGGGCTCGGGGTCCGTAGAGACGCAACTCTCCAAACACCTGCTTTCACAGGTGCCCCCTGCGGGGTTTTACACAAAGAGAGCTACGATTTGTAATTTTACAAGAAAAAAAAACAAGAAAAACCGACCTGTGAATTACACTTTTGACGAAAAGTGTAGTTCACGAAAAGACAAAAAGACGAAAGTGTATTTTATAAATAATAAGGCCTCTGAATTATACCGATCAAAATGTACCTTAATGGTATCTTCGAAATGCGATCGAGATACATGTCTATCTCGGCGTATATATACATTTATAAAATGAAGTTGTACCACAGCAGCAAAATACATCTACGACGTGTCTATCGTATGAGAATACTCTTCCAGGACTACGCATCTCTTTACATTTGCCGTGAAAGTCTAATTGCCACGTTTTTACTATACAATGAAAACGATCATTTTAGTACGAGAGGTTCCAGAATTTGTAATATCAACCAGCTGCATAACCTGCTCTACAGGTTGACGCCTGGTGGCCTGGTAGATCGCAAGTCGCCAACGTTGAGGGAAAACAAGGCAAAATCAAATAGGTAAAAAGGCTGGCCCATTTTAATATCGGGCACTACCTTTCATCGTATCCTACAAGTTTCGCGGAGACTAGGGTCCCCAGTTCAGTCGGGTCCTTCGATATGTACAATTTCAAGTTCCGGGTCCAAGAATCGTAGAGGACAAGGCCGCCGTGTCATATCAAGGGTGCCGCCTGACCAACCCCTAAGAAATACGGGGTCACCCGTACACTT
The DNA here is from genome assembly GCF_016920785.2 of Ixodes scapularis. Classification (NCBI taxonomy): domain Eukaryota; kingdom Metazoa; phylum Arthropoda; class Arachnida; order Ixodida; family Ixodidae; genus Ixodes; species Ixodes scapularis. The sequence continues at coordinate 72,103,013 of NW_024609846.1, read as the reverse complement.
AGGAAACGTCCCGGACGAGATGACGAAGGTAAACAATAAAAACAATAGCAATTAAAAAAAAAAAAAAAAGAGCCCGGAGGCTGTGCTTTAACAGTCTGGAGGATTTTCCAGCAGTGCGGGCTTCATTCTCGGTCAACTCAAAACAAAGGTCTAAATACAGATTTTTTTTTTTCTTCGTGAGGCTTGTATTTTGTTTTTATTCGGAAACTTTCAAAATTTTGGGATTTTTTGTATTTTGTATTTTCACATATTTTTCAAGTATCTGTGTCCATTCCTTTGTGAGATGATAATATCAAGGATGCAAATAAGCACGACTTTCATTTGAATGAAATTAATTCACACAAAATGACGGATCGTAACGATAAGTGAATACTGAACAGCCCCCCTCATAAATACAAACAGCCGCCAAACTTTGACGTCAGATTAAAGCCAAAAATAAATATTTCTCTTCCTGCAGCGATCGAAGCTAGATACGGGTCATGCAAATATTTGTTTTGCTTTCAGAAATGTTTGTAGTCATGATGTCATTATTCTTTAGTTCAGTTCCACTCACCTGAAAAGGCTGGTATTTTGTATCAAGAGTAGTAATGAACTAGTCGAATTTATGTCCACAATATGGATATGTTGAGTGCATTACAGGGACACTGGCTACTCCATACAGGTGACGACCCTGAACTTAGATTTGTACTACGGTTGTGAAATATTGTAACCCCACTTTTTACCTTTTCTTCCCGAGAATATTATGGAAACTAAGATTTCTTTCCCATTCAGGACGTAGTACAAATATGTTTTTCGTTTAAAAACCGTATAAAAAACGAAACACACTTTGGAATGAATACATACAACATATTTCAAGACCAGAAAAAGGTATCTGAAAGAGCTATGGAATGTATAGGGTGTGACAAAAGAAAATTTACACGGTCTTTTTTACCGCAAAAATAAACTAGGCATCACCGAACGCTCATTCTCCGCCCAAAGGTAGCGCTCAAGGTCACAACCAGATGCCAACGTTTCAGCCCGATCCGTTAACTTAATCAAAAGTTATAACTGATTTTCCGGAAATTTCAATGGGAAAATGGCGGCCGACGGAGTTTTCGAACACATGGGGCTCTATGGCACCAGAAACCGAAAACGGGCAAAAATGGGCTCCATTTTCCCATTGAAATTTTCAGAAAATCACTTATAACTTTTGATAAAGTTATCGGATCGGGCTGAAACTTTGTCATCTAGCTGGTTGGGACCTCTAGGTCTACCTTTAGGCAGAGAATGAGCGTTCGGCGATGCCTTGTTTATTTTTGCGGTAAAAAAGACCGTGTAAATTTTCTTTTGTGACACCCTGTACACAGATTGGTGGCCAGACTGTATATTAGGCAGGGGTGGAATTAACATTCCCGGGGAGTCCACCTTGAAAAACAGAAGTTCGCAATGAAACGAAATGGATCAGCGGAACGTGGGGTTTCGCAAATATACATTTATATAAACTATTCCTGGACTAACTAAATGGCAGAGCAATGTGATTATACTCGGAAGAGCAGGGCTCTCAAACACGCGACACGCGGGCCACACGCGGCCCGTGACTCGCTGAGATCCAGCCCGTAGGCAACCGGCTACGAGTCCCGGTTTCCATGCGCTAGAAATGGCATGCGATGATGACCTCCTCTCGCAGATTAATTTTCACACGAAAAGCTAGTCTACCCTTTTAACGTATTCCCATAGCTTGTGATTATCGGTGTTAATTTTCTCTTTCTTTCGCTTTTGATTCTCACCTCTTTGCAATGTACAACAATCCGCAACTATGCTGCAAGCACGAGCTCTCTGTTGAAGGACGCAACTCGGCTTCGGGAACTCTCGATTAGGAGGAGCAACTGCCAAAGCTAAGGCAAGGAGCTCGGGATTCTCGCTATTAAAATATTGCATCAACATTCGAAGACCAGTATTTATTCAGATTGTTAAAATAAAATTCGTCAGTAAACCAAAATGTCAAATTAACATACTTTTTTTTTAAAGACATGAGCTTGGTTAATTTGCGAGTCAATTAAGCTGCGGGAACGACCATGCACTTGCTTTTCTTGTTTTATTAAAAATGCCAGCCCTTTGGCGGGGCGATGTTATTTCAATTCTTCTTATCATATCACGTCAGTGCCCAAATATTCACATAGAGAATTCGTACTTCAAGACGTGGCTTGCAAGACTGTGAATTTACAAAAGACACAAAGCACGCGGTTTTATCCTAAAATCGTTTTAACTACTAGACGTTTTAGGGCCCATGTTTATATTTAAGAAGTGGAGGAAATCACTGTTGAATTCCAGCCCATTTTTCAAGAAATCCAGGATGTGGCGCACAGTTATAGTGTTTTATTGTCCAATTTTGTCCTCAAAATATGTTGACACTGAAACCTAACGCGTGATGCCTGCACCGGAAGGGCAGCCCTCGTTTAACGCCGGAGGTTCAGGTATTACTGACGAAATTTACGTAACGTTTTTGTGTGACAGCGCGTCATTGTTAATGCGGACGGTGTTCCGTTGCGGTTACACTAAAGTGAGAAGTCGCCTTATCTTTTGCGACAATTTGGTTTGCTTTGCTGCGTGATATCACTGAAAAACGTTTTAATCACAGGTGCGAGTCAGGAAAAAAAATATCTCAATATAACTAAATAACGAAAGCTAATGCTTCGACTCGCTGAGAGGCAAAAGTGACGGTAATTTTATAATTAACACGTGACCCTCTAGGGCAAAACAAGGATTGTTCTTCCGCCAGTCACCGCGGGTCTAGTTTTGGTAGCAACAGATTTTTAGAACATGATTTGGCAATGAATAACTCAAACTGTGTGCTCGAAGCAGCATATAAAAGAAGGGGCTGGCTTTCAATACTGAGTGCCTACATTTCTCATGTATAAATGTATAAAGTTAAACACATACCCAAAACGTCTAGTTAAAATTTAATTTGTGGATTTCTATTAATTGGACATCCATTAGTTGCATTCTGTATTGAAGGTATTGCCCGCCTGGAAAATACCGCCAGGCGGACATTATGTGTACAACTCACTTTCACAGACTGAAATTGCGTAGTTTCACGGCTTTTTAGAAAAATCTGTATTCGGTAAAAAAACGCCCTGTATATTGACCAATAAACATACTTGGCTAAGATCTTCACCTAATATAGAGGCCTGACCTTTGCCCAGTTCCGTGCCTGCATACTTCTGTCCCTGGTAACCAGCGCTTTCTCTGGATACAACGTCACTAAAACACTCAGTTGGAATCTCACCCTTGAGACCTGGGTCGCCGGCGTCCACCGATACCGAGCTAAATACCATAACAGCGCCACACATTAGCGAGTCACTGAACGTTCTCAGAATACCGAAACTCTCAGACTCAAAGTGCAAAAATTAGGGGCTAATTTGTTTTTTTTTTTACTGTGGTCACCGTCAGCTTTTAGAAATCATATTTTTGCATAAAAACAAACGAAGAAAATTTTTTATATACTTTTATTGGAGATTAGTACAGATGTTAAACAGAAGGCGAATATTTTCCTTTTGTTATATTGAAACCGATTTGGTCTTTTGGTGTCCTGACTAGCAAGGAATATATGTACAGGGACGGTACTTGCACGTACGGTTCGAAATAGGCCGGTTTCTTTTGTGCACTTAAAAGCTTTTACTTGCTTTTTAGGAGTAGATAAAATTAAAAAAAAAATATTCCTTTTTTTTTTTACGGCTATTTTTAGGAGCTATGCCAGCCATTTCTTGTGGGTTTTAGTTCTGAAATTCTGGGTGTTCTTACATGCTTGTGGTGGTATAGTTTGCGACGTTAAGAATATTGTATATATGCAAATGCCAATGAATAAACAAGTCAGCCGAGTTTGAGTTTAAAACGTTTTCTTCTGTCAATGTCATTCTGTTCCTCTCTCTTCCACTTTAAATTCTTTTCGTTTTCTACCCAGCCTGAGGTGGATTAAAAAAAATGGTAGGCTACAGACGCCGGTCCAACACATGGGGCCTGGCGCAAGATTGTTGCGCGACATCGTCCCGTCGTCGCCTTCGGCTTCCTCACAATACGCACACATTACTTCTTGCGACACTGCGTTATTCCTTCTTGCGGCATCGCCAGCCAAGGTACGTGACGGGAAATTCTTAATTTGTCCAGAGCGTTACAAACACACGTCAATGGGCTTCCGCGTTCCAAGGTCCGACAGTGAAGTAGGTCACTGTTCTGAGGCCACAAAGCTGTTCGTGACCCGAGTGAGTTTTAAAGTATTGATGCACCCCTTTAATATCATTAAGTAACATAGACGGCCACAGCATAGTGAGAACTCGGTGCTCGTCCATAGAGTCTTATGAGTAACGCTGTCGGCGATACAGATGCTTGTCGCCCTACCAGTAACCAGAACAAATTTATGTTTTCTTTTCACGTTTAGGGCGGATGGGAGATTTTGTATTCAAGGTTCTAGCGAAAGAAATATTTAATTACATTTATGTGACGAATACTCTGTGAACGGCCCATGCGTCCCATTAACGTTACGAATAGGCTGTAAACTAAAGGCACCAAATAAGTCCCATATTGGATTAAATTTCAGTCTTCCTGGTCATTTCCTTGACACCCAAAATAATAAAGCGGAAATGCAAAATGTATCATCTCCTTAAAATAAGATAAGCATTAATTTTTCCGTCTTCAAACAAACAATAACGGGGTAATAACATGTTAGATACTTTAAAAACACGACATAATGAGACATTAATAGGCATTTACACGGATATGATTTGAGATAGCCGCATTGCGTATTGAAAGTGATTGCTTCTCTCTCTTACCCCTCCCGTTCCGATGTTACCATCTCCACGAATGGGACGAACACGGCTTAACCCTTTAAATAAAAAGACATTTCACGCACCCTAGCTGCCGTATCTCTCTTGGACTCACGAGACGTGAAGAGATAGTGGACGATACGGGTAGAATTATCGTTGTCAGTGTTCTTGCAACTAATTGACATGTTTTGGACGTAAAAGCGAAAACTCCCTATACCTTACTGTTTTTCCAATTTCCGCTTTGCAGTGCGCACGCAAGAGACTTGAATTCACATTGGCAGTGTGCTTCGTTTGCGGATTTCTGTAGGGCGAATCGACGGAGCTCCAGCCAAAATGTCAGGTTCAACAAAAACACAAAAAATTTCAACCAAGCCGAGGTCTGCTAGGACTTTGTTACGATATAAAGAGCGTTTTTGAATCAACTCATACTTGGTCCAGCAGTACTGATATTCCAAGCGTTGAACTATTCGAAAACCGGAATTCCAGGAATGCGAGCATCAACTCGAATTATTCGGTCAATCACTATATGTAAATCAAAAGTCTGTTGTCTTTGTTGTTGTTGTTGTTGTCTTTGTTGTCTTCTTAATTTTGATGACTGTTTGAACTTATTCTCATACCAGCTCTTGTACAGTGCATCACCGATCAAGACGCGACTGCAACAATTCTAGACAAGTGCCAGCCTAAACACACTTAGATGGGAATTTAATATGTTGTGATTTTGAGAAGTAAAATCAAACGGTTCCACCCATTTCATTTTTCAAAATAAAACCTGATTTTAGTCACCCAGCATACGGTATGTTTGAAGTAATTCAGAAAACCTGCATAATTTAAGTCGAAGACGGCAAAGTCGATCGAACTAATTTCAGAGGTCCTGATGAAATCACTATCTTAACACCCTCGCATGCTGTAGGGATGAGTGATCTAACCTCTCTCCGGAAATCCAAGGAGCAAGTACGTTCGACGAGCTACTACTCCTTGTCCCATTCACCCCCCCCCCCTTCCCCCCGGTAGTCAATAAGCGGCAACGGAACCCACCCATTTTCAAAGGCTCTTGTGATACCGACGTTCAGAATTGAGAAAAATGTTACGAACGCCCAAATCCCAACAACCGGTCAGGGAATTGGCTTCAAACTCGCCCATTTGATGTTCTTTTTGAAGGACACTGTATTGCAATTGTTCAACATCTGTGAAAACGAAATCACTTCCTGACACGTCTTTACAGCTGCAATTTCAGAGGTCCTCGGAAAACCTGAACGACGCAAGCACCAGGTGAAAGACAAACTGGTTCGCTGATTTTATGTCACCACCGAGTCTTCACCTGCTAAATTGAAAACGGTCATTGTCGATACGGTAGGGTGGATGCTGACATAGTGGGGGGAGATCGTATCTGATACCTGTTTAAAGGGGTTGTCACAAAACCTCTTCGCTACTGTTGCGCCAAAATCACACATGACAGTCGAACAGCTTCACGAGCGCACAAAAAAAAAATACAAAGAGCTGCAAATTGCTTGTCTTTTAAAAGCACCTTTCAAATGCTGTCCAGAGATACCCTTTCCAAATGCAGTGCATTTACTAAAACGCCCAGCAGCTGCCACTGGTGTTTCTGAATTCGCATGTGTTGTGTTATTTTCAATGTGAAAGAAATAACTGTCCCATCCCTTACAAAAAAGTGTAATTCTTCCTTGTGGAAAGTCTTCTGAAAAAAGTCAACACAGGTATTAAATGTCAACAGCTTTCCATCATACTTTCTGCAGATTGTATTTGGCTTTTGACTTGACTTCCAGGAGCCGTTTGGCTCAAAGTTCATTAGAAAGGCAGTAGACTTCTTGGCGCCTAGGTGTCAACTTTTTGTTGACACTCCACTGAAAAGCTATACCTTTAGCATACGACAACCTCGTGACTCTCAGGCGATTCATTTTCACCAGACCATTTGTAGTCTCTGTGTTGCCAGAGCCTACAGCTCAACAAAAGTGTTGGAAGCTTACTATGGCTTTCCACTCTCCTCCCTATTGGCTGCAACGAAATTCCGTAAAAAGAAAAAAAAACGCGGAGGTAGGGGCCACTCCGCCACTTCCTCTCACTCCCGTTGATGCTCTAGAGCCTTATATAGCCTACATATTGAAGGAATTCCTTTGGCGGGTGACCACCTCAACAGTTATTAAGGTTCTAAGCATGTGATCTTCTCCTCCGGAGTCCATCAAAGGGAGAACAGTGTTTTGAAGGTCGTGGACGATATCTCTTACTAGAAAGCCTTGGTATATCTAATAATAATTCGGGACAGTCGCTAAAACAACAACCCCAAATACGGCTCCTTGAAGAAATATTATCGCTTCTCTGCATAGCACTAATCAGGACGAAGCGAGTCAAGGCAGTTTCTCCACTTTCAAATAGCTGTTTTTTTTTTAGTAGTTGACTATTTAATATGGTCATTCAAGTCACTATAGTCACTTACAAAGTCAGAACGGCAGGGCATGTCTTTCGAACGCCTTTCGGAAGGCATGGGGCGGGTGCTGCCTGCACACGTCCCATGCCTTCCGTCGTGCATTGACTGCACGCGCGCGCTCGACGTGCACCAACGCCGAAGCGTTGTTGAGGGTAGTAGGCGGCTCTGCTGGTGGCGGGACAACTGAAGCTGCTAGCCGTTCTCACCTTGTCAGAGACTTGAAAAACTTAGCCACTTTTGACATCTGGTCGTGGTGTACAATGTTCAATAAAAAATCAACAGAAAGTCTGTTGCTTTTCTATTGACACTGGCTGTAGAGAGTAAACTGAAAATTTTCAACACGAAGTAAACAGAACGTTTGCAGTCATTCTGATGACACGGTCAACAGAAAGTCAGCAGAAAAAAGTCAACATAAAGTAAATAGAAAGTCAACAGTTTTTCTTTTGACTCGGGCTGAAGAAAATCATCCGAAAAGTTTCAACACAAACTCAAGAAACCTTCTGTTGACCATGTCAACAGAAAGTCAAACTCAAAAGAAAGTAATCAAATTCAACAGAAGACAACACGTTTTCAATAAAAAGACAAAAATTATTTTTATAAGGGTGGGGCAAAGCCGAGGTTGTCTGTAGTCCCCTGTAGCAGAAAAACGGCACCTAAATACCCATGGGCTGCGACGCGTCATGTGGCCCATAGCAACGGCGTCATCGTTGCGGAGGAACCAGCCGAACTGCTGGCGGCGCAGCGAAAGGAGACGCGGGTCTGCGCCGGCCTGACGTTAGGCCTGACGTTAGGCTTATCTTTACGCTTTGAGTTCTAACGTCGTCAGCGGGTACGCGCAGCTGTTTGACGGGAAGCGGAGGAGTGGGGGGGGGGGGAGGGGGGGACGCGGGTACGCGCTGGCCTGACGTTAGGCCTAACGTTAGGCCTAACGCGACGGAAGGATTATCTACTGTCCTTGCATCTCGCTATAGATGGTTGATAAATGCAGAATGCCTGGTTCACGTGGTTGCGTGGGCTGCATTCAGGGCGACCTAGCCAACATACTGATACGGCAGTAACCACAAAGCCTTCAAGAGAACTGTTCGTCCTACACAACATAAGAAACAATTCAAAGCAGCTAATTAGTTAGTTCATTTTGAGTCACCGTTGTTGTTGCTGCTGTTTTCATTTCTGTGGGTGCAATCAATGCAAGCTCCCTCGTTCGGTGGTCATCGCGCCAACCCCAGACAACATCCAATCACGTAAAGTAAAATTGGCGAGCAGAAATACCTAAAGGACCTGTTCCGGCAACTTCAGGATTTTCCCGCTAGGTGCCGTTAGTTTTGCTAGAGTCGAAAATATGCCAATCAACACCTAAAAATAACCCCCCAGCCGGTTTCAACAAAATCTGTTAAAACCAAAACCCCGAATCGCAGCCGTCCTTGAATAAAGAAATATCGAGCTTTACCGTAAATTATATTTACATACAGCAATATTTTATCTGTACCGGGAGCAACCACACTGTAATATTCACGAGGCTGATTTTTTCCTAAGGAATCAGAAGCCTTATCTGGTTTCCTTCCTATTCTTATTGGTACCGGGACATTTTCGAAGTATTCGTGACGCGCACATTCCCATGAGGCTCGTAAATTCTATCCCCGTGTCCTCCATTCTTCAGCGTAATCCCCGATTAACACAAATGTGTTACCAGAATCATATAATGGACACACACAAAAAAAATTCAAAGTACGCGAAAAAAAAAAAAAGAGAGGAACTCTGATGAAATATAATAAACAGTAAACCCCGAAAACTGAAAACCCTACCCAAACTCACAAGCGAAAGAATCTGTTCATCACCTCTGAGTACCGACATCGCACGCCGTCAACAAATCCGAACCGAAATGAACTCTAGAAATGAACCCATGACAAAATGCTGCGTGAGGGGGAGGGGGAGAGGAGGTCCCAGCAAAATGGAAGATTTCGGGGGAAAGGCCAGGCCCATGCCCCCCCCCCCCCCCCCCCCCCCGCCCGCCCCCTGGCTACGTGCCTGCCTTAGGACACGGTTCTGCTAGGAGCGGCGTTCACCCTACCGAAGTAGAAATGTTCCCTCTGCTTTCGGTCCGCTTTGGAACGTCTCTTGCCGTGGGGAAAGTCGACTACCGAGGGACATCTGGCACGCCCCGGCGAAAGACTGTAGATTACTTTGAATCCCGCGGGGATATTGTAACGTGCAGGCAAAGCTCGGTTACGCGAAGCCTTCACTACAATAGGCCTCCGTCAGATTGCGGGCACCTCGGTCGGGATTCAAACACGCCTCCTTGAGATAGCGAGAACACGATGTAACTGTTCTCCTTTTCCCTTTAAGCGCTACCGCAGCAGACGCTCCGATTCGTTGGAATAAATCGGAAAGTGCCAAAGGTGATCGTCACGTCGCTGGCCATATCTGTGTGTTTGCAATCAGCGACTTCAGCAAGCAAGTGTATAAAAAAGCGCAGAATCATATGGGGACCGTGCATGATTGGTCTAGCCCACTGTGGTCTAGCCGCAAGTATCAAATGTACAAAGACGACGAGCGTCGTAACGATGCACATATGGTGCTGCATGATTGACACCATCGGATCGTAGCCTTAGCTGCAGTCGGACGTAGAGGGAAACGGAGTTTGGTGGCCAATATAATGGCATATAAATGAGACATGAATAAATAAATATATGTTGGTTATTCCATGTCAAACGTCCCATACGTTAAGCTCGATCATTTCCGATGCTGAAAACAAAAATAGTGGCTTTTTACCCCAAGGTCTTTATCCCCATGTGGCGGGTTCGAATCCCGGCCGAGGTGACCGCAATCTGACGGAGGCTTATTGCGGAGAAGACACCGTGTAACCAAGCTTTCGGTCGCACGTCAAAAGATCCCCAGGCCGTCGAAATTAATCCTCAGTCCTCCTCTGGGGCGTGGCAGATGCCCGTCGTTGGTTTGGCACTTAAAAATCTCCAAATTTGAAATTTTAGGACCCCAAGGTCTTTAGCCTTTTCCTAAAATATTTTAACCAAAAACTTGTTCTTGTTTCATGGCATGAACGTGGTTCGAATTGTTAAAATGGGCAAAAAGATTAGGCATCATTCAATAATTTAGTAAAAAACAAGATTTGCTCCAAACACTTCATAGTGTTTTTAATGTAATTTGAGCGACATTAAGCTTGCTATGTTGTGATGACGATACAAAATTTATTGTTAAAATAATTTTGAAAAAATATCAAAGGCATTAATATTCACATTTCCCTGAATTTGTCATTTTATTATTTCTTCGCGGCTGAGAATTATACAATTTTTCTACTTGAAAAGTCGTATAACAAAATCCTTTAGTTAAAATAAAATTTCTAAAGTTCTTAAAAAAGCCTGCTTGGCTGCTTAACGAGCCGTTTATTCTACCATGAGGTATTCAAATCAAAACCACATAAAAATGAGTTGAGAAAAATAGTGTATTGCCTTTTATTTCTGTAAGTTTAATCAAGATAATTTGTTTCTATCGCGAGAAAACAAATACTGAAGTTTAGGGTCCGCGTCGCAAGCTGCAATTGTTTCTTACCTCCTCTTCACCGCCGAACACGCCACCTCATACTACAGATGACAAGAAAGCTGAGTGGCTTTACGTGCACGCAAGGCCAATGCTGGTCGGGAGTGGGACTGTCACCGCGGATCTACGCATGCCCATTTTTTACTTGCAATTGACTTACGTATGCAGTCGGACGTAGAGGTAGAAGTTGTAAACAGTGATTGTTTACAACTTAAGACGCGTCGCGGTTTGCCGCGGCCACTTTCACCTCATCCCTCTTTTCGACTATAACTCAAACTATAGCTGATGTGGTGTGATAATAGGGAGGTTTCGTAACTCCCTATTATCACACCCGAACGTCAGTTTCGTAACTCCCTATTATCACACCCGAACGTCAGTTTCGTAACTCCCTATTATCACACCCAGAAATTGAAATGCTGAAAAATTGAAATGCTGAAAAATTGAAATGCCCAAAAATCAAGATGCCGAATAATCAAAAGGCCGAAAAGACATAACGCCGAAAACTACGTAAAAAAGAAATGACGCGCTTTGTGACTACCACTTGTTTGTTTTCCGTTAGATCACTTTCCACTGACACGAGCCTGTTTAACTCGTTCTGCAAAAGCACCAGTATCGGTTTTTCGTATTTTTCTATCTGTCGTTAAGCTAGGCATATCAGACGGGCAGAAGAGCTCTTATTGGTCAGCAGAAAGAGACAGCGCTGCCCAGTGTTCAGAGTACAAAAGCAGCAGCAATGTGCGGCAGTAATAATTTCATTGATTCAGAGGGAAATGGACGAAGACGTGGTTGTGCAGTGCTCTCAGAAGGGAAAAGGAAAACGTAGCTGCAAAGACGGTTATTTTTACGTGCTTGACAAGAAAGTAGGTTCTAGACACTATTGGAGGTGCGAGAAGCGAGGCGGATGCCACGCTAGAGTGACTACCGACCTTTCTGTAGAAGGTACTCAAGAGATCTCGATGACAGTGACTCACGCAAGCCATGCTCCGGATATCTGCAGAGTTACAGTTCTCCGTACTCAAGAACGGATCAAAGCTCTGGCGGAGGCCTAGGGCAAGGCACCCGTGAAGATTGTGCAGCAGGTCACGGCAGATGTAGGAGCGTCTTCAAGGCAGCACCTTCCAAGCAATGAAGCCTTGCGCCAGATTGTGATAAGGGAGAGAAAAGCGGACTGCCCGCACGAGCCATCTGCCTTGCAGGAGCTCATCATCCAGGGCGAGTTCAGAACAACTTTAGACGGCCGGGAGTTTCTGCGGTGCGACTGCACAAGCTCAGATGAGGCTTGACTCCTAATTTTCTTCACGAACGAAAACTTGAGGGAACTGAACCACGCTCCAATGTGGCTCATGAACTAAATCCCAAAAATGTGAGTATAGGCTCCAAACTGGCAGCAACCAACGCCATTCGGTCGTTGCTCCCGTCGTCGGTTGTGCATGGTTGTCTGTTCTACTTGTGTCAATCAGTATGAAGGAGAGTGCAGCCCCTAAGACTGGCAGTGCTCTATAAAATTGATGTAAGTGGCTTCGCCATCAAGGTGAGGCAGCTTGCAGCCCTTTCGTTCCTGCCCGCCGAACAAGTCCGACATGCCTAAGCGCCCTTGAAACCACTCTTCCCGCTAGAGGCCTTTGAACTGCTGCGATGGTAGGAGGACAACCACCTTTGGGAAATCAAGCCGCCGTGTTGCCGGAGGTAACACTGCCGTGGTCATACGAAGTCCACCGGTATTCCCGCCATCCACCTGGAATGTGCTTGCTCTTACTCAGAACGGGTTTCCAAGGGTCAACAACGCCGTTGGGGCATGGCACCGAGAATCGGAGATATTGGTTGGCGGACACCACGTAAAGCTTCTTCCGGCTCATCACCATCATGAAAAGGGAGCAAGCTAGAGTCGAATGCGACATCGAGGGAGCGATGAGAGGCAAATCCCGCCTCTCACAAAGCAAGAAGCAAAAGTTGCGCGAAAATCGTTTGGCAGCTGCTATGGGCAACCGAACAATGAGGACGTTCTAAGCTTTATTCGAGAAATTGCGCACAACTTATGTCTCTGAACTACAATAAACAGGGAATCGCCCTGCCATGGGACGAGATGCGGAAATATATTTTTCCTTTTTTGAAGGCTTGCACCGTGCGAAGGGAAGCTATACTCGCGGCTAACCTTTCATGTTAGCGGAACTTCTCGTCTAACTTTGATCACATTGCCAAGAAAATATATCTTGCCAAGAAACATTGTCTCCCCCTTCCAAATGCTGAGGCCAGCATTTTGACGTTTAGATGCTTTGACTTTTTTTTAATTTTCGGCTTTTTGTATTTCGGGTTTTTGTATTTTCGGTGTTTTAAATTTCGGCATTTCGATAATTCGGCATTTTGATTTTCGGTGTTTTGAATTCCACCCGCGGCTACCGCCTCTGAGGTGGACACCCGGTAAAGATCTCCGATGTGGAGAGGCTGTTTTTGTCTCTAGGTCCCGTGATGTTAGGTCACGTGACATCGATTTTCCAGCCGAATTTAGTGGGAAAACTATATTGGTGCGTAGGTCACGTGACGTTCTTTTCGTTAAATTTAGCAGGAGAACTGAATTGGCGCCTAGGTCAAGTGACGCAAATATTTCCGCTAAACTTAGCGGGTATCCTGAATTTGTCTGTAGGCCCCACGACGTCAGGTCACGTGCCCATGATTTTCCAGCCAATTTTAGCGGGAAATAAAATTGGTGCATAGGTCACGTGACGTCAAGTTTTTCGCTAAATTTAGGGGGAAACCTAATTATTGCATAGGTCAAGTGACGTAAATACTTGCGCTAAATTTAGCGGGGATCTTCAATTTGTCTGTAGGCCCCGCGACGTCAGGTCACTTGCCGTCATTTTTCCCTCCAAACTTAGCGGGGAATCTGAATTGCTGCATAGGATACGTGGCGTATTTTTTTCCTCTCGATTTAGCGGGGAACCCGTATTTGTCTGTATAGTGCCCGTGACGTCAGGTAGCGTAAAATCAATTTTCCCGCCAACGCCAACTTTAGCGGGGAAACTGAATCAATGCATAAGTCACGTGACGTCAAACTTTCCTCTTAAATTTAGCGGGGAAACTGAAGTCGTTGGCGCTCACGCCGTCGCGAAAACCGGATGGACGGGCCCGTAATAGCTGCAGCTGTAAATAGCGCAAAATCATGGTGCATTAACTACGCGTAATTGGTTTAGCTTGAGATATCAAACACACAAAAACCAGGAGCGCCGAGACGATGCACTTTTGGTGCTTAATAATAGACTCCATCGAATCGTAGTGTTGGCTGCATCGTGTAAATGAGACATGATTAAATAAAAATAGCTAGCACACAACGTTCTGTAATAAAAGTTGTATTCACCATACTTGTTATTTATGTAGAACATTTTGAAAAGCTTGATGAAGAAACCGCATTGAAGCGACCCAATTAGCTCACCAACTTTTGGAATATATGCTACTTCGGAAGCATAAATTGGGAACAAAAGATTGCCTTCTACATCTGCATAAAACTCTATGCCAAGTTTTAAAAAGTGATTTAAACAATGGCTAAATAAAGGGGTAGAAAAATTAGGTGCTTCCTAGCTTAAAAGATTTCTCCAAAATAAAAAAATAAAAACAATGCAAAGGAAATTAGAAATACTTCAGAACAACTTGATTAGATTCCTGAAGTGTGGCGATGGAAAGTCAAGATTGTACTGCCACTCGTATCCCGTGCTCCGCACAATAAAAATGGCACTCGCCTCTAGACGTCACTTGCACAGATACTTTATTTTAGTGCGTGTCACGTCTTTTTAAAGCAAGGTTCAATTCATTTGGTGCAAGACTGAACCGAGAATATACAACATTTACACTCAAGGTTAGGGCGGGGTCCTTATTCAACCACAGATCATGCCACTAAATTTCTTTTTTTATTTAAACGATTGACGTCATTTGAATCTTTCTCATTCTGTGCGATGCAGTTTCTCTCAGAAGCTTTCCTATAAAAAGGGACAGAAGTGAACCTAAGTCAGCAGTTAGATACACTTCAGCTTACCATAAGCACCATGACTGGGGTGAGTCTCTTTTTTTGTTGTTTGTTGCACAGGATATACTTTTCAGTATCTTTTTTTAGGAAATTAAGAGTGGTCATATCCATTCCAACACAGTGGTGCTCTGGAAAGTATTTATATAACCTTACAACTCTTTAGAAATATGTACCCTCATGAGCATCTACTCCTGCCTCTTAAAACATTTAACCTCTGTTTACTTTTGAAGAAACCTGGGACCAGACTTGGGAAGAAACCCTTTACAAGTAACGGATCTTTTGTAATGCGTTGCTTGTCGAAAATTACTCTTTTAAGTAATTTTTGACCATGCAACGTTATTTTTTGTGGCAGTAATTTTAATGTAATTTGATTACAAAACATTGGTACGGAATATATTAATTATACGTTATTTTTCAGAAATATATACATAATAAAACAGTGGAACTATATGAGCATGTGACCATCCCCTCAACCAAAGCTCCAAAACGAGCGCTCGCGTCCATGCATTTTTCAATAATGTACGACAGTATACCGCGTTCATGCATAAGCTGACAGTACGTCAAAGCTACAGGCACGATACAGAAGCTTTGAGGCGTTGCGCTCACGGTTCAAAGTCCGGTTTCAAAAGGGAGCTCTCGTAGATCGGTTCCTTACCTCCGAATCCCCTAGCGAATGTACACGCAGCTACTGAGCATGATCACTACTAGCTTTGCCAGCAAAATACCAGGGATCATTTCTGGTTGCCGCAAGCTAGCGGGAGGGATGGTGAGGTTGCTGCTGTCGCTGTCTTGTCAACCTACATGTGAACAGAGTTGCCTACATCCTTACTCATAAATACAATATTTTAATATTTACCAGGGCTACCATAATGCGGGCGCATGACTAGAAATAATGCTATCATTTTTTTTTAAATCAGAATTTTAGAGCGCTGCTCATCGGCGCCCGTTTCCCGCATGAGCGGCGTCGCCGTCGGCGTAACCGTGCTTGTGTTATGGAACGTTTCCCATAATGACGTCACATATGACGACATGTGAAGCGTCACGAGGGTCACAGTGACGTCACAAGGGTCGCTAGGGCCACGAGTGACGTAACGAAGGTCACTCGTGAAGGTCACGACGAAAATCATAACCAGGGCTGGGCGGTATCGCGATACAATGTATCGCGATTGTATCTTAAGATAGTTGGAGTATCTGTATTTCTGCATCGAGATACATTTCAAAAATGTATTTGTATTTCACAAGCGAAATACATTGCAGATGTATCGCTTGTATCGCAATACTTTGCGAGATGTGGGGGTTTCGTTACATTTGTTGTATTTTTTAAGCTAACTTTAAAAGGAAAAAAAAATCTTTGGTGCAAGTTACTTCGTAATTTTTAGTATGAACACACCCTATAACATGAATCATCTCAGTCATCGACATATAAAAAAAAGTGGTTTAAAAAAGGTTTCGGGCAAGAATAGCAAAATCAACTCTCCTTACAACGCCCTCCACACTCTCAAGAAGAAAGGGTGTAACAGGGTGTATCGTTACATTCGTTGTCCCTATAATACACCCCAAAACTTCATTTCGACGTTCTAAGCCCTATAGTACTAGCCCTTAATCGGAAATCGTGCACTATTTCCGATCTAGCAGAGAGAACGCTGTAAAGGAGTTGAGTGAAGAAAAAGTAGTGACCTGTTGTTTAATCTCCCCACACTATGGGCGACTTAGAAGCTTATACTACAAAAGTTTGAGATGCGCCCTCACGGCAAAACAGGATTCATTTCGGGCGGACGTCTTTGGTCAAGCATGGCATGGAGTCTTTACCGTTCTGCAACTCTCTGGGTTAACTGCGTGACACGTTTTTTTTAACGGCATTAATAATAAATAGAGAGTTCGAGGTAAAGGGAAATCATAAAATATGACACAAAAAAGGAACTCAAACATAAATTACCATTGCATTCTCCACGATCTACAACGTCCCCACCTAGCACCGTTTGGTAACAAATCTATTTCTATAAGCATCTGTATCTGCATTCCGGAATATTTTTTCGCCATTTTCGCAGAAGTATCTTAGGGATATCCTGTTGCATAAAAGGCAACTGTATCTCAGTATCTTTATTTCTGCCCTTAAAACACGTGTATCTCAGTATTTGTATTCCCGAATACGTTTGGAGTATCTCTGCCCAGCCCTTGTCACGACCTTCACAGTAACCTTCACGAGGCCTTCACAAGTGACCTTCCTGACGTCACGAGCGACATCGCGAAGGTCACTCGTGAAGGCCTTGATGAAGGTCACGAAATCACGCCACGAGGGTCACTAGAGTCAAAGGTGACGTCACGAGGGAGGAGGGAGCGTGGGGAAGGGAGGAAGCGGGAAGAGGAGGAGAGGGAGGAGGAAGGAAGGAAGAGGGAGGAGAAGGAGAGGAGGAGGAAGGAGAATGGAGGAGGAGGAGAGGAGAAGAGAAGAAAGTACGGAGGTGGAGAACGGGCATATCCTCCTTTCCGTACCCTCCCCTCTTCCTCCTCAAAAGCTGCGCTCTGATTCGGCATTACAGCGAATTGTAAGTGTTGTTCTTTTTTTCAGTCTAAAAGTAAGTTGCTGGGCTAGCTGGTTATCTTTGTTAAGCAAAATTGCGCAATAAAGAGAGGGACATGAACAAGGATAGCACTTATCCTGCTCCCCTGTCTTTTTTGCGCTATTTTATATGGTTTATTATTTGGTAAGTGTGCGTGAAAACTAGCGTGACAGAAATGTGTAACCTAACGAGTAAATTAATTCGTTACTTTTCAGGTCTTCATTTGTAACCATAATCCATTACATTTGAGACTCGGTATTGTGTTATTGTAACCACTTACATTTCAGGGTCGGTAATTTGTAATTGCAATACACTGCTATTTTTCAAGTAGCGGGCACAAGTCTGCCTGGGACCTTGACTATTTTCTGTATGCCCCTCATCTGCAGTTCCGTGCCTGCCTTCTTTTGGCTCTGGCCACCAGTGCCCTCGCTGGCTACACCGGCCTCGGTTACGGCGGCTTCGGCTACGGTGGTCTTGGCTACGGCGGTCTCGGCTACGGCGGCCTCGGCTACTCCGGCCTCGGCTTCGGCTACTCTGGCCTCGGCTTCGGCTACGGCCTTGGCTCTGGCTACGGTCTCGGCTATGGCTATGGCCTCGGCTACGGCCATGGTCTGGGCTATGGACACTCTGCCCTAACTGGCTACGCTGTCGCTGCTCCAGCTGTCACCAAGGTCTCTACTGTCCACCACGCCCCAGCCGTTGCCTCCTACGCCGTCGCCCCAGTAGCCACCTACGCTGCTGCCCCAGCTGTTGCCAAGGTGTCTACCGTCCACCATGCCCCAGCCGTTGCCTCCTACGCCGTCGCTCCGGTCGCCACCTACGCTGCTGCTCCGGTCGCCACCTACGCTGCTGCTCCAGCTGTAACCAGGGTCTCTACTGTCCACCATGCCCCAGCTGTTGCCTCCTACGCCGTCGCTCCAGTCGCCTCCTACGCTGTAGCCCCAGCTGTCACCAAGGTTGCCACCGCCTACCACGCTGCTCCAGCCATCACCACCGTTGCTCACGCTCCATCCTTCGGCTACGGCTACGGCGTTGGCCACCTCGGATACGGTCTCGGACACTTCGGCTACGGACATGGTCTATCCAGCTACGGCCTGAACTACGGTTATGGTCTTGGCACCTACGGAGACTACGCTACCCTCCTCCGCAAGAAGAAGTGTAAGCTATTTTGTTGCTTCGTTCTTGCTCAGGGTTGGAGTTACTGGCTGAATAATTGTCCTGGCTAGAAGTGAGAAACCTTTCTTTAGAAAGTTCTTATTTGAGAGGCCAACGGGGCTTTTATATCCTACACGAATGACTGAGGGAGCTTTACTTGAGCTATCAATCGCGACTTATGAATTCCTGAGGGAGTCAACCCTGGTATTCTCATCTTGATGTGGGTGTTAATGCGATACGGGGTGAGGGAGGAAATGTTGCAATTGAGGTATATTACATTTTATTTTCAGAAATTGTAGGATGAAGACAAGGATCCATAATGGGCAACGAGGAACAACGCTTCATCCTCCAGGTTTCTTTTCCTGTGCTGTTTGTTTGATGGAGTGTGAGTTTCGAATAAATTATATTCACTGTCACGTACCAATTTTCTTACTATTCGGTGACGTCCAATATGGCCAATTCTTAGACAATAGTATTTCCAATTACTTCTGGTTATGAAATATATTGCTCCAGGATGCTAGTTATTTACCCAAAACATTTATATGACATACCTGAAACGGTTGCATGCAGTGTGGAATCCGGGCAAGGGGAAAATAAATTTGAAATGTGAAAGCTCTTTTTTTTTTTGGAGGGGTAGGTAGGAGGGAGGGGCAGGGAAAAGCCCATTTTTTGTAAGAGTGAGATTCAATAAAAGCATGGCGATTTCATGTGCATGATTGGTGACATCAACTCCTTTATTGCTCTGCCTGTTCATGAAGGGCTAGAAGGGTCGCTCGCATTGCCCAGTACGCAAGAATGATGGCACAAATTCGCATTGCGCAGTACACAAGAATGATGACCCCTAAATTGTTACGCACAGAGAGCTTGTGCTCCCTCTCCTTTTAAGACAACGCTCTGTCTTTCGGATATGAACACGTCCACAACTTATAGGAATTTCGTGGCAAGCTCTAATTTTTGCACTTATTTCACCTCCTCCTCTAAAGACATTTTCATTGTTTGCAAAATCACAGCTCAGAGTGCGACCTGAAGAGCCCAGCACGTGCGTCTTCATCGCTTTGGAAAGCGAGCAAATCACGCGCCATACGCACCAACACTCAAAATGGGACCGGCCACACACGCTCTCTTGGAAATAAAGGTCTATACTCACTGACTGAGTGAAAACGACAGGGCACATGTTTCACACGCCCGAACTCCAGCATGCACCCATGGCTTCCGCTGCTCTTTGGTTGCGTACGGACACTCGAGGTGCACGATACACTGAAGCGTTGTCAGAGGTGTGAAGATCACGTTGTAAGCGAAAACAAATGAACTTTTCTGTGCAATTGTCATCGTGTGAGTGAATATAGCTGTCATATCCCGCATTTGAGCCTAACCGCCATCCTTTAAATGTTAGCGCCATTTATTGCTGTTTTTTTTCGATTTTTTTTTTTTTGCAAGTTGCCCTACTTAGTACGGTCGAACTTCGCTTCCAACGGCTTAAAAGCTGTACCTCGAAGGACACGACTTCTGCTAGCCCGTATGAAAATCTTATATCTGGGCCATATCTCGCCATATCAAACATTATATGATTATATACGGCCTATATACAGCGTTATCTGGCGTATATACAGACTTCTCTGGCATATATACAGCCCGATATAGCGTATATACAGACTTATTTGGCGTATATACAGACTTATCTGGCATACATACAGCCTTATCTGGCGTATATACAGCTTTATCTGGCGTATATACAGCTTTATCTGGAGGCCGCTCTTCAATATGTTAAAAAGCTAAAAAGTTAATTTTTTTAGCACACTGTGAATGACTCAATGTTCGCGAGCTAAATGTTAGCACAAATAATCCCAAACTTCAGATTTCACACGCTTAAGTTTGAGATTATTTACGCTAATTTTCACAAGGCTTTCAATGTAGCTTAGTTCTTTCAAAGTGTAAATATTACGCCCGAATAGACGATTTGCTAAATACCCCAAGCGCCTCGGCCTGTATTCGAGTAATCATGGGGAAGGTGTTTCTTCAACTGCCTAGTGATCGAAAATTTTGACCAATTCAATGGTTACACAGTTTTGAGTGTAATTCGGAGTCACCTTGAACAAGTGTCGTATAGAACCCAAGTACCTGTCATACCACTTTTAAAATGTCCCGCCAATGTCAGCACTGTGCACTCTGTCCAACTTTCAACCTGGATGAGCTGCGGACATATTCCTTACATTATTATAATTCTCGTACAGCTTCAAAGACGCTGATATTCAGTTAGAAACGCTAAAAATGCTATAAACAGCTCCGCTGAATCCGAGCTAAATCACGGTTTTGGTTGTGATTTCTCGGCTTTTAAGTAATTCGTGCTAAAACAACAATCACGAGAATGATAATATTGTAAGAGATTTCGGCGGCTCAGTCTGGTTGAAAGTTGGACATAATGCACAGTACCATAAACGCTGCCATTGAAGAGAAATTTTAAAAGGGATGTGACAGGTCTTTGAGCCCTATGGGACGCTTGTTCAGGTGACTAACGAATTACACTCGAAACTTTGTAATCATGGAATTGGTCAAAACTACCGATTACTAGGGCACTGAAGGATCATCGTTTCCATAATTCCTCGAGTGTGGGCCAGGGCACTTTGGAGAATCGTAGACAATAAAAAGATATAAAGTGCTGATTTCAGGCTTGTGTCCTTTTCATATGCCTGGCCAGATCTGGGATTTTCATACCTGGCCAGGGGTATCAGGCTATATCTGGCATTATGAGGCTATATCTGGCAGATATCAGGATATCAGGCAGAAATCAGGTTATATGTGCCAATATTTGATATGGCCATATCTGAAATCTTCAGATCTGGCCAGATATAAATTTTTTGTAAGAGAGGAATAACGTTCACTCAACCAAAGTAGAGGTGTTCCCTCTGCTCCAAGTCGGCCTTAAGACGTTCCTTTCCGTGGGGAAGTCAACTAACGATGGACATCTGGCACGCCCCGATGGAGGTCTGTAGATTAATCGGAATCACGCGGTGGTATTTCAGCATTCAACCGAAAGCTCGGTTACGCGCAGCCTTCTTCGCAATAGGCCTCCGTCAGTTTCCGGGCACCTCGGTCGAGATTAGAGCCCGCCACCTTGATATAGCGAAAACACGAGGCGTCAGCTCTACTCCGCTTCCTTTAAGCACTTTTGTTCTTCTTTATATCCATTTCCCTTTTAAGGGGAGTTACGGAGGTTCTTGAAAAAAATGAGTTAGAAGTGAATTCTAGTGCATTTTGACCCCTGAACCCGAATACCCAAGCTATTTGCTGCGCAAGTGTTGTTAAACGCTAGAAAACGCGAAAGAGAGTTGCTGTACGTGACGTCATCGACGGATCTTTTGGCTGCCCAAGGCTAGGGAGGCGGGGCTTCCGCCCTATTTTGAAATTGCTCTTATGGATCTCTGGCGCGTCGCATTAAAACATAATTGTGAAATCTGTTATTTTAAAGGCCAAGTGAACATAATTCAAGTGTTTTTTTTTCTCAAATGCAGAAGTGCCCCATCTTCCCTTTAAGCACTGCCGTGCAGAAGCTCCGATTCAATGGAGTCAATCGAAAAGTGGCAAAAGTGATCGTCATGGCACTAGCCGTATCTGCGTGTTTGTGATCAGTGGCTTAACCAAGCAAGTGCAGAAAAAAGCGCAGAATGATATGGGGACTGTGCATGATTGGTCTAGCCGCAGGTATTAAACGCACAGAGACTAGGAGCGTCGTGACAATGCAGTTTTGGTGCTGCACGATTGACACTATCGGATCGTAGTGTTGGCTGAAGTCGGTCGTAGAGTGAAGCCGAGTTTGGTGGCCAAAATAATAATAGCGTGTAAATGAGACATGACTAAATAAAGATACATGGGTCACTCTATGTCAAACGTCCCAGGCGTTACGCTCGATCATTTCCGATGTTAAAAATAAAATTCGTGGATATTTACCTTAAAGGGATACTTCAACGAAATTTGAAATATATCCTTTCCTGCTCAAAAATTGGTTGAAAGTGATCCACAATATTCGTAAATGACAATTGCACATTCGTTTTTTTGAGACTGGTGGCTGTATTTTTCGTTTAAACGGCCCACTCTGGAAAGCGCTCGGAGAGCAGCCAGTGGAAAGCAAATGACATACAACGCAATCGTGACGTAGTCCTCAGGACGAGCAAAGCTGCGGCGAGGCGACGGGCGAGGCTGACGTCGAGAGAATAGCCCAGTCATTCCAGCCACCGAAGCGGCTGCTTTTGTACGAATTTTGAGTGACGGGTTAATCTATAATCTTGTAGGGGCACAATAGCGACTTATGTGACGCACAAAAGGGATCCTCGGGGAGAGGGGAGTTCCTCCTTCCACCTCTTCTCTCGTGGTGGCCGGAGGCAAGACAAACGTCGTCACTATCTGCGAAGGTTCCTAGACAGTCATTACAAACGAGACGTTAGCGACATCCACCAGGTGCTCTTTGATAATCGCATAATTCGTTTTAAAATTCCTTTTCGTAGCTTTGTTAACAGGATATTGGCGTGTGTGATGTGATATACTGCTCCTTTGAACACATATAGACCAAAAATAAGCGCCGAAGTTTCGTGGTAGTTTCCTTTTAAGGACTTTAGCCCTTTCCTAAAATATTTTCACCGGAAAAGTTTCGATTGTTTTATGGCGTGAGCATGGTGTGAACTTTTAAAATTGGCATAAAATTAAGCATCATTCAATAATTTAGAAAAAAAAACAAAATTTCATTAAGACGCTTCGCAATGTTTTTCATTGTAACTTCAAAGGGGATTGAGCTTGGTATGTTTTGATGACGATGCAATTTTATTGTTAAGTATATTTTGAAAAAAAATAAACAAATGCAGTAAACTAACACTTCTATAATTTTTCATTTTATCATTGTTTCGCGCCTGACAATTATTCATTTTCTACTTCCAAACCTGTAAATGTATTACTATGAGAAATGTTTTAAGCCATAAAACAAAATACTTTTGCGAAAATAAAATTTTTAAAGTTCTGAAAAAAGATTGTTTTGCTGTTAAAGAACCGTTTAGTCTACCATGAGGTGTTTAAAAAAAGCACAAAATAACTAATTGTGAAGAATAGTGTGTTCGCTTTTATTTCTGAAAGTGTAATCAAGATGATTTTTCTCTAACGCCAGAAAACAATCTTCAAGTTGAGCTTCCACTTTGCATGCTGCCTCTGTTTCTTCACGGCCCAACATGCCACCTGATACTAGAGATGACAAGAGAGCTGAGTGGCTCTACGCGCACGCAAAGCGAATGCTGGTAGGGAGTGGAGTTTTCGCCGGCGGTTCTACGCATGCCCATTGTTTACTTGCAATTGACTTACGTATGCACTCACTGTTTACAACTAAAGACGCGCAGCGGTTTTCCGCGGCTGCTTTCACTCGTCACTTCTTTCGACTGTAACGCAAACAATAGCGGATATGGTGTGATAAGAGGGAGTTTTCGAAGATCCTTTATGCCGTCCCGCAACGCTCTCCGAAACCGACTACTAGATCCTGGTTTCTTCAGTCACGGGAAACCGAGCGCAGGTGCAGTAGCGGCATCTTCGTTGTGGAGAAGAAGGCTTACGAAAACTCCTTGAACGTACGTGCCGCCACTGCGTGCCGGTATTGTTGCGTCCACTGTACCAATGTCAGCTTTCGTCGATCCGAAACTCGTTGGCTAACAGCATCGGCATCACCTGACGGGGACTTATCCTGTACAGGAAACGAGTTAACAATAGAGTAATATCGCTTTAACGCTTAAAAAAAATATCGACGATCGTATATTTTCTTTTTTGGCGAGTGACACGTTGGCAAAACTGCCGACGTGTCACTCGACGCAACATGTCGTCGAGTGACACGTCGGCAGTTTTGCCATCATGTCCCTCGTCAAAAACAGCTGTTGTCCTGTCATGTCTATTCCTTTTATCGTCCTAGTTTTTTTTAAGCTGTCACACCCACCCATGTCAAACTTTTACCAACTCGCCCAGTTCAACATCTAGTTACAGTTTATCTCGCGCTATCTTTATCGCGTTTCAAAAATAGGAGAATTCCCCGTCAGGGGATGACGATGCCGTTAGGCGTCATGTTTCAAAGTGAGGGGATCTGACATCAATGCGATGGGCGCGACGATCAGGAGGATTACTGTGGGGAAAACGTGGGCGAATAAGGAGGATTACTGTGGGGAAAACGCGGGCAACGCGGGCGCGCTCCGCGGGGGATACTCGACGTCCGGCCAGAGGCAAGGGTCCCAGACGGGCGCCGGACTTAATGACTCCCGGCCCCACTCCGGGGGCCCCTTTGAAGAATCACAGGAAGGAGGAGGATGCCAGAAGATGACGAGCAGACGAGAGGACAACACAGACGCATATCAATCGGACAGTGTGAACTTCCATTCTATGTAACTATTCGTAAAATAAAAGTTAATTGCTTAGAATACAATCAGGTATTCTACAATGGCGACCTGGACAACAAACAGTGCCTAATCGGAGCGCCATGAACTCAGATGAAGAGAACCCATGTACCATTACATCGCTCTGGCTGTGTCCACCAAGAGCATCTCAGCCAGACAGAACCGAGAATGTACCATATTTATACTCAAGGTTAGGGCGGGGTCCATATTCAACCTCAGATCATGCCACTCAGTTTTTTTTTTTCTTTACTTAAACGATTGATGTCATCTGAAGCTTTCTCACTTAGGGCGATGTGGTTTCAATCAGAAGCTTTCCTATAAAACGTGATAGAAGTGAACTTAAGTCAGTTGGATAGAGTTCAGCTTATCATAAGCACCAAGACTGGGGTGAGTTCTTTTTTGTTTTTTGCACAGGATATACTTTTTAGTTTTTTCTTCTTTTTTTTTCTGAAATTAAGAGTGATCATTTTCATCCGACCCACAGTGATGCTCTAAAAGTAAACAACCATACTATTCTTTAGAAATATGAACCCTCATGAACATCTACTCCCGGCTCTTTAAATATTTAATTTCTGTCTATTTATTTTTAAAGAAACCTACGCTCTCAAGAAAAAAGGGTGTAAAAAGGTGTATCGTTACACCCTTTGTCCCATGTAATACACCCCAAAACTTCATTTCGACGTACAGAGTCCTATATTTGAACAGATGCCCCCGAATTTTACAAGGGGCTTGATAACGGTGCGATGTAACGTTTTAAATAGCTAAAATACGTATCACAGACCACATAAAGAAAACACTGAGTTTTTGCAGTAGGGCCAAGAGTAATCCAATAATGTTTTTGTAGTCAGTAAACCGTACATTAGCTATTTTAATAAGTTGTACCACAAGGCTATCAAGCCCCTCGTAAAATTTGGGGCCGTCTGTTCGACTATAGGGCTCTGTACGTCGAATTGAAGTTTTGGGGTGTATTATGTGCGACAAGGGGTGTAATTACACACCTTTTTTTCTGAGAGTGTAGGAACAAACTTGGGAAGTAATCCGTTGCAAGTAACGGATCACTTGTTACCCGTTACGTCTTTAAGTAATTTCAAAATTACCAAGTTACTTTTTTCCACCATTAATTTAATGTAAATTCACTAAAAAATATAGGTAACGGAGGACTTTATTTGATATTAAATATATCAACATAATACAGGAAGTCGAACAATATGAGTGTGCGACCATCCGTTCGACCAAAGCTCAAAAATGAGCCGTCGCGCCCGTGCATTTTTTAATACTGCATTCCACTATACATCGTTCATGCATAAACTGACGGTGCGTCAAAGCTGCAGTCACGAGGGTAAATACCTGGGGGAGTTGTATTTGCACATTGAAGTATTAGAAAAAAAAATGTTCAGCCTTTTAACTCTGGTGAAGAGGAAGAGCAGCGGAGCTGTAGCTTCTGTTCTCGGTGGCGGCTTTCCAGGCGAGCGATCTGGAGTCTATGTTCGACAAACGCTTCGTTTCTCCTAAAAGAAACGTAAGTGACGGAAGTGGCGATATCGCGCCTCATTGGTTAGATGCTTTAATAACGAAAGTTCCCCCTTTCGTCATTTGAGCCTGTAACCAAACAGACGCGATATTCAAAAAAGTCAAAAAGTCAAAAGTCTTTATTTTCTCTCCGTTTGGAGAGGGCAGGCAGAGGAAAAAGCAACTCAGTGTTGCTTGACGAGCCTCTGCCCCCCTCCCTACAGCAGCAGAGAAAAAAATATATACACGCACACAAACTCATTCAAATTCACAATCTCTACACCAGTAAAAAGAAAACAAGTGAGCTAAATCCCCTCCCTTCCGCAGCAGAGAAAAAATATATGCACGTATGTACACAAACTCATACAAATTCACATTCTCTACACCAATAAAAAAAAATATTGTCACTTCTGTCACTTTCGTTTATTGTTAGGAAAAACAAAACGTTTGTCGGACATCGCCACCCAGCTCTTCTTCCACAAGGGAATCTGAAGCGCTCGACGCAGTAGAACTTTAGGCGATAGCGGCCTCGAGGCGGTTGCGGAATTATTCGCGCTGCTCCGCACATCGCCGGTTCGTTCCGTTCCCGCTCT
Source organism: Ixodes scapularis (assembly GCF_016920785.2). NCBI lineage: Eukaryota > Metazoa > Arthropoda > Arachnida > Ixodida > Ixodidae > Ixodes > Ixodes scapularis. The sequence continues at coordinate 72,075,976 of NW_024609846.1, read as the reverse complement.
CCTTCCTCCAAAAAAATATTGCCGCCATCAATGAGCGACAGCAGCAACCAGTTGACTGGTGGCCGAGGTCGGAAAGGTTGCCTCGATCTATGAGCGACGGTGGCAAGCTGACAACCACCAAGAACAACACTCTGGTGGACAGCTACCGCCATCTATGAGCGACGGCGGCAACCGGAGTGTTCTGTCGACCACGGGTGTCGATATTTGTTTGGTACCGGACACGATCCAGGGGACAAGATGAGATGTAGAAAGATCTCTTTTTCTACCTCTCTGCTTTTCCTTCGTAATGGTGGCGTTGTTTTTAGTTGTTCAAAATACACGCACGAGACTGAAGCTTCGAAGTGTTGAGCTCACGCTTGAAAAGCCCGTTTCAAAAGGGAGCTTTCGTAGATCAGTTCCTTACCTCCGAATCTCCTAGTGAAGGACGACGCTGCTACTGAGCATGATCACTACTAGCTTTGTTTGCAGAATACGTAGGATCATTTCTCGTCGCCGTTATCTAGCGAGAGGTTTGGTGTGGTTGTAGCTTTCGCTGCAATCAGGGCTACCATAATCCAGGTGTTTTCCAAGACGTCCATTTTTTTTTCTGGTGGCTCAAAGTACTTTGCTGGGCTAGTTGGCTCATCTTAGTTAAACAAAATTGCGCCAAGAAGACTCAGACACCAAGTAAACATTAATAGCACTTGTCGTGTTTTCCTGTCTTTTTGCGCTCTTTTATATATATATATATATATATATTTTTTTTTTGGTAAGTGTACGCGAAAGTTAAGTGAATGCAATTTGTAACGTAAAGAGTAAAGTAAATCGTTACGTTTCAGAGGAAGTGGTTTGTACCGGTATTCTGTCACATTTCAGGCTCGGTAATTTGTAATTGTAACCAATAACAATTTTCAAGTACCGGGCGCACTGTATGCCTTTTATTTGCAGTTCCTTGCCTGCCTCCTTTTGGCTCTGGCCACCAGTGCCTTCGCTGGCTACACCGGCTTCGGCTACGGCGGCTTCAGCTACGGCAGCCTCGGCTACTCCGGGCTCGGCTTCGGCTACGGCCTTGGCTCTGGTTATGGTCTCGGCTATGGCTATGGCCTCGGCTACGGCCATGGTCTCGGCTATGGACACGCTGGCCTGACTGGCTACGCTGTTGCTGCCCCAGCTGTCACCAAGATCTCTACTGTCCACCACGCCCCAGCTGTCTCCTCCTACGCCGTCGCCCCAGTTGCCACCTACGCTGCTGCCCCAGCTGTGACCAGGGTCCCTACTGTCCACCATGCCCCAGCCGTTGTCTCCTACGCCGTCGCCCCAGTCGCCACCTACGCTGCTGCCCCAGCTGTGACCAGGGTCTCTACTGTCCACCATGCCCCAGCTGTGGCCTCCTACGCCGTCGCCCCAGTCACCACCTACGCTGCTGCCCCAGCTGTCGCCAAGGTTGCCACTACCTACCACGCTGCTCCCGCCGTCGCCACCTACCAGACCTACCACGCTGTTCCAGCGGTAACCACCGTTGCTCATGCCCCACCCAGCCTTCGGATACAGCTACGGTATTGGACACCTCGGATACTGCCTTGGACACTTTGGCTACGGACACGGCCTCGGCAGCTACGGCCTGAACTACGGCTATGGTCTTGGTTCATACGGAGACTACACTACCCTCCTCCGCAAGAAGAAGTGTAAGCTATTTTATTGCTTTGTTCTTGCTCAGGGTTGGATTTCCTGGCTCACTGATCCTCCTGGCTAGGAGAAGTGAGAAATTTTTCTTTAGAAGGTTCTTATTTGAGAGGCCAGCGGGGCTTCTATATTCTGAACGAATGACGGAGTGAGCTATACTTCAGCTATCAATCGCGACCTTCGAATTCTTGTAAGAGAGTCTCCTCTGGTATTCTCAGCTTGATGTGGGTGTAATGTGATACGGGGCGATGGAGCAGATGTTTTAATTAACGTATATCACTCTTCATTTTCAGAAATTCTGAGATAAAGACAAGGATCCATAATGGGCAACGAGGAACAAGGCATCACCCTCCAGATTTTGTTTCCTATGCTGTTTGTTTGATGTAGTGTGAGCTTCGAATAAATTATTTTCACTGCGACATACCAATTTTTTTAAATATTTGTTGACGTCCAATCTATGACCAATTCTTAGTGAATTGTATTTCTTTTATGCTCTGAAAAATATTACTTTCGGGCTGTAGTTATTTACCCGACAATTTCTCATAACATACCTGAGATGGCTGTATGCACTGAGGAGTGCGGGCAAGAGAAGCACAATTTTAGGATGTGACAATTTTTCCTTCTTTTTTTCTTTTTTTTTTTTTTTTGGGGGGGGGGGAAGCGGAGGGCAAAGCAAATATTTAATAAGAGTGAGGTTAAAAGGAAGCATGGCGATTTCATGTGCATGATTGGTGACATCTTTATTGGTTTACTTGTTTATGGAGGGCTAAAATGGTCGCTGGGGTTGCGCAGCAGGCAAGAATAATTATGTAAATAATACCTCTGTCAGACGGGCACCTTTAAGGGACCCTCACGCCAAAGGCCTTTAGGATTTTTAAATGACCTTTACGTTCTGCTGTACCAGACAGCGCAACTAATTGTCATTTAGACGATTCTTACAGCGATTGAAGTCTCGTATCTCGGTTTAAACGCATAAGTCATGTTCACACCAGAAAAGTAACATTCTTGCGATATAAAGAATTTTTTAATGTTTTTCTGAAGGAAACAAAGTACTAAAAAAGACAAAATTACAAGTTTAGTCGAGTGATTACAACGAAGTCCACTTCGAACCCAAACAAAGTATTTTTTTTTTTGGCGATTAGCGGCAACCCTGGGCGTCTCCGGCAGCCCGCTTCAGTCCTAACGTTGCACCGTGCTCCCGGTCCTTTCCGTGCTTCTGCTACGCTTTTGCCTCGTTTGATTCGGTGTCGTGCTCGCGCTTGAGGTTCACCGCACGCGTCGGAGGTCCTCCAGACGATCCTCTGAAAGACGTATCAGTGCCCAGGTCGCCTCAACGCTCCGAAGGAAGCACGGCGACCCCTCTCTATACTCGTGGATGCTCCTCTGTCTTTCGACGTATCCCACGGCGCGAGAGTGAGATACAGAAATATATATGTTAAAAAAAACATTAAATATATACAGTACGGATAGTAATATACACAGAGAAATAAAATCTAGATAACTATGGTTGTAAGGAAAATCGAGAGGAGGAAAACCGAAGTACCGATGGGGACGACGCGAGCAGGCGACGACGAGGCCTATGAGATAGCTGGGGCCGTGAGTACAGAAAACTATTAGTAGAGCGAGGTTTGAACATAATGTACGTAATACACGTTTTTTTTTTTTTTTTTTTTTTTACAAATAAAAATGTAAACGCATTCATTTTAGATATCGGTACGATCTTTTATTTTAATTCGCTTCTCTAATGTAGACCACTGCTAACGAGAGTAGGCCTTTAGCAGCCGTAAAGGAGTTGCGGGAACTCAGGTTCACGAAAAGGACCTTCACGCTAAATGCCATTTGAGTTTCCGTGTGGTATGCCTAAATGACGTTTACACTAAAGGTCCTTTGGCGTAAAGGTCATTTTAGGTGCTCGTCTGACAGGGGTATTAGTCTGCAGTGCTGAGTATATCATCCGTAAATCGCAATGAGTTAAAGGACACCACAATCAATTTTAGGCTTTTAATTCTTGGTCTATTCGTGTTTATGTGAGTGGCATCACATTACACACACGCACACACATACACACAAACACAGCAATCTCTTGTTGAAAAAACACGAAAAGGAATTTTAAAAAGAATTAAATGATTAGCAAAGAGCACCAGGCGGATGTCGCTAGCGCCTCGTTTATAATGCCCGTCTAGGAACCCTGACAGGTAGTGACGATACAGTCTTGCCTCCGGTCACCACGAGAGAAGAGGGGAAGGATAACTGCCCTCTCCCTGAGACTCTCTTTATGTGTGTCCCAGACTTCGCTATCGTCCCTCTACAAGGTTATAGAAGACTAACCATTTACTCAAAATTCGTACAAAAGCAGCTTTGGGGTTAGCTGCGGTGGCCAGATCGCTGGCGTGCTTCGTCCGCTTCAGAAGCTGGAACAGCTAGGACATCATATCGACGTCAACCTCCCCGCAGCTTTGCTCGTCTCGAGACAATCTACGTCACAACTTGGGCGGAGGTCACGTGCTCTTTGCAGGCTGCTCTCCAAGCGCTTGACAGAGTGGGCCGTATGTAACAAAAAATACAGCCATCAGGCTCAAAATACAAACGTGCGATTGTCAGTTACGAATATTGTGGATCATATTCAGCATATATCTGAACACGGCGGGTATATTTCAAATTTCATTAAAGTAGCCCTTTAAAGGGATACTGCAACAAACTTTTCCGCGCTTATTTCTTTTTCTATTCGTGTTCAAGGGAGGAGTGTCAAATCAGATATAAAAAATCCCTCTTTGAGCAAGGCAAAAAAATTAATTTTAAAACGAATAAAATGATTAGCAAGGGAGCACCATGGTGGTTGTTGCTAAATCCCTGTTTGTAATGGCAGTCTAGGAATCTTGAGATGTAGTGACGATGCCTGTCTCGCCATCCCGCCAGCTCTCCGGCCACCACGAGAGAAATCAACGGGACTCTATTTTGTGTATCCCAGACGTCTCTATTGTCCCTCCACAAGATTTTAGAAGATTGATCCATCACTCGAAATTCGTACAAAAGTAGTTTTAGGGTCAGTTACGGTGGCCCGATCGCTGACGTGCTTCGGCCGCTTCGGTGGCTGGGATGGATAGGACATCCCGTCGACGTGAGCGTCGCCGCAACTTTGCTCGTCCCGAAGCAATCTACGTCACCACTGCGCCGGATGTCACGTGCTCTCCGCTGGTTGCTCTGCGAGCGCTTGCCAGAGTGGGCATGTTATTACCGAAAAATATAGCCATCAGGCTTAATATACAAACGTGCGATTGCCACTTACGAATATTGTGGATCATATCCAGCCAATTTCTTAACGAAACAGGTATATTTCAAGTTTAGCTGAAACATCCAACAACAGGACATTATAGTCACCCTTATTCTCGAGGCCTGCTCGACTGCGCACTCTCTCCCGCTCTGTAAGGTTGCAAGGTTGTTTTGACTTACAAAGAATAATTTGGTCACTTGGCAGAATGGAGGAAGCGCTCTATTTTTTAAAAGGTTAAAAGCGTCAATCGAAACGCGGACGAAACAAGAACCACGTACAATAAGGACAGGCGCCACTGGCAACTGAATCCACTTAAAGAACATTCACTTAGCCATAGTGTCGTTTACCGTGCCGATAACAGACTATGCACCAATAACATCACGGTAGTCTTTTATGAAGCCATATAAATGAATCAATTTCTTTTCCAGCAATAAAACAGACGGCATGCTAAGACGTTTTCGCCCACATTTTTGGTTAAGAAGGCTTCAACGATTTCTTCCTCCCTCATTTCATTAGCTCTTTTAACAAACTTCGCCCAACCTAAAATCGGTTTGCAACCGCAACGCTTACAATGCTTCGTGAGATGCGTCACCAAATTGTTACACACGGCTAGTTTGTGTTCACTCGCCCTATCATTAAAACAACATTCCGTTTATCCGATATAAAACGACTACAACTAACATAAATTTGGTAAACTGTTCTAACTTTTGCGGTCGTTTCACCTCCTCCTTTATAGTCACTGATTGAGTGAGAACGACAGTGCGTATCTTTCCCACTCTCGAACTCCAGCATGCGCCCATGCCTTCCGCTGTACTTTGGTTGCGTGTGCGCGCTCGACGTGCACGATACGCTGAAGCGTTGTCAGAGGTATGACGATCACGTTGCAACACTCTAAAAAAAAAAGGTGTCAAGGGAGAGTAAGTGCCATAACTTACTCTCCTTTAACTCTATCTGCATGGAAGTTACTCTTTCCCGACCGCTTCTTTCGATGATACTCTCCCTTAACCCTCCCTCGACCTCGAGAGTAACTGTAACGAGAGTTAGTTTCTCCTCGCGATATCACGGGCTGTCGATAGATGGCGCCGCTATGGGTTCGGCGCAAGTTCGACGCTGTTCGGCGCAGGTATTTTTTTTCGTTTTCTCGGGGAAACCTTTTTTTCCTATCCGCTTTTCTTTTTTCTTTTTTTTTTCTTCTTCTTTTCTTTTTTTTTTTTGGGGGGGGGGGGGGGGGGGAGATGGGCAAGGATGTTTTAATAAATGAGTTGGTACAGCCTGCCTTGACGGGTTTATATTTCAGTATTTATTAACTTAATTATTACCTGCGGCAGGAAGATCATTTGAGCGGGGGACACTCCTTTATCCAAGCAATAGGCAATTAATGTTTTTGCTACACAGATATGTTAAACAATAAACATATAGATCAGTGTGTAAACGGGTGTATGAGCAAATGCTGACGCGCTTGTGCGATTATGTTTCGTTACATAAGTGCCTAGGGTTGTTATGTAGCCCAGGGATGTTTTTGGGGCATTGTTATATTTTTGGGGGGTCGTTTCAAGTTACTGCTGAGCCCGACCTCACTGATCGTAGGAACAGGTATATGTATAAAAAAAGGTATTTTTTCCACATTCGCATTAAAAGCAAACAAAGAGGAAAACCTCCCTCCTTGACAGAAGAGGTCGGCTTCGCGCGGTCTATTGCATACGCCACGTGACGACCATTTCATAAAGCGTCACCCTAAACACGGCGTTCGTTTCGAAGCCATGTGTAGGTTCAAAAAACCTATACATGGCGGCAAGCCAGGTTTATGGTACGTGACACTAGGGGCTCCCTTATTTTCACCGTGGAGAAAATAAACGACGGAGCCAGAGCGTTTGGAAAAGTTGTTAGCGATGATTTCCAAACTTGTTATGCGGTCTTTGTTTTGAGTCATTAAATAAACTTGGCTTGACTACTACCTTTTTTTTTCACTGAATATTTACATTTTACTTTCCGAAGCGAGGGAGTCGATTAGTCTTCTGCTCTGTTCAAGAAAAGCTCTGGGGGGTTAAACCTTTAACTCTGCACAGTTTGCTACATCCTTTAACTGTTTTAACCTCACTCTCCGAAGCTCCCTTGACAGGAAGGTTTTCGATATAAGCGAACATTCAAGATCGCTGCTCTTTTCCGCTGTTCATCAAACAGTTCCTAATGTACAGCGGAAGCACCGTGTAGCATTCCGGATATCGATATTTCTGGTACGGATCTCACTGGCTTTAAATATAGATACATTAGTGTGTATTACAGAAGTCTTATTTCGCTGTCCAACAGAGCCACATTTAAACTGCCATTGACGGGTTCACCTTACGTTCAGTTGATTCTACACAGCAAGCGATAGCTCAATTATTTGGGGGAGAACGTAGACTGCTCTATGTCGCCCTACGATATGTTAAAAAGTATGCTAAGCTTCTTATGTTCAATGTCCCCGAGGTACGAAACACGGACGACAGAAGCTCAGTTAAAATGAATGAGCGAAAATGTCTATATGTTCTGTAACTAGCGGTAGCTTCCTCCATCTAGCATGGCCTTTGAAAAAGCCTGTGTCTAGAGTGCCGTGGTACTCTTGCCAAGCGTTCAAGTGCCCACGTCCGATGGCACTCTAAGCACGCATTGGAGTGCCGAATGCCCTAAATGGGCTGTACAGAAGACGTGGGTCAGCGCGTCCCGAGAAGCATAGCCTGCCGCATCCGTGAGCTAAAGAAATCCGATTCACAAAAAATTTTTCACCATCGAAGTGCTTCGGAAGTGAGGGAAGTGTCGCAAGCGGAAATTTAGAGGACCCAGAGGAAATTAGAGAGTAAATAAATTTAGAGGAATTTAGAAGATAAATAAATCTGTCTTTTAGAGACAGCCAAATTTACTTATAAGCTTGGTCTTGGTACCAATCCAGCCAGCTGAAAGTTATGATGTGGAAAGATTGTGAACTTTAATTTGGTCTCCTGTGTTTGTTAGTTACCGAATCGACAACAAACCAGCACCGACCAACCAGCTCTTTTACAACGCAAATATTTTCACGAAAAAACTTTTAAAAAAGACTTAAAAAAAACAAATAAATAAACACAAAAAAGATAGTGTGGAATGGGCATGCTGCGGTCACTAAAGTTCGTTAATATTTTTCTCTTATTTTTTTTGTTTTTTTTTGTTTGTATGGAGCATTAGTGCAAGCTGGGTGCAAGGTGCGTAAGGAACGAGCGAGCCGCCCGTTGAGTCCGGATTCCCTGGATTACCGCCTTCGGAAGCACACGCTGTCCTCAGTTGCCACACAAAGCCTTTGGTCATGGATCGGGGACTTTATCCCCCGTAAGCTGACAGCGCGGTGGAAACTGCGTGCTCGTTAGACCGTTTGACTGTCAGTCTCGCACCACGTGATCACCCCTTCTCCGCATACACACGCGTGGCGAGCGAAATCAAGCGATAGGAGTCAGGCCACTGAATGGTTGGCTAACGCTTAGCTTCACCGCATTGTCAACTTAGAGATGAACGAAATAAGAGCTCACCTCTACAATCAATTTCCGGCCTGTTATCGCCTGACATCACTTTCTGCGCGCGAAACCTCCAACCTTGAAAGCAACAAGATCGTTTTGCCCACGAGCAAGCTTCCCGGAACTTTAGAACGGATGCCTTGCGAACGATGGGGCCTAATGAAGAGTAGTGCTGCCATATTTTTTTTTTTTAATTCTGTTTTTGATTTTACGAACGGTTTCGGAATATATGACCGAATACCGTTTTGGCATCTCCACAGAACTAAGATTTAGTGACACTATGAATGTGTCATTGATAGTAGGTATTCCATGCGCAATTATGCATAAATATATAGGACAACGATAATTTATTTGTTATGTTTGTGAACTCGGAAAATACATAAATGAATTAATTAATATATTTATAAAAGTATCTGTTTCACATTTTTTCTCAAGAAGGTCTTTCTCGCGCGCTTCATGGGTAACAACACAATCATTTAAGTACCGACGTGTGCACTTATATGGCAGAATTTTTTTTATACAAAAGAACTTTACGTTAATTTACCTTAATTACTTTTCTCGATTAAATTTTCCCTATAATAAGGGACGTGCTTAAATGCATATATGCTTCTGTGCAACCCTGCTGTCATTGCTGCCAAAAAAAGCAAACATCTTTTTGATAGGACAGGTCAGGAGTGCTTATATTATAAATTTGAAATAAACACCCGTGCCAAAATCACCGGTGCATTTCCAATGAGAGGGGCCGCCATCCCGTGCTCGCCTGGCGTATAAATGATCAGTGACTCGTCATTCGTAATCTATAGATAGTATTTCGGATGAAAACATTATTTCAAAGCAAATGAGGGCGAAATTACAGTCGATGCGCCATAGTGAATCGTTAATTAAACAAGAGTCCCACCTACATCAAATCTATGACGTCGCGCATAGGCGGTGGAGCAGCCTGTTGAACGGAGCATGGCCGAACGCTTCACACTTCGGAAAATGGGTGCATGCAGCGCGTCGTGCGCGGAGCTCTTGTGTGGAAACGCGTGCTTGTTTACACGCAATGAGTTGGTGTACACTCGATTCAAAGGTCAAACTGTTCGTGAGAGATTATTCGGCGTGGGGTCGGTCTGCCTTTCAAGATTTGCGACACTGGTTCACGCTGTACATGAGACACGCGTAGCTATACTCTGTTTCATACTTAGCGTGCAACGCTGTGAAAGCTACTGGCGCGAGCGCGTGGCTTCGTCTATGGTTTTGTTTGAGCGAGAACGCGTGCAAATGATCAACGAGATCAAGCCCCACGCTCGCGCCAGTAGCTCTGACAGCGTTGCACGCTAAGTATGAAACAGAGTATAGTGCAGCACGACCGCTAACCTGAGGTCGTTAACGTGCATCACGCGCTATACTTAGTTTCACCTCCGAATGAACAGCAGATGCTGTTTCAGTGCTTGTGCACCCGCGAGCGCTCGTGTGCCCGCCGAGGCGTCATCCAAAACAATTAGCTCGCGCTTTTAGTACGTGTGACCAACAATGGTCCATGCTGAGTTGAGACGAAGTATTCCTGGTGTTCATAGCACGTTCTACAGAATGAGCTTGCGCTCCTCGTGCTCCTAGCTCCAACCAGTCGGCGACACGCGCGGGCTAGCGCGTAAACCTCCCTTTGAAACAAAAATTTCTAGCGCAAGCGGTCATTCCGCGAAAACACCTCTGAAGGCTGCACTTTCGTGCCGGTAGCCTTCGCTGTTTAAGGACAAGCCTCGGGCACGTGCAGCATTCGCGCGGAAATATATGTTGGTGGTGTTGTAGTATTTTGAAGTGCAGGAGAAAAGCTGGAAGCCACCCGCATCTATTTCACAAGCAGAGTGCTCGCGAAAGTAGCGTAAGTGCTTTTAACGTAAGCTACCACTTTTAGAAACAGATTGTAATTGTGTGAATACTCTTGATTCTTTTTTTCCCAAAAAAGTGATTTGTGATAGGAGTGATCTCCGAGAATACGGGTCACCAGTGATACCTGTATAGTGCCATATTGGCGTGATATTTGAGTGCTGTGCTCTTGATGGATCGTGTTCCTTCTTATTATTCCTGTTTTTTTTTTCTTTTTTTCTTTTTGCAATTTGAGAACTAGACTTTTATTTAGTTGGACGCTGTGTTTCTCTACCTGTGACAATTTGATGGTTTATGTACGAAATTAGTTCCTAAAATAATGCCCTCTGCACACCGTAGGTATTTTATAAATAAATAGAACAAATAAATATCCGCGGGAAGGGTGCGCTAATAACTGATTGAATAATTTTCGATTATATAGTCTTTCATAGGTTGGCACTTTACGACAGTTAATCATTCAAATATTAAGCTGAGATCTGTTTTTGTAGTGAAGGCAACGTGGAAACCGTTCGCGAGTTTTAGAGATTCGAAGAGCTATCGCTGTAAAACGCCAAACACTATCCAATGTACTTTTTTTTTTTTTTCGGACATGTTGGTTTGAATATATTTACTGTGGCGGATGCTTTCAACGCGTGAGCTCTTGTTTAGTGGGGGCATTCCTTCAGTAGTGCACCCGCTCTCTCTTGCCTCGGTATTACGCAAATCATATGATTAATAACCCCTCCAACTAGCAATCCGGAAAATGGGTTTTATCGACGTGTTTGATCCGCTATGGCAATCAGTTTGTATCAGTTTGTTGGAGGATGCTTCATCGACAAAATCGTCTCGTCGGCACCCTGTGCTGTCCCATCGACGGTTTCATCAAAACGAGCGTTGTATCGTTTCATAACATAGCTTGCTTTGTGGTAGCATTTATGGGCAAGCCCTGCGCACTTTACGCGTCCGTAACGGTCCGCCGGTCGGTAGTTTGTAACCATACAACAGATTGGAGCCACCACGTAACCACAGTGGAAATAGCGCTCCATATAATAGTCACAAGGTCACGTGACTATAATCCATGCGGGCGATGTAAACATCCTCACTGATGAATCCATGAATCCCGAACAAGAGCTCTGCCGGACAAAAGCTTTTATGACCCGCACTAAACCTCAGCACATTTTTTCCAGAGACCCGGATAAAAGTACATTTCACGACTACACATGAGCAAAGGGTGCATGAAGAATTTTTTTTTATTTCATTGCCGATCTTGATATGAGGACCGTATGTTTGTTTCTGGGGGCCGAAAACTGCGATCAGAAATGTCTCGATATGGGCTCATCGGGGCCGCCTAATGGGGCTGCCGATGTCCGCGTCAATGCCTCGCAGTTCTGTCGCGGCCAAATGCATGGGACCTTTCGCTCCAGATTATTATGTTGACTCTATGACCTCGAGAGAAAAGCTTCGTACTCTAACTACGGGTTTATGGACTCCATTTCGTGTCCAGTGAAGAACCCCGGTGCGATTGACAGGACAAGAACATATTCTGAAACGTGGTTATACAAGGACAGCTCTATGACTTTACGACACTACTGCTGCCACAATAACACGCCGAATGCCTCCAACGTGGCACCAAGGCACTGATAGCAGACGATAACGTTGTTTTTGATTCAGAGTTTAGCCGGAAATAACGACAACTGCAAAACGCAAAACGCAAAACGCAAAACGCAAAAAAAAAAAAAAAACGAGCACAAAGAAGTATGAGTGCACACTCGGAGCGCTACTGGCTACTCAATTTTATTTGGAAAACACGAACATATATACACACATTATTATACCTCACCCCAAATGAACCTGATTTTCTTGTTTGATGAAATGAGTGACGACGCACTGATGCAACCGTCATCCTTCTTTACACTGATTTTGAATGCCTCGAAAATTTTACCCTCTGTTTTCGGTACCTACTTGCCCGGAATAGGTATTTTATCCAGCAAAAAATCATACGAACGCTTATCACAGTGGACTGCCAAGTTCCACAAGGGAGACCGCTTTACAGAAAGTTCATGCCCTGTGTACGATCTGGTGGTGCACGAAAGCACCCAATGTCAAAAGCCCGTGCCAAATGCCCCACGACTGACACCTCACCCTTTAGCCCCGCCTTTAAAAGGCTAGCTTGATCAGAAGCCCATGACGCGAATCCCGAGATCACATGGCCGGGTCCTCACCGTGACGGCGGAGCATTCTGCTTTTAATTAAGAGACAGCAAGTGTGCACGCGAGCGTGTGTAACGTAATCATGCCGTCATTTGTAGACCCTCAACGTATTAGCTTAAGACATGGAACAATGCTGGTTGAAGCTCGCACAGGGATTCTGCACGTGAGGCTATAATGCTACACCCGTACGATCGCCCACATGTGGTTGGTATTTTACACTACCAATCTGGCGCAATCCTCATGTTTGCGTGCATGTTTCTTTTTTTTTGTGTGCGCATGTTTTGCTGTTTTGTTTATTTTTGAGCTTCGCTGGTGCTCCAAGGCAACGCGAAAGTGGCTGACGATTTTCTTGAAAATCATATTGCCTCTTTTTATTCGTTGGGAGACATTTGATTTATCATTCTCTTTTTAATGTTGACATTAGGCTTCAGGCTGAGTTCGGAGCGTCGTGTCTGCCAGACTCCTTTTGTCTTCTTGCTAGAGCTGTCATGTCTAAGCAATCTCTACCACATTGGTTTTTTGGATATCCGGCAAGCAGATACCAGCAGAGACAAACGAAAGAATTCGAGCGCCCTTCCCCCGCACGGCGGGAGGGGGGGGGGGGGGGGGGGGGGGGGGGGGTGAAGGAAGGCGCACGCACCGACGGCCTCGAAACCGGAATGCTTACAAGGTCGCTCGGCCTGGTGCAAGACCTCTATCTTTCCCTGGGAAAGGGCGAGAGAGGGTGATGAGAGGACAGTTCCCCACCCGTTTTCCCCGCACTGCCCTACACCATCACCAATATCTCCAAATCTCTTTGTAAGCGGACTCGGCGTCCTTGAGGCGGAACTCCCTTCATTCCTAAGCTGATAGTGCCGGGCGAGCTAAGCGCCAACAGGACCAGTTACCACCTGCCCCGCTCTCTGCGCGTGGTTACAGGAGGGAGCGTGATCACGTGATTATGGACAGACGTGCGATTAGTTCACCGGGCACCCCTCAGCTTCCTCTACACTTTCAGCTTAGGAGTGACGGAGCCCAACCCGCAAGACACACACGCTGTAAAAAAAAAAAAAAGAGAGAAGAAGGCGTTGAAGCGGCGCGCAGCAAAACGCCGTCGAGGCGAGATCTCTTTGCTCTGGCGGCATTTCGCCATCGGAGCGGCGGAGGGAGACGAAAGCCGGTGCACTCAGCTCGCGGACGAACACGTCCGTCACGTGATGTTTACTGGCCGACCATCGACAGCGCTGCGTGCGCTCGCTCGCGCGGGAACCACCACAGGCGGTCCGGATGACAGCTCTTCCATGACTTCGCTGTTGCCGCTATCACCTGTCACCATTCAACCGCACTTAAAAGGTAAGTAGATCATTTTCGCATGCGCCTTTTAGAGGTAATCGAAGTGCAGAAGGAATGAAAGACGCGTAACTTAACGCGATAGCGCGTGTTGTGTCAGGAAACGCGCTCAACCTTGTTGCTTCCGCTTTCCCCACTCAGTCGCACGAGGTCAACGCTTCCTCGCATCAGACTCGACTCGATTGACGTGTGCAGGACAAGGGCTCATTGCCATGGGAGTTTGGTTTGTTCTGGTTTCTTCCGAACACTTCCTGTTCGTACCTTTTCGCTTTCCGGCGCCGTAAGAAGAACAGAAGAAATCAAAAACACTGAACCGCGCTCGTTGAATAATTATAATGGGCGCTCTCGCGCGCTGAAATTTAAGAGAGCATGTCATCTTTTCTTTAGTCTATATATATATATATATATATATATATATATATATATATATATATATATATATATATATATATATATATATATATATATATATATATTTAAAAAAAAAAGTTCTTGTCTTAGGCAGTGGTGTGTTCGTTTCACATCGCGCATCCCCGCTCCGCGAGTGCGGCCACCGGACGGCCATGTTACATGTCGAAAAATTGCCTATTTGGAGCGTTGCGGATGCTGGCGGCAGCGTGCTGAAGATACGTGTTCTACTCGTTCGTCGGTATTCGCCGAAGAAGTTATTTAAAACCCTGTGTAAGCCGTGAGACTTGCCGTTGAGAACACGTGAAAAGTTTTACGGAAGCGCAGTGCCGAAGGGAAAAGACGCAACTCGTCGAGATCAAGTTTACCGCGGCGTGATCAAAGCTTCCTTGGCACGCCGAAGCGCTGCGTCTCTCTGCCTTCGCGCGCTTGGATACCGATCAAGAATCGGCGCCGCGGCAAAGTTTTGAAGGTGTGTCGCGCGTATATGTCATTGCATCATATAGGCTCCTTGCACTGACGTCACATCGCACACATTTCAACACCAAGTAAAAGGAGAAGAGGGAAGCTGCTTTTGTAAGAATTTTGAGTGACAGGTTAATCTTCTATAATCTTCTGGGAGGAGAATGGCGACGCCTGTGCAAATCCGGGAGGCACAAAGGAGGATCCTGATAAGAGGGGAGCTCCTTCTTCCCCTCTTCTCTGGAGGGCAACGGAAATGACGTCCTGTGCAAGGAGCCTATAGGCTCCTTGCACTGACGTCACATCGCACACTTTTGAACACCAAGTAAGAGGAGGAGAGGGAAGCTGCTTTTGTAAGAATTTTGAGTGACAGGTTAATCTTCTATAATCTTCTGGGGGGAGAATAGCGACGCCTGTACAAATCCGGGAGGTACAAAGGACGGTCCTGATAAGAGGGGAGCTCCTTCTTCCCCTCTTCTCTGGAGGGCAACGGAAATGACGTCGTGTGCAAGGAGCCTATAGGCTCCTTGCACTGACGTCACATCGCACACTTTTGAACACCAAGTAAGAGGAGGAGAGGGAAGCTGCTTTTGTAAGAATTTTGAGTGACAGGTTAATCTTCTATAATCTTCTGGGGGGAGAATAGCGACGCCTGTACAAATCCGGGAGGTACAAAGGACGGTCCTGATAAGAGGGGAGCTCCTTCTTCCCCTCTTCTCTGGAGGGCAACGGAAATGACGTCCTGTGCAAGGAGCCTATATCGGTCGGGCACGGAGTTCTGAACCGTCCAGCTGTTCCGGCGAGTTGCTATGAATAAAGGGGAAAAACAATATGGGGACGGTTGCTCTTATGCACTATTAACCAAGTTCCATATCTGCTCTAATGAATCACATGGCAGCACAAATAGAGCAACGCTGCGGAGCAAGTTTGGTTTTTGAAGGCAAACCTACAAGACAAGCGAGAATTAAAATTTTTGAAGCGCGACCCATACGGTCGTGTGCAGTCCCTTGGCCAATCCCAATTAGGCGAGTCGCGCTCAAACGTCAAGTGCAATAAAGTAGGTTTATAATGAGTCAGCACTGATCATTATAAACCTACTGAGGAGCTGTTGTGCACAATATTCTGTAAACCGTCTAACGACGAAAAAAAGACGTGCTGAGGGCGACACAATTTGTGCGAACAAGTGATCGCTGGTTTTTCCAGTTTTTCTCTTTGAAACCAAGGGATGTCATCCAAGTTATTATTGCTACGGAAAGAGCTCATATAATGTAAGCAAAAACATTTTGTGTTCGCTAATACTATTTGGAAGTAAAATGTGCCGATGTCGTGTTCGCGCTAACAATGTCGTGATGTGTACCTTCCTCTCCTCGTTCGTTGCCACTGAGCACTGGATCAAGCTCTTTCTGGACCGCTAGTGCCGGAAGTTACAAATACAGCCGTCAGAGTAAAGTAAAACGCAGCTCCAGAAGCACATATGGCTTCATGTACATTGCACTCGCAAAGCACATTTACACATTGATTCCTGATAGTTATCTGAGCATGGGAAGGCACAGAGACACAGCACTTTTTTGGGCCAGGGAAGCTTTGATCACGCCGCTAGACCGGTGAAACTTGCTTTCGACCAGTTATGCCTTTTTCCTGTGGTACTCTGCTGCCGTAAAAATGTCCACGTTTTCTCAACGGCAGGTTTTACGGCTTACACAGGGTTTTAAAGAACTTCTTCGGCAAATGACGACAAACAAGTAGAAAACGTCTTCAGCTCGCTGCCGCCAGCCTCCGCCACGTTCCAAAAACAATTTTTCGACGTGCAAGATGGTTGTTCGGTGGCCGCACTCGCGCTGCAGCGAGGAAGTGGGAATGCGTGATCCGGCAATTGTCATAGAGACCAGTGGTTCGTTCGTTTCGCGGTAGGCCTACCGAGGCGAACGACGACCGTGCTTGCATAACGTACCGCAGGAAGGCGCCACCGACATCATTAGATGCTGGCTGGAAGCAGACGAAGACGTGCCACCTGCTTTTGCCACAATGATTTATTAAATACTTTCAGCGGATATGATATGTTACCGCTCGATAATAAATAGGACTGAGGTACACGAACCACTTCTGTCCCACGGTGAGTTGAGCAAGCACTCTGTCATAGACGGAAACAATTTTGTCCTTTCATGAAATTAAGGAACCCCAAGTTACTCGCTTATATTTCTCTACGTAAAAGCAACCATTAAAATATGTGCTTGAGCGAAAAGTAGCCACTTTCCGACAAAAGTTTTCAACTTTTACTTTTCCTTTATGGTTGCTTCCCTTTGGCTGGAACGATTATTGATGCCTTGCATGGGAGGAAGTGAGGTGTCAATCATTGTTTCAGTGGCCCCAATTACTTGAGGAACACTCGTACGATTCTTCCTCGCTGTATTTGCATTTTAAAGGGATGCTGAACCGAAATCTGGATTCCACAAAACACGGCGGCAAAAGCGTGCAACGGGATGCTACAAACACCAAAACATCACCCGTATAGCGATATCTCGACCATATTTTCTAAAAAAGGAGGTGCATTTGACAGATATGTTGACGTCTTGTTTCTCCGAGAAGAGTCGAGAAGGAAGGGGAACGGTCTCGCGTCTTCCCCGCCTCGCCGCCTTGATAGGGCGAAGCGAAGAGAGGAGAAAACCAGATACGTTGACGCCACGTCCCTCGTCGGCCTCGTTCAATCTTGACCTCTTTTTCCAAAAATACGGCCGTTATTCAAAATATCGCCTTACGAGTAGTCTCGTAGGGATTCTAGCGTCCCACCTACAGCTCCTGCATTGTTTTCTGAAATCCAAATTTCGGTTCACCATCCCTTTAAGGAAAAATGCATGTTGCAACGTGTGGTTTATTCGCTGTGTTGAAATAGTTTTATTGCCCTGCAGTTGTCGAAGACTGAACTGATTTAGTAAATGGATCGAGATTTAAAGGCGTTTTGCGTTTTTACTTTCTATCCCCTTCTATTACAACACTTCCAACAACAATCTTTTTGCTGCAAATATTTGTCTGTGTTTAATCACAGTTAAAATAGTTTTTATGGCACTTTGAGGAACTGCGGGTTTTCTATAGTACTTGCATCGCTTTTTACAAGGTGATGAACCGGAACCACCTGCTCCAAAAGCTGAATTC
The DNA here is from genome assembly GCF_016920785.2 of Ixodes scapularis. Taxonomy (NCBI): domain Eukaryota; kingdom Metazoa; phylum Arthropoda; class Arachnida; order Ixodida; family Ixodidae; genus Ixodes; species Ixodes scapularis. The sequence continues at coordinate 72,058,118 of NW_024609846.1, read as the reverse complement.
AGAGGGGGGGGGGGGGGGGGTCACACTACCACAGCCATCATGGAGCACTCACACATATTTTTGTTGCAGGCTATACTTCTGAGCATCGCCAGCAATGACGGGGCCCATGTGCTGGACGGACCATGGGACGCCACTGAACCGATCATTTTCGAGCGAACCACGGGAAACAGCGGCTCCCAAAACCTGTCCTGGTGGATTTCAAGTTAGGAGCATTAGGAGCCTGCCAACATTGGTCGTCAGCTGCGATGCCTCTACAAAAGCCGTTATCCCATGCCGGTCATTCGGGGCACGCTACCACAGCCGTGATGGAGCACTCAAACATCTTTTTGCTGCAGGTTGGTTATTTGAAAACTTCAGCTTGCTGTCATTCTAGCAACTAATGTCTGCTAGTGGTATTGTGGCCCAGTGATTGCCAAATTTAACATAGCTCTCTCGAAATTTTCTGACAATTATGTTGTAATTTTTTTTTTAAATTGTACAGTTAATGACAACTAGTTACTTTCCAAACAGAAGTTGCTAGAATATATTCTTGCCTTTGTTCTATGCTTTCGTATTTGGTTATACAGCACTAAACCCCGGTACAAGGAAGATTTTGAAAACTAGGGCAACAGAAAGAAAAGACTATTAAAGATAGCCAAAAACTCGAATGTCGAGGCAGCCTGGACCAAATATAACTCTTGGGCCAAACTCTGTATCGAACGTATGCATTTCTTCGAAGACAAATTTTATAACTGTGACCTGCCTTTAATATTATAGAATAACCAAAAAACGTTTTGGAAACTTATTTTCTCATATCAGTCATCCTGTTCAATACTCTTGATGAACAATGATGGCAGTGTTATTTTGGACGCTGTATGTCCTACGGTTTTGAACAATTGCTTTTAATCTACTTTTACTGATGGAGATAGTTCTTTTTTACGTTTTGTACCAGATGTCGATTTTAGGTATATGAACACTATTTCTATAAAACCGTCTGAAATTGCGATATTGATGATCACCTCAAAATTCTCAGCTTGGCTGGTGTCGACTCAATTAATACAAAAATTCTAAAAAATACCAAGGGTGTAACCAGCGAAATATTGTCACCAAAAATAGGTGATGAGGCAAAGTAAAACTGAACAAAATGAACGTCTAATGGGGCGAACTTTGCCCAAATTAAAGGGAAATAACAGCACGTCGGAGGCGTCGAGTGTCTTCAATGCAAAAGGGTCGAGCACAAGCGATAACTGGTTGCATAAGGCCACGCGGGGCTTCTTTTATAGCACTTTCCTTTCTAGAACATTCTGTACTCGAACATTCTGTACTCGAACATTCCGTACTAAAATATAGAATTAACCACGGCCTTCTTAAATTTTCCAGAAGCATCGTCTTAGGAGTAAATAAAAACATCTGCCGGTCCCAAAATTCAAACCCGGGACCTCTGCATGACAGTCGGGCGCGGTGCCCACTGGGCTACCCCTAAGCACGCCGTAATATGCAGTCTACTTTTGCAGCATTCGTCCACTGGTTGCATCCCACACGAGCGGAAGGTTGGGAAGGTCGTTCCAATCTACAAAAGTGGCGACCGTCACTCTGCGGGAAACTACCGTCTTATATCATTAACCAGCGTTGTATGCAAGTTGTTAGAACCCAATATTTTCTCACGTAGTATCGCATTTGGAATCTACTAACAACTTTTTCTACCAAGATCAGTACAGGTTTCGTAGAAGATATTCATGCTAGAGGCAGTTGCCAGAGTTCACCCATGATATTCATGTTAATATGAACACTAACTCCCAAATATGATGCCATATTTTTTGATTACTCTAAGGCTTTCGATCATGTATCTCTCTGTCATTTAATATCAAAACTTTCCTCACTGGATCTTGATTCTCTCACTTTATCATGGATTAAAAATTTTCTTTGTGAAAAACAGCTCAAAAGGGAAAAGGACAAAAAGGAAGGACTACATAGGATAAGTGCTGAATAACAACTGATTTTTCACTGGAATGTGTAGATGGCACTATATTCGCACGGGCATAGGGCGCACCGTGGATTTTGCACTTCTTTCTTCTTAATTGCACACTCCACATGCTAACCAAGATCCAGAAAATGAATCTCACTGTTCGTTGGAGTCAGTGAAGGTTGGCTCACTCAAGATGGTCTGTTTTTTATTATGTAATAGGTTTCCTTCATTTCCTTACACATTTGGTCTTGGTGTGTAAACAATACAATGGTGTTGGAGAACTGCGGTTTGCACCCGCAAGCGCGACAGTGCACCGCTAAATACTAGTATTAGGTCCCTTGCAATGAGCTTTGGTGTTCTCAGAGTTCGATGTTCAGGCATCGCCCGGTCACCCAGGTATCCTGGTCACCAGATAGAAATCAGAAACATTAAAAGATATATTTTTGTAATTATTGGAACTTTAAATATTCTGAAATGTTTTCTCTATGTCCAGTAACCTATGGGGCTGTCATGTAATGAATACTCTTACTTGCCTAATTTCTGTGTCCTGGCCCCTTTCAAGTAATTTCATTTGGGTTTACAGCTTTCTTGAATCACACTGGCACCTGCAGTGCACTTACGTGTAACTCATAGTTTGCAGGTATCGGGTGGTTTAGTTCGTCATTGCATTCTGTTCAGAACCTAACCACATTCCACATTTTTTTGTTTTTCTTTGTTTTCGAGGTTCTATAGTTGTTCATATAGACTTGATTGCTGTGCAAGTTACGAACATTGCCTTCCACTTGAAAGCTGGACGTAACCCACTAATTATTTTTCAAGAAAAAAGATACGAACATGTTTTACTCAGTGCTGCATCTTGTGTGCACTTGCTTGAAATTTCTTACTAACACGGTGTTCAAACACCTATCTTTGGGAGGTGCACATGGCAGTAACCTCTGAAATTAACTTGTGACACCAGGCTTGATGAAACTCATTGAATGTGAAAATTTCATTTTGAAAGGTATTTTTCGAACTTGCCTTGCTAAAGTGGTTTCATAGCATAAGTCACAAGTTGGTTTCACTGCTTAGTGCCTGCCAGAATGAATCTGAGTTACCTGCACTGCGCTTATGTATAACTCATAGTTTGCTGAAATCGGGAGGTTTAGTTTGTCATTGCATTCTGTTCAGAACCTAATCACATTCCACTTTTTTTTTCCATTTCCTGTAGTTTTCCGTATGGACTTGATTGCTCTGGAAGTTAGAGATTACCTTCCACATAAAAGCTGGACATGGCCCACTAATTTTTTCCCAAGAATAAAGGTATGAACAGGTTTTACTCCGTATTGCATCTTATGTGCACTTGCTTGAAATTTCTTACTAACATA